>NC_059343.1:27865208-28492500 GCF_018350155.1 Leopardus geoffroyi
GCTACCCAGGCACCCGACGAGTAAGTATTTTAGGCTTTGTTGGCCATGTGGTCTTTGTTACAAGTACCCAACTCTGCCACTGTAGCTTGAAAGTAGCCACACACTGAACAGAAGCAAAGGGGTTTGGCTAGGTCCCATCCAAATTCTACTTACAGAAACAGGTGTTGGGCCAGACTTAGACTTTACCTACCCTTCATTTACAAAGTGATTAGCACATAGTTTCAGGTTCTGACCTTTACCTAAGTTCTTTATCCGGCTGTTTTTTTGAAGCCTCAAATATGACATGTTAACAATCCCTATTTTCTCCTCTTAATCTTTACTTGTAATTTGAGTTAATCATTTCCAAGCTAGAAATCTGGAGGTCATCCTTTACTCATCTCTTTGTTTCTCACCATGCTTGTCTCTATATCCCACCAATTCTACTTTTCTTAATTTCTTTTATTTATTTTGAGAGAGAGAGAGCATGTGTAGGAGCAGAGGAGGAGCAGAGAGAGAGAAACCCAAGAAGGTTCCACACCACCAGTGCAGAACCTGACCTGGGGCTTGATCTCACAAACCATGAGATCCTGACCTGAGGCAAAATCAAGAGTTGGACGCTTAACCATCTGAGCCACCAAGGTGCCTGTATATCCCACCAATTCTAAATCAGAAGTGACTCCTGAATTTGGCCTCTTTGGTCTAGCCCCACTGACATGGCCTTTGTTGAAAGCCCCTAATACCTTTTCCTCTCCATACCCTGGCTCATCTTTCCCTGTCATCCATTTCTCACAGTTCTCTAATCTATGTCTACACTGCCATCCCTTTTCCCTTTTTGGTTTTGCCACATAAATTCACACAGATTACAACGTATACTACACGTCAAGACATTGAGTTGTCTCAAAACTTCCATAACAACCTAAATTCTGTTTTTACTCTGGGTCTTTTGCTATATTTTAGATTGTCTCTGCTCCATAATGTCACTTTATTCTGTGAAGCCTCTCTCCCCTGAAATAAGTTACTCCATAAGAAAAGTTTTCCCCCTCTGCAAAAACCTCTGTTAAGATTCCACTTCATGTCCTATAGGGCACCTGGGGGGCTTCGTCTGTTCAGTGTCTGACTCTTGATTTTGTTCAGGTCATGATCTCTGGGCGTTTGAGCCCCACATGGGGCTCTACCCTGATAGCATGGAGCCTGCTTGGGATTCTCTCTCTCTCTCCCCGTCTCTGCTCCTCACCCACTTGCTTGTGCTCTTTCTGTCTCAAAAATGAATAAATAAACATTAAAAAATAGATTTTTACCTCATGCTCTAATTGTGGGTTTATAGACCTATCTTTCCCCAAAGAATCTGAGCCTCCTACACAAAGGATTATGCCCTATTCACCTTTGAATTTCTAGTACCAAGCAGTGTTCCTGGCACATAAGTGTTTAATATATTTGTTAAATGAATGAATGAATGAAAGGATTCATGAGTAATTTGCATGGGCTCCTTATATCTTCTATTTGGGAGCCATGAGGTTTGGGTAATCCATTTTACCTCGTTGAATCCAGTTGTCACATAAATAAAGCAAGGATAATATTGTCTACATTACATAGCATTTTGATGAGAATGAAAGCACAATGAAAGCTATAAATAACAATAACATTTTGGTATTTTGTTATCAGTAGCAACCTATGTCAATCTGCACAATTTATAACATTCATACAATATTTAGAATTAAAAAAAATCTCACTCTGTATCAGAAATCATCTTGCAAATAAGTCAGTACATTTCCAGAGAATTGTTGCTCTAACAGAAAACACAGGATGACTTTTAAATATAGATAGTTTAGGAAGCTCAACACCATCCCGTAAAAAAAATTAATACACTTGGACAAAACTTGCCAAGGACTAATTTAAGTATGAGGATGCATAATTACTTAAGTATAATTTTTTAAATGGGAGTGTTTCAGACTACAGTGATAATGATAAAATTCACCTTATACTCAAGAACTCAATAGTGTTACTTTATGTTTTCAGTTATTAATCTAGTTCATTTATTAATAGTGTAACTTTAAAAACAAGAATGTAGGGACACCTGGCTGGCTCAGGCGGTACAGCATGTGACTCTTGATCTCAGGGTTCTAAGTTTGAGCCCATGTTGGGGGTAGAGGTTACTTAAAAATAAAATATTTAAAATAATAACTGTAAAGTTAGATAAATGCTAATTACATTACTTGTAAAGCCTCACACTTTAGTTTATCACGAATAATATGTAAAGAAATCTTAAAGTTCTTTACAAGTCTAAAGAAGTTTTTAAACTTTATTGATCTCTTATTGGGCATGCATCTCTGAATGGAACCTAAAATGGGCACTGTAGTAGCCACTTTTTCCTACAAGTAGGAAAATCTGTGGAGGAGGAGGTGAAAAGAAAACTTCATCGATAAGCTTGAGTCATCGCGAAAAAGTGAAGACTTTTAGAACTGTAAATATACAACACATACACACACTCACATACACACACACACACACATACACACACACAAATCAGAACTTGACCTAAGTACATATAAGAGTGATGGAAGCCTTCAGGAAGCATATTATTTTGACTTAGTAGCAGACACCATAAACATCCCTGGGATAAATTCATAAGTACTCAAATACATAAGACTCCATACTTTCACCTACCCTTGACATCTGATTATTTAATTTGCTAATTATAAGAAGAAAAGCAAAAGTGTCTCTGGTATTACTAAATGTCTCTGGTATTCCACAGATCTCCTTTGCCCTTCTCTTTTATAAACATCTTTGTCATAGTACCTAGTCTCATCAGGCCAATGAGAGTGTAAAGGGTGCAATTTTTGACAGTTTTGTCACGGCGGGGAAATATTCAGGGTATGCTATTCCTGCACTGGTTCTGAAAAAAGGGAATGTAGGATTATGCTAATATTAACCTAAAAATTATGCAATTTCGATGTCTTGATTTGGCACAATTAGCACCCTGTAAAAATACCCAAAGTGGAAAAAATAGTTTGCTATTAGTGAGCTGTAATGTTACCTCTTATATTAGGATCTTTTAAAGAAATCAACAAAAGAAATTGATTCAGCAGTCTAAATTAAATAATTTAAATTTATTAAAAAGTTTAAGGTAACATTCTTTCTGAGGACTTGATATATTCATGGATCTCCTTGACAAAATGTGAGCATTTAATTTACTCCTAATTTACATATCTCCTAGTATATAGTCCAAATAAAGATGATACAGTGTTTGACATCATAGCTTTTAATCTTATGTGAATTTATGGGCTAGAGAGAATATCCAAAATAAGGATGTCTTTCTCTTCATTCAAACACAAACATATGTAACTCATGTAGGAACTTTTACCTAGAAACAGCAGCAAAAGCAGTCACCCCCACAGATACTTACTACGTACCCTATTAAGTTTTCAGATTCAACAGAGTATTTAATATTTTCACAACAGCATAGGGTGGGTACTACTATTATATTTTCCAGACAAGAAAACTGAGACTTTGGGAGGTTAAGCGACTTGTGTATTTCCAAGGAGGAATCCAAGGCAATACCAGAGGTGAATACCATGCGTTAAGAGTGTACGTGGTTTTTTAAAAAGTGTCATTAGAATTAGTAAATACCACACTATCTCACAGAAGACAAGAAACCTGACTTCTCTAACACACTGTCCCCTTGGGCATAAATCACGTTGTTATTGTTTGGCTCCACACTTTTCTTTCTGAGCATGATAAATCTTATATTTTAAAAGTAAAGGATTCATAAATGACCTGACCTCTAGTTTAAACAGCCATTTCTCAAACTAATATCTCTTCCTCCTAGTCACTTCTCATTATATAGCATGACCTCTCACATCACACTCTCCAATCAAATAGAATTTAACTTCATGTTCCATGAACATCCTTCAGGGTTCCTCATCTTTGTTGTTTGCTTGTTTTCTTCATAATATGTTTTGTGTCAAAATATTATTTCTCCTAGATTCTCTGCCAGAAACAACTTCCCCCATGACAAGCTTTCTGATGCTCTTAATTAGAAGCAATCTACCCTCTCTCTGTATTTCCCCAACACTCTTTTTGTCCTGCTTTAAAGAATTTAGTCCGTTCTAATTTATATTGATATCATTACCCCCAAACTATAACAATTGTTCTCTAAGGGTAGGAACTATGTTGAATCACCATTTTTAACTTCTGTAACAAGTACGCATAAATACCGTTGGACTTAATTTTTGCAGATTTAAAATTAATTAACTGAATTAATTTTCATACATACAATTGATATTCACTTTGAATTATTATTATACCTTTTAATAGGAAAATGTTCTGTAGATGAGAAATCCCACACTATCACCTGGCAAAAAGGGAGACACAGTTTTCAATTTAAAGCAAGTCATAAAACAAGGAGGTTGTACAGCATATGAAATATGAAGATGGGCAAAGGGGAGTTAGAAATTCTGCTTTATTGCTTTGTAAAATTCAGCAAGTGATTTAATTTTTTTAATTTCAGGACTCTCATTTGTGAAATAGGCATGATAATGTCTACCTCCCAGCACTGTTCGAAGGATTAGGAAAAAAATATACTAAAAGTTGTGAAGCACATAGTAAGTGCTCGATGTTCACAATAACGATAATCATAATAGACATATATAACTATATATGACATATAATATATAAATATACGACTGCTGTATTTGTAAAATACTGTTTAATTTTCAAATATATACACATATATGGGCACTTTCTTTTCAATGTAGAGCGATAAATGAGGAAAATTTGTACAAGTGCTTCTGTTTATTTTCTATGCACAAACACAAGTACAATGCACACTTTTCTTTGGAGAGTCAAATATTTCACTGTGTGTGCTGATTTTACTCCTATCGTAATTGAGAAAATGTAAACTACTGTAGCAAATGGAGTCATATGTCTTTCCTGGTTTCCTTCCAAATGAGAGGGGTATAGTACGTTTGATTTGGTCACAAGCAATTTTACTTCAATTTCTCTGCTAAAGGAGTATGAGAGGGG
The DNA here is from genome assembly GCF_018350155.1 of Leopardus geoffroyi. Taxonomy (NCBI): domain Eukaryota; kingdom Metazoa; phylum Chordata; class Mammalia; order Carnivora; family Felidae; genus Leopardus; species Leopardus geoffroyi. Next base: position 27,870,210 of record NC_059343.1, read on the forward strand.
GGAAAAACATATTATTTCAAAATGGAGGGTGAACAGATTTTGATCGTCAGGGCAAGTAAGACACTTAGATGTCATTTTCTTCTCAAGAGTGTTATTAAAATACAGATTCCAAATATACAATGTAAGATTAAAAAAAAATAAAAGCATGACATTCAGCAAATCCAAATACACCACTTAAGATCAGCTTATACAAGTGTCTCTTTTCTACTTTTACTCTTTATTTCTTTTGACCATGATTAAAAGCAAAGATTGAGAGCACTGTGTATCCTAGAATATCTTTGGTATGAGAGCACAATAAGACAAATATAAAAATAAAATTGAAACAATTAACTTTTTACTTAGCTTTATTCTACATGGGCAATTCTATTTTCTCTCTTATACAGTTTCACTGGGACCATTACCTTCCACAAGACTGCTTTTCCTATTAAGATAGTTATAATTAACAAGAGCCCACAAACACATAACAGTTATCGTCTACCATATTAATGAACATATACAAGCTATTATTTTTCCCAATGTTTACGACATTTTATTTTATTGGAACCAATCTCAAAAGTTGCAAAATGTAAAAAAAAAAAATAATTATAACAGTGACTTTCCTAATTGTCAATTAATTCTAAAATAATTTTCCAAAGAAAGAAACAACATTCCCATTTTACTAGTCTAAGTTGGTCTTGGAACGTGCAAAAACAGTACTAGAGAAAAAGAATGAATTTAGAAGCATCAAGTGGCGTTCATAGAGAATTAGTGCTGAAATTCCACCAGAGTAACATTTCATTAAAAATAGGAGGGGAAAATATCTAGGCTATCAGAGGTTGTAAAGAACCATCTAAATTCATTCTGTAATACTGTTTTTGCATGTTCCAAGACCAACTTAGACTAGTAAAATGGGAATGCTGTTTCTTTCTTTGGAAAATTAATTTAGAATTAATTGACAATTACGAAAGTCACTCATTTTGTTTGGAGGTGCGCCCATAAGTCAGAGGAGACGTTTCCAAAGGACTTTCTTATAAAATTGAGAACCAGTAATTAATTTCAAGGCAGATTTCTGGTTATATCTATCTGACAGCTAGATAATTAATGAATTAAATATGCCTGAGGTCCCCTATTAGGAGTATGGCTGTGGTGCTCATTTCCATGTATCCACTGATCCCACGAATATTCGGAGGATTTCCCTGCCCCCACTCCCCAGCACAGATGTACCTGCAGGAACCGGCCAATTCCAGTCTAACAACATGGAGGTAAGACATCTTTACTTCAAATTCACTGAACTAAAATCTGACCCAACTCTAGTAAGTATAAGTCAAGGAAACTTTAATCATAGCTGACTTACCACCTTATGAATAAATATCATCATAAAAATCAGGCCTCTTTTGCTATTTTACATTTCATCTTATTAAAACACAAGTACATGAGGGAAATATTCTTGGCATAAAACTACTATATTCATTAAAATTTTTTTCTTTCCTACACCTGAAGGCACATGTCTAAACCTGTAGGGGTTACTTTATTATTTAATTAGAGCAGATTCTTTTCTATCATTTTAGGTGTTTCATCTGAAGTTTGATTAACATCAGTATATGCTGTGCTCTCAGGCAAGTAAGCATAGCTTGTGCAGAAAGAGGAATGAGCAGAGCAAAATGTAAAAAAATAAATAAATAAAAGGATTTTAAAATACAGAAAAACATAAAATGTGTGAAGACATAGACCCTCTAAAAAATAAAATATCAATGTTCAAAGCCAAGCAGAAATACTTCATAAATGTGTATGAAGGTATAGTATTAGCTCGTTTTATTTAACAACATTAATTCATTCCTTTAATAAACATTTATTGAGTGCTTAGTATTGGGCCTGTCAGTGTGTTAAATTCGGGGGGTATAAAGAAGAAAGAGATACTATCCCTGCCAAAGAGAAACTCACAGTTTAATGTGCACATTAAGTGCTGTAATGAGGGTATGTAACAAAATTGTAGCATGTGTTGTTCTTGCCCGGTGCATATTCGTGTCTTTCCATTTCAAAAAACATTCCAAAGGCCAGCCCTTAGATTTCTTTGCCTGTGAACTCCTTCTGGCTGCAGGGGTCTGTTTTGCCCAGCTATATGGCAAGCCAAGACTGCTCAGGAATAAACACTCCAGGGAGAAACCCTCCATCAATGATTGACAGGAGTTGATGTATAAATAACCCAGATCATCTGGCACCCTCAAGTGGCATAACTCTGAGGTATGTGTTTTACATTGTTGCCCACAGTTTCCTCAGGAGAATTAAGTTTCAGATACCCGAAGTGTTAATTGGGTTGAAAACACACCTTTTAATGGCTTTCTCTTATTCCCTGTCTCACTTCCCTAAGATGTCCCCTGTACCTCCCCAATAACCTCCTTGCCCTAGAGTTCTTTGCTTAAGGTCCGCTTCTGAGGAATCCAAATGAAGATAAAGGGCAATGCTACTATGAAAGACAGTGCATGAATTCTCCCCTAAAGGAATGTGAGAGTGGAGAGGAGGAAAGTGTTAGGAAAGACACGGCAGTAGATAAGGATCCACGAGGAAGAGCAGAAGTATCTCAGGTAGAAGAGACAGAAGTAAGGGCAATGCAGGAAGTGGAGCCAGCATGTGTGAAGGCTTAGACGAGTGGTTCTAAAATTCGTATCAATTAATTTCAAAACACATTGGTGAGCCCCACCTTCCTGGTTTCTAATACCATAAGCCGAAGGATTTTCATTTCTAACAAGTTCCCTGTTGATGCTGATGCCTCTGGTATGGGGACCACACTTTGAGAATCACTAGCGTGCAGAGAATGGCCAAATGATAGGTGGGCACGAGGAATTGGGTGAAGATTATTAAGACTCATGAATATCCTGTGACATAACTTGCTTCTCTTAGTTCATTACTGCTAGCATTGTTTATTGAAAAAATGAGTACCAAACAAAATTACTAAATATTTTTTAAATTTACATAATAAAATAAATGACAAAATCCTTGGAGAGAGAACACATAGAGAGAATATTTCTTATATGCTTCCTGGCTCTATTTTCGGCGAAATTTTGCATATATGTAACCTAAAATCCACATTTCCCAAGAACTCTATGACTGCCAGTTTGGGAATTTCATGCTTCTCCCAGGCTATGGGCATGGGGCACCGCATAACTGGCTGGTTCAACAACCTGCTAGTAGGGGGCAGCAATGCTGAAAACATCCATGACCACAAGAAACCAGAAGGCATTAGTTGTCTCTAGCTGCTCTGAACTATAAGAGAATATTGCATTTTGTCCTTGAAAGAAAGGTTTAGTTACATTGGGTTAGGAAAAGGGAGATGGGTTATTACTAGCTGTCTTTCTGTTTTACACATGTTGCAAATGTCATCATACACAAGATGAAACCACAGGAGAAGCTAGAAGTCTAATTAGAGTTTTTGTTTGTTTGTTTGTTTGTTTGTTTGTTTTGGGAGACAATTCCTCCCATCCAGTTAATTAATACATCCAATACTTCACATATTTATATATATTTTGTTTTCATACTGAGAACCTTTAAGTTATACGCTATTAGCAAACTTCAAGTATACAGTATGGTATTATCAACTGTAGTCACCATGTTATACATTAGATTCCCAGTCATTCATCCACTGACAGCCAGTTGGGTTGTTTCCATATCTTGGCTATTGTGAAAAATGCTACAATGAACATAGGAGTGTGAACATCACTTCAAGATCCTGATTTCATTTCCTTTGTATATATATATATATATATATATATATATATATATATATATATATACACAAAAGCGATATTTCTGGATCATATGGCAGTTGCATTTTTAATGTTTACTGGTAATTAGTCTTTTCAGATTTTCTCTTTCTTTATGATTCAGTCTTGGTAGGTGGTATGTTTTTAGGAATTTCTCCATTTCTCCTAGATTGTCCAATTTATTGGCATATGATTGTCTTAGGATCCTTTTTATAATATGTTGTAATGTCTCTTCTTTTCATTTCTAATTTTGTTTATTTGACTCCTCTCATTTTCATGTTAAGTCTTGCTAAAGTCCTATTTTATCTTATTTTGTTAAAAAAATCAGACCTTAATTTCATTGATCTTCTCTACTTTTTAGGCTCTGTTTCATTTATTTCCGCTCTGATCTTTGTTATCTCCTTTCTTCTCCTAACTCAAGACTTTGAACTTTGTTCTTTTTTTTTTTTTTTTTTTTCTGGTTCCTTGAGGTGTAAAGTTAGGTTCTTTAGATCATGCTGAACTCCTCCCTTAGAACTGCTTTTGCTGCTTCCCATAAATTTTAGTATGGTGTATTTCCATTTTCATTTGTGTCATCATATTTTTTAAATTTCTCTTTGAATCATCAGTTGGTCAGTAGCATGTTGTTTAATATCCACATATATGTGAATTTTCCAGTTTTCTTCTTGCAATTAATTTCTAGTTTCATACCACTGTGGTTGGAAAAGATGTTTGATTGGATTCCAATCTCCTTAATTTTATTGAGACTTGTTTTGTGGCCTAATATTTGATCTATCCTGGAGAATGCTCTATGTATGCATGAGAAGAATGTATTCTGCTGCTATGAGATGGAACGTTCTATAAATGTCTGTTAAGTTGGTCTGATCTAATGTGCAGCTTAAGCTCAATGTTTTTTTTTTTTTAATTGACTTTCTGTCTGGATGATCTATCCTTAGGGGACAGAGGATATTGAAGGCTGCTATGATTATTTTAATGCTATTTCTCCCTTCATGTTTGCTAATATTCACTTTATATATTTAGGATCTCTTATGCTGATTGTATAAATATTTACAAATGTTATAACCTCTTGTTGAATCGACTTCCAATCTATCATTAAATAATGACCTCTTTTGTCTCTTATTACAGTCTTTTGCTAAAGGTAGACTTTTAGGCAAAGGCTATAATCACTATATAATGACCTCCTTTGTCTCTTATTACAGTCTTTGGTTAAAAGTCTACTTTGATATAAATATAGTTATAGTTTATTTTGGTGTCTTTTGCATGACATACCCTTTTTGATCCCTTTACTTTCAGTATATATGTGTTCTTAAAGTTGAAGTGAGTCGCTTGCAGACACATATAGTTTGGTCTTGCTTTTGTTGTTATTGCTGTTGTTTTTAAACTATTCAGCCACTCTATGTCTTTTGATTACATAATTTAGTCCATTTATATTTAAAGTAATTGTGGACAGGAATGGACTATCACCATTTTGGTAATTGTTTTCTGGCAGTTTTGGAATTTCTTTGTTCTTTTCTTTTTATCTTTCTTCTTTTGTGATTGGATGATTTTCTCTGGTGGTATGCTTTGGTTTCTTCTCTTTATGTTCTGGGTATCCACTATAGTTTTTTGCTGTAGTAGCAAAACTCTAACCCTTAATCAGATTCTTGAATAGAAGAGTGAAACAGTCAGGATTGAAATCTAGATAGATGATTTTGTAAGCTGTGGAAAGGAATTATGCGCTGGTGAGAGGATAGAACAGTGGTTTTCAACCTTGCTGCATATTGGAGCCATGTGAGAGGTTTAAAACATTTTCCAACAGTTTAATTTAACTGATCTGGGATGTGGTCATGGCATAAGGACTTTCAGCCAAATTGTATTATGAAAATTTTCAAATGTACAACAAAAATGAAAAAAAATACAGAGAATGCCTGTATACTCATTATGTAGATCCTAGCATGAACATTTAATAACTTATTTACCCATCCACATATCCCTTTATCCATCCATCAACTGATCACATGTCTCGATGTATTTCAGTATGAATTATGAACATCAATATAATTTACCCTAAATGCATCAGTGTTCATATTTATCAAGTAGATTTCAATATTTGTTTAGAGATTTTTTTTTCTTGGTGAGCACTGAGACTTTTACAAATCCCACAGATGATTCATATTTTCAGCAAAAGATTCATGCAGATCATGAGATTAAAAAAAAGTAGGCAGGATAATGATTATTATTATATTTCTTATTATTATTCATTGTATTTATGCTTTCTTTATATTATGGCTAATTGAAATAATAATTATGCGAGGGAGTTATTATTTACAAAGAAGGAAACAATATTCAGAGATATTAAGTAAGTTTCCAGTGTTCACATGGCAAAGGCAAGGTAGAGTTTGTATTCAAATCCAATTTTAATTGATCTCATAGAAAACCATATTTTTTATCCATTTTTTTCTACATGCATCTAAGACTATGGGGGTAAAAATGGGAAGGAGTAGCTTAATTAAATGTTAACTTGAAGGATGCTCATTACCATTTTAGAAGGGAAAAGGAAAAAAATAAAGGGGTAACATAATTTTTCCAACTTTTTCAAACATAACAACTGGTTGAAAATGATTATTTCGTACAAAGGCAAATAAAAGTGATCCTGACTTTTTTATTTTGAGTAATCATTCTTCAAATACCTAAACATGGATTCTTAGTTTGATATCTTCCTTCAATTTGTTCAGTGGCTTTTGTTTTTGTTTTTGTGGGTTTTTTAAAAATAATACTCTTTTACTTATGACAAAAAATTGTGCCACTGCATTAAAAAACATAGAAGAAAATATTCCCAAACTACAAAATAGTAGAGAGAAAAAAATCTGCCATAGTAGCCCACCCTAACACAATAACTGTTGGAATAACAGTTAACATCACAGTTTCTGAGGGTCAAGAATCCAGGAGTGGCTTAGCAGAGTGGGATTGGCATAGGATATCTCATGAGGTTGCAGCCAAGCTGTTGGCTATGGCTGCATACTCTTAAGATTTAATTGGAGCTAAATGACTCACTTCTACGCTCATTCTCAAAGCTCTTTGCAGGAAGATTTAGTTTCCCACTATATGGGTTTCTCCACAGGGCTAAACACGATATGACTTCCCACAGAGCAAGCAATGAGTGAATGAGTGAGTGAGAACTCAATTCAGAAGTCGTATCTTTTCTATACTTGGAAGTCACATACTATCGCTTCTATCAAATTCTTTGTATTAGAATAAACTCATGAAATACAGTCCATACTTAAGAAGAGGGGAATTAAGCTCCAACTCTTGAAGAGAGGAATATCAAGGAACTCAGGGACCATTTCAAAACAACCACATAGGGTACAGAATCTAGATTTAAAATGACTTTTTCCTAGGAGTTTAAAGACAACACTCCATTTTGTTCTAGTTTCCATTGTTGTTGTTGAAAAGTCCAGAAGCATTCTCATTTTTTATCTTCAAACTTCCAACCATCCTTGTTGTTTTGAAATTGTATTATGATGAGACTTGGTGTAGATTTTTTTCAATTGACTGTGCTGGGCATTCACTAGGCCCTTTCAGTCTGGAGATTCATTTTTTTCAGTTGTCAGAAAATTACTTTGCCATTTATTCGATGGGTTTTTTCTCCATGCTTTCCTTTCTTCTTTTGTCTGTAACTCCTATTATTTGGATGTCAGGCTATCCAGAGCAAAGTTTATCAGCATCAACGCTATTGATGTTTGGGATTGGGTAGTTCTCTGTAGGAGATAGCTATACTGTGCACTGCAGGAGGTCGAGCAGCATCCGTCCTGGCCACTATTCACAAAATGCAAGTAGCACTACCCTCCCCGGCTTGCAATAACGAATGTTATCTCCAGACATTGCCAAATTTTCTCTGGAGGCCAAAAGCACCTGCACTTCAACTACTGACCTCAGATGATTCTCTATGATTTTTCTATTATCTTCCGCATTTTTCGTTTCTTTGGACATTTATATTACTTTATGAAAGAGTTCTTCAAATGTATCGTCTACTTCTTTTGCACCTTGATTGATGCTATTCATTTTTTGACAGACTTTGTTTTTTAAGGCAGTTTTAGGTTCATGGCAAAAGTGAACAGAAAGTATAATGAGGTTCCATATACCCTGCACCACACTCTCAACACAGAGTCTCCCCCATATCAAACACTCAAGGAGAGTAATACATTTGTTACAACTGATGAACTTACACTGACACATTGTTATCACCTAAAGTTCATAGTTTACCTTAAGATTCACTCTTGATACCTATGGCTTTAGACAAATATCTAATGACATGTATCCTCCAAGATAGTATCATACAGAATACTTTCATTGCCCTAAAACTACTATTCAATTTTTAAATAACTCTTCGCTCTGTCTGAAATATATTCTAAAGTCGCTTATACTTATTTTTCTTATAGCTACCGTAACTAGTCTCACTCGGAGAGAATAATTATGTTTTAAAAGTTTTCTTAAGACCTTGGCCTTATTGGAGCACCTGGGTGGCTCAGGAGGTTAAGTGTCTGACTTCGGCTCAGGTCGTGATCTCATGGCTTGTGGGTTCGAGCCCTGCATCGGGCTTTGTGCTGACAGCAAATATCTGGAAATTCTTAGCTATCTCTTCAGACCGAGGTAGTTAAACGCTTATTGGATGCTCCCTGCGTACATGTGAGGTCTATCAATTGACAGTCTTCAATATAGGGTCATCAGGCAAGGATCTGGCATTTCATTTGTTACATCATAACAGATCCTTAATTGCAGGTCTTATCTCTCATGACGATGAGGTTCTCTAGAGAAAACATTGTAATCTCCTGACCAGAGTATAGAAATTTAAGAGCCAGAAGGGGGAAGAAAGACTGGGGGTTTCAGCATTAAATAGACTGACCTAAACTTAATTCCCTATTTCCAGTGAAAGGGCCCACTCTTTCCATCAGCTGATCTTGTTATGTACATATTGGAAGTTTTTCTCTTTCAGCCTCACCAGAAAGCAAACCACTCACTCATCCCTGCTGGGATGGAGGAGGAGTGGTGTCTAACTACTCTGAGTTAGAGACTTGGCATCTAATTGCTCCTTTTAAAGGCTTAAAAACAAGCCTTTGATTTTTAGCACCACTTACCACACTCTGAAATACCTAGTGCCTTCAACCCAGGAGTCTTTTGGGGGTCCTGCGGAACAAATTTGCTTCCTTATCTTAATTTCCTTCTTTATAGACTTGATACGCCTTTGCAGGTGTCTCCTCTTTCTTTTCTTTGCCATTTTCCAACTACATCATTTTCGTTCCTTTAGTGTAATCTCAGAATAATGTGGGAGAGACAGGAGGTAAATCTGTATTTTCAACTGGCACTTTTAAATGGAGGTCCAGGGTCAAGTGTGTGTCCTATTCTCTCTCCTCATGTATCCCCATCTAGCATTTCGTAGTGGCCTCTACTATGCCCTCTGTACACCATCCAGCCCTTTCAGGTTTCAAGTTCCTGCACTGCAATGTTATTGGGAATCATTCCAATCCGTTCATCAAGCAAGAGAACAGCCTGGACACAGTTCCTAGTTGCAAGGCTATGTCATTATCCTTAGGCCTCCATAGGCCCATAGCTTTATATAAGTGGTAGCCCCAGGCTTTAGCCTGAAGCAGCCCTTTTCTCCCCAACTTTCTTTCATGAATGGAGGAACTGCAATCCAGACTCTGGTTTTGAATACTGAATGTGTCTCCAGGTCCACAGCTCTCTTGAAGCAATTTTAGTCCCATTTACTTCACAGCATCCAAATTCCTAGTTGCCACTGTTGCTTCGTGCTTCAAAAGCAAGCCTGGCAGTGATCTCTACCCCTTCCCCTGATTTACATTTCTGTACCTGCAGAAGTTTGTATTTTATGTGGGTGTGAAAAACGTATCTTTTTATTTTACATTTTTTCATCTATCTGACCTACACAACCTTCCACAGCACTCTAAGGATTTCATAGTTCTGCAGGCCTAATAACAAAAGTTGAAGGTGCATCAGAATCAACTCACAAGAAGCAGTCTGATTCTTTAACAGAAGGCACACAAGAAGCCATCTAATTCTTTGACAGAAGGCAAGGTGGGAACTAGACTCGCTATTCCCCTCCCTCAAATATCAATGGCCTTTTTATTTGTAACATTCATGCTGGCAATACAGCAACTATGCTCATCCTGAGCATGCTTTATTAGCTGAAATATCACTTTTAACACCACCTTATGACCCTTTTAACATTTAACTTCAACGTCCAGCAAGTTGCTACATGTCTTATTTTTTCCCCCAAAATAGAAGCCCTAGAAGGAAAGTACCACCATTTTTCTAATAAGGAATAATATATAGAGTATGGCACCTATTTTGTTTGGTACCATTTTGATATTTTTTTTCCCAAATAAGTAAAGGTAAAACTTATGCATTCTATGACATCTCATGAGGTATGTTGGCTCAAACTGCTTCTCCGCATGCTAAATTCTTATGATTTACTGTACTTACTGGGGGCTGGATTATCTGTAAATAACAATCTTACTTAGATAAAACGCATGGGTGCTTATATATATAGGATCATTATTATATATCCTTAAAGTGAGGATAGAATTATAAGAGAAGAATTTCATAGCGGTGGTCCTTTTTTGGTACTGAATAGGCAAAAGCATAAACATTCCTAAAAACAAAGTGGTCTAGTAGAAATGACATTAAAGTAGGGAATCACAGGGCTTGGGTGATAATCTTGGCTTTGCTTCCAATTAACAATGGGCACTTGAGCAAACTTTTACCTTTTTATCTCTGAGCCCCATTATTTTCATGTTTAAAATCATAAAATGAATACAGATCAATGTTCTAATTTTCAGACGCTATGACACTATACTACCTAAAAATTTATTTTTTTTCAAAATTTGTTGATGCAAATACGTAAACTAATGATTTGGTGTCTATAACTGTCTTCCAGGTGGTAACATAAAACTATCGCTAGACAACAACAGGGATTTCAGGTTGTTGCATTTAGCTAGAAAGTGATATGTACATAATGAAAACTAGCTGAGTAAGACCTTAGTTAATTAAGGATGCATACATGAGATGAAATTATACAATCTTTGGGTCAGGGTGAAAATAAAGAATAAAAAATGCACAAAATGTCTCATTTTATAGTATAGATATGAAAATAACCGCCAATGTTATTGGGTAGATGATACCCTGGCAAGGATAGCTTGGTTAAATATCAATTAAAGACGATTAGTCCAGAAGCTAGTTTAACATACTGCTGCTACAAACTGGTAAATAAAACAAGTATTAAAACCTAAGGTATACACTTACTGACTCAAGATCTTACGGATAAGGGAAGATCATATGCTGTTAAGTCAGCAGTATGCTAGTAGATATCTAATAACCATGTATCCGGGGGGGGGGTGCTTATTTGAGTACTTCCATCATATTTAATTTTAAGCTATCAACAGAACATCATTAAATGTGGAGTTGGAGTGTGCCATTTTATAGTCATTCCAGCATTCAGATACAATAGAGATAAATAATATCAACACCATAGATAATAGTGAAATGTAGTAAATATAATCAGGCAGCGATGATATAAGATCAGCTATTACCTTTGCTTACAATATAATTACAATTTTTGTTAGTATAATTTAATTTTTAAATTAAAAGTTCCTGAAAATTTAAGTTGGATCTTGTCACTCTGTATGAGCCATCTCCAAACATCACTGAGTCCTATCTTAAACATTAGTGCCTCCCAGTGTGTAAGAGAGAAGGTTCCTACCAGTGATCACACTCGAATTCACTAAGTTTTCTTATTCTTTTTTTTTTTTTCGACGTTTATTTATTTTTGGGACAGAGAGAGACAGAGCATGAACGGGGGAGGGGCAGAGAGAGAGGGAGACACAGAATCGGAAACAGGCTCCAGGCTCCGAGCCATCAGCCCAGAGCCTGACGCGGGGCTCGAACTCACGGATCGCGAGATCGTGACCTGGCTGAAGTCGGACGCTTAACCGACTGCGCCACCCAGGTGCCCCAGTTTTCTTATTCTTTTAAGGTATTAGTTTATATATATAAATAAGGAGTCCTATTTTGTATAGAAACATACAACATGAGGGATCAAGTTCTGTTAATGCTCTACAAATCAATCCTGAAACCATAGCTCACAACACCACCTAATGGCACGTGTTGGAATTGCAGATGCAGAGCCTATAACTTTTTCTAGGTACTTTGCAATCATTTGGGAGCTACATACACACACACACTCAAACACGTGCGCGCGCGCGCGCGCACACACACACACACACACACACACACACAGATATGTCCAGGCCCCACCCAAGAACAACTAAATCAGAGTGTCTGACTTCCTTTTATAGATCATCTCTCAGCTAATTTAAATTCAATTACTGAATCAAGTTTAAAAATCACTGGCAACACCTGAAACTAATGTAACACTGTACGTCCACCACAGTTGAAAAAAAAAAAATCATTGGCAAGAAAAAAATGAGTTGTATCTTGTAGTTTTATTTAAAAATTGTTACATTGTGAAAAATTTCAAAGGTATGTGAGATAAAAAGAACAAGATAATGAACCCACATGTACCTGCTGCCCAGGTTTAACAATTACCAACGTTTTTCCAGTCTTGTTTCATCTTCTCCCATTGCAACTTTAAAGAAATTTTCTTGGAAGTTTGTCAAAACAAAATCCACGCATCATATTATTTCACATGAAAATACTTCAACATGTGCCTAGAAATGCTCTTTGAAAATACAATCTAGAGGAGTGACATTGAATGCAAACCAAATTACTCATCAAACCTTTCATTTAGTAAATATTGGGCTGGATATGATAGCAGCTGCTGGGGAAATAAAAAGTCTTAGTGCCAATTTTATGACTTGGTCTTCACATGAAGCCAATAAGATAATAGGTTAAGTGTGGTCATACTTTATCCTTGACACGTAAACAAGGCTGCTTTCCTAACCTTTCCGTTATCCGATGAATCCCTCCTCCTTTTGTAAAACTCAGTTCAAAGATTACCTCATTCAGTTCTTCCCTGACTGTGGCCCTGAGACTGGGATTGGTGACCCATCTTTGCATGCTCACAGTTCCTAATGCAGACTGGACCTCAAACACTTACCACTCTGCATTCAAACTCTCAGATGATCATTATTCTTCCTTCCCTAAAATGTGCGAGATCAAAGTTCATATTTTATTCAGCTTTACCTTTCTAGCCCTTAAACACAATATCAGAATCACAGTGGCACCACAATAATATTTGTTAAATAAATGAGGAGTCTGTGAATTATGAGTTCTGGCAGATTCTAAGTGTAGATGTCAAAGACAGAAGAAGAAAACAGCCAAGCGTGCAGATATGAAGATGTTAATTTAAGGACAAAGATTTTATAATCTTCTACTTCCATAGTCATCACCACAATGACTGAGGGTTTTATGACAAGAAAGAAGCCATTCTAATTATGTTAACTGTTTCATTACAGGAGTGATACTGGCACGGAAAATAAAACAAGTATGCTATAAAGAATAGTCAGAGAAGGATATTATCAGTATAAAAGGACCCGAAACCTGTAGGTCCTTTATGGCTTCCCTGTGAATGTTCGAGCGCAGGCAATGATTATATACGATTTTTAATAACTGATATTTAATGAGATGATGCTTTTCTTAAATTTGTCTTAACTTTGTGGTAGAGCAGATTCATGCAATATTACCACTAGCTAAAATATTTTTATAACTTGTGTTAAATAAAACCTTTGAGGTCATACAGTAATTTAAATCATTTACTCTTATAAACTGTATCATATCTTTCATTGAATTCTTCACTTACCCACTTTTTTTAACCTATTTTAATTTCTTGACTGATAAATTAAAATTTTATTTGACAACAATTAGCAACTCAAATTATAATTAAAATATCACTTGCTACACATCTAGGCAAACAAGCACACAGATGCCCACTTTATAGTCTGTTTCTATTAGGATACTAATTAATTGTGGCATTATTCCAAAAAATAGAAGAGCAGAAAGGAAGTAAAGAGCTCACCACCAGTATAATAACAACAATTGCAGCTTTGTGGTTTCTCAAAAAAATGTGAGTTACTAACCACATAACTAATTATTAATTAAGCTACTCAATACAATCCACTATGCCAAATAAATTATCAAGAGTATTTAAGTGTGGCTTTTATTATGAATGAGTATATAACACTGTACCATTCTGGAGTTGTTAGGCTGGATTTTAAACCTGAAAATAATAGTGAAGGTAAAGATGCAGACACTGCTCTAAAATACACTAGTGCGTTAATTACTACAAATTTAGTATGTTCTTTTCTTTTGAGAGGGAGAGAGCAAGCAGGGGAGAGAGGCAGAGAGGGGGAGGGAGAGAGACGCAGAGACAGAGAGAAAGACAGAGGAGGCTCCAGGTTCCATGTGGAGCCAGACAAGGGGCTTGATCTCACAACCCTCGGATCATAACCTGACCCGAAATCAAGAGTCAGAGGCTCAACCGACTGAGCCACCCAGGCACCCCAATGTTCATTTTCATAATAGTTCAGTTTGTATGTATAGGGACCAAGATAGTAGGGTAGTAAAAGTTCTTAGAAAGTACTAAGTTTAAAAAGAATAAGTTAAAAAAAGACTTATGTCTTAGATGTGGTAAAAAGTATTTATAAAATAAAGGGCCAATGTTCACTTGGAAATTCAACCCCAGGAGAATTTCCAATCATTCTCATGGTCATAGGCCACAAAATATGGATATCAAAGTGTATGTACATGTACAAACTAAAAATCCTGTTTCTGGCCATGTAATGAGTTGTCTTTAAAGTGGAACACATTAGTAGAAAATATAGTTTGTTGTCCTCAATTTGATTTTAGTTACTAACTCAGAATTGTCCAATTCAATGGAAAAGAGCTTTGTAACACAGGTTTATAGTGCCCTAAATCTAAATCCACCCTTATTTTTAAAGTAGAAAGATCGTAACAGAAGCTTATCAACTATCTCATTAAAAAGTCCCTTTGGCTCAATGGTTCTCCATATGCTTTGGTGAGTATGAGCTACTGTTCAAAAGTTCAAAGAACCTTGAAACCTTGAAATAACCGGAGAGGAAAGATGCTTAAGGAAGAAACCGGGTTACACTGACCAGCACCTCAGAGGGCTGCTAGCAAGGGTCAACTTTATACCTTTTTTTATCCCCGTTTTACTAATGAGAGAACTGAGGCACAGAAAACTTGCCAAAAAGTCACATAGTCAGCGATTGGTGGAGGTGAGATTCAACTTCAGGTCAATCTGATTCCAAAGCTGAGCTCTTAACTGTGTCTGAGACTCACTTCTTGCTGGAAAAGCTACAAATCTGGCTTTGTTCTCTTAATCTTCCACATAAACTGAAGGCTGCTTTAAGACAAGATGCTTTTGTTTCCTTCTGTTCTTGCCTTTGGTCCACAAATCAAACACTCACAGAGACCTAAGTATCTTGAATGGGAGCCAGGAAATCATGATAGGGTTCTATATTCAGAGTTTCTGACATGACTGCTATCACCTAACCATGAGTACTGTCTTCTTAAAGATGGCAATTCAAGAGGAATACTAAGCTTCTTTAGATCGCTTCATAATCTATGTTGTATACAGCGTCTCACTTTTTTGCGTCAAAGATGTTTTGAACCATGCAGTACCCAAACATTTTCCTAGAAAGATGAATTAAGCTTCTCACACCTTGTTCTCACAAAACATGTATTTATTTTTCTGATAACAGCCATAAGAAGAATAGTATTTTATAGTCCTATAAAATCTTGTTATCTGGAGGATTTATAGGAGATATATATAGATATATATATATGATATATATATATTTCATATATACATTTCATATATACATATTTTCCATATATATATATATATATATATATTTATATATGAAAACACTCATTGTAGAGTGTTTTTATTGACAATAACTCAGTGGGAGTTAAGTGGTATTTTTAACAGTTAAATATATGTCATTTTTAAAATTACACTTTCTCTTCTCCTGCCAATCTATTAGCCTTCAAAATGATTATATTTGTTTTACATCTACTTTATAAACACATAATGAAAATGGCAAATGTAGATTTTACTCACTCTCTTTTGAGCTAATATTATTGAAGATTTCTTCTTACCCACCTTAGTAAGCAGTATTTTCTCTTGTTCTTATTAAACTTTACTTGCCTATTTTAACTGGTTTTATTTTTCTTCTGCTTATTGTATTTCTATCCATAGAGGTCAAAAGGAGTATCTTAAACTTCTGTGTCCTCTGGCAGAAAACATTTCCTTAGTAGCTAGTTAACTCCCCTCCATTGTGACATGATTGTAACATTAAACAAATGACAGTACATTAGATGGCATTGCACTCACAATCAAAAAGCCAATGGGTCCTCAACACCAGTGAGCAACATTACTGCTGTCTGAAGCTTACACAGTGGACGATTATTGTCCACTAAGTTTTCTATGAAATTCCATCTGGTTTGCTTCCTACCTCAATGGCTATTTGTTTTCATGTTGCAGTTCTTCAAGGTTTTGCCCATAGCCATCTGCTCTTCTGTCTACACTCTCCCATTATTTATTGTACCCATTCACATAATTTGAAATAGTATTTATATGTCTATGACTCTTACACTTATATGTTGATGACAGATATTCCTTCCATGTTCCGTGTGGATGTCACATCAGTATCTCATATTTAACATTTACAAGTCTGAGAATATCTCCATCTCTGAATTTATTTCCCCTTTTCTGTTCTCCATTTCTGTATTATATATAATACGATCGGGGGTCATCTTTGACACTTTTTTCTCCCTCAACTCTACTACTGAATCTACCACACACTGAGGGTAATTCTTCCACTAAAATGCGTATCTCTAAAATGTGTATCTATTTCCATTTCCATTGTCATATCCTGCATCACTTGGTCTATGCAATGGTGCCCTAAGTGGTTACTCTGTTTCTATGGAGTTCCCCTTCAATACACTATCTTCAGCAAAAAGAACGACTCTGTCACTGCCCTGCTTATCACCTTTAATGGGTTTCCACTGTACTTGGATACAATTTACAATCTCTCTTGTATCCAAAAAGACATATGCCACCTAACCCTTTACACACACTGCACTTCTTCAGATTTTTGAACATCCCAAGCTTTTTCTCCACATGTCAAGACTTGTTCATACGATATCCGCACGTCTTTCTCTCAGTTGCAGGTCTCTGCTTAAATATCTTTCCTCGTTGAAATCTCTTATCCTCTAGACTACAACATGCTTTTTGTTGTTGCTGTTACAATCTCTCATATTTCCTAATTTTCAAGAATAGCAATTACTGAATCTTACAACTATACATTTACATGTATGACTATTGCCTTAAAAATGTCTCCCCCATTAAGCAGCTCTAAGAAGGCAAAAACAATCGTCTGCTCTGTTCGTTTCTGCAGGGTTCTTGGGAAAAATCAGAAGTTAATTAGAGTATGTTGAATAAACAAACGAAGACATAAATGAAGTAAGAAGGTGATGGTGCCATTACTTAAGGATGAATATTACAGTACTTAGCATATGCCTAATAAATAGCACATGATTTATATGTATTTCCTGATAGATGCATCACTGATAAAGAGTCAGGGAAACAAGGGAAAACCATCTTCCAGACACTATGGGTTGGGTTTTGAGGCTACAGAGATAAAGCACAACGTCCAGGTCTTTAAGGAGTGAGCCTATAGGCAAATTTAAGAGATTTTATATAACTCCCAAAAAAGGGATAAATAAAGAAAAGAAATGATTAATCACTAACTCTGACCTTTATTTGAATGGAAAATTGAGGAGGCTAAGGTTTTCAGGAGCTTTTGACTGGTTTCTGAGTTTCATCAAGTCACAGACGATAGAAATTGCTTACTAAATGGTGACTGAAGTGATTGAGATGGCTTCTCTCTCAACAGGGAGTTTAAGTCCTACAGTTGCTCAGTGCCAAAAAACATACAGTTATTCAGGGGTGCTTGGGTGGCTCAGTCCATTAAGCATATGACTTCGGCTCAGGTCATGATCTTATGGTTTGTGGGTTAGAGCCCGGTGTCAGGCTCTGTGCTAACAGCTCAGAGCTTGGAGCCTGCTTTGGATTCTGTATCTCCCTCTCTGCCCCTCCCCTGCTTGCTTTCTGTCCTTCTCTTTCTCTCTCTCAAAAATGAATAAACATTAAAAAAATGTTTAAAAACCTATAGTTATTCAACTTTCTTGAGGACGGGAAGATATATAAGGTGGATGGCAGAACTTGGTTGGGTAGCAGAATGTGCTGAGCTTAAGAAAGCCCTGGAAGCTTTTGGAAAAGATACATTTTGTGAGAATCACACATACTTTATGGGGTCAACTCTTTGTTTTATCATCATTATTCATCTGTGTCTGTCTCTTCTTTTAATTTGCACTCGCATAATTATTCATCTTTATACCAATCTAAAACTGATTTTATCTCATATGATTTTCTCTCCTCGTGTCATTATTATTCATTCTCCTCTCCTTTTCCTTTTATATGTAAAACTGAAAACTCATCTGCAAAGGATTTTCTCAGAGTGCCTGTTCTTCCTTGTTTAAAGTGTGGAGAATGTCAGATTGGTGGGGTGGTGTGATAAAGATGACAAGTGGTTGCTGAAAAGGAAAATGAGGACATATATGTTCATTCCCTTGTTAATTAAATTTAGTGAGTATCTATTATTCACCAAACAATGAGTCAAGTAATGAAGATGTAGCCTTAATTCTTGAGGAGTTCACAGTGTATGTGTCTGTATATATGTGTATAGGGTCACAGTGGTAAGGAAGGGGAGGGACAGGGAGTTTTCTGAACAATTAAGTATAGAGTAACATGACTCACTATACAGAGGGTGTGCCTACCTATGATACAAATGGATATTTTACCATCTTACCTATACTGATTATACTAAAAATGGTTTTATTTATTGATCATTAATATGATTATAATTAGGGAATGACAACTTAGGCCCAGGGTTTTTGTGTGTATGGGAGGAAATAAAAAAAAATAAAATTTATGGTTTTAACCATTTTTTTAAAAGCTATTTAAAATGTTCTTTTGTTTTTTTTTTTGAGAGAGAGAGAGAAACGAGTGAGAGTGCATGAGTGGTGAAGGGGCAGAGAGAGAGGGGACAGAGGATCTGAAGCAGGCTCTGTACTGACAGCAGTGAACCTAGTGTGGGGCTCAAACCCACGGACCATAAGATCATGACCTGAGCTAAAGTCAGACACTCAACCGATTGAGGCATCCAGGCGCCTCCCATTTTAACCATTTGTAAGTGTACAATTCAGTGACACTAAGTACATTCATAATGTTGTGCAACTATCACCATTATTCATCACCATAACTATTTCAACTTCTCAAACTAAAACTCCATGCCCATAAAACAATTCCCCATTCCTCCCTATCTCCAGGCCCTAGAAAATACCGTTCTACTTTTTTAATGAATTTGACTACTCCAGGTACCTTATGTAAATGGAGTCACACAATACTTACTTTTTTAATTTTTATTTTTATTTATTTATTTATTTTAGCTCATTTCACTGAGCATGATGTCTTCAAGCTTCATCCAAGTTGGAGCATGGTTGAAATTTCATTCTTTTGAAGGCTGAATTATATTCCATTGTAAGGATATACCACACTGTGTTTATGCATTCGTCTGTCAAAGGACATTTACATTGTTTCCAACTTTGGTCTATTATAAATAACGCTGTGCTGATCATGGGTGTTCAAGTATCTGTTTGGGTTCCTGCTTTCAATTATTTTGGGCATATGCTCATAAGTAAAATTACTTGATCTATGCTAATTCTGCATTTAACTGTTTCAGGAGATGGGCCAGAATTTATTTATTTTTTATGTTTTTTAAACTTTTTATTTATTTTTGAAGGAGAGAGAGAGAGTGTGAGCGGAGGAGGAGCAGAGAGAGAGGGAGACACAGAATTCAAAGCAGGCTCCAGGCTCTATGCTGTCAGCACAGAGCCCAACGTGGGGCTCAAACTCACGAACCGTGAGATCATGACCCAAGCCAAAGTCAGATGCTCAACCGACTGAGCCACCCAGGCGCTCCGAGATGGCCCAGTTTTTAAAACTAAAGTCTTATTACATAAAATCACACTTATTAATTTAAGTATTGTCTATGGTAGTTTATGCACAAAATTGGCAGAGTTCAATAGCTGTACCAAAGCCTAAATATTTACTAACTGGCTCTTTATAGAAAAAAAAATGTGTTGGCTCATATTACAGAAAATTTTGCCACCAATGCCATGGTTTCATAGAAAATTAGAAGTCATTAAGGAGTTAAAAGATCTCTCACATAGGGAGACAGAAAGAGGACAATGTTATTCTCAGCGTATAGATGAGAAACCAAGAATGGAATGCCACACAGCAGTCATAATCTCAAATGAAATTAATCCAATATTATTATCCAGACTCAATTGTTCCAAGTAAATCTTGCTTTCCCACCACAGATGTATGGAGTTAAATAACTACTTTACACATTCAATGGAAAATTCAGCTATAAATTTTCCATATCCATGCAATGTTGTATGTTTCCTTTACTGAACATGAGTGTGGAAAAACTACTTCAAGTCAAAGTACCTGAGTCTGGAGAAGCTGAACTCTAAAATTATAATTCGGCCTTCTAATACTTAGCTGTAAAATATACCAGATCTATGTGTTATATATGACTGAAAATACACTTCCTTTAGAATGCTAAACACCAGAGAAAAATACCCTTTTCACTGTTTTGAACATAGCCACAGGTAAGATCACAGAAGAGCACAACTTATATACATAGAAAAAAAAATTGATTCAGAAATAGGTACCAATAGTCAAAATAATTCAATGGGATAATTTCACTGTTCTACAAATTGTGTGCTCACATGGCATCATGTTAGATATAAATTAACAGTTTATTTTAAATTATTATAGACAGAAGTGGTTGGAAACTAAAAGCATATATATCTTACCCACAATATTAAAGAGGACTTAGGATACACTTAAGATAACATAGTAAATCTTCTTTGTTTTGCCAATGTAGCTTTGGCTTAGCTTTAAAATCCGATTACTTAATAGAAAAATTCAATTTGAGGCCCCTAAAATAGCACAGGAAATCCTTGATTAAAATTATAACTATTTCAGTTCTACCCAGTCACATCATATAATGATTGATATTTTCAGATCTCACCCAAGCATATGAAATATTTTTATTTTGACGATTTATTTTTTTAATTCAATACATATCCATGCGAACTTTCACATTTAAAATATCTTCTATAGAATATATTCTAATGCGAATATTACATTTTGTATAATTTATTGCTATGTTGTAAATTTTCTATGACTATGTGTGTCATTCACTAATATGAAACATTTTCTTTAAATATATACAAGATCCTTACATTTTAGTTTAAAATAATGTTAACAGGATTCTATAGCATTAAATTTATGTCCATGATGAACACAATGTCAACAAAACATAAAGTAACATGGGGTATTATAAGAAATTTGCTATCTGCCTGAAAAACTAATCAACATGTTTTCATTGAACATCTTCCACGTACTTGGTGTTGGACACAGTTTCAAACAAAATACTACTATTCTGGCCTCAGAGATTGTTCTACATTGAAACTCTGCTAAGCTTTGGGTATTATGGGGAGACAAAATAAATGTAATACTCTTGATTATTGTCCCATAAGAACTTATATTATTATTTGAATAAGGAAGAGCTCTACATTACCATAATAGGAGCCAGTTTCACTAAAGGGAAGGCCATTTTGATGGCAGCACCCATGAAACCCAGAACTTCCCATGAGTTCTGAGTTCTCAGTCTCTTCTTTCCCAAGCCATGTCTGCTGTTTTTCTTTCATTTGTGTGAACTATCCACTATCTCCCCCACAAAATTTAATTTCACTTAAGATAAATGAAGACTGTTTCTGGTTCTTATAACCAAGGCTTCTTAATGGTTATAAGTGGGAAGGATTTGTATATGTAAAATTATATTCCAAAGGAACGTAGAATAAGGGCATTTTTATGTAAAGTAAGTCCAGTTAGCTGTAGATTCATGAAATTGTTGGAGAAGCTATGTTAGGATTGTGAATCCTAGGCTATGAATTTTAGATGTTAGCCTCTGCGCTAAGGGGTTATAAAATCAAATGCCTTCCGGGGACATGCAGGACACATGAAATTATAAAGCTGTTACAAGATTTAAGGCAATGAATGCTAAACTGATTGTAGTGACCAGTCCAACTCTTGTCCTGTTTCAGTGCCTTTTAAAGCTCCCTGCAGGCAATAGAACACAACCAAGCAAAGCATATCCTCCAGCTCTCTTGTCTCCAGGGGCTACCAGCTTGAAACCAAGGCTAATAACGGAGAAGCAGTGAAGGTTTCTGCGCTGGGGAATGTGAGCCAGGACTTTGGTGGAGAGAGATCTCTTACAAGGGATCTATTGACTTGAGATTGATGTCAAGAAGAAGGAAAAGAAAGTGAGGACATGAAAATGGTTGTAAAGGACGAGTCCACAGAACTTGACAAATGTTGACACGTAGAATTAAAGTGCGGGGAGGAACAAAGGGAGGACAGGAAATGTGTTTGCCTGAGGACCTGATAAGAAATAATGGCGGTATTTTCATGGAATTGGGAAGCCTAATTAAGGTACAGGTTTTTTAAGTGCAGGCAACAAAAGTACATGCCAGAAGATATCATCTAAATAACATCACGAGGGGCACCTGGGTGGCTCAGTCGGTTAAGCGCCTGACTTTGGGTCAGGTCAATACCTCAAGGTTTGTGAGTTCGAGTCCCATGTCTGGCTCTCTGCTGACAGCTTGGAGCCTGGAGCCTGCTTGGGATTCTGTGTCTCCCTCTCTCTCTGCCCCACCCCCACTCACACTCTGTGTCTCTCTCTCTCAAAAATAAATAAATGTTAAAAAAATTAAAATAACATCATGAAAATTTCTATCAGTATTCTTAAAGATTCATAATATATAACAACAAACATTTTCTTTTTGTTGCCTGTTAAACTTAATACCAGATTTCTAGAACAAAATACAGGATATAAGTCTTTAACGAAAACTCAAGAAACACATAGGGTGAACACTTGGCATGTGAAAACAGATAATCTTTTGCAGAATGTCAGCTATTAGGGACACTGTCATGCTTTGGAAGAATAACTGTCATTAAATTTTAGTACACGAAGGCACATTTTGTTATCAATCTTACTAGATCCATCCACCATGTCAAAATAATGTGAACGCATGCCAATAGAAATTACATTTTACTACCGTTACTGTCAGGAACTTGGCAAAATTTGGTCTCCTATTTTGTAAATTTATTAAAGTGACACCATTAACATAAATGGAATTAACTATATGCTAACTTTCCGGGGGTCACATTTCACTAAATGGAATTGCCAAAAGAGTTCTTTCCTTAGTATGAAAAGAGAACATTTTTCATGAAGACCTCAACTGATTTTCACTATCTAGCAACACGAAACACATGTCTTCGCCCTGAGAGACAAATGAAAGAAAGAAAAATTCCCCCTACAGGAAGTCCGTCCAGGATGTGGAACGGTAAGACAAGACTTCCATCTAATGATAGACACAGAAAAACAAGTCACGTTAACCAAAATAGTTCTTCCTTGCCCTTTTATCCATTCTCCTCTAACCCTTAGGTATTCATTTCAAAAATTATGTCATATATTTGACATTAAAGGAAAAAAAGTAAATGAAGCTCTCTTCCAAACTATCCTCATACAGTCTAAGAGACCACTGCTTTCAGCAGTGTAAAAGTGAATGAAAATCCAGTCTACAGATTTCTTTAATGTAGAAAACAATCCATGTATGTAAAAAAGGAAGTAAAATCAGTACATTTTACTTTCTGAGTTTACTTACTAAAGCCAAAATGCCTTTTCTTTTGCCTTTTTGCCTCCAAATTCCATTATCTCAATAATAGGAGAACATTTGTGAGATAAGTGTTTTAAGTTCTGTCCATTTGCAGTCTTTGATACAAAGATTTAGACATCATGGGAAGAAATGTTATCATGAAAATCATTTAGAGAGCTGTTTCATGAAAAACATTTCATGTTTATTGTATTTTCTAATATTCACAGTTATTCCCTATAAAACAGTTTTTGGAAAATGTAACTGATAAAAGACATCTCTTAAAACTATGATGCTTTGATACAAAAGCAGAAATAAAGAAGCATTGCATAGATAAAGAATCTGATTTTATGGCCATTGATAAGAGTGATAAGGGTAGCCTTCATATAAGATACATTTCTTAGGGCCTTGATTTGTGCTATGACCTCAAGAAGACACAAAGCCCTCTCCTGCCAATAAATGGTTGTATAAAAATAATTATTAAATTATTATAATACAATAATTGTACCTTTCATGAATGATTTCAGTCACCAAAATCAAAGGGTCCTTGAAGTAGTCATGTTGAGACTAGTGAAAACTGAAAAGCTCCCCTTGAGGTATGCTGTGATCTATTTTATTGCTATGCACAGAATCCTGAAAAAATGGGACTGGAAGTAATTCCAATGCTTTTAAACTCAATCTACAATGTAATTTCCTTTGTGACCTCTGAAACAATAGTTATAAAGGTCTAGCTTTCCTAATTCCCCAGATTTTCCACCGGTATTTCCCTATTAAGGAAACAAAACAAAACAATTTACACAAAATTTGCAGTCCTCTTTCTTCCCCATAAAGGAAGGATTTACACTTAACTACACTTATTTTCTGTTTTCTTCAGCCTTAAAATACTTAAAGCCTTGTTCATGTCTCCCTGAAACTCTCTTCTTTCTGTATTTCAAGTTTTGCTCTTTCTTTTTCTGTCATCAAGTCAAGTCTTCTAGATCTCTAATCATTCTCATTATTCTTCAGGTTACCACTCATAACCCAAATGATTTTCATGCGGCAAAGAATTCTGATCATGAGGTAAAATTAACTAATGAGTAAAATTTGTCTTCATTCAGCTCTAGCAAGAGCCAATTTCTTCTTGGCTTCTCTAGAGACACCCAAAGAATTGTGTTTTGCATCTTCCAGGACTTTAACTTTGAAAATGTGAGAACGAGTAAAGAACGTCAAACCAACACCATGAACGTGGTCTGCTTATCCAAACAAGTAAGAGAAGCCTTCAAGAATTCTGCAACCATAAAAAAGTAGGCATGATTTTAACTTTTCCTTTGAGGCTAGAAACAACACTGTTAGATAACTTCCAGAAGACTTGGAATAAACTGGGCATGCAAATCCAATTTTACTAGATTAATTCTTTTTTGAAATCTCCCAAATAATTCTTTATTGGTGATAGAAAACCACAAACTCAAGTGTTTTATGCTACTCAAGAAATTTGACTTAAGCAGGACTATGTCTGACATTTAATTTCTAGTTCTAATTGTGTCTCTAACTAGTATATGAGTCCCACTTAAAGAAAAGCCAAACTGTGTCTCGGTCCTTAGGAAAATTTTAATGCAAAACTCAATGATTCAAAGATCTAACCGCAGTTAAGTACATAGACATGACAAAAGTGAACATCAGCAAAATGGTAAACAAACAAGTGAATGAGGAAGCATGACAAGTACAGACACAAGGAGCAGAATGCAAAAGCTTAGGATAAGGCACCATTCAGAGAACTGCAGGAATCAGAAAAGCAGCACAAATAAGCAGAAGAGTGAACAGCCAGGTAAGTAAGGGCAGTGAGCCTTATTTAATGGAATAATGTCCCCACGCTGCCCCCCCACAGTGTAGCAGATCCTGATGGAGCTTCACCCACTCTCTCGACACACCAGCGTCACCCGGCCAATGTATAATCTAGCTCATAACTCTATGTGTTAGTCTGAGGGCTTTTTGAAGCAGAGAACACACTACATACGAATGCAGGACACAGTGAGCAGACCTTAAAAATGACTAAGAAGAGCCAGGCATATACATCACGGTTCTCATGCCCTTTGCCAGAAGTGATTGAGATCCACCTGTTTTATGCCTTCCCGACCTTTCTCCATGTAAATAAGCTCCAGTCCCCCACAGCAGTGGCTGGCTTGCTCATACTCAATATAGGCTACTTTCTCTCCCCTTGGAGCAACCCAAACCGGCACTCTTTTTTTTAGAACTTGAATGATTATATTTAAATAGATGTTTGCTACTATTATTCTTTTTTTAAATTATTTTTTAATATGAAATTTATTGTCAAATTGGTTTCCATACAACACCCAGTGCTCATCCCAACAGGTGCCCTCCTCAATGCCCATTACCCACTTTCCCCTCTCCCCAACCCCACGTCAACCCTCAGTTTGTTATCAGTATGTAAGAGTCTCTTACGGTTTGCCTCCCTCCCTGTCTATAACTTTTTCCCCCCATGACCTCCCCCATGGTCTTCTGTTAAGTTTCCCAGGATCCACACATGGATGAAAACATATGGTACCTGTCTTTCTCTGCCTGACTTATTTCACTTAGCATAATACCCTCCAGTTCTATCCACGTTGCTACAAATGGCCAGATTTCATTCTTTCTCATTGCCAAGTAGTATTCCATTGTATATATAAACCACAACTTCTTTATCCATTTGTCAGTTGATGGACATCTAGGCTCTTTCCATAGTTTGGATATTGTTGAAAGTGCTGCTATTAACATTGGGGTACAAGTGCCCCTATGCATCAGTACTCTTGTATCCCTTGGGTAAATTCCTAGCAGTGCTATTGCTGGGTCATAGGGTAGGTCTATTTTTAATTTTTGGAGGAACCACCACACTGTTTTCCAGAGTGGCTGCACCACCAAACCATCACTCTTAACCTCAAAAGTTTTATTAACACCAAAACCAATTCTTAACCATTCTGACCCCATAGATAGACTAACGGGTAAAAAAAAATGAACTGGAAAATCAATTCATGCTTTCAAAAAAATATGTAGCCTGTATGCTTTTTGAGACAGAGTGAGTGTAATGGGATACACAGAGGCAGAGTAGAAGGGAAGAGAGAATATTCAATAAATCATTAAATACCAACTAATGTTAGGGTTCAAAGGATAGGTCTTTAGGAAATTTGAATTCTAATTTAATTAAAGAATAATTTCCAAGCATTGGATTCTATGTAAGTATACAAAAACTAGTTATTAACAGGAAGGTGTATCTAATCCCAAATAGGCTTATTTTTCACACAATATTAACCCATATAAACATCAAATATGTTTTATATCAAATATAAATTTGATAGAGTCCCTTCCTTGCAGTTGAATTCTGTGGCTTTTTCTTTTATTTGTGAGAAAAGCATGCTTCCCTTGTCGAAATGTCGGCTTGCATTACAAAATACTTTATTATGTGCATTGCAAACCTCCTTATTTACCACAGCTAGACAGAGACTCCTTCTTACTTTGTCATGCAGCTGCTTGTTTTTAAACAAATTTTGCCAAGAGACATAAACCAGATGGCCTTCTTCAAGGCTATACTCTGAGCCGTGATAGTCAGCTTATGGTAGTTTCAAGCAGCAGACAGCTGGGTATGGAAAGTCATGATGCTATTTGGAAATCCAACTACCAAGTGTGCCGAAGCACAAGGAGACTCTCAAGTTGGTAAATAAAACTGTGACTCCAAGTTTGTTTCAGTATTCTATTTTTAAAGGGTCTTTAAATTTCTACATCATAATATTACAGGAGGTGTTTTTTATCGTTGTTGTTTTGTTTTGTTTTTGTTTTTGTAAAATAGAAAAACCTCCAACACCCTGGATTAGAGACAAAATCTGTGAAAAAATGGATTCAGGATACATGTTCAACTGGAATCAACAAGTTGATTGTAGGCTGTCGGTTGGGTTTCCCCAGAAAGTTATATTCTACAAAGGTAGTATAGTATTTTATTTTATTTATTTTTTATTTATTTTTAAAAAAAATTTTTTTTTCCAACGTTTATTTATTTTTGGGACAGAGAGAGACAGAGCATGAACGGGGGAGGGGCAGAGAGAGAGGGAGACACAGAATCGGAAACAGGCTCCAGGCTCCGAGCCATCAGCCCAGAGCCCGACGCGGGGCTCGAACTCACGGACCGCGAGATCGTGACCTGGCTGAAGTCGGACGCTTAACCGACTGCGCCACCCAGGCGCCCCGGTAGTATAGTATTTTAAATTGTTATTGCCAATTCTATTCTGTAGTAGTATTATGTATCCTCACTCTTGGCATGGCTTCATGGTGAGCAATGTATATTCCCCTACTTCTAGGTTTGGGCTTGCCATGGGACTTGATCGGACCATTGGATGTGCAGAGAAGAGACAGTGTGTCAGTTCTAAGTCAAGGTCTTTAGAGAATCATATGGTTCTGCTTGCCATTTTGACAGTTCTAAACTCTGCCCTGGAAGAATATGCCCCAAGTATCTTCTGCCCTTCCAGCCTGGGCCCCAGAATGAAACGAGTGGATCAGATCTACTCATTCAACCTACAGTCCCACAGGCTGAAGTAGGGTTGACTCAAAGCAGCCCTGTAAGCATGAAAATAATGATTTATTGTTAATTCTGGGTGTGTTTGTTAGACAGAATTATTGTCACAGCAACTGACCAATACTGGCAAACTTTGGCAAGGCCCCAGTGGACAGCTACCCTGGGTTCCTTCTAAATTATTGTAAGGTGGGGAAAAAGGACATGGGACAAATACAAGAGTTGGTATCTATGTCCTAATCACGAAGCTACTACTTTATGGAAGGTACCCATAAAGATAATAGAATTATATCTCTGATTATCTCAAGATTACCTTAAAACAAAGGGCATGGAATGACAATCCTTAGTTTCTACTGTTACCTTTGAATATTAGAGAAGCACACATGACAGAAATGAAAAAAAGCAATAAAACAAGCAAGAGATTCAGGAGAAGGTACATAAAATTCATCTTTTTTGACAAAAAATACAGCTTACATTTACTCAAATATACAAATTATTCAAATATTGAGAATTTTGAAAATGTCCATATAAACTGTTATTTATTTTTCTAAGTATCTATCCATTTTAGGAAACCACATAGAATATTTTAAAATGTGTTGTTTCAAGCAGAAATCTCTCAAAAACCATTGTTTTAGCTTGTAATGGGCAGTTTTCCCTTGAGGAAACTGAGGTTTTTCAAGAGGACTTTGAGACAGTCCATGGATAAACTAAAACTAATAAGAAAATAATTCTTGTGAAAATCGCCTTATAGGCAAAAATTTGCATTTCTCACAGCGCAAACAGATTTTTAATGTGTCAGAATTTTTTAATGGCAACAAATTATGTCCTCCCTCCCCACCTGCAGAAGAGCAGAACTTAAAAACAAGTAAGACAGCTCACAAAAAGTTTGCTGACTTCTATCAGGAGGATACATTGACTTTAGTGACTAATGGGTATATTTTTCTTTACGAGAGACTGTTTATTTCTCTCAAATACCATAAAGAACATATCGAAATCTCATATTATTCATATATTGCTATCCACCCTTCAAAGTCCTAATACAGTATTATTATGGAGAACTGAAAGCAAATATGAGGAAATTTACCCTACAGAAATATTTTATTGAATAAACTGTAATGGGAATGAAATTCTTCTTAACCAAAGAAACAAGAACT
Organism: Leopardus geoffroyi; assembly: GCF_018350155.1. Lineage (NCBI taxonomy): Eukaryota > Metazoa > Chordata > Mammalia > Carnivora > Felidae > Leopardus > Leopardus geoffroyi. Next base: position 27,899,522 of record NC_059343.1, read on the forward strand.
TTATTCATTCTAAAATATCACAAGTTTTGAGTGAGCAGTTTATCATTTACATTTAAGGACTCCTCACTTACAAAAAATGACTATGTATTGAGCAGCTATCAGAGAAGTATAATGTGTTTGGCTTAGGCATGATAGGAGGTGTATGGCAGAGTTTTTACTGTATAGAAACAAAAACTCTGTTGGATGGTACAGAGTTGCACACAGTGATGTAAGACATTTACATTCATGATAAGCACCTATAAGAGAGCTACTTAAACAGAGTTCTGGGAACACAGAAACTGGAATAATTGAGACCAGCAAAGTATTCCAAATGGTAACATTTGCACATGGTCATGAATGAAGTGTAGGGCTTTGGCTGCAAATAAATAAATGAATAAATAAATAATGAGAAGATCCTTTATCACTTGACTTTCCCAAGCAACTTATAGAATCACAATCTATTTCTCTAGAGATACTGAACATGAAGATACTGCCTTCCAAATATTAAACACTGCTTTAAGACACTGTGGTTTCAGACACAAGAATTTTTATACATTTTTATATCTATCCCTGTTGCTGCTACTGAATAATGACATCTGGAAGAGAGAACACAATTGTTGAGCACAAGAAATCCTCTGTGAAATGCATAAAAGAGAAGGAGCGCAGAAGACAAGAGTTCATAACCTGAGTCAAAATACACGTTCTGCCATATTCTTCCTATGTACGCTTGAGGCAATTATTTGTGCCCTCTACCTCTCAAGCTCCTCGTCTGTAAAAAGATCTTTAATCTTATGCAAGGCCCAGCTCCCATGTCCAGAAAAGGTAATGTCCTGAAATTTCACTTCACTGTCTTAATTTCTGCTTTGGTCTTACATCCTTAGTTTTTAATGGTTATTCTCGGTGCTAGTGATCTAACCTGCTATAATTGACCAATGACCCAAATTTAGTCAACATACGTAAGGAATATATAACCCAGGAGCACTCTGGCAATTAAGTTACCACCTCTCTTCTTGGCTAAGCATTGGTTTTGATGGGAAGAGGGGAAAGTGTGAGACAAAAATTGATTAATAAGAAAATGTTTTGAGAACATGGAGGGCCAGAACAGGCTGGTGTTGGGCAATGATGAAAAACTTCTACTTTTATATTAGCAGAATTCAGGAAGCCAGAGTGAGATGTTACTTGAATCAGAGTTCATAAAAGGATGAAAGGGGAGAGGAAGGAGATTAACTCTAGTCTTAGCTACCTTTTTTATGTATTTCTTAGGACTGCTTAAAATACAAGACAAAATACACTTTTTCTAAGAATACATTGAAGATTGTTAGTTCTCTTCCAATATCCATTCTCCTGTTTTTCCATAAAAGTACACTTTGTGACAGAGCATACAGCATCCAAGAATAAATATAACATTTCCCACCCACCCCTGCAGCTTAGGTGTAGTCACGTGACTGACTTCTAGCCAATGGAGGATGTGTAAAACAATGCAGTCCCAGGAAATTTCACTAAAAGACATTTAATATGCACACTTTGACACTTTTCCCCTCCTCCCTTCTTGCCTCTTTGAATGCAGATGTGGTGGGAGTTCCATCTTGGGACATGTGAATGATTGCCCACCATATAAGGATAGCTGGGCAGAAAGCAGAAATGAGCAGAGCTATTATACCTGCCTTGACTGCATACTCCTCCATTTTTAAGGAGAGAGAAATATGCTTCCATTGTAGTGAAACCAAAACAAACTCTAACTGATAAAGAGAATTTCCGGAAAGATTACATTTAGCACAGTTTTGCTTTCTTCCAAAACTTGCCTATTCCATTTAGAGGGGAAAGTGTATATTTGGAGAAGGGAAATTTTCGATATGACAAAACCAAGAAACATACAGTGAGTAAAGTTAAATAGTGGCATTATTTCCCAAATGAGGCTAGTCCTACAGGCATAAGATTGGTTTCTGTATTAGAGCCTTTTCCCTTTGACAATAATGAAAATACAGGTTTATTTAGATAACAAACAAGCAAACTATAGCCCCTGTGCCCTGAAGAAATCGAATCATCTATGGTGAAGAATGGAAATGTGTGTATACAGCTATCCTGGGAAACAAAAATGTTCAATTACTTCGAGAAAAAGATTCAGGATATTGATCTATGGTTAACTCTAAGATTATATGAATTTTATATCTAGTCAATTTCTTATTTGAAGCAAGTTTTAAACTAACCTCTATGTGAACTGTAAAGATTTATAAGAATCTGAAAATGCTGAAGATATAAGGCAAATGATCCTGTATGAAATGGCTATCATAAAAAGCAAATCACTCTGCAACTCTTGAATGCTTTGAAATAGCAAGAGGAACATACAGAAGATAAGCTGATAGGTAGAAACAAACTTTTATTTAATGCATTTCAAAAAGCCCTTTCATTAAATAAATACAACAGACCCCCTCCATTCAATTCCTTCACCAGCTATTCTCAACAATGAAGAACTCAGAAGAAATTAAAAGTAAACAAGGAAATAATACACTATATGTTAACTGGAATTTAAATAAAACTTCAACAAAAGGAAATAAAAATATAGGGCTAGTTTAGGTAACCAATTCAAAGGGTACACCGTACTGAATGATTCATGTTTTAAACAGAATTTAAAAAATAACAATTATGAGAGAAGCACATTGTTTGTTGATAATTGGTTTGTTTTAATGAGATTGTTAGGTAGTCAATACATTAACATTAAATACCTCCTAACACCAACTATACGGGATTAGTCTTTTGTGGTTTAAAGCTTTCCAGCTGGTGGTAAAACCTACATGTAATTGGAATCAGCAGTCAAATCATATGCTTCATTTTGGGCTGCTGGGTGGAAACAAAAACTCCTCTGTTAGGCTCACAATTGCCCTCTCAGTGATGTGCAAAGTGCAACAACTGGCCAGCGAAAGATGTTCATAATAGGTAGGGATTAGTCTAGACTATACAGAGCCTGGGCAGAAATATGAGCACTTGAACAGAGGAGCATAAAATAGAAGGTAATGTGCAGGAGGGGGGAGACCCAAAACGGAAATACGCAAGAGAAAGCAGATAGGGCAGAGCAGATAGTGTAGAGGTCAAGTGTGGTGAAGGGCGGTCACAGAAGATGGCAGGTTAGTAAGAAATTTGCCTTTCTGAAAGTTTTGATGATTTATGTTTGGCGTGTATGAAATGTCAGTACTGTCAGATTATAGCTTTCATCATCATCGTCATCATCATCATCACCATCATTATCATCAAAGAGTATTTATTGACCACATGTGCTGTACTGGGCATCATAGAAGCAAGCAAAACTGATGTGATTTCTGATGCCCAGGAACCAATAAAATAAATCAGAACAATTAATGCAGACAAATGTAGGTGAACAGATAATGAATAGGATACTTAGCTGGGGAAAACTTGAAGGTGAACCATAAACTTTAAACTATTTTAAGATATTTCTCAAGTGTTTAGGTAAATTGGTGAATGTGCCCATGTGGCTACATTTCCTGATACATCTGTGGACATAAATGATGTAATATTTTTTATATAGGTAACTAACTTTTAACAATGAATTCTATCAAATCAATGACTTAATAAATAAGGATTTTTTGTTAAAAAGATCTTGACTTGGAGAACCAAAACAGAAACCTTCCCCATAAGTCATAGTCTCAACAGTGAAAAAAGAAAGTGGGATACAAAAAGAAAGTTTCATTTCTTCAATTTAACACATCTTCTATATCAGTCCCATGAATGAATGCATGAGAATCCTTGCCCTGGTTGGTACAACACTGATTCTGGAATGAGATATAAAAAGACTTTCCCATGTTCAGAACTGTTTTGTTTTTTTTTAATCTCCCCTTAATTCGCCCAAGTTCAAAAACTAAGAGTCAAATAATGCACTGGCACATATACATATACCTGCGTGGGGGAGGCAGACAGGACGGATATGAAGATTCCATCTTGCATGAAAATCTTCACATTTGGTGGAGACCAATTCTAAGACTGCAATGTTAATCTTTCCTGAGTTGTCAGGATTCTGTGTGTGCTTATCATGTATCTTCCCAACTACATATGGCACTGTGACAAATAGAAGAGGCTGCTAATGCTGCTAGAGCTGAATGTCTCATTTAGGAACAAACAATTCTGGAAAAGCTCCCAGATTATGCATCTGTCCCTCTAGCTTCCACTTTAGAGGATAAAATTGTATGGTGATGACATGAGGATTAGTATATTATTCTTTCCGTCTGTAAGTGGTGTAGGGGTTATTTACCTCACCTTGACATGAGAGAAAACTATTTACTGAATGTCTTGGTGGAAAAATTACAAGTGAGAGAGCAAAAGCTTTTGAGAAAGTTGTGTTGGGAGTGGGCTTGAGGTGCCCGCGTAGCTCAGTCGGTCCAACTTCGGCTCAGGTCATGATCTTGCAGTTCACGGGTTCAAGCCTTGCGTGGGGATCTGTGCTGACAGCTCAGAGCTTGGAGCCTGCTTCGGATTCTGTGTCTCCCCCTCACTCTCTGCCCCTTCCCTACTCATGCTCTCTCCCTCTTTCTCTCTCTCAAAAATAAATAAATGTTAAAAAAAAAAAAAAGGAGTGGGCTTGCAGAATTACATGCTCATTCCCTAGTCTGAATACAGAGATGATTAAGGTACTTTCTCTTCAAATAAGATTTCTTTCGTTTCTATTCCTATTTTCTCCCCTTTCATTTCTTTCATTGTCTCACTTTCCTTCATGCAGTACAAATGGCAGCAAGAGTCTGTGAGTGCTTCAACACTGTGGTCTTGGCAATAAAGGAGCTAAACAAAGGAGAAATCCCTGGGGAAGCAGCTTCCTGCTGTCCATCCCTCAGCATCCTGTTGACATGTGGCACTGTGATCCCAGCATGATGGTGGTAAATTTGGAAAAACTTTCTCTAGAACAGTAGTGCCCACATAATTATCTGAGAGGAGGTACTGGTCAATTATAAAGTGTTCAGGGGTCCGCGGTGAAATGCCAGAAGTATAACCATGTAATATGCATTTCTGTAAGCTACACATTTAAAAACAATTTGGGATTAGGTCTTTCCTGTACTTAAAAAAGTATTTATTGATTATTTAAAAATTTTAAGTGTAAAATTCATTCAAGTATAGCATACATGCAGAAAAGTGTACAAATCACAAATTCATAGTTTCATAAACTTTCTTAATAAAAACATATCAATACAAACAACATCCAGATAAAGAGATGAACCATCACTCATGACTCCAAAATCTGCTCCTGCCCTTTTTAATTACTACTCTTCAACAAAGGACACCTTATTTGACCTTTAACCTCCAAATGCCCATTTTTGAGTTTTACAAAAATGGACTCATACAATATGTATTCTTTTGCCTCTGGGTTCTTTTCTGCAGCATTATTTTTCATTACTTACTTTATGAAATATCACTGATAATAGAATTTGATTTTTCAAATGTCCTCACTCTGCTGTCCCCAATTTTTTACACTTTTTTTTTTTGCTCTAAAAATTCAGTATTATAAGAATCACTACTTTACTCTCATGTCCTCTTTACATCAGATCTAAGGCTCAGAATCACCTTGAATTTAACTACTTACATCTATGGGTGAGCCATTCCAAAGTATCTGACTAAATGGGATTCCATGGAGAAATACCAATTTTAAAAAGCCACTTACTTGATGTCAGATGAGAACTGTGTTGCTACACAATAATGCCATCTTATGGCTGTACAGCAATTTGTAGTCTAGAAACTGCTTTCATTTTTATTATCTCATTTGAACTGTGCTATCCTCTTAGGTTTGGGGAGTAATTTCCTGAAAATGGGGCAAATTCATTAATGGTTTGAGGGATATTAAACATGGTATCAGAAAGAAAGTAAAGACAACAGAGTACCTGGCACTCCTTAAGTATTTGTTGAAAGAAAGAAAGGAATGTATTTCTCTAATACAAGGTGGATCTTAGGTTAATTATTTCACATGTTTTCTTTTCACATGTTTCCTGTAGATATATTTCATAAGTAGTGAGTATCCACCAAGAATTAGATGAAAACAGAATTTAGCAGCAATATTAATTTCCCATAAAGTTAAATGCTTATTATATATATATGTATATATATATATACATATATATATAGTTTTCAAAGATTATATATATATATGTATATATATATGTATATATATATATATATATATATATATATATATATATATAAATATCTATAAATATCTCCGTATACATGGATAGGTATACAGATACATGAGATTCATGAGGTAAATATTTATTGTGTTTAGTATTTGTGTTTCCACAGGAAAAAAAAGTCACTTTCAGTATTTTGGAGATGTGAAACTTTACTGAGACACATGATGAAATTCTATTTGCCAGAAGAGAAGGTATGAAAGCGGGTCTCTTAGATAATGAGTGAGCAGTCACAAATCACTCTGGCTTTTAATTCTCTACTTGGCGTCACCTAAAAAGTAATGTCTGTTTTACTTTAGGACATTTAATAAAGTTGAGTTTTGCCATTATAGCATTCATGAATTTGGTGATTAATGATGGTCTCAAAACCTTTGCCTAAGGAATGCAAAGAGTCTAATGCATTTTCCCATATTTGTAACTTATTGTGAGTGTAAACTACGCAAATCTATTAGAGCTAAACATTCTGGTGAAATGGAAATATGCAGATGTGCTATTTAATATGTGTTTGGGCAAGCCATTTAACATCTTTGTAATTTAGTCTCCCGGTAAAACAATGAAGCAGGACAGAATCACTAAGGGCATTTCTAGCTGTAAAAATTTCTTTATTATTAATTATTAACTATCAACAATAGTTTGGATTATTGTCTAGCAAATGTTCACTCCTCTTCCCCTTCCACTGTAGGAAGAGACAACTTTGCCACTCTATTGATGTCAGGCTCGCTTTGGCCAAAGGAATGTGACTGGACTTAATGACAACAGAGGCCACAAGTGCTCCATAACATCAGCATAAGCCTACAAGGGAGGTTAAATTTGGTCCATGCTCTGGTGATCTGTCAGGAGAAAAGCATGCCACCCTTCATTTTGGGTCCAGAAAAAGGTAGCCGACCTTAAACCAACACATATCCGGGAGCCTACCTCAGCTAACCCACGGCTTGAAACAGCTGCCCAGCTGGGCCCAGCCTAGTTCAGCCAAACCACAGGCAACTTAAATATACATGGCCATGAGAATAAATGCTTGCTTTAAGTCACTGAGTTTTGGGGTCCTTGATACCACTATATTAGGGTAATAGTTGACTAATACACTATCATACAATATACCAATATAGCCCTTCTTCCTGGCTCAAGGGTTAGCTTATTAAAAGAATCAGGACATTTTTGTTGAGGCCCAACATGAATGCTGTACGGGAAATGTGTTTATTTATGAATGTATAGTTTTTGATCTCTCCAAAGATTCAATAATCTACCCTTGTATGAGCCTTGGTGGGAGACATGACCTAACACTACAATGGAATCCAAACTCCAGCTATTTATTTTCCCTTACCCGTGGCAGTTAAAGCCTACTTATATGACCTAAGCTTGCTTTACAACAGGAGTTAGCAATTTAAAGCCTACCAGGAAAATCTGGTCAAGCAACTACCTTCGTTGTCATTTTAATGTTTTTAAATTATTTATTTATATTTAGAGAGATAGAGTGTGAGCAGAGAGAGGGACAGAGAGAGAGAGAGAGAGAGAGAGAGAATCCCAAGCAGGCTCTGTGCACAGAGCCTGACACAGGGCTCAAACTCAGGAAAAAGTGAGATCATGACTTGAGTCAAAGTCGGATGCTTAAGCGACCAAGCCCCCCAGCACCCCTCAGCCACTTATCTTTGCAAATAAAGTTTTATTGGAATAAGCCATGCTTATTAAGTTATGTATCATCTATGATTCCTTGCACCCAACAACAGCAGACTTGTGTAGTTGTAAAAGAGATTATAGGGCCTGCAAAGACTAAGATATTTGCTAATTGGCCCTTTAGAGAAAAAAAAAATCCATCCTCTGCTGTATCAGATGATTCTGTAAGAAACCTTAATTCTAAAGTTAATGACATGAAAAGAAGTAATAATTTAGATACTTTTTGGCAGGGATAGCCACAAGCAATATCCATTGGTAATGGTACCTCTGGTGCACCAGTGGACCATAGCTATGCCAGCAGTTTAGAATTCACATTCATCTAGTAACTTGATGCTAGATGTGTTTCTGGAAGCCTCTCCTGGTCTACCTTGATGAGTTTTAAACCTAGATTTCAGGTCCTTCCATCGATTCCATGAGCTACCTGATATGCTTCCAATAAATTAGATAATTCTAAGGTAACCAAAGTCACTTTCTGTTAGTTGTGACTCAGAACCTTGAATGGTCCATACACATTGCTTTATTCCAGATTCTGAGTAAGACGTCCCTATTCCACTCCCCAGGGATGCTATTCTAGTCATCTGGCATAGCTCATATTTATTAGCCTATATTTTACTGCCTGTTTGTCCAATTTCTCTCCAGGAATGGAGAGTTCTTCAAGCAGGGACTAAATTTAGTAATCTCTGTGTGGTGCTCAGGAAAATGGGAAAAATGTAAGAATGAATTAGAAGGCGTAAAGACTACCAAAGCCAAAATGCCATCATTTTTATCATCAAAATTGTCAAGCTCAATTGAGTCATTATCATGTATAAGCAACCCACTAAGCACTCTCCATGCAATGTGTCACTTAATCCTCATAAGAACTCTATGGCTTAGAAAATATATGTATCCCATTTTACATAGAGAGGAATTGTAAATCAAACCAAGTAAAGGAACTAGCTCAAGGGCCCATGGCTGGCCAGCAGCAAGGGCTGGAATCCAAAACAGGTTGGATTCTAGAGCCTGTGCTCATAAGCAATGACTTAAAACAGTTTTACCTGAGACTAGACTAGAAGTCAAAAGAAAGTGAAGAGCTCCTGACCAATTCCTAGAAATGGCAAATTAGAAATTAGGATACTAATTCCAGCCACTGGGTATAAGAGAAGAATGAGTCTAATAGGGTTAGAGGTACTCTATCCTTTGCTAGACATAGGAAAGACCCTAGGTTTCAGGTGAGATTTCAGTTTACCCACTTAGTGGATTGGCATTAGTGCTTCTGCTTCTTTGAAACTCTATGGTTGGAGGTAAAGTGAAAGGGAAACCTTTGTATGAGCCTGTGGGAAGGGAATACCTAGCTCAATGGCCAAATATGACATATATAATATGGGAGAGAAGCTTCAGAAAGCAAAACGTTTCACCTCTGCCTTAGTGCAAGAGTGGTCGGTGCCTACAAATCACAGTAGGCACTGGCTACTCAAGAACCTTCCATGGTTCGTAGGGGGTGGTGTTGCTGATCTGGATGGCTAGGAGAAAACAGAGAGAAAAGAACAGAGACAGGAACACCCCAAGAGTCGAATGAACACCCCTAAAAAGAGGGATGGCATTGACCTCACTGCAGTAGCTGGCAGAGGCTCATAATGACTCACAGTGGGATAACAAGAAAAGGTGTACTGTGGTGGCATGCTAAGTCTGCCTTTTGCAAGTGTATACGCAGGGTCATTGAGTTTCTTTTGTTTTACCGAGACTGGCTTCGGATTCCCTAGGATCAAATGTTTTCCAGTATTTTGAGATAAACTATTAAATGATCCAGGGAGAAATAGTGTCAGATTTCTGGGAGGAAGCTTGAATCCAGACACACTACACATCCACTTTAAACTCAGTATAGTTGACCACTGAATGGTGTGGGTCTTATGGGTGCTGATGCCCTGGGCAATCAAAAATCCACATACAACTTTTGACTCCCCCAAAACTTAACCACTAACAGCCTAATGTCGTCAGAAAGCCTTACTGATAACAAGCACAATCTATTAACATGTATTTTATTTATGTATTATACACTGTATTCTTATAACAAAATAAGACTACAGAAAAGAAGGTATTATTTAAAAAATCATAAGGAAGAGAAAGTACATTCACATTCCTATATTGTATTTATCAAAAAATTACCTATACAAAAAAACAACAAGTGGACCCTTTCAGGTCAAACCTGAATTGCTCAAGAGTCAAATGTACCATATTAGCCCTGAGAATATTGCACAAAATAAAATATGGCTCTTGTCTTTAAAGGAGCTTGTACGAAAAGAAAAAAAAAGGTGGGGCACTTGGGTGGCTCAGTTGGTTAAGCCTCCAACTTCGGCTCATGTCACGATCTCATGGTTTGTGGGTTCGATCGAGCCCCTCATTGGTCCCTGTGCTGACAGCTCGGAGCCTAGAGCCTGGTGCAGATTCTGCTTCTCCCTCTTTCTCCTGCTTTCTCTCTGTTGCTCTCTAACTCTCAAAAATGAATAAATGTTAAAAAAATAAAAAAAATAAAGAGCTTGTGTAGTAGGCAGAAAAGTAAACAAACTGATTGCTATGTTGTAAGTTCTAGGAGTAGGTCACTTCAGAGCAGGTACTCTGCAGGGACAGCCACCAAGTCTGGCAATATTTGCAAATCCATAAATGGAATGTTGATTTGATATTACACTAAATGTCTAAAGATTATTTAAGTTCCTAGATTTTATAATCAACTCATAGGTGAGACCTGTAGGAGACAAAGGCCAGAGGGGACACAAAATATTTAGGAATCTTCAAATCAATTTCATACTGCTAGAACAGAATTTGGAGATGTTGTAGGACAGGCAGGGACGGATAAGAAGGCTGAACAAAAAAACAAGGGTCATGTGAAGGCCTTAAATGTCCAATTAAGAGTCTGTACTTTATAGTAAGGAGAATGAGATTCCAGTAGTGAAGTTCTTACACGTCAGAAAAACAATTCTGGATGAAAAATAACTGGGGATAAAATGGGAATGATTATTAGAAATAAGTGAGATTTCTGCTATAAGTACCAGTTTAGAAACCCACTGTAGTAAAAGAAGAACTAAAATAGAAGTAAGGATATTTCAAAATGGATAGGTAAGAGAGTCATTAGGGAGGTTCGAGATAATTATTAAACATGATTCTATTTTCTCTTAGAATAAAGAAGACTGTACTAAGACTACAAATCTTTAAAACTGTTTTAAATTTAAATCATTAGGACTCCATAACTTTTAACCTAAAATTTGAAAAGAAAACAATATATTACCTTCTTGTGGTGTGAGGCTAAAGAATGCATATGAATTTTTGAAAATTTGGTCAAAAGCTAGATATGTTAATTAAGGTAAACACTGAAAACATTTTAAATCGACTTCACAAATTCATCATAGCAAAAAGATTAGGGGCACTTCAACATGTTAGGACCACCTTCAAAATAGAAGCAATAAATGAAAATCAACTTTTCGCTGATAGCTTACATTTCAAACATATAAATCTAAATATCAATATGTTGTAACTATATAGGACACAGATTTGACCAAAGATACACATTTTTGAGTGCACGTTTTTTTAAACCACTTCAATTAACCAACAAAACCTATTTTTAACATTGCGTGAAATTTTCAAAGGAAATAGTGCTCCGACATAAGGTTAACCCCCGTAGAAAATAAGTGCTAGAATGAAGCTCATTAGTCTGTTCATCAGTATTTGTTCTCGCTCCACTTACCTTTTTCCAATGATAGTAATACTTCTCCCTTCTCTTCCTCCCTACCTTTCCATGGAAAACACTGGAAAGAACTCTAGAGTTCCCTGAAAATAAATTTATAATTCAGGAAAATAAAAGTGTTACCTACCCTTGTCGGTCCTTGTACATTTTGTTCACTCTTTCCCATTGGAAATCGAGCCGTGAGAGAGCTTCCTGCAGCTTTGCCCTTTCTGCAGGAGTGGCACTGTGCAAGGCTGCTGTCTTCTTATTGTGAATGATGTCAATCCGACCTGAGATTTGTTGCAGGCTGTCTTTTATGTTCTGCAATATAGAAAATTTGAAACACTTTCAGAAATGAATCAGCTGTCTATGTAGAGGGGAAAAAAAAGAAATTTATAAACCCCAGAAATAACAGTCTTGCGATTCTTTATTTTTAGTGCTTCAAGTTTTTATTTAAATTGTAGACAGTTAACATATAGTGCAGTATTAGTTTCCGGAGTAGAATTTAGTGATTCATCACCTACCTATAACACCCAGTGCTCATCGCAACAAGAGTCCTCCTTAATGCCCATCACCCATCTAGCCCGTCCCCCCACCCACCTTCCCTCCAGCAAGTCTGTTTGTTCTCTACAGTTAAGAGTCTCTTATGGTTTGCCTCCCTCTTTTTTTCCCTTCTCCTATGTTCATCTGTTTTGTTTCTTAAATTCCACATAAGAGTGAAATCATATGGTATTTGTGTTTCTCTGACTGACTTATTTCACTTAACATAATACGCTCTAGTTCCATCCCCACATTGTTGCAAATGGCAAGATTTCATTTCTTTTTTCTATGGCTGAGTAATATCCCATTGCATATATACCACATCTTCTGTATCCATTCATCAGTCTATGGGCACTTGGTCTCTTTCCATCATTTGGATACTGTTGATCAGTCTTGCAGTTCTTACTTACTGACTTTTTAAAATCATCATACCTGAAGCCCAGTGATTTCAACAGGCTCAGATTGAGTACGTAATTCACAGTTCTCATCTCAATACAACTGAATCACTCCCTTCATCTTAAAGCTCTATCTTCATTTGGCTTCTGTAACCTGAACTCTGATGGTTTTTCTTCTACCTTCTTGTCCACTGCTTCTCAGTCTCCTTTACTGAATCTTTCTCTGACTGACCTCAATACTGGAGTGCTCTAGCTTCGTTGTGACATGTATTTCCTTCTCTATCTATACTCCTATTTGCTCACATGACTGTAAATACCTTCTACACAATGATGACTCCAAAACTTTTATTTCCAGCCCTGACCTCAACTTGGAAAAGAGAGTCACAAATCCAACTGCTTTCTTGGCATGTGAATGTCCCATGAACATCTCAAACTTAATGTAACCCCAGCCAAATTGTGAACTGCACCCCTTTATCCTTCTCTTTTAATGGTTTTCCCCATTTCAGTAAATGACATATCAGTTAATTGTTATTCAGGTTGACAACCTTAGAGGTATCCTTGACCTTTTTTTTTTTTTTTTTTTTTTTAGTCTCCAGTATGCAAGTTGTTAGACAATCATGTGGACTCTACTTCCAGGACATGTCCAGAATGGGACCCCTTCTCATTACCTCCCTTGTTATAGCTTTGAGCTAATCTATGATTGTATCTTATCCGGATTATTGCAATGGCTACCTAATGAACTTCCTGCTTCCAGTCTTGCTTCTCACCTAGTCAATTCTCCACACAAGAGCCGAAGAGATTTTTTCACAACATAAAGCAGATCGCATTTCTCCTCTGTTCAAAATCGTCTAATGCATCCTCATCAAACCCATCATCTTTACCATGGCCTACAAAGTTCTAAATTACTTGGTTGTATGTTGTCTACCTTCTAATCTTATCTTCTCTTAGTCTCTATTGAGTCTAGAACATTTCAGCCTCATTAACCTTTTTGTGTTCAAGTATGCCAAGCATTTTCTTGCTTCAAGGTTTCTTGGTGTTCAAGGTACTTGCTGTTCTCTCTGCCAAAAATATCCTTTCATTCTAGGACATTGATATGACTAGTTCCCTCCTTCTTTCTCAGCTAAGAAGAGACTTCTTTACCACTCTATTTTACATAGCAGCCCTAATTACCGTGTATTCCCTGTATTCTTCATTTTTCTACATGCTATTTATGATTAACATTAAATTATATATCTACTGGTCTTTCTACACCACGAGACTAGACCCAATGAGTGCAGGGAATGTTATCTGTCTTGCTCTCTACTGGGATTCTGGAACTTAAACCAATGCCTAGCATATGGTAGGTATTCAATGTATTTTGTTGACTAAATGAATAAACAAACATATCCTATAAGTTAACTACAAAATTTTTATCTACATTATATTTGAGAGAAAAAAGTCACCAACCACAAGTTCATTATGTAATATACACCTTGAAAACACTGATTTTCAAAAAAAATTCTCAAAAATTATATATTTAGCTAGTCTTACTAAGTATGTAATTGGTTATTTGACTCATCTGAATTGTTATAGACAAGTCAATTGAGCAAACATTTATTGAGTTCTTCCATGTACAAGGATCAATATAGATAAAGAAAAGGTAGGTAAAACATAGTTTCATTTGCTTTATTTTAAGAATTTTGAAATTGATGCTATTGTGGTAGTAAGGAAGGGTGTGGTCTGGAGAACTGAAGGGAAAAAATTGGTACAGAAGCACCAGCTAGATGACGGGAAAGAATTTCACGAGTAGTCTAAGTGGTACCAAATATTTTCTGGAAATTCAGAGAAGGAACAAATCCTACACCATATTTGTCCACACACTGAGGACTCATGAAAGAAGTGTAATTTGGAGTGGACAAAGCTGAGTAGTTAAAGTAGGACGGGCATTATGCTTGCTAGGCTACACACATACAAAGACAGGGAATATGAGCAGTCATACTTGAGTGACTTTTTGCAAATGTAGAAGATTAGGAGAAGATGGGTCAGGAGGAAGAGGCAAGAGATGATTAGTAATGTGTTTAAAAACTTCTGAATGTAATTCAGTAGCCAGTGAGGAACAATGATTCATAAAATAATTATGATGGAGAATTTCAAATACTTACAAAGCAGGAAAATAGTACAAATACTCCCCATGAACCTATTGTCCAGCTGCAGTTCTTATAAAGTCATGGACAACTTTGTTTCATGATACTCTCACCCATTCACCTCCTCGACTGGATTATTTTGAAATTTATATAATATTTTATGTATAAATACTTAAGCATGTTTCCCAAGTATGTGAATTCTTATCAAGGAAAGTACACATACTACCATTATCACACACACAAAATTAAAAACAAAACCATTAATGTGACTGACCATCTGGTTGGTATTCATGTTTGAGTTGGATTGAGAAAGTTGTTTAGGAAGAAAAGTTGGCAGAACTCAGTGACTGTGTGTTGAGTGAAGAAGAGGAAAGACTCTAATTACCCCCAGGTTTCTGGCCTGGGCACCCAGAATAATAGTGGTATCACTGAGTAAAAGGATTTCAGATGGATCAAGAGGTTGTGTGTGTGTGTGTGTGTGTGTGAGAGAGAGAGAGAGAGAGAGAGAGAGAGAGAGAGAGAGAGAGTGTGTGTGTGCAAGTGATATGTTCCATTTTACATGTGGTCACATTGAGAAGCCTTTGGGGCCTCAGACTGTAGATATCCCATAGGCAGCTGGCATCAGATTTTTTAGAAGAGAAATGAGAAGGTGACTATTGTTGGGCCATACATCTTTTCCCATTTCTGCACAGTCTGGGCTTTCTGAGCAAAGAGCACTGGCATCTGGGTTAAAGGATGATTGAATAGCAAACATACCATGGTTTTCAGACTAGTGCATTGCTTCAGGAAGATCTGGAAACATACCTTTTCCACATCCCTTTGTTTATGTTCCAACTTACAGTCTGAGAATAATACACCTAAACCCTTCCCTCCGTCTGGAGAGGATGTGTTGACCCCTTGGAGCAAAGGTCTCTGTTTCTGTCCCTCTTTCTGTCAGATATGCCGGCTGCTTTACCTAAGTTCTGATATCCATAAATTTAGGGGGTCTCTCCCATACTGCAACACCTGCATTCACAGAGAAACACGTGGCCCTCACTGCATTGTCCCACAAGATTTCAGGCATGTGCACTGGTGCTAAGATGCTCTTGAGTAATTGATGATGTGCTCTCTATGTTTCTTGTCAGAAAAATTAAATAGGAATGTAAAAACTTAATAAGTATCAATAAAAGGAATATTTTTGTGTATTTTCACACAAAATTGGGGAGGATTTTAACAGTGTATGAGATGGAGACTCGGCCAGATAGGGTGGGGCTATTGCTGAACCTGCAGCTTCCCAGAAGGTACTCTCAAACAAACTGCACAGCTTACAAAGGGCATCAGGAGAGAGGTCATGGCAGATCTTAGAAAGTATTCCTGCCTCATTTTAAGACTTCATGACTGTGATGCATGAAGACCTGCCTTTGTGGAGGATGAAGCTATAGAAGCAAGTGAGAGCAGAGATAATATAAGTTGTAAGGGGTGAAAGTCACTGCTTATGCTAGGACTCTAAAAAGAGCAGCTGTGTTCCCAGGTAGAGACTGGGTAAGACACAAGGGTTATGGGTGATGTGAATAAATTTCAGAGAGAGAGACAGAGAGGGAGGGAAGGAGGTTGTTTATAAAATTCCAAGGTGTTTTCTTTAAGTCCCTGTACACCTTATGATAAGGAGGCCTTAATTTGTTTTTGTTGTTGTTGTTGTTGTTGTCGTTGTTGTTGTTGTTGTTGTTAAGCAACCCAATTTAACGTGGTCAGAATACTTACCCGACAGGTCAAGTATTACCATGTGAAGGAAGGAAAGGAGGCACACCAACACAGAAATAAATTGTGAGATTACTTATCTGGAGGAATGCAGGTTAAAATTATGTTCAACCAGCATTAAATACAGAATTGCTAGCCACCGGAATCTAGTAGGTGTTATTTGATTGCACAAGAGATGGTCAGAGTGCTCAGAGAAGTTTGTTGGAATAAAAAAGTAAGAAGCAAGGTTGCCTAAGGATGAACCTTTGTGAAAAGGGAAGGTCCAGGAAGGAGATGAGTGTGCCCAAAGAGTAATTGTCATCAGACCTAGGAGGAAAGCCAGAAGAGTACAGTATTTCAAAACCAAGGGAAGGAAGTGTATCAGGAAGGATGGAGGGAGCTGCCAACAAGCCTAACACAGCTGGGAACAGGAGTGAAAAGGCAACTGGCTATTCAGGAAGTCATCAGTGATCTTCTCTGGAGCAATTTCACCATCTTCATAGTGTGAAACTAGAAACCTGGATAGAGCAGACAGTCTTCCACTGTCACCGTCTTTCACTACAAAATTGAAAATAGCTTACTGTTACATTGTGGTTCACTTTATTTGACATACAACACTTTGCTATTGAGGTTAAGTTTACTACCCAAGCCTGAAAATGCAACACAAATTTCAAAAGAACAGAATGGATTCAGTATATGTTAGCAATGCCCTAGAAATTACTGCAATCAAACATTCGCCTTATATGCTTTCTTCTCTTTGATTCACGTGGTGAAATTCCATATCATCTTCTGACAGTTCTGAACCTGCAGCTTTGGGTAGAATAGTTAGGGCTATCCCACGAGCGTGATTAGGTCAGGTGCCAGGAACGTGCACCAACAGGACTTCTTTGCTGTTTCTGTTAAGTCGACTGACCTGGGCATCCTGATTTCACTACCACTTGCTCTGGCTCAGCTCCTGACGATGTAAATCGTGGACTCCATTTTAGTATGGCTGCCAGACCAAGGGCAACAATTCAGAACTCTGACAATTTCTCCATGTGACACCAAAAGCCAGGTGACTGGAACGCTGATTACCTAAATTTATACTGGGGCAACCAGTCAGTGTAACCAGTTTGCCTTCACGTTGGAAGCCCACACAATTAAAATAAATAGCTGTGATTTCCAATGGGGATAAAATTTAAGAGAAGGGAAGGAGGATTTTCCCCAACAGAACAAAAGTCATCTACTTATGGCTTTGATGTGGGTTGTGTGTCTATGTGTGTGCACGTGCGCGCGTGCACACACACACACACAAAACAGGTAAATATATTTTCTCTCTGAGGATCTGAGCTTGCCACAAAGTTCCTGGTTTTAATCCAAATCTCTGGAGAGGCCCCAGTTCTCTAGAAAGTGGCAGAATTGCTCAGAATCGAGTTATGAATGGTTTTAGCAATGCTGGGCAGCGTGTTGCAAAGGCAGGAAAACTTTCTATCTTAAATGAGAAAAGCAAAAAGCAAAAACTGGGGCAGAGGATGTCACACTCCCTGGATATCTAGATAATAGCTCCTTGGTGCATTCTCAGAGAATGCTGTCAAAATTGGCTGGAGTCCAGGAAATCCTTTTTTAAAGTCCCTACACATACTCCTGTCCCTGAGGCACTGCACACAGAAAAATGGTATATGCACCAAAGAAAATTCTGTAGCAGTTTCCACAGTTTAAAGTCAAAGATGAGATCTTTTATAGCTTTTTACTATTTTGGTTTGTCTAGAAATAAGTGATCTTTATAGTTTCTGACCCTCTAAAAATGAAACCATAGTCCCTGTAGTTGCTATGGTGATAGAAAAAATCCTTAGGATCACTACAGAATATATTACTTTCATGTCTATCCCTGAATAGTTCCTTATCTTACCTGAAAATATGATGGCGAAATCATGAGGTACCCCCTGTTTAGTCAACGTTTTCTCTTAATTTTGATATGCCCCTAGGAATTAACCTCCCTACCCTCCATCTAGATTCTGTCAGAGGTTTGTTAGTCACTCTTACTGCCAAAGGAAACTTTCATTTCCGGAAGGCACTTGTACATGAGTGCATAAGATTTAGGTCTTTGGTATTTTAAAATAGCATTCTTGCCGCTCTGCTTCATGGCATCAAGTCAAATAAGACCCTCATTTATACACTGCTAATAGGGAAAAATTAGACAGCGAAATAACTTTCTCAACTGAGAGGTGAGGTCTGGGTATGTAAAATAAGGAAAAAAGAGAAGATTATGAACTATGATGCTGTAAGTCAGGCTTCCAGTTGAAAAGCTGGTGGTTTAAATAAGAGTTCCTTGAAAACACAGACATGATAAGATGAGCTTAAACTTTGACATAAATGATATTTAAAAACATGAACCTCCCTTTCGAGAAAATCAGGTTTAAAAAAAAAATGTTAATGTTTATTTTTGAAAGAGAGAGAGTGGGGCGGTGGGGAGAGAGTGGGGGAGACAGAGAATCCGAAGCAGGCTCCACGCTGTCAGCGCAAGGCCTTGATGTGGGGCTCAAACTCATGAACCATGAGATCATGACTTGAGCTGAAGTTGGACGCTCAGTCTACTGAGCTCCCCGGGCGCCCGAGAGAGAAGCAGTTTTTTAAAGGGGATTCATAACACAAACAATGTAAACCTAAAAGTACTTTGTTGATTCAAGTACCGTGTAATAGTGCCTTCAATGGGCTAAAAAGAGAAACTAGACACTACAGACCATTTATCTAGGGAACGAAACAAGGGACCTCTTTGCCAATTAATCAGGTTGAGATAAAGTTCTCAAGTAACTCTTGACAATGCTGTCTTCTCTATCATAAGGGACGGATTTCTGCTGTTCAGTTTTTCTTCCATTTAAGGTAAAGCAGCAACTACTCCCTTGCTGTCAGAATGTTTCATTACAGAGCATGGCTTTGCCCACCTAAATGGTAAACCTATTTGTATGAATGTCAAAGGAGATACTGTGGAAATTGAACAGGGCTGGAGTAGGGGATGGTGGTATTTGATAAAGTGAATTTATTATAGATCACTTCTGATGAAAATAAACTTTTAAGAAGTTACTGAAATTTTAATTTTGTGTCTTACGTATTTGTCTCAAAAATACCATTAAGAGTACCATTAAGAGTGCCAGTACGGTCTCTAATATTTAAAATACCATCATTTCCATTGTATCTTTCCTGTAGTCAAGAAAATAAGTGGGCATCTCACATATACAAACAGAAAATTCAAGTCAGCACTTGCTTAAACTGTAGCACACAATTAAAAAATAAGGATGCTTATGATTTACAGGCATCTGTAATCCTATTTATACCAAGGAGTAACATCAAACACACCTCCATGAGTTTAAACCTCTTACCAAGGCAGGATTTTAAGTATGTTGATTATAGGATGTGTAGGCAAACATTAATCTGAAATTTTGTCTTCTGTTTGAAAGTTTGTAATAACATATTACAATATGTTATAATAATGTTATAACATTATTTATAAAATCTTTACTTCAAACTTTGCCAGTGTTCCCTTAGTAAAAATGTTTCAGCAAGTGGAAAAAAAAAATCTGTATTAGAATTGAAATAATGCAGTTCCAGAGAAATAAACATATAAACTAAAATACAAGATAATATGAAAAATATGAAATTGATTATTTAGCATACTTTCCCCTGAAGGTGACTTGCACCCATATAATGACATTCTGGTTTGAAGTACACTGAACTTCATTATATATAAATATAAAAATACATATTGATATAAATATAGATATATAAATGCTTCCAAGTGATTCCTTAGTCTTCATTTCTCAAAGTGACTCATGTGAGCATCTGGTTATAAACACCTGTAATTCTTTTTTTTCTTTTTTTATTGTACTTACTTCCTGAAGGAAAATTCGATTTATTGGTTCATCAACAGCTTCCTCACTGCCTCCTCTGCAGCATTCAGTACTGTTATGCATAACCCTCATCACATAGCCCTGGCGTCCCTAGTCTTACCTCATTTGGCTCTGCCTCAGCTTCCTCTCTATTTCTCTGTCTACCTCTGCCATCCAATTTCTTTTAGTCCACAGACACCTTGCTGTGGCCTTAAGCAGAGTCTGTCATTAAATGGCTGAGTCCCTACATCTGCCAGAGGCCACCTCTGTTGGGCCCTATTAGCAATAGGTCTTTGATGCTATGTTGGCATCTTGCCTCTCCCGCTTTCTACCTCCGCCAATAAGATCCATTTGTGTCAAACTGATATTTAAGTCATGGGCGTGGGGCTGAGATTGTCCACAAAGGTGGGGTTAGAAGGAAAGAGGGTTGGGAAATGAACATAGGAAAAGATACATATTGTGAGCAAGTGTGGAAGAAGAGCTAAGAAATTACCCCTACTTTTCCCCGTATGTACATCTCTAATCGAGATTGTCTTCTGAACTCTGACTTGTATCTATCCAACTGTCTCCTTGATATTCATGTGGATGTCTAATAAACATCTTACGCTTAACATATCACCACTAAACTTATACCAAATCTTTCCCCCAACCTGATCCTCCTGCAATCGCCCGCAGTATATAGTTTAACGGCAGCTCCATTCTCCCAGTTGTTCATGACAAAATTATTCGTGGTATCCTCGAATTCTCTCTCTCCCAGCCTACACGCAAGTGGCCACCAAATCCTATGAGCTCGACCTTTGGAATGTGTCCAGAATTTGACCCTGCCACCGCTCTGATACACACCACCATCTCTAGCTGGGATAATTCTGAATATGGGTATAATAAGAGTGCTTTCTTCATAAGGTTGTTGTGATGACCATATGACTCACCATAAGCAAAGAATTTAAAACATGTCCTGGGACAAAATAAATGAGTGGTAGCTATTAGTATTGTCCAAATTCCAATTACATCCAACTACAGATATTCAAGGGCTTTCTTCTTTATAAAACTATTCTGCTTCAGCTTTCTGAGTTCTGAATTGCTTTCTCCTCCTCATGAATTCTGTTTCACATATTCCTTATACGGTATTTTGGCTATATTATGCCTTTCCTACCTTCGTTGCTTCCTAACTTGTTTGCATAACTCTGATATGTGTATCCCATTAATGTCACAAATTACGAGAGTGCAGAGATCAAGTCTTATATTTCTCTTTTAGAGTGTTAAACCCAGTATTTGAGCATTAATAAGTATTTGTTGATTTGAAGGGAAAAGTGGAGCTGAAGCTCTGAATCTTAACTTGCTTATGAAAATCCAATTTGAATGGAATCACTGAACCTTAAGATTTTGTTACACTGTTCTTGAACCATGGCAGATATGCATTCAGGTCCCAACAGATGTTGTGAGCTCTTCAGTTATTTCCCTGTTTATTCTATTTCACTTTTACTGGTTATTTAGCCATTAGAGTAAATAGAAGAATAACAGTCCATCTGCATTTCTGGCTAAGTTGCTCCATGGTTTCCTCAGATACCTCAGATACCTAACTCCTTCATTCAGAATTACCTCTGCCCATGTTTCTCACATGCCACAGAGCATCGACAAGAAAAGAAAAATGTAAAACCTTCACTTTACTGCCCCAAGTATTCCTCAAAGACAATGATTCTAGTCCATCGGCAGCAGCTAAACTGGAAACAATTTCACAAGTCATTTTGCGATAGGTACATTTTGTGTTGAGTTGCGCACATTGTCTAAATCACTTTATTGAAAGTCTTGATAGAAAAATTGGCTCTTACACATAGCAAAGCAGAGTTGTAAGGAAGCAAATGCTATTTCTCTTCAAAATTAGACATATGGCATTCTATGTTTCCATTTTTTTAGAACCAGGGCATGCTTTTATGTCTTGTGTAACTGAGTTGAGGAGGGGCAGGTAGGTTTTATGGAGAAAAATTCTAAGGCAATATAGCAATCGAGGGAAACCTAAAAGAAATGATTACCACTGAGGAATGGGATTTAAAACTGTGGACAGGATGTTTTTCTTTCCTCTATTCCCTTTACACTCTTTTTATCCTGTATACATATGCCATCATGAGCATATTATTATTTTGACAAAGAACTGAAAATCCAGTATGAGTAATCAATCAAGTTCATAGATAGCTACTATACAAGATATAGTTAAGTCTGTAAGAATACAAATGACGTACTCTGTTTTGGAAAAAACAGGAAACCTATTTGGTAATATTTTACCTATTTTATACATGATTAATGTTGTTGATGTTGGGAGAACATGCATTCCATCGTAAGTGTTTTTGATGGGGGACAGAGAAAGCAAAACCAGTGTCTCATATCATCGTTCTGAGATAAACCTACACTAAAATTTAAGAATGACAAAACAAAACATGATACAGAAGGAGAATCCTAACATTCTACTTCCTATCTTTACCTTTGTGGAAGCCCCACAGATACCCCAAATGCTGAGAACATTCTTTACTCTTTTGTCTAAGGTGTGGCAAATTCAACTTGGGAATTGGGAGTAAATGGTGCCCATTAATTATATGTGGTTTGCAAAAGAAACTTTTTAGTTCTTTTCCTTGAATGTTTAACGATATGCATTAGGATTTAGAAAAAAGTAGACTTGGAGAAAAGTCACTGAATTAGAATGAACTATACACAATTGCCAATATTTGAACATTTTGATCTACATAATGTCACTTCATAAGGCTCAACTGAAAGCTATTATAGTATTAATGTGGTCATGATTACCGACGTAAGCAGGAAAATGAATAAAGAGTAGCTTTTCTAAATGGCAAAAGGAAAAAAAAATAAGTAATAAAAATAAATCTCGGAACTCCAAGAAAGAGAAGCTTCAATGCTTTAAAACACTTTAAATCAAGTTCTTTTTTTTTCATAGTTCTGTAATCTGAACAAAGAATTGTAAGTTACTGAAAAGGAGTTGGGAAAAAGTGAATTCAATAAATTTCACTGGAAAACAAAACTCAAAACAAAACAACAAAACAAACTGAAAAACACAGCATCTTATTCTTGGTAAAAGCCATAGCGCAGAGAAACTTGGAATGATCTAGAGTTTTCACAACCTCAAGAGAAGTACAGAACACAGAATTATTTTTTAGTATTTGAAATTAATTGAAGAATGGAAAAGTTTGCCCCCACATAAGTAATACTTAGCGTTGGAAATATAGTAAAAGAAAATGAGCATAAATAAGATTCTCTAAAAGAAGTTTTTGTCAAAAACAAGCTTTTTTAGACTCCGTGCATTCTCGTTGACTTGAAACTTCTTTTTTTTTAAACTTTAGGCTATTTGCCAAATCTGGAAACAACTTTATGTATATTTTATGCTGTTGTCAACATGTTATTTAAAGCATTTTACACATAAATATGCAATTGTATAAGGTTTACTCCTTTTTAAAAGACCAGTTTTAATAGATTATTTCCATAAAAATTTAATTTATAATGATTTTTAAGATTTTGGGTATTTGATGAAGTAAGACGGGTCTTACAAATTGTGAAATTTATATAATTACACACTTTTACAAGAATTTTTTCACATAATCGTACATGCTTTCACTTTATCTCCACAAGTGTACAGCTGAAAAGGCTGAGACAGGTATTATCATTAATTTCAGTTCAAAGTTCAGAAAACTGAGACTTACATGATTTGCTCAAGGACACAAGAGTCAGATGTGGGATCTAAATCTAAGTCTTTTGTGTTCCAATTCAGTGTTTTACCATATAATGCAAGCTCAGTGTACGCAAAATATTACTAACATTTTAATTCCATGTGGATTTCCTGCCACATACATTCATAAGTGATTGGCCTAAAAATCAGTATGTCCAAACCTAGATAGCATAAATGTCTCCATGCTAGTATATGTGCACAGATTGTTAGAAGTCACCTATGTCTGGATGATTTAAATCAATGACCAAGAGTATAATATAAAAGAGTCTAATTTTGTTTCTCCTTTTAGGCTTGGTACTGCTAGATTAACTTAACAATGCTCTGTCCTCTTAGATCACGGAGTCCCTATCTGGATTTACAAGACTGTCGTTCATTCATCCAACAGATTCACACTGAGTGTCTATTAACTGCTTGGTACTGTTCTAGGACTTGTAGATCCAGTGGTGAACAACAAAAGATACTGTGTTTTCTGCCTGGTGGCTGTGCATGTGATGTTTGCTGGTCACCACAGGGAACAGGTCAGAAGGAGCAGATAGCTCATTTGCAAACCATTGCTGGCGGTGAAAACTGTATCTTTTGCTGTTGCTGACTCACTATCACCATTTTAATAAATGCAGCGCTGCAGTTAAATGGATATATTTACACTTAAGTGCATGTTGCATGTGTCTTCAGATTTATAAAACCCTGCACTACTGTTTTCACATTTGGGGTAGCTGAAAATAATAGCTTTAAGCAGTATGAGCTAACAAAAATGCCTTGAGACCCTATGTAACTTGGTTAATAGAAGAGCACACAACTTTGATTTCTAAGGAAAAAAAAAAAAAAAGATTAGAGAAACCCATTAGTGGCTGTTGTGACAGCAGTCATTGGGGAGTAGATCTATCTGAAAATTGAAAAAGAGCAAACGGCGCACCAAAGACTCAAACTCCAGTTCATTTTCACTCTCTGGAATTTGTCTTCATCTGACAGATGAAGGCAAGACCCTAAATAAATCTAATTCTTATCCTCTGTAAGTCCCATCCAGCTACCAGGCTCTACATTAATGACATATCAAATTGGGAAGAGTGTTCAATCAAAAGGCATTAAAGTACTTATTAATGAGATTTTTCTGAGCTTCTAAAGAAGAATCTTAAAGTTATTTTTAGTGGCTCTATGGTAAGTTATCCTCTTGCTTTTTCTGCACGGCTTATGGTCCACATGCGAACAGCACTTCGTAAATACAACAACGGATTTTGTCCGAAACATTCTCCATAGGAGGATGCATGGTCCTTGCAGAACTAACAAATCAGCAATTATATGTCACACATCAGAAGATGGCATGTGACTTGGTCAAAGAAGAGAATTGGTCATGAACAGAAGGGAAACCTCCCCAGAACTGAACTTCGACCTCCGAACTTCCTCCAGCCTCATGAACTGTATGTTTTAATGTGGAAAGTTCTGGCTTCTTGAATTTATAGGATGGGGATGATCCAAATAGTCTTGCTGAGAGAAATTAAGCAGGAGTGGTTCTCAAAGTGCATTTTAGCAAAGATGGGAGTACACTACAGCTAGGGAGCCAAAGTAGGACAATGGTTGGGCCTGATGAAATAATGGCAGGCAGAAGAGAATGGATTATCCCCTGTAAAAGAGAGACATGTGTACAATATAAAAGAAAACTGTACTAAAATCACAAGTAAATATGAGCTGGCCATGGTTTCGATGCAGTAAATATCTATAATCTCTTCACTAGAAGAGGAATGAAAAATTAAGTACTGATAAAATGAATGAAGTACGATTTAAATCACAGTGACTAGATTAATATTTGTAAAGTAATTCACAAATATAAATAGCAAATTGAACAAATAAATCCCCAATGATAAAAACAGTTGAAGAAAGGAATTATATTTATAGCTGAATGAATGTGTTAGCTGAAAAACTTGATTTTCCTCAGAGAAATCACTAAATGATTACATTATTCCAAAATGTTATATGTAGTCCAAAAGATCAGTTTTTACAATGTGGTAATACATTTAATTTAAGTAGAATTCAAAAAGCATTTAGAATCAAATTTTGCTTTGACATTTTATACGCTCCATGATTACTTAATTTAGAATAATTGCAAACTCCTCTTGTTGGAATATTATTAAATCGGTGAAAAAAATCTAACGCTCTATGTAGTATGCCCCTGCGCTACAAGGTGTGCAGAAACATTCATTCTTTTATTTGCCTTCAAATCTTTGGTTCAGATTTGTACGTGAGGTATCTCCTTCTATTATTTAATTCCCTTAATACCAGGCTAAAAAAGTTTGCACATGGTACTAGTTTTTTCCTCATTCAAATGACCGGCATCATTAAGCGTGTGCTTAGATGTGATGAAATAGATTCCAATGGAGAAAGATCCTGATCAGGGAGATAAGATCTCATTGCCAGGGCTTTTGCCCCTGCTTCAAGGCAAGATGAGGACAGAAGGCATAAATATCGGTGAGAAGACATCTTACATCCCTCAAGGAATCCTCTGCCAAATTCACAGGACACCTAAATTCTGCTGAGCCCCAAATCTGCTGAGAATAGGTCTTTATACATCCATGCTCAAGTCTCTGTGGATAAAGAAATAAATCTGTTGCCTCCACTTTGAAAACATTACCAGGGTCTGGGAATCTCTCACAACCACCCTAGCCCAGACCACCAGCATCTCTTCTCCAATCGCTCTCCTTGGTTTTACTCTTGATCCCTTTTAGGTCTACTTAAAGCACAAACCAGATCATGTCATTCATCTCCTCAAAAGTCTACAATGTCTCCTCTCAGTCCGAGCAAAAGGTAGTCTTTACAACGGCACCCGAGGCCCTTCACAATCTGTAACACCCACAGGCCCTTATCTGGGGTCCTACTACCCTCCTCTGACTTATTCTGCTTCAGCCACACTGGCAACCCTGCTGTACAGTGATCAAGTTAGGGACGCTCCCAACATGTGGGCCTCTGCCCTGACTATCCGCTCTGCCCACACAGCAAGGCTGAGCACTAGGATGACTCCCTTAGTCTCTTCAAATCTTTGTGCAAGTGTCCTTTCCACCCTACTTAAAATTGCAATCCCACCTCTTTCCATTTCACCTACTCCTACCCCTTTGGCAATTTGATATCCCTTATCCAATTCTGTGGGGTTTTTTTTAATAACAAGTATCCTCTTTAAATATACAATATTTACTTATTTATTACTTCTGTGTTTGCCTACATGCTGTCTCCCACTGCTATGGTAAAAACGGCAGGGTCCGTTGATTTGGTTCACCATTTTTTAAGCACTTAGAGTGATGCCAGGTACATAATAAGAGCTTAATAAATATGTTTGAATGCAAAAATCCTCACTCCTTAGATTAGCAGCTTGTCCTAACAATTTCTCTTAGGTCTCAAGGGCCCCACTTAAAAGCTGAACCAGTCAAAGAAGACTGAGCGACTTTGCTTTACAGCCTTTGGCTCATTAAGCTCACAACAAGCTCTTCCAAGTGCTGTTGAGGTTGAACAATAGCTGTGTCTACTTGGATCCTCTCTAAACTGTGCATTAGGCCCAAGTGCCATGTCAACATCTGTGAGCTTTTTTCACATGTCCACACTTCTTGTCACTCTCTTGCCTACCAAAACCACAAACAATTTCTATTCACCTCAACCAGAGCATGTGTACTATCATCAGCTTAGAAGAAAGAAGTGAGATGATTCATGTCTGACTTCTTTCTTTCCTTCCCTTTCCTTTTCTCTTCTTCCCTACCCCCCCCCCTTGCCTCCTCCCTTCCTTCCTTTTATGGAATCTTGTTAAACCTTCATGGATTCATAGACAATGAGAACTCAGGACATTTTTCCTACAAACTGGGCATGACAGACCTCCATATTCTACTGTGTTTTGTCCAAATTCATGTTTGGTATGCTCAACAGAGAACCCGAGAAAAAAACCTCGTGAGGTAGTATGGTACAGTGGTTAACAGCTCAGACCCTGGAGCTGTGTTGCTTGCGTTCAAATCTGTGCTCCATCAATATTAGCTGCGCCAACTTTATCAAGTTGCTCTCTATTTCTTTAGTTTTTTTTTCATCTTCAAATGTGGAAAATAACTTTTCATATTTCATAGATTTGTAGTGAGGATTAAATTAGTTAATATAGGTAGATTATTAACAGTGCCTGACCAGTGGATAAAAACTAATTCTTATTATAGCAAAAGATTAAACCACATTGTCACCCTTACTCTAATCCATGCTCTTATTTTTGTCTTCAAAGCTTACTTTATTACTGCCAAGGTCTAATTAAGCAACTTAAGGGGCTCCTTAGTGGGGAAGTAGCACAGTCATCAACCTGAATGGAGTATTTTCCAAGATTTCTGTTAGTAAATGCTGACTAAACAGTGTATATGCTATTATTTCTTTCAAAATTATCAAAGGTTGGATGCCCTAGAAGCAGATTCTAAGACTAGAACATAAAGGCACATGATTTACTTGGGAATGATCCCAGGAAGCCCTGGTAAGGCAGTCAGAGAGGAGAGGTGAGAAAACCAGTTAACGACTGTAATATGAGGAAGATTTCTACTGTGCACAGTGGGTCTCAGTCTTTATCCATAGAAAACTACCTGTCACTGGTTGAGGTTTGTTGGGAGATGGTGGGGAGGCAGCGCCTTAACTCCCTGACACTTACGAGTCTGGACGACTAGAGAGAGCTCTGGGCAGAGTCCCAGGCACCTGCAGGTGGCAGCTGCCAGTCACAGAACAAGGAACCCTGAGTGTGGAGGGGGTATGGGTGAGGCCCCAAGAATACTGGAGATGCCAATACAACTGAAGTTTTCAGTAAAGTCAGGCATATGACAGCATTAGGATAAATCCTTTCCATTTGGGCCCCTTAAATAAATCATTTCTGCTTTCACGAGATGTTAAATATTTAAAACTCTCAGGGATCAAACTTTTGGAAACTTAAAAAGTTCTATGTTTATCCTTTATTATCATTTGTGTTGTCGTAAGAACAACTTAATAACAGGCTTAATATGATATCTAGCCTCTTATTGTTACCTATAGGCTCAGTGTCGTACAGCAGATCTCTAGAACTGATTCCATTTGTACTTTATACCCAATGAACAGCAACTCCCCATTTCTCCCTGCCCTCGATCCCTGGCACTCAGAGT
Organism: Leopardus geoffroyi; assembly: GCF_018350155.1. Taxonomy (NCBI): domain Eukaryota; kingdom Metazoa; phylum Chordata; class Mammalia; order Carnivora; family Felidae; genus Leopardus; species Leopardus geoffroyi. The sequence goes on from NC_059343.1 coordinate 27,928,541, forward strand.
TCTACCCTCTTTTATGCTCACACTTTCATAAAAGGCATGTTGAAGCAGGCTTTCATGACTTAACGTAGTAATTATATTTGAGCAAATTGTATTAAGACAGTTCACAGTTTTTCTTAAAAATAAAGTATAAGCCATTCCTCATAGTGATTGAGACTTTCAAAACTTTAAATTCTTTCAAAACATTTTCAAATGTACTATCATTTGTGCAATGGTTATAAATTTTTATATACAAACAAACACAGTCAATTGATTCACAATGCGAGTATTGGCTTTGATATAAGAATAAATAGTTTTTATGTATTTCTCATTCATTGCTAGTTATGCCTTAGCTCATGTATTAGCTATTAAATGCAGATTTCCATATGTAAACAGGTATTTATCTGCTTTGTTTTTGTCAAAATGATTAGGTGGCTTTCTAATTCAATAACTCTATGGAAATTATATGGGCTATATTAGTAGTATTATGTTCAGAAAGTAATTATTTTAACTTATTACACATTACTTGTGTTGTGTTGTACTTTCAAGAATATGTATGTTAAACCACAACAATGCCTACTACAGTTCTGTAATTTGATTCATGCAAATCTGTCAGGAATAAAGTCAACCACAATTTAATTTCAAACCTTCCCAACCAGCAGCTGTACAATTTATGTGCTACTTTTCTATTTTTACTACTGGATAATGACAATGATGAATGCCTTTAAGAGGAAATACATATTCATTGAAAAGACTGAGATCAAAACTATCCTCTTCAAAAGGCCCACAGAGGTAGGAAGCCCATTTCCCTGCTTCAGGAGATTTTCAGGTGGTGAGCTGGAATTATCCCCAAAAATGCATCTCATGAGGATTCAATAATCTGGTTAAATTAAACCTGCAATAATACCTCTTTACAAACCACAGTAATCAATACCATCACAATTGGCAATAGCTAGAATACTCTTAAATACATCTGGAAGAACAAATGATTAGCTGAGCATAGCCAGGGGCCCATCATTCTGAGTGTGCCAGGTTAAGAGGTATGGAGACAAAGATATTCAATGGGCAACTTAATAAGCTTAGGGTCACTGCTCTCCTGACCCATATGTCCACGAACATGGAATGAAATGAATATTACCTCATTAGCAGTAATTTACATGTTGAATGACAATGATGAACTTATAAACTGTGCTGTCATGTGAAATTAGTGAATGTGAATAATGACAGGAATGCCGGCATGTATCCTTTATCAACTGATTGGGTTTCTTTTCTTCACTGTATCCGTCAGCGATCTGACTTTTATTTCAAAAATACTAAGAAAGAACACCATACTGAAATGGATGGAATAGTTCCAGAGATCCATGCATTTCTTATTTTATTTTAGCATGTAATTTTATAGCTTACTTGATACAACATAAGATAGGAAATTCAAGTGACTCAAGATACCGCAGCTCTGATTTCCAAAACAAACAAACAGCTTTATCTATTTGTATACCTATGCAGACAAATGTGTGATATGGAATGAGTTCTCAAAAAATCATTTAGAGTATAAGACACTTTGGCTAATACGTGCTGCTGAGAGTGAACTTATCTTCTGTCTATAATCTCCCACTATTTGCATTGAAAAATACCAAGCTATACTATTTCATTCTGAGTGTAAAATGTATGATCACAAAAATTATCTTGAGGCCCACATTATTGTGTACATTTTCTTGATGCTGCGTTCATTTAGGTTCAGACACTTCCCTCTATAATTCAAAGGCTATTCCCTCATCATGTTTTGCCTTCATTTGGGATTCAGAAATTTGCAGTTGGTGGTTTGAAAAAAACAAAAACAAAAACAAAGACAAAACTGGATTTGGTTGGTAGCCTTTGGCTGGTAATTTTAGAGAAAATATTTCATTGCTTTCTATTTGATTAGACTCCATATATTATAGTACTGATACTGGAACTAATTCTAAATTGAATATATATATTAAGTTAAAACTATAGGCAAGAGATATAATTTATTCTTTTGTATTTTTTAATAGATAAAATTTACAATCTCCTCTAATTCCCTCTTTTATGGGAGGAGAAAGGAATGTATTAGGTGCGAATATACTGTTCCCCTATCAAAGCTTATTTTTGGGTGAGTCCTTTCTGCCCTAAATCGATGTGAAACTATTATTTTTAGTTTCTTCCCTCTTTTAGAAAGTCTCTCAACATTAAATATTATAAAATCCCTCTTCTATGTTTCTCTCTCTACCCCCGGATTTCTACAACTAAGCATCCCGTGGAGTGTGCTAGTAATTCGATAAGGGAGTCAAAATGCCTTCAGTGTGTACATTTAGGTCAACTGTTTTCTTCCTGCAAATGATCAAGATGAGTATCTTGTAAAATTTAACAAAAATGCTTTGCTTTTACCTTCAGAGACTCCTCTTGTTTAAAGAGATCTTCGAAATCTTTAGCACGGAGGTCAGGAGCATTAAGAAGTTGTTCCACTTCTGACAGGGCTTGTGAGACGTGAGTGATCTCAGTCAGGTAAGTAGAAGGCACATAAGAAATTTCCAAAGGCATGTCTTCAGTCATCACCATCATCGATTCTTCATGGACTGTGTGCTGGTATAGATATACAAAAGAAGAATTCTTTTAGCTTCCTAATAATGAAAAGACCTCTACTGAATTTATATAAATTCCAGTCTAGAGCTGGCAGAGGGCTGAAAATGAACAAAAATCCATGATGGTAAGTCTAGTAAAAGGGTTATTATTTATATACCCTCTTCTTGCAGAAAGTGTTAGAAACGTTTAAAGATAAGACATACATACACGTTAGTACCACGAATATAAGAATGAAAGACCAAGAGCCATAAGGTCATGAGAGGGATAGTTTTACTCTAAGAAAAGGATGATTTTCATAATTGTTTTTTAAAATGTAATTCTTAGCTTCCTGGAAAATTAGGTATGAAGTAGAAATGGGGGGGGGGTAGTCTACATGTGTGGTTTTTCTACCAAAGGAACTTCTCCTATACTTTTCTCCTTAATCTTGATTGAAGTAAAAGAGGGCCAAAGTGGTTTTGGCTGGTATATACCTTTATATTCAGTACCCTTCTCCTCCAAATTTCAGACATCGGCTGACATCCCCTATTTGATGCTAGTTTCTTGTTAAGTTAACCGATAATTGAAGCACGAGATGAGGAAGACTGAGAATGGGATTCCCATTTTAATGAGAACTCCAGAAAGCCCTAAGGTCTAAGGAAGTACTAGCCTGTCCTCCGTCTACACTTTCCTACCTGCCATTCAAGCACTAGGATCGATGGGCATTGGGAGTTTAGATTCCTTTTGGATTTGGCCAATAGAACCTCTTCCCTTATTCCTTATAAGAGCATGAAATAAATACTATTTGGCACGCAAATTCAGAGAGAGAGAGAGATGACCTCTGCTCTTTTCTGTCTATACTATAAGCAACAAAACTCTTGTAATTGAAATTAGTTTTCCAGTAACTTCGTTTTGAATTGATCAACTGCCATCTGCCTGTTGATGGGGTCAGCTGAGGGTTTCAGTGACAGGGTCTCTAGAGGAGTTCTGATGATAAGCATGCTAACACAGCCATTTCTTACTTCACAGGTTTTATGACAAGACCATCCTCATTACTGCAGGAATGCAATTAAATGGAGCTTAGGATTTCAGACTGAATCCATGTAAAGATGAGTAAAATTATCAGCTGGACTATGTATGCGTTCTTATTAATTTCTCAGGTCCAGAATTCTTGTACTCAGTTCTTACATAATATGAAAATAATTGCAACTTAGATGTCTCATTTACTTATAACACTGCAAATTCACAGAATTACACCAATTAGCTTAAATGACAGAATTGTACTTTTTACAAAATTCGATTTTGTGTGTATATCTTGACCAAAATACATGATACATATGCTTTCATCATGAATAAAATGATAATTTGCCTGTACTTCTAATTCTGCATTCAAAATAATAATAGAATTTTGGGCTACAGTTTAAAGAGGACAACCCACAGATTTAACCACATATTTTTAAATTTAAATTCTCAATCTCTTCATTTCAAACCATTTCAGCAGTTTAAAAGAAAAAAATAAATCGGCAGACATGTGAATGTGCAATTTCCACTAACACATTAATTTAATACTAACTAGTAGAGTTAACACAAGTCAACCGAATTTATTATGACTTTCATATATTCTATTAGACTGGTGGATGTTGTTCTTAAAAATTTCCAGGTTAATAAATTGTTTTTCTTATCTACATAAATTTCTTCAACTCCTGAAGGAAAGATAGTTCTACATTATCTGAAACCAGAATGTTCCTACAGTATTTTTTGGTAATGGTTCAATTTTCTTGCTTTTCAATTGTATACATTTTATACCTGTAAGTTTTTCTACAGTAGTCGTTTTTGTTATTTGGGACAAAGTTGGGTAGAAAACAAGTAGTAGTTTATCTCTCTCTTGCATATGTATGTATCCATGTATTTGTGGATGTATACATTTAACCAAGCAGGTTGTTTTAGAATGAGACATATCTTCAAAATATTTAGAGAACATCTGAATTTCATTTAAAAAAAAATCAGCGTGGGGGCGCATGGGTGGCTCATTCGATTAGGTGTCCGACTCTTAATTTTGGCTCAGGTCATGAACTCACAGTTCATGAGTTCAAGCCCCTTATTGGGCTCTGCACTGATGGTGAGGAACCTGCTTGGGATTCTCTCTCCTGCTCTCTCTCTCTCTCTCTCTCTCTCTCTCTGCCCCTCTCATGTGCTCTTGCTCTCTCTCAAAATAAATAAATAAACGTAAAAAAAGAAGTCCCGATTTCAAGGTTTTTGAATTGCTGGAAGGATTTTTGGATAACATAGTATTGGTGTTTTTAATGTTTTGAGGAACCTCCATACTGTCTTCCATAGCAGCTGCTATGGAAACAAACAAACAAACTTAAAAATAAGATCAGTGTGAGTTCCAAAATGTTTTAATGCCTATCCATATCATTTTCTCTTAAAAGGAAAGTAATCCTAAGTTTTTACATCTTCTGTTTCTTTTTTGACATGTAGTTTCCTTGATCTTCATTTGCTACCCTTGAGGCACTCTCAGCTATCTTAGATTCATACTAATGACTCACAAATATAGTAATTATGGATTATCGACAGCAAGGAACTTAACAGTTAAATACAATAGAGTGGAGAAGGACTAAAAATAAACTCAAAGTTGACTACTGCCTTGGACTTAACTTCCAGTAACACAATTTAAAACCCAAGTTTCTAATTCTTTGGTGTTTTTGGCTAATGATATTTTGTTGCACATACAGGAATTTTATAAAAATGTACACCTGAAACTAATGTAACACTGTGGGCCAACTATACTCAAATAAAGGTTTTCTTTTTAAAAATGAGATTTATTTAGGGGCGCCTGGGTGGCTCAGTCGGCTGAGCCTCTGACTTCCGACTTCGGCTCAGGTCATGATCTCACGGTTTGTGAGCTCGAGCCTCGCACTGGGCTCTGGGCCAACAGCTCGAAGCCTGGAGCCTGCCCCGGATTCTGTCTCCCCCTCTTTCTCCACTCCTCCCCTGCTCACACTCTGTGTCGCTCTTCTCTCTCAAAAATAAACAAAGGTTAGGGGCGCCTGGGTGGCGCAGTCGGTTAAGCGTCCGACTTCAGCCAGGTCACGATCTCGCGGTCCGTGAGTTCGAGCCCCGCGTCGGGCTCTGGGCTGATGGCTCAGAGCCTGGAGCCTGTTTCCGATTCTGTGTCTCCCTCTCTCTCTGCCCCTCCCCCGTTCATGCTCTGTCTCTCTCTGTCCCAAAAAAATAAACGTTGAAAAAAAAATTTAAAAAAAAAAAATAAAAAAAAAAATAAACAAAGGTTAAAAAATTTAAATACAAACTAAAAAATGAGATTTATTTAAATACTAATGCTAACCACAAAGTTCTGTAGCCCTCAGCCAGGGATCTATGAATGTGCATTGCACACTGTCCTCTGGCTTCACATTTGTTAAGTTTTTCACTACTTGACTAAATGTCTGTCCTAGATTATTTTATTACATATTGATCCAAGTGCTTCTTGCCCACATAAGAAATATTCATCATCACATCAAGAGCAAAACCATTTTCACCTATATTTCAATGGAAATCTCTCTTAGGGGATTGTTAGGTGACATCTATTTAAATTCAGAAGTTTTCAAAGAATTGAAATTTTACATCTGGTTCTAGAAACCATTTTTGTATTTTACTGTCTTTAAGAACGAAGCCATCACCATCACCGACTTGAAGGCAATACCCTTCAAAGAAACATTTGCCAATATATTGCACACGAGGCATGCTCTATTAATATGTATTTTGCGATTATTTTCAAGACTATCATAGACAAGTCTTAGAGCAAATGGTATCAATTCATGAAAATAAGTGGACTAATTATAGCATAACCTATTCACTCCATGCTCACATGGCATGAAGATATTCTCCGGAATATTGAGAAATACTAAAACTATTATGGTTGAAGAGAACAATCAAAGAACTAGAAGGGCATATTCTATCACTTTAGAAAAGATATGAATGAGAAGAACAATGTAACTAACCTTTGCCATACTACACTACTGATAAATCAGTGATCTTCTTTCTTTTTTTCTTTTGTAAAAAAATAATAATAATAACTAGAGTACCTATAATTCCTAAAATGCCATCCAGTTACATTTACCTGTGGACAGTGATTCAGGTGTATTTTGTAAATAAAATTCTAAAAGGTTAATAACCACACATTGAATATATTTAATGAAGACTGAGATAGCAGAGGATTTAGTTCTGCCTATCATCTTGATACATGGTATCCAGTCATGATAGACAGGAGAAGTTAAGTGGTACCTATCACTTGAATAGAGAAAAGCTAGGCAATGATCCTGTGAGCTTTTATGAGAAATACAAGAATCTCAAAATAATTCTTTGACACCACTGGGAATCTATCAACTCATTTTTTTAGAAAATTCGGTTTTATAAATTTTGAATATTCTCCCTTATTATAAAGTTGTAATAGGTGCAATAAATTTTAATATAGAGAAACAAAAGTTGCATATACAAGAAACAACCAACATTTTAATCAACAGAGTCAGAAATTTGGAGATGTAGTTTGCTATCTACACTTTAAAATAGATCATTGTTTGACACAGTCATGCAGGTCTATAATAAATCCACTATAACCAATGAATGACTTTGCAGTTAGTTTAATAAAAATCTCACACAGTTATTTTTAAAAAAATCAGTGTAATTGGAAGTATCATGTTCATTTTCTCCTCTTTATGCAAAATCCATGCACTCATATTCAGATTTTGCCTTTTCCTCTGAATTTCATTAACTCTGCCTTGAATAATTATATCCTTCTGAATTCTGATGTGTACAAATCCTGTCTAACATTTTGAAGATCAGCTTGCTTTTGTTAATATTCTTTACCACCTTATATCATTATAGATATTCATGCATCATTAGCAAGGAAGTGCTGTAGCCATACTAATTCATTTTATTTCTCTCTGTTCATATTCATATCTAACGATATATACCCAAAAGAACACACTGTCTTTATTTTCTGGAAATGAAAATCAAGAGATGTGGAAGAAAGTCCCAAAGTACTATCTTTATTAAAAAATGGAAAACTCAACTGATGCTTAAAAGGACTGTGATAGGATAAAACTATGATTTGTAACATCTAAAGGTGAAGTGAAAACAGTTTTGAGATTCTGAGCTTTGTAAGTAGGCATGGGTATCACTCATAAAGTTTTTAATAAACTTTGGTTTCTTTGAAACTCCAGTTATCACATTCTTTTTATCACTTAAAATGTGTTTCTTGAAGGACCACATAACTACATAAGAGAGAAGCAATCCTGTTTTGAAACAAATAGTGCATTATATCTAAGTTTTTAAAACAAAATGTTTTCCTCCATGATTTAAATGATTTCTCTCACCTCAATATAAATTTCAAATGGGTTGTGGTTACTGGCCCATTTATGATTTATGAGGTCAAAGAAACTCAAAAAGAAAAATGTACTATATCCCATATTTTTATGATATATTCCTTAAAATACCAATATATCTAATATAAATATGGTATACAGAAAATACATCAACACATTCAAAGTCTAACAAAAATAGACTGGAATCTGGACAAAAAAAATGTAATAAAATAATGCAGTCATTTAAAAAATTCCATTAGAGTTAATAAAGACAAAGATGGGCTAAATCTTTAAAAGAAAGCAAGATTACTTATTAATGATTAAACTGACCCATATTATGAAAATCTGTTCATTTATATCTGATTATCTTTCCTCAAAAGGGCATTCTTAAATATATAGATTACTCTGAAATAATAACACAAAAGCGTATAAATCCCAAACAGGATTACAGACTTTATATGGGTTCTAATGCGTCATAAATGACAAGGAAATGGAAAAGAACTTAGGCAGCTCCCTTTCTCAGTCTCAAAAGTATTCAGAGAAAGACAATTAAGTTTCCTTGTAGGGATCATTATGGTAAGAAAGACACCTGAGCTATTTTTATTTATTTCTCCTCGATCAAGCCTATAAAGGCAAGTCAAATTACAAGCCTAAAAAGGCAAGTCAAAAAATCCAATTTGGCCAAAAATCCTACATTAATCCTCAGAAAAAAAGAATCAAATAATAAAGCACACAAGAAACCAGAACATGGTGCAGATGAGATATGTATAAGTTTAGTCTTTCCTGTTTACGGTTCTGAATGCACATAAATGCCAGGGCAACACTAGCATTTTCACAATACTCAGGCTTCTATGCGTTTAATTAAGTTGGTGGGTAGAAAGACTTTAAATAATCAGCCTAATGAGTCCTAATGGATTGGTTATGATCTTTCATACAGAAAATAGTAATGGAGAGTTTGCGCTTAGGTCTTCCCACCCGCTTTACTGCAGCATCTAGAAAATTGTCTGTGTAAAGCTATGTAAGAAAAAACAGATCGATCCTCAAATGATCATTAAGTAAAGGATCAACAAACTGCAAGAAGCTTATGATGTACCCCCTTTTTGTTCAAAATAATAAGAAACACTAAATAATAATCAGTGCAAATTATTGCAGAACATCATTCTTTAGAGCCACATTATTTATCTCCTAAAATTGGAACAAATTTTTGGTACAAGACAGGGTATCATTGAAACGGGTGTGCAGTCGAAGCTGGATTTGCCAGGCTCTACGTATGTCTTACTTCTAGGAGGCCAGGTATGTATAGTGTCCTGTATCAAGGGTCTGGCTGCTGGACTTGCTTATTGATCTGCCTCATGGCGATTCTTCTCTTCCATACCATCAGATCCACACCTCAGGGCCAAGCTAAATTAATGTCTACTTAAACTGGTAAACTAAATCTTGATAATGTGTTAATGGCTTATAGTGGTTTAAAGAGTTAGCCTCCACAGGATAACATTTGCATTTTAATAAGGATTTCCAATAAATTAACATAAATTAGTGACTTGGTAGAATTCTAGTCACTAAATACAGCCTGTAAGAGAAGTGAAAGAAAAAGGGCTTTGGTTCCCACTAAGGTCAGTGCGAACATACAGCGTCTACCTTGTAAGAAATCACCGGAAAACTAACATGGTCATTTCACAGATAAGGTTATAGACCCTCGGTGCCTTACAACAGAAAATATATGTATCAAAGACTCAAGCATAGTACCTAGCATATAGAAAGCTATTATAAATACTTGTTGAATAAGTGAATAAAGAAATTATTAGCGTAAAAAGATAATTTTTTAAAATACATGTTTGACCAGAACTGCTGGGGTCCGCAGCTGTCATAGAATTTCTATTTTGGAATTCCCAAAATTCACACAGGAGTGTTTCCTTCATTTCATAATGTAATCTTCATTGGTATGGATTTAAATCTATTTCTGATTTAAGCAAGTCACATTTCTCGAATTCAGTGCCCACTACTATCCGACGCTGTTACACATGCACAAGTTGGCTTGTCAGTTGTCTCTGTTATTAATGTAAAACACTGTACGTGAACAAAAGTGAAGCAATTATTTGGGATATTGTTATACAGATACTTTTAGGAGATATTAATTTTAGTCCCTTCATGGAGGCCCGCAATGCCTCTCAGTGGATTGGCGTATCTGAGAAGACATACAGTCAAGAAGTCCTTTTAATCCTTGTGAACTCCTCCCAAACTGTCCATATAAAAATTTTAATTTATGTATCTAGTATCAATTTTCTGATAGGAAGCTATTCTGACATGTTAACTTGGCAATACCTGGCAAAGGAATTTTTCATATGTTCACGTGAAAATGAACACACATATACATATATACATGTATTCAGTTTAAATTGAAAATAAAATTAACACAAGAAAAATAACTTTGGAATTACTTTAAATTCTGCAATTATATAGCATACTACCATATTGCTTAATTTCTATATTCCTGTGGCTCTCCCAGTTTGAGCAGATTTTGCAGAGCAGGTTCACAATACTAATTGATGTGTTACCCTTCTCTAACATCTCAGAAAACCTGGCCATCATTTATCTCCACATTATTTAATCTGGCAACTAAGTACATATTTTTGAATATGCCCAGGGCATAATTCTGGTTTTGAATGAATTTTTTATTAAAATATGATAGTGTTAAGTCAGTCAGAGAAAGACAAATACCTCATGATCTCACACATGTGGAATTTAAGAAACGAAACAAATAAGCAAAGGAAAAGAGAGAGAGAGAGAGAGAGAGAGAGACAAACCAAGAAACAGGCTCTTAACTATAGGGAACAAACTAATGGTTACCAGAGGGAAGATGGGTGGATGGATGGGGGAAAATGGGGGATGGAGATTAGAGAGTACACTTATCATGATGAATCATATAAAATAAAATGGTAAAAACAATAAATGGCCATTCCTCAGTCGATGGACATTTGGGGTCCTTCCATAGTTTGGCTATTGTTGATAATGCTGACACAGATGTGGAATTCAAGAAACAAAACAGATGAACATATGGGAAGTGAAAAAAAAAGAGAGAGGGAAGTAAACCATAAGAGTCTTTTAGAGAGCAAACTGTGGGCTGACAGAGGGAGATGGGTGGGGGATGGGCTAGAAGGGTGACTGGTAGTAAGGAGGGCACTTGTTGGGATGAGCGCTGAGTGTTGTATGTAAATGATGAATCACTAAATTCTACTCCTGAAACCAATATTGCGCTGTATGTTAACTAACTAGAATTGAAAGCAAAAAAATGGAAGAAAGAAATAAAAATAAGTAAGAATGTAAATAAATAAATGACAAATAATAAATAAATAAAAAATAAGAACGTGATAGTGAAGATGCCTATAACTGACCACCCAATGTGGTGGTCCTTAGCTACATGTGACTATTTAAATTTAAATCTAAATTATTTAAAAGGAAACGCAATTAAGATTTTAGTTGCTGATAAGAATAAATTATAACATGGTGTTCAATTTTTAATAATACAGACAGTTAATATTGCAAAAGCTAGGATCTTCGTGTGTGAAAAATTTTAACACTGCTACTATATATCAGAAAGCAATTGTTGTAGCATATCTAGATTGACAGTTTTCCTCACAAAGGAGATTTCGACTGGCTACTAAATCCAATTTAAAATGTCAAGAGTTCAAATTCAGTCAATTTGTCATACTACCTCTGTTTTGATTGAACTGCTGGCGTACTTTGTTTTTGTATATACAGCACCTCAGTCTCTAAGTAGTCTCATCAACTCTGATTAAGTTAATTAATAAAAGCACCTCTGTGAAGTCTACAAATTACATATGCAGGATTTATCTGTTGAAAGTTTATGGGGGCACCTTGGTGGCTCAGTCAGTTAAGCGTTCAAGTCTTGATTTCAGTTCAGGTCATGATCTCACAGTTTGTGGGATTGAGGTTCGCGTCGGGCTCTGGGCTGACAGCATGGAGCCTGCTTGGGATTCTCTCTGTCCCTCTCTCTCTGCCCCTCCCCCGCTTGTGTTTTCTCTCTCTCTCAAAATAAACAAATATTAAGGGCACCTGGGTGGCTCAGTGGGTTGACTGTCTGACTTAGGCTCAGGTCACGATCTTCTGGTTTGTGGGTTCAAGCCCCACATCAGGCTCGCTGCTGTCAGCATGGAGCTCGCTTTGGATCCTCTGTCCCCCCTCTCCTCTGCCCCTCACCCCCTTGTGCTCTCTCTCGCTCTCTCTCAAAACTAAACATTAAAAGATAAACATTAAAATAATTTATGCATGTATACAGGTATGTGTGTATACATACAAATAAAATGGAAATGTTGACATGATGAGAATAGTGCCTTAATATACACATTTTCTGTCTCCCTCACAGGTGAGTAGACTCAACCTCCAAAATAACCATAACTAACTACTAGACTCGAGAAGAATGCATGCATCAGAGATTCGGATTTTAGGAAAAGAGGGGAAGGTGGACACAGGAAGATCATGAACTGATAGTCTTTGAAAGGTTATTTGAACCTCTGGCACAGTCTGGGATGGAAACTATGAACCTGGTGATTTCCAGGTGTATATACGGGGCCATCTGTGGGGGACAATTGACTTAACAACAACATTTATTTGACAGAGGAAGGAATCAGTACCTGCCTGTGTGCTTCATGAAGGCATTACTGGGCAATGGCTGTACTAGATAAGAGGACAGCTTTAGCCCCCACCTCGAATTCATAAGCTCAGGATGCTTTCCTATACATACTTATTCCAGGAGGTTGTGGCTTGTTAAGCCTTTCTTCACCAGAAAAAAAAAAAATACTCCTATTATTTTTGTTGCTTCTCAGTCAGCAGTATATAATAGAACCCACAAACCTGACTTACATTTATGCTAACAATTTCATACCCTTTAATTTAAGCACAAAGAAAAGAACACAAGACCTTTCAGTACATACAAGGGACTGAAAAAGGGAAACAAAGCTGACAGTCCATACAAGCCGTATACTAGAAGAAAGAGACAAGAGCTTTAATAAAAATGAAATGACAAGCTTTAAAAAGATAACACAAGAGCTCAGAAAGCCTGATACCTGTTATTTTTTTAATTCAATAGATGATTTGGAAAAGAGAACGGTCACCGCTAAAAATAAAACGTGGGTTCTGAATGACCAACCAGAGGAAGTACCTCACAACAGAGAGAAAAACAGAAAGAAAATGAAATCCTAAGGGAGACAATAAGAGACACAGAGGATAGAATTAGTACATATAATATGTAGTGAAGATAAATATCAAAAGGGGAAGACAGAACAGATGAGACAGTTAAATATTTCAAATAACTTATAGTTAAAATAACTATAAGACAACATTTTCCTGAGTTAAAACATTATTGATTTGCTGAAGTTAAAAATGTTACCCAAGTACCAAGAAGGGTTAAAGAATAATTAAAGAAACATATTTAGAAATATATTAAATCACACCCTTGTGAAATTTTTCAACTCTGAGGGACAGGGTGGGGAGCAACTTACAGAGTGAGATGAAGAGAACACTTTAAATATAAACATACTGAAACTGAGACTAGCATCAGACCTCGTATTGGCCACAACGGAAACTAGGACATAGTGGCAGCTAGATGGCAATGAAACGTAGAAGACAGCGGTGTATAACCTGCAGAACCCTATTAAAAGAAAGACATTATGGGGCACCTGGGTGGCTCAGACGGCTGAGCGTCCGACTTCACCTCAGGTCATGGTCTCGCAGTTCGTGAGTTTGAGCCCCGCGTCGGGCTCTGTGCTGACAGCTCAGAGCCTAGAGCCTGGAGCCTGCTTTGGATTCTGTATCTCTCTCTCTCTCTCTCTCTCTCTCTCTCTCTCTCTCTCTCTCTCTCCCCCCGCCCCGTCCCCTGCTCATGTTCTGACTCTCTCTGTCTCTCAAAAATAAATAAATGTTAAATAAGTAAGTAAGTAAATAAATAAATAAATAAAAATAATTAAAAGGAAAAGATTAAAGAATGCTGTTACTTGGGTGCCTGGGTGACTCAGTCTCTTAAGCATCCAGCTCTTGGTTTCAGTTCAGGTCATAATCTCCTGTTCGTGGCATCCAGCCCTATATCGGGCTCTGTGCTGTCGGCATGGAGCCTGCCTGGGATTCTGTCTCTCCCTCTCTCTCTGCCCCTCCAACACTCACATGTGTGCAGGCACATGCTGTCTCTCAAAGTAAATCAGTAAACTTAGAAAAAGAATGCTGTTATTATCCAAAGAATCCATCATCACAATTGCAATAGAAAGATCATTTTAAAAATACAAGTATTTAAAGGGTATATATCCTTATATCCTTTTTATTTTTTTAATGTTTGTTTGTTTATTTATTTATTTTGAGAGAGACAGACAGACAGAGAGAAAGCCAGGGAATAACAAACAGGTCCCATGCTGTCAGTGCAGGGTCTGATACGGGGCCCGAACTCACGAACTGTGAGATCATAACCTGAGCCAGAATCCAGAGGATGCTCAAGTGACTGAGCCACACAATCTCCCCCTTATATACTTTTTAGAAGGAAATTTCTCAATTTCCTGCTGCAGCCAAGTGAAAAATAAATTATAATAAAGATTTCTAAATGAGGAAATAAATACAAAAAAATTGATGACCAGTAACCTCTGTGAGAGTTTTTTTTTTTGTTGTTGTTAAATTTAATAGAACAACAAAGCTTCAGTGTAATTTGAGTGATCACATGACCTCATCAACGAGATAAGTTATACTAGAATGGGAAAACAAGAGTAGTTAGGAAGTAAAATTATGAATTATTGATTTTTGAAGGATTTTATCTTGGCTTGAAAGACTGAGGAGTTGCTGAGGGAATCATACTGGCGGGGAGAGCAATGTTCTTATTTAATTTGGATATAAAACCACAGAAATAGTGGGGTGAAAGACTGTTAAAAATCAGAACCTAAGCACTAGTAAAATGGAAATGCAGAGTGTAACAGTCACTGCTGTGCCCCAGCATTTGGCTGCATCCTAAATAGGATATAAATTACTAGAAATAAAAAGAGAATGTGATAAAACCACAGCTACAATTGGTAGCTTCCATATACCTCTTTCAGAATTTGTTGGTTCAAGATGACTAAACCGAACAAACAAAAAAAGAAAACAAAACAAAATCAAGAGTAGAGATTTGTTTAAAACTAACAAGTTAAGCTTAATCCACATTTTATACAAGATGAAAATGTATGTTCTTCTTTTATATCATAGGGATATTAAAAAAGGTCATATATCCACAAAGAAATTCAAAAAAGGACAAAAAGAGAGATTTTAAGTCACCTTTTCCTATCATAATCTAATAATCCAGAAATGTGGAAAATAATAGAATAAACTTTGATTCCTCTTCTAAAGCTGTTACAAAGGATGCATCAGATCAGTATACATTGCTTAGAAAAATGTCCCTGATGATGGACTGCTCTATTTAAAAACCATGTATACGGGCACCTGGTGTTCCGTGGGTGAAGCACCTGACTTCAGCTCAGGTCATAATCTCATGGTTTGTGAGTTCAAGATTGGGCTCTCTGCTGTCAGCCCAGAGCCTGCTACGGCTTCTCTCTCTCTCTCTCTCTCTCTCTCTCTCTCTCTGCTCCTCTCCTGCCCACACTCTCCCTGTCTCTCAAAAGTAAATAAACATTAGAAAATAAAAAAAAAACATGTACAGAATGAGGTAATATTTTAAAAAATGGGAATATATATATATAATTTATGGTTAAGAATCACGGAATATAGTATGAAAAGATACTATTAAACTGTAAACATTTCTTATTTCAGAAGGAATAGACTGGCAGAAGGAAGAAATGGAGAGTACTATACTTCATACTGAACTCTTAAACTATTATTGTGTTACATTTAAAATAACCATAGAAGCAAAAAGACACAGTTTGCAATGGTAAATAAGATCTTTATGTAAGCTGTTTATGAGTAGTCACAGCTCCTTCCAAGTGACTTTACCAAACAGGCTGTTTTCCACTTCAACCAAAGCTGTAGGAAAACATGTACTATTTTCTTAATTTTAATTCCAACAGGAAAGCATATACTATTTTTCAAGGGTTTCTTTTTTTTAGGTTTATTTTTGAGAGAGAGAAAGAGAGAGAGAGCGAGCACAGGAATGGGCAGAGAGAGGGAGAGAGGGAGAATCTCATGCAGGCTCTGCACCATCAGCACAGAGCTCAATGGGGGACTCAAACCCACAAACCACGAGATTATGACCTGAGCCAAAACCAAGAGTCAGAGGACCAATAAAATGAGCCGCCGAGACGGTCCAGAAAGCATATACTATTAATTGACTCTGAACGTTATGGAAACAGACCAAGACAAATGCTTAAGAAAGCAAGATGAATGTATTTTCAAAGAAATTTACATTATCATTGGAAACAACACTGATGGCCCTCACTGTGCAATTACTTGACAAAAGAGTCCTGAAAGTGAATGGGGCTGGTTTCTCACATGAAGAAAAGGGAATTATTTTTTGGTGTGTGAGATTCCTGACAATGAGTAAGGAACGTTAAGGGCAAATGCTAAACTGTGCTCTTAAATTAAGGGCATCCACTGTTAGATCTATTTTGGCTGAACTGAAGAGTTCAATTTTAAACAATGAGTTAAAATAAAAGTAACTAGTGAGAAAAATTCCCGAGCCAAAGCAGTTATTTAGCTAAGTTTACAACAATGAATAAGATGGCAGATTTTTGTTTTGCAATTTAAAAGTGGCTTCTTCGATGGTTCTTCTGCATTCTAAATTACTTTTGTTAAGCTCAGGAGATTCCTATTTCTTTGGCCCGACATATGAGGCTATCTTTATCTAAATGAGCTTAATTTAGAGAGATACTAATAACCTTGAGATATAACACTAGTATTTACAAAATTATATGACCTAATTCCAAATACCATGAGTTTGGTAACTATGCCACAGTCTATTCTCCTTTTAAATACTCACAATTATTTTATATGGCTGTAATAAAAGGCATAAAGTTACAAAAGACAACTTTGGAACTTGACTGAAAGATGGAGAGTCAACTATAAAAATGATCGTGATGAGCTTAGCAGGCACTTTTATCAAAGGCAAAATGTATATTTTACTAAGGAAACTTTTGTATGCAAACATTTATAAGTATATACACATGAATTGATGTGTAGATACTTAAACAGAGTTCTATGTATATGTGCACACACATGGCATACACAGATGAAATATATTCAGGTAGTTGGATATTTAGATAGATAGATCAGCTGGCAGCAGTGTTTTGTGATTTAGGAAGCCATATGCCATTATGTGCTAAACACTTTCACATTTAGTAGATAAAAGATTCATGATTCTTTAACCTAATTTTACTGGGAGCATAAACTGCTGAAATAATTAAATGATCACACTAAGTATAAACCAAATCAAATAAATAATAATAAACACAGATAATCTCTCTTCCTCTCCCTTTTCAGGTCATGCTGTGCTAAAGAGTTTCTCAAGGCCATGTGCCCATATGTCCTTACATATAGGTGCTTCCTTGCTTCACATCCAGGCTGCAGCTATTATTTCATATTTCTATCATTTATTCTTTTCCCTTTCCCTTTTGGTCTCTACTGGTAGCAGAACAAGATAATTATGTTTATTAGAATTGTTTTGGTAATCAAAATAAGTTTTTAAAAAATCTTCAAAAAAGGACGTGAATACTTCTCTCGTAAAGAAACTTAAGTAAGCTTTGGACTTCATGAACTTTACCGAATCAACTTAGGGATGCCAGAGGCCTTTTGTTCTATTCCTTTCCTGATTCTTGGCTGTGTTCCACGTAATTCATAACGATGTCCTTCTGACCTGTGAATGAATGAGTTGCTGTGTGTATATAGAAACTATTATGCTTAATGTTATTTTTCTAAAAGAATATACTTTGCCAAGTTATAAATAACTTTCTAAAATATGATAATCACCGAACAAAACCATTTTCTTCCTCACCAAAGATTATGCTCAATTCTTTCAGAGGGTTTTGTGAGTTTAATGACACCTTGGGCTTAATGTGCTCCACTTTACAATCAAGATAGTTTTTTTCTGAAACAGCTTGTTCTCTGTCAATGTTCCAGAAAATAATTACCATTGTATTTTCCCAAGGCAAGAATTCCAATATAAAATTGAACTGTTCTGCCTAGCGCATCTTCAAGTTTTAACTCTAAGAAACTATACCAAATTCACATGATCACTTTTAAATTAGTTTTAGATCATATGTTTTAAAAAGATAATTAACTGAGCTCTTA
This sequence comes from Leopardus geoffroyi, assembly GCF_018350155.1. NCBI lineage: Eukaryota > Metazoa > Chordata > Mammalia > Carnivora > Felidae > Leopardus > Leopardus geoffroyi. Next base: position 27,946,720 of record NC_059343.1, read on the forward strand.
ACAGGGCTCCTATTTCTTAAAACTCTGTGTAAAAGAATGTACAAAATGAAGTGTTTCATCAAATTAAAAACAAACCATATTAATTTTTCACTCCTCACAAGTTTTCAGAATGCTGATTTGCTGACTGTATCCCAACTTTTTAAAATATAAACATTAACTAAAATGATGAATGTAAAAGCAATGTGTAAATCAAAAAGTATTTGTTATAGCCATTGATTTGAAAATGAAGAATATAGGAAAACACGCATATCAATGTAAGTGCAGGACACTTTCCCAATTTGGAAACTTCATGTTTTCAATTTTCAATTTTGATAAAGCACAAAAAAAGGTAACACTTCTGTGTTAAAGCAACTAACTCATTTTATTTTTTTGGATTCCAAACAGGACAACTAAATGATGCTATTATTGAGTCTGTATATCTCTAAAACAAGCAAAAGAAGAATTTAAATCCAAAGGATAAAAATATTTACAAACGAGCAAATGCTGTTCTGGTACATTTATTTTATGTCAAGTGTAATATATTCATAATAGACAGATGTTGTGATACCCTAATTCCATCCTTTTCCCATATTTGTTCTTATTTGTTTTTCACATGTGACAAAAGAAATTTCAGAAACTCATTCTGGGGGATAATGCTTGTTAAGAGAGTATTTATTGCCTGGAAGGCCATAAAAATGAAAGGTAATCATGAATCTTAGAGCTTTCCTTTCTCATTCTTGAAATTTCAAGCAACCAACGTAGATACTTGGCAGGAATGGTACCCCTTCATGTGAATAAGTTTCTCCAAATGGACGGTTCCTAGACTGTATTTCAGAGGTCAATAAAATACTACCCAAAATGTCAGGAAACCTCACAAACTTCCAGACTTTATTTAGTTTCTAGTAAAGGACATTGTAATGACATTTAAAAAAAGACAAAAAATAAAGATGAAAGAAAGGCTATTTTAGTGCTTCCTCCAACCCACCAACAACTGTAGACAGCCAAACTTTCCCAAACAAAGGACAATTCTTGTATAAATTTAGCTCTATGAAAAGCTCAACACATCTGCTCTTATTCTTTCGCCTTTCCTAAGGACCAGTGAAAACTTTCAGATAATGGTACACTGGCACTGGGGCACCAATGTTCTAAGAATACAGGGCAAATAACTGAACTGTAGGAAATTCTACAGGAAGATCCATTCTTCCATTTATTCAACACATTTTTCTGGAATGCGTACCTATCTAAGAGGCTGTGGTAGAATCTATTTATATTAAAAATACTAGTTAACGAAATAGACGAGGTCTCTGCCCTCATGGATCCTACATTCCAACAGTAGAAGACAAATTACAAATAAACAAATAAACATCACATTTCCAGATCACGCTAAGTGCTATAAGGAAAACAATCTGGCCAGTGGTGCACGATGGAGGAGGTGAAGATGATGTTGCGGACTATATTGGACAGGATGTTAAAGGATATATTTGCTTTACATCCTGCAAGATGAGCGGACATCAGGAGGCAAAGATCCAGAAAGTACCAAGAAAAGGAGACCACAGTTGCAAAGACTATGAAATGGAAGACATTTTTGCCAGTTTGAAGAAGAGGAGGCCATTGTGGCAGTACATTAAAGAGGTTGTTTTTCACTAGGGAAGCTAATATAGCAAAGACTCTAGATGTCTCAAAGTAGTTTCCCATGTAGGAAATACTCATGTGTATCATCTATCTATTAGGTCAAGAAGCTAGAGTGTTCATGATATTAATCTATTGCTTCATGTGTGTCTGTGGCTAGGTACTAATCACAGTACAGGATCTGAATTTTGTAGAGATGAAAAGGTAGTTATAAACATTATAGATTACTGTATTTGTTAAACAACACATTTATTTATAACTTGCCACCCACACATTCCTAACTATTATGAAAAACTATTTGCATAGATCTACTGGAAATTCTCCCAATTGACTTCTCTTGGACATCAAAGGATGGATTTCTCTGGGATTTCTTATGCATTGCTATTTAGCTAAACAGCTAAGAATGCCTTTAAGTTATGAAGTAATGTAAACATTTTAAATCTGTACAGATATGAACTCCTGGTTTTCATTTTATCCACACACCTTTAATCCAAGGATTACTCACCGCTAAATAAATATAGCTTTCCTCTCCTTTACATGAATTAAAATAGCAATTTAAGTTTTTAAAATTCACTCATGATTGTAGCATATGGTGTTAAATCTGAGAATGCAATCCACCTGGACTTTCAATTAATTCTTTACTAGACAGCTGCCTATTACTTATTGAGTACGACACTCAGAAGATTAAACAAATAAAAGGGGAAATTTTAAGCAATTTTTAAAAGAAAATTATGTTGCATAATGAAGTCTCTGTGATTAAACACATTTGTATTGTTTAAAATAAAATGACATTTGAATTACAATTTAAGATTTCAAAGCCATTGGCTCTTGAAAGAGGGCAGAAGAAATATCAGATCATTTGGCAAACTTGAAGACATTGTATCTGTTTATTTGATGAAAATCAAACTTGGGAAAGCTATGCACTTGAATTAATTTTATTCATCTGTTCTAAGAATATGTTCCATACAATGAGAGTCTTAAGTAATCACTGAAGAATCAGAATGATTCACAGATGGTGTAAGTGATTTAATTATTTTTAACCAGTTGTTCCGGGCATGCTCAGAAGGATATTGCCAACCCCACTGCAGAAGCCATCTGAGCTCCCTTCCAGCTGGTGTTCCATATTTTGAAAGCAAATTTAGATTGGAGAAAATTACACTTTTTATTGTTATGTTGCAAACGGAGGTCAAATTGCTGTGTATAAATTCTCCTACTTTTTTTTCCTCTTCATTGTATGAGTTATATTTATCAAATATCACGTCTTTTGTATGATTGCCATGGATTCGCCAATGTTATTTTATGTTTTGTGTTGTCTGGCACATAGGAGGCACTAGATAAATGTTTATTAAATGAAAGAGATGCCAATTCACTGTGTCCAAAATAAAACTTGAGTTTTCTTCACAGACTCCCAGTAAGTGTATGGAATTCTGATTTCACTGCACCCTTATAATTATTAGGAGGTTCTCATTAAAAACAAATAAAAAAGGAAAGAAACCAATATAAGGAAACAATACCTCTCTGTCCAAGAGACAATACAAACCTCTCTGTTAACATAATTTAAACTATACCCTGAGGTTGGAATCCTTGCCCTTAATTTTATGGGAACTCAGGCAAGTTGCTTAACAAATTTTGGTCTGTTTAGGTTGTTTTTAAGGATTAGAGATACTCTGAAAAATCTAGTGTGGTGTACCTATAGGATGCGAGATAACTGTGTTATCTCTCAAAAAGATAACTGATATTCACACTTATTTTCCATTAGACCAACAAAAGATAAATTTTGCTTAATGTCCTTATTCACAATGAGAAATAGTAAATGGTTATAAAACAGTTCTACCAAATGTAATCATTTTTCAACTATTGTCATTCCAAGGAAGAGAATATTTATTTTAGTGAAACAAGTTACTCTGATGCCATAAATGAGTTATATTTATCCTAAATTTACTGCTAAAATCAGAGAATAACACTGTGTATATCAATAATGCATCAGATTCGATTTTGTGTTTATATCTAATATTTATGAAAAATATATTATTAATACATTTACCATCAATATTTCCTGAATATTGTGATAAATATCCACTTGATCGCTAAATTTGATACACTATATTACTGTAAGAAAGGCAACTTTGTTTATTTACATATTTGACACCAAAATAAATTGTGACTGTAGTTGTTTAACTTTAATTCAAAAGATGAACATACAGAATTACGTACCTAATATGTCCATAACCTAGCTATAAAAAACTGCGTATGAGTAAAAGCACATTTATGTTAGTATTTCTAACTTATTGTGCTATTTAGACCCAGTCATTTAAGGTAATGTTTCTGAGGTAACATGTTATACGAACCTTATTTATACAATGGTGACTTTATTTAAACTCAGAAAAATATTAAATGGAAATGACATCTTACCTTATATACAGTAAGCGCTGTGAAATGGAAAGTTTCAGGAAAACCAAAGTCCTGTGTTACTAAAGAAATTTTGGGCAATTCAATTAATGTTCTTAAGCCCCAGTATCCAGTTTAGACTATTCATTTATTTCAATAGTTTCTGTATTTATTTTTTCTCTCTGCACGTCAGAAACTTTATACTGTATTTTTTTGTGATAATGGTTACTTTAAAATTATGAACGTGCACAAAAAACTTTTGTCTAGGCTCTGAGCATTAAGAAGATCTTAGAATGATTTTACTCATTCATTCATTCCAGAAATATATATCATGCACCTATTACTTGCTAATCATTGTTTTTTGTTCTGAGGATAAAGCAGTGGGAAAAAAGAAAATTCCTACATTTTTGGAGCTTCCACTCTAGGGAGAAAGATAATAAGATGAAGAAAGGAAATACGTAAATGTTTCCCGGTAGTGCGTTTTATGTACAAAAATAAATAGGGAAGGGTTTGAGCAAGCGTATGTGTTTCACTGAGGACAACACTTTCAAGTAAAAACTTGAAGGCAAAGGTGGAGAGGTCTGCAAAGATATCTGGGGAATGAGTATTCTAGGTGTGAGGGATGCAATGCAAAGGGGGCATGCCAGACACGTTCCAGCAAGAGCGAAAAAGCCAATGTAGGCAGAACAGAGTGAACGGGAGATAAAAAGTGTCACGAGGTAAGACCTGAGAGGTAATAAGGAGCAAGGTCATATATCCCTCGAAATCAATGTAAGGATTTTGGATTTCACTTGAAAAGAGATGGGAATCCACTGGAACATTCTGAGCATATACGCGCACCAGATCTTTTTAAACGACGTGTGTGTTGAGTGCGTTGAGAGTAAGTAAAGGAAAACAAAGCTAGATATTTACTTGAAACTTTGAAATGACTGTGTCGCCACTATAGCTCAGGGGAGAACAGTCTGGTTATAAAAATGTGGTGGGTTGTGAGGTTATAGTTGACATTAATGTGTTTGAGACTGGATGAAAACAGCAAAGCAGGAAATATCAATAGAAAAGGGAAAATGTCCAAGGACTGAGCACTGAGGCATTTCAACTGTAGAGAAGGAGGTACCACCCACAGAGGCTAACAAAGAACATCTAGAAAAGTAGGAGGTGAACAAGGGGAAGAACTCCAAGCAATCTCCCTCTCTACTTTAATGTCACTGATGTCCAGTGTTCATTCTGAGTTTTGATACATTATCCGACAATTTTAAGTATAGTAAATGTTTCTTTAGTTTCTCCGTTTGTTTAGTCTTTTTTTTGCTCATCATTCTTTGCATCTCAAATCTTCCATCTGATATCATTTACCTTCGGATTAAAAAACAGCCCTGAGGAGCAACAAACATGCCATGGATTATTATCTAGGCTTCACAAATGTTTGCAGAACTTATATTTACTAACACAGAAAAAGATGATATAATGTTTAGTGAAAGTTTGGGATATAAAATTATTTTAACCCAACTTCAAAGTATTTTGATTGATAATTGAATAATGGTGATCCTGGCTAATTCTAAAACAAAACAAAACAAAACAAAACAAAACAAAACAAAACAAAACAAAACAAAACCCAACAACCCTGAGGACCCCACAGTGAGAATGGCCTACTGGTAAACTTGCTCAATTTTTGGCTGGAACGATCTTTATTTCACTATTATTTAAACAGGGTGGAGGTTTCTAAAAGTATACAATTCTAGATTCATAGATGGTTTTTCTTTCATTATTTTTGAAGACATTATCCTACCACCTTCTGGCATTTTCATTGCTTGAAAATCTGCTGTCATTTATATATGTCATTACTTTCTAGGTAATCTGTCACAGCTGTGTTGAAAATTCTCTTTATTTCTAGAACTTATAAGGTTTACTATGAGGATAGATGGGTGTATTCTTTTTTATTTTTCCTCCTTGAGGTTTGCTTGATTTCCAACCTGATCGTGAAGACTTTCAATAATTTTGGATATTCATAAGCAATTGTCGCTTCACATATTGGCTTTTATCCATTCTCTCCATTCTTGCCAGGTATATTTGACTTTCTTACCCCCTTTCTTGTAATTCTTTTTCATGTTTCTCTATTTTGACCTCTATGCATTTGAGGGCATTTATTTGATCTATCTTCCAATTTTCTAATTCCCTGTTCTATTTCATCTAATTCTTGTCAACTGCATTATTAAGCTATTATATTGTTCCTTTGCTGGAAGCTCTATTCCATTCCTTTCAAAACTTCCTGATCATTATTTATTACTGTCTCTTGCCCCTAATTCCTACTTTTGACGCAAACTATTACTATTTTAAAAATATTTAACACGTTTATTTTGCATTCTGTATCTCATTAATTCATTATCTTTGCCTTTGGGAGTTGTATTTTGCTGTTTGTTTCCTTGTGTGAAGTTGGCTCTTCGTTTTTCAGGATACCTAGCAGTGTGGACTCTAGACACCAACCTTTGCGCATACGATCTTTCAAGCCAGTGACCATAATAAAAAATATTTTGGAACTCCTTCAACATTTTTGGTGGTTCATTATTTCCCTTAATTCTGTTAGAAAACAAGTTACTAAATTTATCCTGAGGCTCAAATATCTAGTCTACATTGCATGGATGAGAGATGCAGAATATAATCCTACGTCTCTTTGCCCCAAGTATAAACATTACAACAAAATAACAGTTCTCCTAACATAGGTAGAACCTATTTTATAAATAGTGGCCTTGTCTTGGGGTGCCTGAGCAGCTCAGTTGGTTTTGAGTCCGACTCCGGCTCAAGTCATGATCTCGCAGTTCATGAGTTTGAGCCCTGCCCCACATCAGACTATGTGCTGACAGCTCAGAGCCCGGAGCCTGCTTCGGATTGTGTGTCTCCCTCTCTCTCTTTTCCTTTCCCTTTTGCGCGCTCTCTCTCTCTCTGATTAAAAGAAAATAGTGGCCTTGTCTTGATTTTGCAATGTTAATCCAATAGAAATTTGGAGATTTTTAAAATTATCAGAACCTTCAATTAAATAAGTCACTTGTGTTGACATACATATGCGTTCTGTTCTTTTCAAGGTATTTACATATTCTCTATGCTTTGACACACCTATTTTAATTCATCTTGGTGGGGACACCAATGTATTTATTCAGTTTGTGGGCTCATGTGTTTCCTAAGTTCTGTGAAATTTTTGGTTGTTGTCCCTTAAATATCGTCTCTCCTGTATCCTTTTGGTCCTCTCCTTTTGCAATTAGTCATAAAGCTTCTAATTCTGTTCTCAGTTTGGCTTATTTTCCATATTTTTTATCTTTACACGGTATGTTCTGATCGCTGTACCATAATGACTTTCTAATTTTCTCTTCATATTTGTTGAATTATGTGTTGAACACATATAATTAGTTTTTTATTTCAATGACTAATTTTTGGTTTCTACAAGTTTTAGTTGATGTGTGACCATCATAGATACCTGTGTATTTTTCTGTGGTACAATGGTTTTATAAATTATGGTTATTTTATTCCTTGCTTACTTCAACATATTTACTTTAGAATATGTGATGGTTTTCTATTAAGTTCATGAAGTACTAAATCTCTTGACCATGATGTTAGATGACCGTAAGTGACCATGCATTTATTTCTTCATATGGGTTATAATATTTTGCTGTGAACGAATATTCAGTCTTTGTGTGTCTGTGGGACTCTGAAAAGAATGATTTACCGCATGATTCTGTGACAAGACTCTGCAGATTTCACGAATATTGGGACCAATTTTGTGCAAGTTTCTCAGTTTAGGAATATAGAGGCTTATAGTTAGTATATAAATTCAGACCTCCCACACTCAGTTTTAATTATCAAAGATCTTTCTTCTCTAGCCAGAATCCTTGGCAGATTAATTGGCTTGTGGATAGGATTTATCTATTTCCCCTCTACATGTCGAATAAAGACCTTGAAGTTTCTATGTTTAGACAGGGTTTTCATCTACATCTCTATACTAGATGTTGCATAAGGACGTGTGCAAAAGGTCTTTGAAACTTTCTCCTAACCAGTGGACCCACAATCCAGATTCACCATCATATGAGATAATGTGCTTATTTATGGCAAAGTGAGGGAAGAAGTTTCCATTTGATATTTTGAGCTCAGCTATGTCTTTAAAACGTTTTAAAAATTATATTTTATTCAGAATTTCCTTACATTTGAAAAGAGGGGTCAAGGAGTTAGTCAGTCTGGCATCTTCCTGGAAGGTGATTCTAGCTAAACATATTCTATTTACCAAACAATGATTAAATTGATTCTCTTCCTTAACTGGAGACTAGAAAAAATTACTACAGAAATGGCAGTAACTATTATGATCACAATCTAGGAGACAAAGAATCTTGACTTATTTGATTTCTTTCTGAACTCTTGCGATATGTTACCACAGAACTGAAGCTGAGAGGGAGAAACTTTATAAGCAGCTACCTCCTGGTTCATTTCCCTTAGCAACAATGATTAGGTTTTTATATTCACAAGTCTGTTTACTAAAGAACATTCTGTCTCTAAGAAAATCATTTATGTTCCCAAATTCTCCAAGGATGTTGCATTAGCAGCTGACAATCTTTGTTGTTATTTCAAGGCAAAGAAAAAAAATATCTATGTGGCAATTATGCAAAGAGGATGTTTCCTCCTTAGTCTAAAAATTAATTGGTTGTCATTATGTGATAGGAGCAAATATACCAAAAAATGAGTAATGGAATATCAAATCTAGGTTCAGACGTTATTTTACATGCAGTGATGACAGCTCTGTGGTTACTTTCCTCGTGAAGCAATGTTTTATTTTAAGAAAATCCAAAGTAACAAAATCATGCTAGTACAGTGAAGCTTTTCCCAATTTTTTTTTTTTTTTCCTGAAGAACACTAGTCCTTCACAACCACTCGCGCAGGAATCCTATCATAAAACCGAAATGAAATTTCCCCTTTTGTACTGCAACTATCCAGATGTGAAAGTCTGCAGAATCTATTCCCCTTGTAGAAATTCATAATCACATTTGCATATCAAAAGCCCTGCCAAGTTCTGGAGTAAGGGAACTTTGCTTAATTCAGTGTTTCTCAAACTTATTGAGACGCTAGATATTTTTCTTTGTTTTGGATGACTTCCACCATATTTCAGGAAGCACTGAGTTCAAGTGTGGTACCTTCTACTTTTTACACACGTCCTTCGATAAATGTAATTAACTTCATTTACATTTTTTGACTGTAAAATGACAATGAAAATAATACTCAAGAGGCGTTATTCATGGAAACAGACTAGATATATGTGAAAGCTGTTTATAAAGGTAAAGTTCGATTCAACTTCAAACAATTTTTAAGTTAGCGGAGGAATGCTCACATTAGGAAAGTGCTGTCGTCTTACAAAATTATCACATATGGACTAATTTATATATTTCTTTGGCACTTAAAGTAAATCTACTAAAAATTAATTTTCTATCAATTCTTCAAGAACTTGTATATTTTAGAAATGTGTACTTCTAACGTTATTAACATATCTTATTGCAATTTACTCTGATAAACTAAAAGCTATCCTTCACAATACAGTAATTCCCTTTTCTTCTAGAGAATCCCAATAGAAATGAATACTTATACAAAGTATTAAAATATCTTTAAAATACCCAAAAAAAACCCTATTAAGTATTACCTGTCCAGATTATACATCAACACTCTAAGACATGCTTATTTGTCACTAAATGGAAGGATGTCTACGCTACAGCACCCTCATAAGAGTCTAGGTGAAAAATAGCCCATGAAGAAACAATGCATATATAAAGGCCCTGAAATGGAAACGGTGTCGGTGGGTTTAAGTATTGAGAGAAATGTTGTGCCTCTGTGACAGAAAAATGGCAAAAAGGGAGATAAAGTTGGAATATTAGGGTAGGCAGGAATCAAATCGTATAGGATTTGAGCTCACAGGATTGCACTGAAAGGGTAATGAGCAGCAGGGGCTTGATAGAATCTCACTCATGCTTTAGGAGCAGTCTGGCTTCACCAGAAAGATCATAGTGGAGGTGGGGAAAGGCTGGAAGCAAAGATTAGAGGCTGCTGAAGTAACTCAGATGAGAGATGATTATGCTGTAGACTAGGGTTTCCACAATGCAGATACTAAGGAGTGGTCTGATTAAAGCTGTATTGTGTGGGAAGAACCAAGAGAATTTGAAATGAATTACATGGGTAATACATGAGAAAAGACCAATTGTGCATAATGTCTGGGTTTTTGACGGAAGTGACAGGGTAATTTACCAGGGAGCTTGGTAGGAGCCAAATTACATGGAGGACACAACCAGTTAATTCTTCACTCGGTTATGTTTGACATTATCTGTTAGGCACCCAAAAGAAGAAGGTGAATAAAGAGTTCTTAGATATAAAATGTTGATGATCAGCATTATTTACTTGTTATTTGAAGCCACAGGATACTCAGGGCAAGTGGAATTGTTGTATTTAAGAAAAGGAACATTCATTTCCCAACTTTTGCTCAGATGTGTGCATTATTTTTGCTCCCATTCCTATGACAGGTCGTGTATATACACCTATTCCAAAGGTTTACTATGTTTTTTGTTTCTGTTTTGTTTCTGTTTTTGCTTCCTAGAAACATGATAATTGACAGTAATTCACACGGAAAACATTAGGCACAAACCTTATACTTGTTGTGACCTTCCAGAATGAGCCTTTTGTTTATTGTATTCTCCTGTAAATTGAGTTCAATCACTTCTACATTCTCCTAGCACTCCATGTTTTCCTTTCCTTTGCTTGCTACAATTTTAGTGGCTGAGTACAAGATTTAATGAAAAAAAAAATCCTTCTTTATATATAGTATTCTATACAGCTTTATATAGCTTGCTCCTTCTATCTGGCTTCATGCTCCTTTTTTATACTAGAACATTTAGTAATTCAGCAAGAATATATAGGTAATAGATTCTCACAGTTTTTGTTGATCTGAAAATACTTGTATGTCTGAAAATATTTTGTCTTCACTCTTGAGTCACAGTTTACAGGACATGAAGATATTAGTCTATTGTCTTTTAATATCTATTGTTGATGAAAAGTCTACGGTCAATTTTGTCACCCCGTAGGTATTCTTTCTTTGGTCCTCAGTAGCTTTTATAATACCTTCCTCATCAATGATGTTCTGAGTTTCATTCACACCTAGTTAGGTGTGACTTGTTCGTACATACTCCAGACTGGCTGACCTTTATTCAACCTGAGGACCCAAGTAAAGTGAGATTTATTCAATTTGGTTAAATGTCAGTCATTTATATAAAATATTCTCTATTTCCCAGGCTCTCTACTTTTTCAGGCTGGAAATCTTTTCGGGCATATATTTGAGTTTTTTTATTCCATTCTCTGCATCTACCAGTATTTTCCGCAAAGCAAAATTATCCTCAGCATCGCTCAATTAATGCATTCATTTTTCTTCTCTAATGAATCCACTATTTAAAAAGTTCTATGCGTTATTATTTTAGTAATTATATTTTAATCTCTGGACCTGTTATTATTTCCAATCTTCCTTTTCCCTATGCAAAATGGTTTGCGTTTATTGTAGGAATTCCATTCCATTCTTTTTAAAAATATTTTTGAACATTAAAAAAATACAACACTTTAAAAAGTTTAAACACTTATGTTTAAAAATTTTTTGAGAGAGAGAGAGAGAGAGCACACAAGTGGGGGAGAAGGGCATAGGGAAAGAGAGAGAGAGAAGCTTAAACAGGTTCCATGCTCAGCACAGAGTCCAACGGAGGGCTCCATCCCACGATCCTGGGATCATGACCTGAGCTGAAATCAAGAGTCAGATGCTTAACCAATTGAACTACCTCGGCACTCCATAAACACTTATTTTAATGTCCTTTCCTGATTGTTCTCTTATGTCTAATGTCCTCAGATGTGCATTCTTTTATTTTTTGGCATCTGTTAATATAATTTATGAAAAGAATTTTTTCTTAACCATTATAATTTTAGTCTGTGACCTAATTTTGCTTAGGAGTTCCACACCAGCCCTGGATTGTGGTGGTACTTTGTGCAATTTTTTGGCTGCATGATCTTGATCTCTGGGAGATTAACTTTCAAATGCTACAATTATGCTTAATAAAAATTACACATAAGTTTCCATTAAGAAATTTTCAAAGCCTTCGGTTTTTTTCTTACCTCTTTCTCTACCTTTCTGTAGGAGACAGGAATTTAGACAGGGTACTATGGACGTGTTTATGGGGAATTATGCCTTCATGGGGTACAATCACCAGCTTTGCATGAAATTTCCTGCAAATACTTTGTGACTCTACATAAAACTACCTGTTCAAGGATTATGGAATCTACTCTGTAACCGACATTGAACAAAATATATCTATCTGTTCCTAATAACATTATAAATCTCTCTCTATATTATATATATATATATATATATTAAATATATTAATATATATATTAAAAAAAATTAAAAATCATGTCCCTCTTCCAGTATCAACAGAAAGAAGAAGAAAGAAAATTTTAAGCCACTGAGCCCTTATAATACAGCAGGTGTTTTACAAATACCGCCATATTTCATTATCACAAAAGTCCATATTCCCAAGGCACAGATGAGAGAAATCAGGCTGAGAGATATTTACCCATGAGCATACAGTTAGCAGACAGAGTAACTGGGATACATATTCTGGGCGGTTCACCCCAGAAAGTGGCCTTTTTACTAGACCACACAGGTGTTACGAAACATCCTACGGAGAAATTCCTTATGTTCAGTTTACAATCATCGCTTGGTCTTCAATGAGCAGCCAGGTCTCAAGACAACAGGAAGCATATTAGAAATGTCTTCTATTCCTAACTAGGACTGGGGCTTCAACCTCCTGAATACTCGGATTCTTCCCAATCTGTTTTCCCTTCTCTACGGTCTCTCGGATTGTCCTGAGGACCATCATCTGGTGACCCTTGGTACTCTGCTTTGGTCTACATGCCTGTCTGGCCCAGGGCTGCCTGATGGTTCCCTCAAAGTTCTAGGCCTTGCCTGAGCTTTATTATGACCATATGTAGCTCTGACATGGACATATTTCCTGATATGCACAAAGTGTGCACTGCTTAGTCCATTTTTGAGCCTTTATCTCTGAAATAAGGAAAATAAACTTCACATTTTAAACAGAGCTCTCAACTGTTAGGCACTTTATAGTACCACCTGCAATCTTGAATTGCTACTCCTAAGATATGAAAGACTAACTGAAAATCACTGCATCAAACAAAGTCTAGAATTTACATCTAGAGAGAACAGAAAGAGACATTGAGGAGAATGAAAGATGAGAGCAAGAGAAAAAGAACCAGGGAGCAGTAAAGAAAGAATACTGAAGTTATGACTACCTGTGCAGGATCGGGGCCACTGTAGGATTATTCCAAACATAACTCCTGGTTAAGCTGTTCACTCGTGGCTAATCTCAAATGGCCTCAGTGTATGAAAATTGGGTAAGATGACTCTAACCAAGTTGCAGACATGTGAAATCAGTTTTTCGATATATATGAGTGATCAGTGGAATAAAAAGATACATCTTGGATCTCTCCCTCTCTGTCACCTTTTAGTCCTAATTAAAATTCAAAGCCAAATATAACTGTAGTATTAAATTGATTAGTCTTCATACGTATTGTTATTGCTTCTGTGATCACAGAAAACCAGAGTTCACGTAAAAATATTTTCCCGTCCCAGGCACCTTGTGAATTTTGGATCTCTCAGATATAAAATCAAGAAGAAAGTTTAAGAGGAAATGTATCATAGCATTTTAGTATGATTTTTAAAACGTTATGCTGGTTCAAAAAAATCCTTACTTGATTTTACCAACCACCATCACGCTTTACAAATACGTGTTAAGAGTCCTTTTATGTATGAAGGCATAATGACATTTTCAGTGGGTGGTTTGTGGAGATTTTTGATCTTGTGTCTATTTAACTATAAAATGTTAATAACTTACCTGGACCCGGTTCTAAAAAAATTAATCCTGCATATCTGATTTGTCAAGATATGGGAAAATTGGAATGGAGAAATTAGTTAGTAGTCAGATAAATCAAAGCAAGAGACTTGTCCCTGAATGATCTATTAAATTGAGAGAAAATATTTTACTTGAATTTTCTTTATGGTTGCCTTAATCTTTCAATTCATTTTGTATCCATACACACAGGCTTTCTGCTAGTGCAAGCTTCAGTGATTTATGACGTATTATGTTCATAACACCTAACAGGAAGGATAATAGGCTGAAATGTGCAATCAGCTGGAATTGGACTTCAAGTGTAATACAGTCGCAATATATTATATTACTTATTCCAATTTCTCAGAATATTCAGTGGCTATTAAATCTTAGCGTACTGGGTTTCATCAAAGGCAGTGTATTCATGGATTTTTCTAATGTGTAAATACAATCAACAATAATATGCAGTGTATTTTCCCTTGGTTAAGAAGCAGCATTAACAAAATTGTACACTTATAAAATAAAGTTACATCATCTAAGGCATATTTTTTAAATATGCCAAATTAAATGGAATCAACCCATAAGAAATTCCCAAAAAAGTCTCATCTGAAGGTTGAAACCAGCGAAACTGTCATTTACATAGGTCAAAAACGGAATATCTGTGGGTTTCATGTGCTTCAACCCAACCGAATAATAAATCCTTATTTCCCAGACTTTGACACACTTGTCTTGTGAGGAGCATTATTTTTGCAAAATTACATAGCAGTAACCATTCCTCTTCACGTTATGGTATCTCAGAATCGGAACAAAAATATTTTTTGAAAAATTCTATGGTTTATACCTTATTACCAAAAAAAGAACTATGAAGACCAAGCTTACGATTATGAATTGCCTTTTTAAAAATAAAATCACAAACTTTCCATTCAGTTGTTTCAAAGAACAGTTGCTCCTTTTCCCTTTGGCTTGTAATATTTCAGTAGTCACAATATTTGATATTATCCAATCTGCTGTCAGTTATAAGCCACCTTATTAGGCAGCCAAGTCTAAAAAGCCTTTTAACCCATTAAGTAGCTAGGGCAGATACAAGGACTAAACTACTATTCTTGAAGTCAATGACATAAGATTCTTATGCAAGTTGATATAAGAAGATGGTTCACAAAAGATTTATTGTTTACTATGTATACATTAAGAAAGTAAAATTAGCATGGGATGGTCTCAGGAAAGCAATACATATTTTTGGATCAGACACTGAAATAAAGTAAATGTATGATCAATTGACAAATTCACATTGCCAATGTTATGAAAAAAATGATGTGGCAAAACAAATTAAGATGTAGTTTTCATTTTTGATAAAGGGGCGGTTTCCTCCGTGCTGTTAATTTCTTGTCTTTTTAATCTGAAAACTTAACTGCTAGTTGTTGCCGAAGCCCCAAGCGAGGGCAAGCTACTCACTTGCAGAATGCATATTAGAAGCCTGAAATTGCACCCAGGTTGTCTTTTCCTGTTAGTTGGCCTCTGTTATTAGAGTAGTAGTTGCAAACACATACGTGGGTTTGCCAGTAACAACTCACAATTTGTGCAAAGTTGAGTCTTCGAAACTGAGCAAATTTGCTCTCAATTTCCCGCCAGCGCTTGCTGAGCTGGATCTGGGTTGGCTCCACTGCCATTGCGGCCCCATCGTCAGACAAGCCCTCAGCTTGCCTACGCACTGCATTCAGCTCCTCTTTCTTCTTCTGCAATTCACGATCAATTTCCTATTGAGCAAAACCAATACAGGGCCCAGGGCAGTTAGCTAACCACATCAACCAACCTGCAAGCAGCACATACTTCTCTCAGAAATCTCCTAGGCTGTTGTCATTTTATTGTCATTTCCCGTAATTTACAAATATGGAAGCCATCACTGTCATCTTCACCCAAGAATCCAAATGGTATTTCAGTTATCCTTTGAATGCTCAGTTTCAGATATGCTCCCTAAGAAAATATTTAAATTGATCTAACATTTTTCTTTCTTCTCAATTCCTCTAGTGTTTTGGGGGTTGACCCAAACTGAAGTGACTACTCATTACTGATTAGGGACCATCCACATAGAATATAATTTAGAGGGTGAGTGGCTATTTATTTTCTTTTTTAAAAGTTTTGAGAAACTCAACAGAGAATGAAGCAAAATAAAAAGTGTAAAATAATAACAGGAAAAAAAAAACATCTTCAGACAATATGCAAATAAATCTATAGAGATATGACACTGATGTGTGAAGATGCTCTGATGAAATGAATGTGCTAACATGAGAAAGAAGCCGTCCATATACCGATAAGTCATTTGTTCATCTGGAACAAAGATACACAGAGTCAATTACAATTTTACCAGGAAACATACGACATTTCTTAACTCATTTTACATTGTCTCAAAATAAAACATTTTATTCATTCAACAATAGGTCAATTGGAAAACACTTAATACAGTACATTTACTAAAACAACACACAATACGAGGAAATGCAGCAAATCAGAGAGCACGCTAAAAGAGGAAACAGCAACAATTTCAAATATCATCCACCCATGTTAAGGTAAAGAAATTAAACTGTAGCAATAAAATCTAGTATTGACATTCTAAAACAACATTACCTTTATTTTCCTTTCATCTCTGGGTTCAGGTAGGCTGGCTAATTTTTTTTCAATGTCATCCAAGCATTTCAGGAGATCATCAGCCTGCCTCTTGTACTGATACCACTGGTGAGAAATTTCTAGAGCCTTTTTTCTTCTTTGAGACCTCAAATCCTGTTCATGGTGCAGATATTATTACAATATCAATATATATGTATAGGACACTTCTGGCTGCAGTTATTTAAAAACACTGAATCCCTCATCTTCTTGTACAGCTTTACTTAAATTCACATTTAAATGCTAAATATACAAATAGATGATTAAATGAGGTATTCGTGTGGCAGGACCTACTAAGACAAAGCTAAGAAAACTGGACAACCCACATAAAGTATTTTCTCCTGGCATGTTCAAATTTGTTGAGAAATCTCATATTTAATTGAGTAAATGAGTCAACTATATTATCATGTAGTCTATGTGAAACAGTTTAGTATATGAATACAAATGAATTAACTAGATATTTGCGCCCATTTAATGAGTTTATATTTGACTTTTAAAACAGATAAAAAATCTAAAATTTAGATCTTCAGCCCCGGGTTCGTCAATAAAACTTTAAGTTTACATAGCCAAGCAACTACATTCACGGTTTTAGAAACCCCTGCAAAAAGTTTCATAGGCCGTGAATATTTTGTGATTAGAAATATAAAATCATCTGAGTTATCATGTAAATTGTTTTGAGCTCTCCCTCTCTCTCTATATATAGATAGAGAGAGAGAAGTGTGAAAGATATATCTGTGAGTGTACATGAAAATGACAACTATTACAAAAATGCTTTCTCTTTTGAGGCTTGCATGGCCAACTTTTTTTATTATATCAACTCATGTTCCAAATGCAAAATGATGAATTAGTTAAAAAAGAAAAGGGAAAGTGCATGGCTTCCAATCAACCAGATGAGATAAATAAGGGCAACTGCTTAATAAATCAACAAAGGGGGGAAATTAATCATCTTGTTCCTTACAAGCTCACCCAATGTCTTCCCCGATCAATAGAATTTGTTATAATGCCATTATATGGTAACACAAGGGAACATAAGAGCTCAGAATACAGCTTTCATTTCTTCAGAACAGTAGCAATCAGGGTTTCATGTACAGATTTAACTGGAGCAAAAGAAAATAATGAATATCAAAGAATTGCTGAAATATTCATTGCTTTGGAACGTTCTGACCTTCTTTGAAGTATTTCATAAGGACTAGAACTGGAGCCCGTTGGAAGGATAATATAGTTACTGAATTTGATGGCGTAGAGTAGTTTGGCAGGTGGAATACATTTTCAAAACTGCTTTTAATATTTATTTGCAAGAGTGATCTAAATTTCGTTCTCCATTTGGTTTAAAACTGAGGATGTAAAATTTACTGCCGTTTACATTTTTAGTTGAATTTCTAAACCTCCTGTGGAGGTAATAAATGCCTGGGATGAGCCAGATGGAATGCTGCTTTTTTCAAAGGTACCAAGATACAGCCACGCGAACGAGAGCTGAGCCATGTCTTCTTCGTGACACGACTCAAATCTTGGCCAAGAGAAAGGGCTTGTGGTCATAAAATCTGAAACTCCTCTCATTCCCTAAGCACAAGGTGCTGTGTAATGTGTAAAGATATTTAGAGACATTATATAGATCTCTTTAGAGATATGCCAGATAACCATTAAACACTGCTGTTCAGTAGGACACGTATCATCATATGACCAGCGTAGATGCTTCTGAAAGCTTGGTCACAGTTGGAAGTGTGTGAATTACACAGCTTTCTGATTTTTCTGAGCACATTATGGCTTGCTTTTGCACTCCCTCAAGGAAGAGGCCTTTTCTATTTACTATATGTATCAGCAGTTACCTTAGGAACACCTGCTGGCCAATTAGACTTTCCTTGTGGATTCCTTGCAGGCACAATATTGTGTAATTACATTCTCAGCAGTGTTTATTTGGTTGTCTGACTATATGGGGAAAGGTTTTATGCTCTTATTTGCATAGTGAAAGCAGACTTCATCCACCTAGTAGGTGGATCTACCCACATAGCTACATAGCTCTATACGAGTGATTTACAATGAAAAGCTTGGCAATTAACAGTATTAGAAAATCAGCCATGCATGCCAATACGGAATATTGAAAAGCACATTACAAAAATAAAAGGTTATTTCACAAAACTCTTCACATGTCCAGTCTCATGTCAAGAACTTCCTGATTATTATTATAGAAAAAAAAAAAAACAAAAACAACCCTATTCTGTCCTTCCTGCACAAACCCATGTGAATCACATGGGGGTTGAAGCTATCCCCTACCGCTGGTTAATATGAGAGGGCCAGTTTTTCTTCAAGGACATTAAGATTCTTTTTGAGGATTCCTATAAAAATGAAATTAGACTCTGTAGATGCTTAGTCAGTTGCAAAGAGCGACTCTCTTAAAGGCAAAATGAAGTTAATTGAAAAAAATGAAGTAGAATTCCAGGCCTTACTAAACGCATATTAGGTTACCAAAAGACTGGACCTACTTTAAGTAAAATCAGTAAACTAGAGGAAGCAGAAAACCTGAAAAAATATAAATTGGTTATTCTGGCAGTTAACCAGGTTTTGCAAGACAGACGTAAAAATATCATAAAAAAACTGTATTAGAAAATTAAATGTATAAACACTGTGACTGAAGCATGTTAATATTTTTCAATCACTACCCAGAAAAATCTAAGCAAAAAACCCACAAATTTTTAAGTAATACATCTTTCAAAATCAAAGACACCACTCAAAAATGTTAAATAAAGCGCACACACTGAAACAGGAAAAAAAAACGTATCTCTGGGGACTAAGATTCTTAAGCAGATTTTATTGATGCACAATATAGTTTACCCTACATATGAAAGAAAAAAAACCCACAGGCAAGGTATATTATAATTTTAGCTCTAATACCTTGAGAGCATTATGTTTTGTCTGTAACAGCTGCTGTTTTATCTTTATTTCCTCTCGCTTTCTCTCATCTGTGATTCTTTGTTGTAAGTTGTCTCCTCTTTGCAACAATTCTTTTACAGTACCCTCATTGTCTTCACTCTGATTAAAAACAACAAGTACAGTCTTCATTTTGGTTTTTAAAAAGCTGTACATCGTTAACAGAGATAATAAGACATGTTACTGAAACACACACAAAAAATTCCAATTTTAAACTTTCAGGACTATTATTCTAAGATATTGTGCTCATAGTTGTTTTTTTTTTTTTCTTTTAAGTGGTTTACTGTAGCTCTTAAAAGGAGGAAGTTTCCTCCCATCTAGTTCAAAAGGACCACACTTGACCGGGGCACGTGTAGGAAGATCAGGTTGTAACTTATTTCATCGTTTCACACAAGTCATCAAGTGGCTTTGATTTCTTAGGGCATATCTAGAAATTAAACAAGTTTGGAGAAGTGAACTAAACTTGTCATTTATAATATTAATCAGCCCATGCAGGAATATTGGATGTGGATGTGTGAGTGTGAGACGGCAACAATTTTTAAAATTTTACCACACTCACTCCTAAGTGAATGTGTTTTGTTTTAAATGTACACTAATTTCTAGCTAATCATCTATTTTAAATAACCTATATGTCCAAATTTCTGACAAATATAAGGGCGTTAGTAAAACATGATGTGCTAGATTGCTGTCAATATTGCAAATAATTTCTACAAATGTATCATTAATGTGTGTTGTTTTTAAAAACTCTAATCAAATAAGTATTAAAATGTAGGTTAGGGAAATTATTTTTAACATGTTCAGAATGCATTTAGTTTTTTAAACTCCAAGAACAATATTTTTATTTTATTTACTTTGAAATAAAATTATTTGAATAAGTGCCAATTTAACAGGACAGCACATGTGACCAGGTGATTTTCCATCTCTGGTGTCCTATCTTTCTTTGACCTCAGTATATGAAAACTTTCTTTTGCAGAGGTTCACCTTGCATGGCCCTCAAGGTAGTCTGATGAGCTAAGATAACAAATATTAGACAATTTTTTTAAAAGTCACATGTATGTGTATTTGCGTGTAATCATTCATAGTACTCAGAGGTACCTATTTACATCTGCACCGCATATTTAAACCACTATACACAACTGAAGAATTATTTTTTCAGAGGAACATCATTTTTATCTGAGATGTGTCAGTTACTAGTTTAGCAAAATATAACATAGAGATACGTTTATAATTTGTGAAAGACCTTCCTTATTTTAAAAAGCCTGCGACATTTGCTAACGCTGAGGACAAAAACCAAAAAACCAATAACAAAAATCCCACTTCATTTCTTTCCCCATGCCAGGTGACGGCCATAGGGCAGAGTCTGTGAACAGCCCAAGAGGTAAGCAGTGTTCTTTTTCACCTCGGGACCCTTGGGTTTCTTCTTTGACATGAAGGAGAGGTAGGTGTAACTCAGCATCTTGGAAAACCTCTTCTTGACTTTCTTTCCATGAGCTGAGTTGGCAAGGCCACCAAACCCCATACATGGGGAGGACGGACTGATTTCGGGCAGCTCCAGGAACTCAGAATTGTTACCACTGAGAACTAAGATTAGTGGAAATAGTTTTCCTATTGCTTCCCATACCTACAATCTAAAATTTATATACTGCCTTGTAATGTCATTTTAAAGCATGGCTGAGAAGTTCCTAGCATTGATGTGTGTCTGAGAAATCTCGAGCATGACATATGTAAAGGTTAAGAATGCCACATTGGTGATGGCTGTGGAAGAGGGAAAAGGAAACTGTGAAAAGGATGTGGAAGGAGAAATAAGTCAGGAAAAAGGGATGTGATGCAGAACTATTCAAGCCAGAGAGAAATGTAACAGATATTTTGAAATTAATCAGGGTTGAAAGGAGAATGTTATGAGTTTGGGAAGAACCCACATGGTTATATTCCCTTACTCCCATGAAATAAGCAGCATGAATTCATACATATTTTAGACATCTAATGTACTATTTAATTGACTTTTTGGCAAAACTTGTGTGTAGTAAACTTTAGTAAATATTTTTTATATTGTTTGTAATACGTCTTCTCTGACACAAACATTAAATTACCAAAAATCATGACTGACACAAAACATCAGCCATCCTCAATGGCTGACTTTCTTATTAAATGTCCAGTTAATCTTCTGATTTAACTCTTTTCCCCCCATTACATTCTGTCCTCTGAGTTTGAAAATTGCACAGGTCAAAACAAAACTGCTGAACTGTTTATTAGAATCTGCAAGTGCTCCTATGTGACCATACCATAGTAATTTGGCATTCATAATAAAGGTTCAACAAGAATACTTTGCATTTGTAATAAATCATTAGAATCACAAAATGGGCAAGGTATGCACTGAGAATCAAGTTGGAGACTTGAGTTATCTAATTTCTTTCCAACTATTTATTCATTTTCACTCCTAGTTCATTCACACTTTTATCACAACCAATTTACCATATCTTTATTGAAGTCTTCCTCTTTCAGATTCACCCCCTGCTGAATTTCAGCCTCCAGTGGTTCAAGCAATTTTTGTATATCTGAGTTAAACTGCTCCAATTCCTTCAAAGGAATGGAGGCCTAAAAAAAAAGATAGTGCTAATTTAAATCAAAATTACTTTTTATTAGAAACATAAACCCCAAAAATTACATTTGTTCAACCTCCTGTTGCTAAAATAATGACATGCATTATGTTTCCACATTATATTTTATGAAAGCTTTGAAATACAACTGGGAAAGTACCTGGGGATGCAAATAAAGGCAAACACGTAACATTATCAGAGCTCAACATACATGCAAGATAATGCAATTCGTTATTTTGTTTTTTCAACAAAGCCAATTTCCATATATTCGATTGAGCTAATTGTTAATATTCTAAAGTTGAATTTGATCTTATTTAAAATATTCTGATATAAATACCATTTGTGTAAATATGTCTTCTCAGAAATTTGCCTCATTCATCAAGTAACAGTAACCTCAGGTAGAAATGCAGAATTGTCTCCTTATCCTCAGAAAACTACACAGCCATCTGCCCCAATATTTTAAATGACATTTTTAGCATGGAAAATATGACAGGCACACTCTCATAAGACAAACAATGCCAGGAGCTTGCCTTAGGAATGCTTTCTTCGGTAGCACACACAAAAAAATTCAAATGAATGAACCCAGAACATTTCACATAAAAATCTGAATGTATGTTTTCCAACCTTACAAACATCACAGTTTCTTTGAGTTTGAAATTCATAATGACCATAGTCTCAAAAAACTTGAAAACCTTTTTCTCTAAGGAAACCACTTGAAGAGTGATGAATAAAACTACATTGAAAATCAAATATATATTCGAAAGAGTAGGCAAGACTTAATTATCAAAGTTCCAACAGTTAAGAAAATATGCATTCTATTGATCTTTACCCTGTATTCAATTTCTTCGCAGTAACACACTAAGAAATTTTTTCTCCCTCGTAGCTTCTGAAAATTCACAGATGACATAGAGAAATCTTATTTTCTTACAGAGCCAACCATTTCCCAACTTGTAAAACCAACTCAGGAACGACCCTCAGTGTCTTATGCCTGGATGACTGCATGTATCAAGTGTGGTCCCCATCTACTGCTCCCCATCACATTCCCAGCCATAGTCTTACTCTTTATTAAATGGCATCTCCTAGAGGACAACAAAGATAAGTGTTCAAGGAAAAACCAAGTATCTAAAGGTATAGTTACTAATGAAGAAGTGAATAATCAAATGCCGTTCACCAGAACACGGCTGCCACATACAACATGAGCATACAGTTATCTTCCGGGCACTTTTACACACACCAGAAAGGATTTATGGGCTCTTTTGAAAAGTGACTCATTTTCAATATTGCTTTTAAATCCTAATGAACATCCACAATGTGAAAAGTCATAAAAGGTTCCTGAACCAGTAGAGAATGATAGTATCGTACACATACTTAAGGGATGTTTCCATCTCTGTATTATCAACATACTTCTACGCTTTAAAAACATATTGCTCAAAGTGTGGTAAAAGCAAAAAAAAAAAAAAAAAAAAAGCTTTAGCATCAAGATGAAACATTCTTAATGTGATACTATTCTGTGTCACTGAATTGTTCGCATTTGCTAATTTTTAATTAGACCAACTTCATTGTTCTACATAATTTTGTGAAAATAAAATGACAGGTACTATTTACAATAACTTTTATTGAGTGCTTGGGTGTCAAAATAAAATGGGTCCATTTGCCGGCAGATTTATCTGTTCTACTTCTTTGTACGCTTCCTATCTAGCTCACTCTATCTCCATATAATCCAATACAGAAGGTAATTTCAAAGGCTTCACATTCAGGTCTCTATGCCTCTTTCTCAATACTGCTTGACTAAATGCATTGTATTATCTTCCAAATTTAACTGTAACTTTCATAACACCTCCCAAATATTCATCTTTAGCTGGTGCTTCACTTCTGAATTTTAATACAGACTCTCCTAGAGCCAGCTGATACCTCACTTCAAGTTCAACATATCTAGAAAGGAGCTCATTATCTTTCCCCCAAGCTGCTTGCAACACCAACTTCCCTAGTTCTGTAAATAGAAGACTACTTTTCTCACTCATCCAAGCTTAAAATGTGAGTCATGTTATTTTTCAACACTTCACTCTAGTAAAATCATTGTGAACTCATTCACCATGATCTACTTGCTTTCTATTCCCAGAGATACCATATCTCCTAGTCCTCACACAGGAATTAAGGCAACAACCTCCTTATGGGGTATAATCTCCTTCTCATGTCACCAGTTCCATCCTGTGCACTGCGATCAGGTCAGTATGCTACAAAAACACGGCTTTCATTGACCTATTTTTCTATTCAAAAACTACAAGTAGAATAAAGCCTGAACTCCAACATTATAGTCAAGGCTTCCCCTAACATTGTCCCAAGGACCTTTCTATCCCTATTTAAGTGTTCCCAGGATCAACCTTTCTTACAAACCTATTGGTGAACTCTGTGTATTACCCCCCACCTTGGCCTTTAGAATGTTTTTAATCTTTGGTGAAGAGCCTAAGCTCCTGAATGAGAACACCTAGACTGAATTGGGATGCCACCATTTAGTAGCTGGGGGATCTTGCACAAGTTATTTGTCCTCTTTGAGTCCAGTTACTCTATTGTAGCGTGAAGATAAGAATATCTACCTTACAGGGGTGTTATGAGAATCAAATAAATTAGAATCTTGTCTGAGATACAATAAATGCTCAGTTAATATCGGTTACTATTTTCTCCCTAAATCCTATGTATCCATATGACATATGATAAACACTCAATAAATATTGACTCTTAATGTTGCCTCTCAAAACTGTACCCATCCATGACTTCATTAAAAGATATTCTTTTGAAAACATATGGTTTATGAAGAATAAAATAAATGCTTATTGCATTAGCATTTCTACTTTGCAAGGTATTTGACAAAGTCATTAAATTCTGATGATGAACATGGAGAAACTGAGACTCAGTTTGGCAATGTAGCATTTTGAACAACAAAACTTGCTGATTAATTAATCTGTATCAACGCAGAGGGTAGTTTCAAGGAGGATGCCAAAGGGCTTTGTATTTGTTCTGCCCCATGCAGTATTTTCATCAAGGATTGTTTGGAGACATAAAAAGTATGTAAAAACAAAACAAACAAAACAAAACAAAACAAAACAAAACAAAACAAAACAAAACAAAACCATGCAGAGAGAGGAATGAATTCCATGAACACCCCATGAAGATAAGGGATTTGCTGTCTTGTTCAACATGGAGTCATTCCTTGTACAAAGTAGCCACTCACAAATGAATATTTCCTGAGAAACTTAGTAAATGAAGGACTAATCATGGGATAATAGAATCAACATTTCATGGAACTCCTGAACGATCTAGATTTTTAAATAACACAATTTCTATTGTATAAAATCGAAAGGACCTGATTGGCCAAATGCTAGCAACAATGTTACCACCAACTACAAAAATGCTATAAGTAGATACAAATAGCTTTTAGGAAACACTACTACAACATGATTAATTAATAAAGCAAGATAATGCAAAGTCAGATTTTTATTAGTAGTACATGTGGGGTCCAGATTTCCTGATGAAAGACTGCCTTGCTTTTGTTAAAAAAGGTCACTATACAGAGTAAGGATTTGAATTATTCTGTGTGGCTCCAAAGTGAGTAACTTGAATCAATGGGTAAAAGTTACTTGGAGCCTGAATTTTAGTGGAATACAGGAACAGCTGATTAGTGCTATCAATGTTTTTTTTTTAATTATTTTTAAGAGCACTAATTGTAAAGTAGTGAGTTTCTCCTTGCTGAAAATACACAAGCAGGAGCAGGATGCTGACATATTAGGGTCTATGTTAGCAATAAGACACTTCTCACATAAATATTTCCCTAAAATTTTATCAACTTATAGTAAATTCTGTCCTCTGAATTCAAAAGGTTTTGTTTATCTGTAGCAATGCAGCTAAAGAGCAACAGAATGCAAGTCAGATATGTAATTTTAAATGTTTTAGATGCCATACTAAAAAGTAAAAAGAAAAGGATCAAATAAATTATACTTTATTTACCTGATATATCCAAAATATCATATAAACCTATAATCGACATAAAATAGAAGATATTTTACATTGACTTTTTCATATTAAGACTTCAAAACCTACTGTGTATTTTATATTTCCAGCACTTCTTAATTTGTAATAGCCACATTTCATATAATAGCCATATGTGGTTCGTGGCTACTTTTTCTAGACAGTACAGATCAATAGTAATTATTATAACCATGACTTTTGAAAAGAATGGTTATTAGTTTGAAATACATCATAAGAGTAATGTCTTACTAGTGTTAGTCAAGCTGCTGATGTTTTATGTAGTAAATTTTAGTGGATACAGGTAATTTTTATGATATCCCTCTCATTCACTTACATTCAAATATGTTTTGAGAGGAATTTTGCCGAATCCTGCTGGGGATAGGAAAATTTATGGGAATGGGTTCCACATGTTCTATCAGGAGTTTCCATTCCTCATTTAATGTACATTGTACTGCAGTGTCTCTTACATGTTTAATATCATGTCATATGGCTTTTAAGAGTTTATGCTTTGTCTCACCAGTAGGTATTTAATCCTTGAAGTTTAGGGTATATATGCTCTATTTTCCGTAGCAAATATAACTCCTTTTTTCGTACAGATGAGGTACTTACTATATCAACAACTAGTTTTAAAGCATCCAATATATTAACTGAAGTAACCAGTGACCAATTTTGTAACCAAAATAACCATAGGTACTCAACCCAATTATTTTGTCTGTACTATTGGCATGATCAGACCAGCCATTTGACATGCACGTGATTATTACTCTTCATTCAGATACAAGGACTTAGAAAAATTTAAATGCTTCCTTAAGACTTCACTGGTTACCATTAGGTCATCACAATTTGAATATGGAAGGCACTTCCCTGACCAATTAAAGCTTTACATGTCATTCCTTGGTCTTTCTTGCCTTTGTAATTTAGAATTCTTATAAAACTTTATAAAAGAAACGCATAATAAGCAAGCACCCAAAATTTAATAGCTCCCTCTTGAGTCAGCAAAGCTTAAAACATATAAAGTATCTAGTGTTTGCCTTTTAGATTGAGAATTACGATAAATTATTTAAAGAAATTGAAAACAATGGTGGATAAATCATAATTATTGCATAAATTACTTCTATTGAATTTAAAGAAAATATATGACCACAGAACTAGAATCACAATTAAATCACACAATGTTAGACAATGCACACAAGATAGGTTTTAGAATACACAGAAAATAATCAAACAAAGATCATAATATCATAGGGAAGAGCATATACCATACACCAGGCATAGGTTTCCCACAACTTCGTTTTTTACTTACCTTTCCATCTTAAGAGCTTTAAACATTGACTGGAT
This sequence comes from Leopardus geoffroyi, assembly GCF_018350155.1. NCBI lineage: Eukaryota > Metazoa > Chordata > Mammalia > Carnivora > Felidae > Leopardus > Leopardus geoffroyi. The sequence continues at coordinate 27,974,210 of NC_059343.1, forward strand.
AGTCATACAAAATACAAATAAAGTAAAACATGAGGAGGGTTAATAAACAGATAAACGGACACAAAAGAAAGAAGAGACAGAGAAACTGAGAAAGACAACGCTTTGTTTTCCTTGATTTTTAATGTTTCAGATTGCTTAACAGCTATTAGTTGTGCTTTGCTGTACGATTTAGGATTAATGAAATTTAAGGCTTTGTTAAATTCTTAGCATTAAAGGTGACTTATATAACAAGTTAACAAACAATAACAGACTGAAAAAAGCAAAATCAATTACAAATTGATTCATTGTAAATTGGAAGCATTCAAATTAGTCAGATACACTTTATAATTTTTAAAATTTAACCTTACTTTTAGTTAAATATTACTTCTCACGTGCAAAGATACACTAACATAATGACTGTGTTTACACAGACAGCAAAGTAAACATTTGTTACTGTGGACCATGTAATCTCGATAATCAGGATAAATGGCCACTACATTCAAATTACACTAATATCTAAATTGAAAATAAATAATCCAAGTGCTACAGATTTGCTTAAAATGGCTCAAATTGGTCTCTTCCTTCCATTCTGCAGCTTTGAAAGTTTATTTATAATTACAATATCGGTATAAAAAATAAAATAATTCATGGAAACCAAAATGAATAAATTTTCAAGGACCAGTAACATCCTGCAATACAGAAAAGACATACTGAGGATATGATATGAAGAGTTATTTTCCAATCAAAATATCTGGAGAGGGGGAAAAAAACCCCACAGAGAGAAATAAGTATACTAAAAAGACCTACCCAGAATAAAGATAACCGGGTAAACTAGTTTATAGCTTTATTTATTCACTTATTTTAACTTCATAAGAGCAAATTCCAAAAAACATAAGAAAGTAAATTTAAAAAATAAAGCCAAATTGACTCAGAATAGTGACATTATACTAGTTGGGATTCTTTTAATAATTAGGTAATTGAGTGGTTTATCTTTGATGCTTCAAAGATAAAGATGTGAAAATGTGGTAAGTTCCCAAATTTATGAGTTATTTAAAGGGCGCTACCCAGTACACTGGTTTTTGAATTGATGAGATTAATCTCATGGTCATACTTTTCAGATTAGATACAAAATATACTGACTGGTTAAGATATACTCGTGGTTCAAGAATCAGCCCACTGCCTACTTATTGTTAAATATAACTGGAAATATATTTCTCTACGTCATGATTAAATGAGTTTAGTAGTAGCAACTGAAATAAGAGAAAAAAAGGATTGTACTGTAAAAATACATGAGGGAGACAAGCAAATTAAAAGCAAAAATACAACACTTTGGACAACTGTGTGTTTTCTCTTTTTTCTTCTTTTCTCTTGCCCTTTCTCCCCTCCTCTCTCACTTCTCTCTTTTTTGTTCAATTCTTTTTGTTTTTAATACAAAAAAGTGCACTGAAACCATGTTTTTTTTTTTAAGTGAAGTTGGACAGGTTTATATTAACGTATAATCTAGCAACAATAAATACCTAATGATATAAACACAGGTCATAAAGTATGCTGAGGGGCAGCATGTGGGAGTGGACCAAGCAATGAACCAGGATCTGACATTTTTCTAACCAGGCTAACTATAAGAACTTACGCAACTCACTGGCTCTCGGGGCACCTGTAAGTATCTGAAAGTCCCTGGTCTGAGGAAAGATTACTTTTGCATGTGTTGACTGATCAGAGAGATAACTGTCTTTCTTAAGGGATCCCAATCAGGAATCAACAAATAGCTTTAAGCATTTTAAATGTCACACTAATAAGACCCAGTTAGTTCTAGCAAATGACACTGCTCAGCAAACTCAATAAACATCTACTTGGAAACCATTTTAACTGATTATAAAAAGGATTTGTTATCAAATTTTTAACAGAATTAACCTTATAAAAGGATAGCAAATTACAAACGTGAAAAAGTAGTTGTTAATATAGGAATTCTGTTGCTAGGTTAATTTCTTATTTATTTCAGTGAAATACAATTAGCAGGTATAGTACTACATAGTTTGGGTATTAAACTGCTCATATTACCTGAGGATTTCAACTGTAATTGGTACGTATTTAGTATTCTACAAATTATGCGATACCTATAGATCTTTACCAAAGTTTTTATCTATGCTTTCTGCTATAATTTCTTTGTAGAAAATTTCACTAAAAAGTGTGTATATAAAATGTGTATGCGTATGTACATGTGTACATAACCATGTATGTATATCTACATGCATATACACATACACACACATATACAAACGAGAATAACTGTACCAGTTAATGGACTACATTCTCTTCTGTCAGAAGAGGCGTTAAATTAGAAACACACTACAAAGGGGAAAAAGATAAATATATTTGTATTGATAAAGCTGACTACTGAAAATTGGGTTTTAGTTAAAAATTTCAAAACCAATAAATCTTATTCTGACATTCTAGATCACATTTATAAGTGGTATTCTTTATTTCCAACTGATGTTTAGGAAAGCCAAAATACCTGTCTAAACTATCATTCAAGTATTTACAAATTACTTTTCACATATAAAGCCACCATTTAAGAGAGATTAGACCCAACCATGTGGTTTTGTGTGTGTGTGTCTGTGCGTGTGTGTGTGTGTGTGTGTGTGTGTGTGTGTGTGTGTGTGTTATATTCTATATTAAACGGGAAACTCACTGGCTCTCTCAGAGCCATGTATATTTATCTGCAAACCTCTGGTCTAAAGAACGATTATTTTTGCATCTGTTAACACTGACTGGAGGTCAGAAACTTGACACTATAATTATTATAGCAATAAAATTATGAATATTTACATATATGATGCCAGATTGACCGAATCTCATGTTACAATTACAATAAATATTTCTAGGGAAACCGCTACGTGAATTTTAAAAGCAATTTTAAAGTCCATTATGGAAATTAAAGAATATATGGTATCAAATATCTAATGGCACATAAATCCTAAAAAAAGAATTGAGGACATAATAAACAAGTTCACTTTTCTTTTGGTTAGTACCAATTGCAGGGCCAATAATTCAAAATTTCAGCTCCATAGGAATGAAGACAATTTAAATAGGCAAATTATATGTGTAAGTTTCATAATATTTTGTAACAAAGTAATTGTCTATACTAATAGGCCATAGTTAGACAAAATCTATTTAGACAATATTACTTTGAAACTAAGTATTTTGATGCATATTTTTTTCTTGAAACTCATATGCAGACTTTTATGCTCAGTGAGTCTTGAATCCTGAGTCACTTTTCAACTCACCATCTTTTTGGTCCTCACATAATAATTTATGTCTAGGTTAGTTCTCAGTGTCTTTACACGAGTGGTTCTCAAACTGAGTCCCCAAATCATTAGCATCAATGTCACCTAAAAATTTCTTAGACATGCAAATATTAGGGAATACTGAATCATAATCTCCATGGGAGGTGGGCAGGGGGGATAGACAGAAATCTGTGTTTTAACAATTCCTCCAAGTACACAAAGGTTTGAAAGTCACTGCTCTAGATTGTCACTTCCTTTGCCTTCCCACAGATATCCCTCTATTTGAGATACTCACTGTTTCTCACCTAGACTATTGTGATTCCCTACTTCCTGTAATTTATTCAGTTGCATTCTCTTCACAACCACTGTTGCACTAATCTTTCAACAGGGCACGTAAAAAGAATCCATTAAGAACTCCTCACTGCCTTTTGAATTAAGCATAAACTATTAGTCTGTTTGTCATGATCTCTCCACGCTGTGTCTAATCATCCTTTACAGTGTTATCATCCACAACTAAGCTTCATGCTCCATGCTCTACATTTTGTAAGTAAACTGAATGTACTCTCCACCGAACACTCCATACACTCTTGGGCTTTTGCATCGGTTTATCCTGAATTGTTACCTCCTCCACGTCGCTAGAAGGGCTAAATTCACTTAGCATACACTCATTCTTGGACCAATATCCACAAACATGACTTGTTCCGTCATTAAATGGTAAGCTCCTTGAATCCATCACATCTTACCTAGCAATACAGGGACCACAGAACCAAACATTGTGATCTGAAATACTACAAGGTTGGTGAGAGATCATTCATATTGGTCCCTTTTCCCAACAGTTTCTTCATTAACCCCTTAAGATCTACCTCAACTATCATCTCTCCCAAAATGTGGACTCCCATCTCCAACTTGGCTTCTCCCAACATGGAGAGGGGCAGAGATGTCGTAAGGAAAAGGACTAAGGACTCAGTTTATTTCTGCCCTCTATGCATCTGTTTCCTGCTATCTTCTTTTCCTGATAATATCTTCCTCACCATCACCGTGCTAAGCCACCATGTTCAGATTCCCTAAAACAAAAAGAGATGTGACATGTTGTCTTTCCCCACTGATTCCATCAACTTTACTCATGGTTAGGAAGTTACCACTGATTTATTTTGATAATTCTGACCATCCCCAATAAAAGAGCCATTTTCTCAAAGTGATTTCAAACAGATTATGAGGATTAAGCTTTTTCAAAGCAATCAGATACTACTGATAAACCTCAAGGAAATGGGAAGAGGTATAATGTATTTTAAAGGTCCTATTTGGGACAAGCAGAATTTCCCAGCATTTCCTATAATGGTCCACTTGATAATATGTAAGGCTGGTCCTTACAATGGAAATAGCAAAGAAGTCTTCTTGATCTCAGCCCATTCCAGCAGTGACCCGAAAGAAAAGCAGCCATTTCTCCATTTCTTTTTCCCATCACTTTCTCTCTCAACTCTCAAAATTTGGCTCTTCAAAGCTAACATAATATGATGGAAATCATTATTGATATTAACTATTTTTTCATTTTGCATCTATACGTGTTTTTTTTTAAATGCATGCTTTTACGTATCCTAGGCCATTTGATATTTACCACAATTGTGAGGTTAAAATAAGACAAATATCAGCTTATGACTCTTCTAGATAAAAACATGGCTCTGAGAGGTAAAGGGTCATATATATGATCACATCCCCAACAACTTTTGTGGCTTGAAGGTAAGAATTTCTTCCTTGCACCATGCTGTTCCTCATTAATGGCTAAAAGTTACCACTGTGGAGAGCTGCATCTGACGAGTAAGTTCTCAATTAATCTAAACTGAGGACCTCAATGCTCACTCATCTCCAGATTTCGTAATTTCTTGTCATGAACAATCATTGCAAGAGATACAAACTTCGTATTCTTCACCAAACAATGAATCCAGGGATTGTCAGCGAGTTTTCAGGATAAAATTTAGCTCTATTCAACTGCCCTTTCTAGGTGACCTTTAAAAGAATCCTGAAGTTAGTTCTTCTACTGAGTCACTTTTCTACCCATATACATTTCCAACCTACTTTAATGAATTTTATCATTGTAGATTTTCTCCCAAGTTATTCTTCTAAGTGTAACTCAACCATAAGAAGGGCAATACTCCAACCCAATCTTACCTTGCATAAGCCCTACTGTATTAGGAGCTTAATTTTGAGATCAAAGGTCACCCCAGAGAATTCCAGCACTTCCAGAATTACCCTACTCCATAAGCAAACACACATACAGGTCGTTATTTTAAATTCCTTACTGCATCAACAAAAGATCACTGGACTGTCAAATTTTAGAACTCTTCAGAGCTAACCTAACTAATTACCCCTCATGTTAACTAATCTAACCCAGAAATTTTACACCACGTTCTATGGACATAACGTGCACCACTTGAATCTTACCACAGGAAGGAGAAAGATACAAGGACAGAAATCCACCCATCCAGGAACTCTCCTGTTATCTATTTTATACATTCTGTTCTAAATAATAACCGTCGGGGGCTGGGAGGGTGGGATGCTTTCTTTTTAAGAATTACCAATCTGGTTTAACTCCTTTATCTTGCAGACACTAAAACGGAATTGCAGGGAAATCACGTGTTCGGCCTAATGCTGACAAAGTTAGGCTGGGAATTCAGTCTTTTATGTCCAATGGTCTTAATATTATACTATGTGCCTGCTGGAATTACCTCATTAATTGAACATCTTCATAAGGATGCACGAGCGTTAAGCACATATGATTGTAAAAACTATTTAAGCTTGTGTTTGTAAACCTATTTTTAACAAGTATTTTTTGTATCCTTGCGTATTTCCACACTCACTAGCACAGTGCAATGAATGTATCAGCAAAATGTTAGATAAGCTCTACCTCCATGTTTTTGGTTTCAGCATGATGATAGGGCATAATTCTCTTTCAAAGCCCTGCATCCAGTCATCTTTATTAATGTAGAGAAAAAGGAGTACTTTGAAAAGTGACAATGTGATTCTCTTGTTAATTAATCTATCATCGAAAATACTGATTTAAAATCTCTTTTATGCCGTTCTTCAGGAAGGAGAAAAAAAAGAAGTGCATCAAGTGGCTCTCTTTATGGAAGTAAGTGACAAAGTTGTACAGAATATAGAATGAAAATTCACAAACTTCTCTCGGCCATGCTCAGTCTGTCAGCTTCTATCACGCAGGCTGAATTCTCATTTTTCAGCATCTACAAGTCACAATCTTGTGACATAACTTGTCTCAATCTGCTATTGAAAAGGTCAAGAAGATAATGCCATGTTTTCTCTTAAATATTCTGCAGCTTAGTGATATGTATAACAGGAAGAACATAAAACCTAGTAACGAAGGATTAGCATCCATTTTTTAAGATGACTGAAAGAGCCTTTGGTTGTTTAGATATTACATATTCAGATGATAATCTCTAGAGGCAAAACCAATTGTCTTAAGCATCAGAATAAATTCTTCCAAAAACAATTATATGCTCTGAAAATAGAATTTCGGAGCCTTTTAGATATTTTCCAGGTGAGGACAGTTTCCATAAAATAGCACATAAATGAGTATCACTAACTAGTTAACTTAAACATTGCCAAGAAGCAGCAATGAATTAAGGTAAGCTAATACTTTTTTGCCTTGGGAAGGCGAGCTTTGGAGGGTAACTATGTTTCATGCATATAAAGTATTTGAAATTCATACCACGTTACCATATATTTTAGAAACTCTTTTAAATATGTACTAGTACATGTAACAATGATACATTGGAATGCCTTAGAAAATGTAGCAATTGTAAATCATGCTATTATGGGTGTCCATATTTATCAAAATGATTTTCAAACATATTCTCCTATTGTTCCAGGAGTCAGCACTTACCTGACATATTACATCATATTGTCTCACAAGTATTTCAAGAATGTTTTTCTCATTTAAGATTATTTATAGCAATTATCTGTATATGTAAATACACATATTTATTTTACATACATTTTTGTGTTTTAAAGCATATCATGTATATTGAAAAATGTGTCAAATGACATCTTAGAAAATTTGGGGTAGTTCCTTGCAATTTGACACTCACCCAAAAGAGCTGGATTTCTATTTTTATATATTGTTGCAAGCAACCTATTAGATAAGATTTTTGTCTTCATTAAATGTTACACAAATATAAAGGATTATCATGCAAAATTCCATATCCCCTGGTTCTTCATTAAATAGAATCAATATAAACAGACATATAAAATTACAAAATTAGGTTATATAAGCTTTGCAATTATTTGTTTTTATGGCTTGAGCATGTTATTATAGCCTAATGGATTTTGTCACAGTACGTATCGGCAATTAGCAAGAGCAAGTTAAATACACATACATACACACATGTGCACAACCAATAAAGAGAATACAAACACCCTAGATCATGCAGGAGATGTACAAGGCCCCATTTTTGATATGTGATCCGTATTACACACAAGCAATATTATATTTGGCATAAGAAGTCAGCAGTGCTTTCCTTAGATGGATGTCTTTTGTGCTTTTGTTTGTCGTTGTTGGCCTGCAGCATGCTATTTGTTACTTTGCTGTAGGTTACCCCTGAAAGTACATATGTAAACCAGTACAGAATGCAGTTCTAGAATAGCTGTGGCATGTAAAGAAAAATGACAGAGAGAGGGAGACAGAGAGACTGGTGGAGGGGAGTGGGGAGAGATTGATCTCCCATGAGATTCAGGGGTAAAATTTCCTTAAATACATTTTGGCCTTCATTTTCGTTTTGAAAACCTTGCCGTGGGGGTCGCCCGCCCCCTTCAGAGTACTGCGCAACCTTCGCAAGAGATCATTTATCACTAGTTTCCACCTTGGAGCAGATCTTCCTACCTTTCCAGTCTTAATTCTGTGAGAAATGGCTGCAAATCGATGGTTGAGCTCTGAGATTTTGGGCTCTACTACTTTCCTGCAGTGGTCGCCGCGGTTTGCCATCAGGTTTGCTGCTTGGTCTCGCGTGGAATCCACCTTTGGGCGCATGTCATTCATTTCAGCCTTTAAACGCTATATTCCGTGAGCAAGAGACAGGGCTTGAAGTTAGTAATTAAGTGGAAGTTGAGAGACAGCAAGAGAGCGAGAAAGAGAAGGAAAGAATGAGCACATGCAGAGGAGTTGAGAGGGAGGAACGAAGTCAACTTCCATAAAAGAGAGGAGGAGAGTGGGAAATGTGTGTGATCTCAGAAATATTGGCCACAGTCCTGGTCTAAGTGTGATCTATGTGTATGTAAAGTGTTTACTTAGTCTCAGGAGGCGCGAGGGATGTTTTCTTGGCTACCCTTTGTTGCCTGTGTCGACTGTAATATTTTTTCTTTAGTCTTATTTTATCTTCACTTGACTCAGTTTCATAGCTGTGGGGTAATCTCAACGTATGCTCGGGAAGAAAGGCAGCTGAGGAACAATTTTCTTTTCCTTCCTAGGTGTCATGGGGAAAAAAAATGGACTTTCCAACAGATAAGAATTCAGTGTCAAAGACAGAGGGATTGACGAAGGTTTTGCCTGACTCGAGAGGTCAGAGAGACTCTAAGTGAAACAACTCAGCTCCTATTATTCCAAAGGCCTTGAAGGAAATGCCACCTTAAGATGGCATTCCCTAGCTACACATCAAAGGACAAGACAGAGCAAAGTAAGGTACACAAAGGAGAGTAATTTGTTTTGGGGATAGCCTGAAACATATCAACAGTGTTTCATCAAAAATGAATTGTAATCTTTGGAAAATAGGCACTTCATAAAAAAGAAATGAATCAATTGTACACACAGAAGCTACAGTTTTTGGGTGCTCCTTAAGTAATAACCCACTAATTAAATACAATTTTTTTTCAGCAAAACAGAATAAGGACTCATTAATTCAAATGGATTTTGTTAAATTTCAAGTCTTCCTATTTAAGATGTTATTGAAGAGAGATAATATAGCATCGACAAGAGAAATTCACACATTATACCTCTCATATCCTTTTATAGCCACCATCTTTAAAAAGTAAAAATTAAGTTGCCTTTGAGAAAGATGACTTAGGATGTCCTAATAATTGGTTCTAATACACAAAGAGAGAACACAAAGCCATGTTTACTTTACATATAGCGAAAAATAAAAAGCATCCAGTTTTATATAAGCTCAATATTGTTACTAATTACTAAGATTTGGATTGCATACACAAAATGCCCAGATGACTGGATTTCAGGTTTTACTCAGAATGGGCTGTGGATGATACTGGAAAATGGATCCTTGCGTGAGATATAAGAACGTACTACGACTAGTAAAATGGGCAGGAGTTGGCAACATGACACCAAAATAAATCCTGGCATCCCTTTGTCATCAGAGTTTAAATTGTGCGTAATGAGCTGAGAGGTGGATGTGGAGATATCCAGATTACAAAACTCTTCAAAGTTATTAACTCCCATTGGAATTAAGGAAGTAGGGAGGGAAGGAAAGTACAAAGGCAGAAAGGAAGGAAGGAAGAATTTTTTCACTCTTATTAAGAAGTCCTTGATGAGCGACATAATTGTGCAATGAGAAAATTACTTTTCATAATATTTTATTTGCTACCTTAAGTATGTCTTCTTTTTGCTGAGGTTTCTTTTTCTCAGATTCATCCAAAAGTGCATCAGCCTGAATGATCCAGTTTGTGATGTAATCCACATTCTGGTCAAAGTTTTCCATGTGTTTCTGGTATTCCTTAATGTTAAAGAGACATACCATGACATATTATTGATTAGACAATATTCTTAAAAGAGTTGTCCTACTTTCTACAATATTAAAAGACACAAAAAAGTAGTATCATTCAAAATACACTTAAATGTGGTCTCCATACAAAATATGGCACAGACATGGAAAGATATTAAAACAGAGTTGCAGATGTTGAATTAAGAGCCACCATTTATGTGGAGCTAAGGAATTTATAGACACAAATATTATTATTCAAATCACATGTTATTTCCTTCTCACAATGCAGAGGGCTTGAAAATCCTCTGGCCTCTTACCAGCAAAAGGTTTAACCACTCTTCTGCTCGGGAAGTGACAGCTATCCAGTTACTATTCAGAAGACTCAGTTTATCTTCCACCAAGGCCTCCTTCTTGCCCAAAACCGTTTTCAAGGCCTCTCCTAGCTCTGTGACACTCTTTAGGTGAACCTTCTGTTTCTCAATCTCTTTCTGAGTAGCCTGTGAAAAGGACAGTACTTGAGCTTGGAGTAATATATTGTAGACTTAAGACTTAATGCTTTTGAAATGACCGTGTGTATGGTTACTATAATAAGATTTTTTAAGGACTTAAACCTTCCATGTATCTTTATGGGTGATGCAAATCACACCATAAATATTGGAGTTTCCTTATTGGGTATATATAAACATATAGGTATACATAAACACGATTAATTTCTATTTATTTATGATGATATATATTTAACAGATAAACACACACATTGTCCACTGAAACATATTTATATTTACTTACTTTGTAAATATACTGAGTGAAGACAGGCCTTAGAAACCTTATCTACAAAGAAGCAACTGCTTTTAGAAAAGTCAGTAATTACTGCACTCTTAAATTTCTACAGCAGAAATTGTCGGCATTTTGGTGCCACAAACCTATTTGGCAGTTCATTAAACTTAAGGACTCCTTCTCATAGTAATATTTTTAAAACCAAATTTAAATCCATCGGATTTTAAGGAAAATGAGTTATACTGGAATACAACATACAAAATGTCTTTTCCCACCTTGTAAGACAGTAATGCCTATTTTCTTTACTAACGTGTGTAACTAGAGTAATCGAGCATCGGATCTTTAGGATGATTTCAAAGTAGCCGCGACCATAACTGGCATTTTGAAATACATACAATGACTAGAATGTGATATAAAATGATCTGCGCTCTCTACTGGTGGCCAAGTCGCAGAGACTGCTGAGATTGCTGAGGTCTGTGGCTCGCATTCATAACTGAAAAAAAAAATGCTAACTTTCAATTAGAGGTCTATGAAAATGAAGAGGTAATATTAAAATCCCTTAAGAGAGCACTGCTGCTTTCTAAGTCTTAATTTACAAAACGTGAAAACAAGCACATTTAATATGAGAAATCATGTAGAAAGCTGCTAGAAAAACTGATCCTAGTATAAAAGTTTACTGTCGGCTCCACCTCCAGCCCTTTTCTTGTGATCTGTCATGGCTGACCAGGTGACCAACTTGCACCTCCCTGCCTCTGCCCCGGTCCCTAACTGCCGACATACAGTCATTGGATATTCACTAGGGAGTAAGGCAGAGCAGATATTCTCAAGAAGTTTAACTAAAACATACAGGGACTGTGATAACACACCAGCTTAGAAGTCATTTAGAAATGAAACTGACGTCTTCACCACAGGAAACCTAAGTCATGGTAGGACAAAATCGCTTTGGAGCAGCAATAGAAAGAGGAAGGAGCCCACCTGCGAAGAGGCAAATGAAACCTATGCACAGAGAGTAAGAGAGGTGGTCCACGTAATCAAGAGAGAGGGTCTCTATGAGGCCAGCTTATAGCCCATTTCTAACTCCTTGATGGTCTCAATGTCTCTTTTCTATCTTAATAATAGAAAAGTCTGAATAGTTGCTGTGGCTGGCTTTCTTTCACACCACCCGGTCCCATTGCACTCAAGACCGCTATGTATACACGTCTTGTTTTTGCTTTTCACATGACATAAATAGGGGGAAATAAATGAGGCAAAAAGATTGTAGAAAATAATTTGTGTACAAAAGACATGGTTTCTCCTATTCTAAGATATTCTTGAGTATTTGTGTTTTTCTTTTCCAATATAAAAATATCTGAAATTGTTATGGGCAGTAATTTATGGGAAGTAATTATGGGCAAATGAACTCAGGGGCTATCACGTACAGGCTTCCCTGTAATGCAGGTGTCATCTGTACTACATGAGTTAGCTTAGCAACACAGAAGGAATTCCTTCATGCATCAGTCATAAATGTTACTGAGCTCCTACTAAAAACATAACTGTTGTAGCAATGGCATAGGTGATTCTACTTAATATCTTTATGGAAATTATGAGAAATACTTCCTGTGCAGGACAAATATACCCTCTGGAGTTTGACGTGGGAGTGGTCAGGGGCTACATTTCAGCCCTTTCATTCCTTTCCTCTGCAACCTTGTGTATTACAGAACCTTTACAACCTTCCGTGGTGGTCATTGTTCCAGGCACTGTGAATAAGATGACAGAGAAAGTCCCTTCCTTATACAATTTAGACTGTAGATGTGTTTGTCAAAGATATAGAAAGATATGCAAATGAACACTGCCTACTTCCTGCATTCGCTCCAGACTAGTGGCTTGTCACTAGAGTTGACTGATTCACAAAGGTAACGCCTCACAAAGTTGAATCTTATTTTGTATTTGGATTGTTAATTATATCTTAAATTGTCCTCAAGATGACACAATGTTTTGGCTTTGATGTAAAAAGTTGTTGTGCACACAGACATTTGTCTCTTCTATGCCAGGCAATGCAATTAAAGGCAATGTGAATTTCCAAACCTCAGAAGGGCTGAAGTTTTGCATTTAGGAAATATTGTTGCCCATAGTTCATGGATCACAACCAACTATTATGGGTTAAACATCTGCCAAAATTCTACAGCTAATTTTCAAGAGAGAATGTTTAATGTCCAGGGATACTTCATTCAGCTAATGAAAAGAATAAAACAGGAAATGTAGACAGTTTCCAGTGTCACTCTAGCTTCCTCAATATTATAAGATAGGATTCAGAGATATTGAAGTTATCTCCATCACGAACATGAGCTTGAAGAAAGCAGTGGTCATCATAATGGTTCATAACTGCTTATGTCCAAAAGTGACTGATGAGAAAATTTACACTCTTACCATAAAAAAAAAAAAAACAAGAAAAAAACATAGCGTTAAACCTTTACACATGGTATTCAAGAACGAATTGGTATTAAGTCATTTATATAAATGGTATTTTTCATTAGGAAAAAATATTGTGCTCATTTAATAGATTTTTAACTTTTCCCTACAATAGCTTTTTTTTTTTACAATAGCTTCAGTGTATAAAATAGATTTATTTTAAATTAAAAGTATGCTAAGCAAAATAAGTCAGAGAAAGGCAAATATATGATTTCACTCATATGTGGAATTTAAGAAACACAACAGATGAACGGAGAGGAAGGAAAGGAAAAATAAGCTAACAACACAGAGGGAGGCAAACCATAAGAGACTCTTCAATAAAGAACACAAACTGAGGGCTACTGGAGCGGAGGTGAGTGGGGGGATGGGCTGAATGGCTGATGGACATTAAGGAGGGCCCTGGCTGGGATGAGCACTGCTTGTTACATGGGAGTGACGAATTACTGGGTTCTGCTCCCCAAACCATTACTACACTGTATATTAACTAACTTGAATTTAAATTAAAACAATTAAAAGTATGATTTTAACATAATATGATCTTAGACTTCAAATAAACATACCCATCTTGCTTTCTGAAGATCTCAATTTCAATTAGTAAATTTGGTTTTGGTGTTTAATATCCACTCTGTACTGTGCCAATCGCTGCCAGAGATTAGAAAGGAGCTAGTCTTTGCATACCTTGCTTTAATTTTACCCACAGTGTAGCTGCAGAGTAAAGCTAAAATGCAATAAAATAATTTGATATTGTATTAGAAAGCACATAATTTGTTGACAAGTAGTAGTCATGGCTGGGATGAGCTTGAATGGCTTTAAAGGAGAGGTGATACTTGAAACTCAAATTCACCATAAAGGACTGCATGGTTTGGACCGACGACGGACAAAGTGCAACATGACAAAAAAAAAATATGAAGGTCAGAATCAAAAGCCACCGAAAGGAAAATATGGGGTACTTATAAGAAACTAAAAACATACATTTTATGATATTAAGGAACCAACCATTCTCCCATTTCTAATAGTTTCCCATATCACAAGAATGTCTATATTTGCTATTTTATTAAGAACTGAACTGCTAGGTTGAACTCCAGCTACTGTTTCAGCCATTCTCTCTATACCCTTACTCACGCCTCTCTAAGGGATGAAGTTATTTACGGGGTTGGTGAGTTGGGGAGAAAAGAGTTGAACAAACACGATACTTCCTTCTCTTAAAAGGCATCCAATCCTCAACACACATCACTTCTCTGGCTGCCTTGTTGGGTGAGACATGGAGAGGGTTCTGAGGTAAACCCTTCAGAATAAACAAGTTCAAATTCAGTGACTAGAGTGACTAAGTTGTAACTCAACTTTTAGGGTTTTTTTTTCAATCATGGAAGTTTTTAAGGTTGATTTTAAGGCTGAGTACATAGCAAAATCATGCACATTCAGTTTTATTTTGACCTATATGACATGGCCTTAAGCCCAATTTTGGGAGTTTCAAGAGCAGCTTAATGTGAAATATACACTGGGCACTTGGGGTTTTTAACGACACAGGAAAAATATCAGCTCGGAGTAGAACTTGGTTTAAATATAAACTGCCATAAAGTCTAACATATTTTTATTGTCCATATGTTTAATTTGTAACATTTAATAGCTCCCGAATAGTCAAAATATTAAACACTAACTTCCATGATTTCAAAGAAACAAATCTGTTGTCTACTTCTTGCTAGCCATAGCAATTTTCAAATGCTACTCCAACTTACTGATAATACAAAAGGGGTGGCATAGGATACTTTCTCCTAATGAAGATACCCATGTGTTCATGTGAAGGATGGCCAATACATTCTGATTCATTCCTCTTATCTCTAAGTTAACTCACTCGAGTGTAATTTAAAATGGCATGAGGTTTCAGGATGCAGCCAGCAGCTTATCACCTCACTTCACTGATGGGTTAGCAGGATGGGAAAACTTGTCCCCTTGGTCTCTGATGATTACACCGTGACATGAAGGAAACATTTCTGTTAGTTTTATATAAAGGTAAAATGGTAAAAACTGTACAATTAATTATCTGGCCCCATAGAAACACCTGCACACCTATTTTCTGACTGGGGCTGAGAAACATAGCCCACTTGGGCTTGACCTCACATGGTCTGCTGGCTTCCACAAGTTTTCCTGGAATTTCCCACTGACTTACAGTCTTCGGCTAAGTTCTCTCATTTCCTATCATTCCCTCTCCCCACCCCTAGCCTTTTTCATTTCTAAGGGTCCCCTGTCCCATAGATTCTATCTTCATTCAGCCCCACATCTAGTAAAAAATGTGCCATAATACCATTTCCATATACCTTTCTCCTTTTACTAAGATGCTACTAGATTCTTCACTTTAGCTCTTTGTTAATCCCTTATGTAAGTTCCCTCTAATATGGATGAAGCGTTAACTGAAGCACCCAAAACGTATCTTAAAAGGTTCCCCTCCCCAAGTGGGTTCTGCATTTTAGTCAGTCTACAGAAGTATTAGACTATTTCATCAGGAATGGGAGAGAGTTCTTTCACCTTTCGGTACAAAATGTATTTATGGGAATAAAATTTAAAAATTACATTACTGCAATTCTAAAATGCACTTTGTCACATATTAAGATTTCTAAAATTGACATGACACTTACAATTTGTATTTATGTTTAAGGTGGTGGTGTTTCTTTTGAGCCACAGCAGCTGTAATTAAATCAATGGTGCATCATACAATCTAATATCTTCAATGTGATAAAATACGTTACTAATTGTCTTCTCAGGTCCCTACATTACTCTGCCATGGCTAGAGGTTTAGGACATATTTTATTATTAGGCTAATGTGACGGAATAATATAATGATAAATTCAGAAAGAACATAAAACATTAAATGGTGGATTTTATGGCAATGTGTATTGACTTTTTATTAATAATGTATTGTCTATTAAAGAAGAATTTCATGAAAGCAAAATGTGCAGAACAGAAATTATAGCTATAACTATAATGACAGTGAATAGTGACTCCAATGGCATTTAACAGATGTTCTATTTTCTAAGTAACAGCTGCTTGATGCATTCATTGTACCAAGTTAATGGTCTGCTAGTGTTATTTCACTTCACAGATAAATTACTATGCCCGCTTTAAAAAAAAAAAAAAAAAGATATGTAATTTTTCATGGGAATGATAGTGTAACAGACTTTAGAAATAAGTAATAGTTCTCATGCTTTTATAGCTAAAAGGAGTGATGAGTTGAGGCAATTATCCAGATAATCTAGGACCAGAGGCCAGATCTCTTTAAACTACGAAAGGTGATTGTTTAAAAAAAAAAAAAGTACAGGGCATGGTTGACTGAACTGAAAGTAGATCTCCTTACGACCACTTATATTGCATTATCTAGTGGTTCGCAAACTCTGTTTAATTACTAGACACACTGGCCACATTCAGGTCAATTACATCATAATCTCTAGGGGTGGGCTCCAGGCACTGATAGTTTTTTAAATTTTCCCAGGTGATTTCAGTGTGTAGCCAATGCTGAGAAGCAAGAGGAAAACAAAATGATACAGTTTGTCACAAGACTTTACTGGGTGATTGTCATTAAAATTGTAGGACTGAAAGGACAGCAGAAAGATAACCGAGTCCCCTTATCACTTTTTTCCGAATGCTGAATATTATAAAAATCTGTCCCTGAAATCAACGTGAAAATCACAATGATTTGTTACATGAGTGGCTATTTAGGCGTCAATTATTTTGCATTACTTAACACCCTGAATTGAATTCAACATTTGTGTATATGTGTGATTCTTTCAGTCAACTCTGGGTATCCCAACACTACTTTACTTTTAGTAAAACCTAACGGTCAACTGATGAAAAATGGTAGATATGTACGATCCCCAAAGCGGATAGATCTAAAGTATCATAGAACCAAAATTATTTTTCCACGGAATTATATTTGATCATTGTAATTTTTACACAATACTGTGAATATTAAAAGGGCTCTAATGTAGCTGAATTATTTAAGTGGCTTTGAATTTTTGACTACTGAAACTAAATTTGGAACGCATGAAATCTGCTACTGGTTAAATCAGAAAATCATATAGATTAAATTTTGCTGAAGCTTATATTTTCCAAACATAATGATATCATCTGAGATATAAACTTCTATTTAATCACATAACTATCTGCTTTCTACAGTTTTATTTTTGTGCTCAATTCATATGCTAAATAATTGTAGCCATATGGGATATTGAGAATTGATTTACTTATATCTAACTAATCAAACTGATTTTAAGACATTAACAAATGATATTTCAAATCCGCACTTAGCCTTTGTATGTGTCAATGTATGTCAATTGGTTTCCATACAACACCCAGTGCTCATCCCAACAGGTCCCCTCCTCAATACCCATCACCCACCCCCCCATCGACCCTCAAAATATCAGTGTGAACGATAAATACCTTTTTTGGTCACTTTGGTTAGGTTACCTTAAAATTACTAGAAAATATGACTTCTAACAATAATTACAGTGGGGGCACCTGGGTGGCTCAGTCAGTTAAGCGACTGACTTTGGCTCAGGTCATGATCTCACGGTTTGTGAGTTCGAGCCCCAAGTCGGGCCCAGTGGGGACATGCTCAGAGCCTGGAGCCTGCTTCGGATTCTGTGTCTCCCTCTCTCTCTGCCCGCCCCGCTCTCGTGCTCTGTCTCCTTCTGTCTCTCAAAAATAAATAAATGTTAAAAAATAATTTAAAAAGTAAGAAGTGTGGAAAAAACCTACTGAAATCGGAGACAATACTGTACTGCCAGTACTTCTATTTTCTCATCTATAAAGTGGGAACATTTGATCAGATGATGCTCATATTTCCATTTGTTCTAAAAGTTATCACAATGTTAAAAGCACATCAGCGTTTTTCTCTTCTCTCACAGTGCTTTGTCATTATGTTTTAATTTTCATCTCTTCAATTGCCATTGATTTTATTGAACAGATATTTACCGAGCATACCCTATGTGTGATATATCATATTATGTGAATGGGAAACACCAGTGAACAAAATGCACATTTCCACCTGTTCTCTCAGCAAGTGAAATTGTTAATGTCCATGTAGCAGTCCAAGGAAGTAGAAACTGTCATGACAGCTCAGGAATCCTGTGTCGTGCTAGTACACTCCCCAGCTGCTGGTAATCACTTCTAGTTTGCCTTACCATTTCCTTCCACTCTTTCCGTGTCTAGAGCTCTATAGACATCAGTGTTTGTGATCTCAACCTGGCACTCTCTCTCAACAGAGATTAGAAAGGTATGAAGGGGCAGGCTGCCTGGGTGGCTCAGTCCATTAAGCACCCGACTTTGGCTCACATCAGGATCTCATGGCTCATGAGTTCGACCCCCACATTGGGCTCCGGGCTGACAGCTCAGAGCATGGAGCCTGCTTCGGAGTCTGTGTCTCCTTCTCTGTCCTCCCCTGCTCGTGGTGTGTTTCTGTCTCTCTTCTCTCTTTCTCAAAAATAAATAAACACCAAAAAAAAAAAAAAGTATGAATGGGGAATAGGTCTGATCATGAGATGGTCACCAACGTTACTGTTACAGTTCCCCTAAGGCATCTCTGTTCTCCAGACCATGCGGCTAGGAATGATCTCCCCTTTCAAAATATTAATATTAATTTCTCTCTCTTTATCACCACTCTAATAGAGGTAGACAGTTTGAATTTAAAGATACAGGGAAAGGGCGTCTGAGCTTTAGAAAGTTCAAATTAGCATTAACAGTGTAACTTTTCAATTCCCATTATTAAACTTTTATCTCATTTCTGTTATTTTAAAATGTCTGCTTCCTGTTATTTGAATTTAAACTGTTTTCTTTTACCTTTTAAAACTTTGGAATACATTTTCAATGTATTCATCTTCTCCCCTCTACCTGCAATCTGGAAGTGTAGTCATATGGTGAGAGCTGACAGCACAGTTTTCCTCATTCTTTCTCTCCTCGAGACTGGAAAATCTGATCTGGGATACCTCAGATATTCTCAGGTTTATAGTCTTTTCCCAAGTACGTGCTACTTTTAAAGACCTGGAAATGTGTCATATAGCACTATCTTTAGGAAGACCTATGTGTTCTAACACCTATGGCTTTGAACATGTGACAAAAGGATTGTGAGCAGGAGTGAAACTAAAATGAGAGAATCTATTTTCGATTGTTCACTTTAACAACATCATCAGCCTATCAAAATGATCTTGCGGTGCCAAACTCCAGATACTTGTTAACGAAGAAGACATGGAAAGTCCGGAATCAGGCTCATGGCATTGTTTGTGCATTGAAGCACGCTAATAGAAAAATGGCTACACAAACCTTTTTATTAGTTTTTTTTATAAGAATATTAATAAAGGTGCTATCTCATACATGACTCTAATTTTTCTTCCGTAGCTAAATTTTAGGAAAAAAGCTCTCACTAGTAAATTAAAAACATTTTAATGATAGTTTTAATAATTTGAACACTTTTGAAACTCATAAATAAGTTTCCTTCCATAAGTATCGTACACTTAAAAAATGTTAAGTGGCTAGATCGCATGTTAAGTGTTCTTAGCACAATAAATAAAAAAAAGTCCGTTTACTTCTTATTTTGCCCAGTGGGAAGCTTGGTGCCAAATTTTGAGGCTTTACCCTCCTCTGCCTATTACACTATCCATGGAATATTGTGGGCATATTTCTGTGCAACGTCTCCATCATTCTCCTTCTCTAATTTTCCCTTTCTTTAGTTTTCTAATTTATTTGTGCTTGACCAGGTGAATCATGTGTATCTCTTGAGCCATTCTAAATATTTTTTTTTTCCGGAACGAGATATATAATAAATAAGTATAATTAGAATAGAGTAGAAGTAACACTCAAAAGATTTAATAGTAGGCAATATATTTGAAAGTATGTTCTGTTTGAATAAACTGAGGGTCAAATAAATGCTTCACTAGTAACTAAATTTGATACATAAGAATGTTTTTATATAGGCATTCAAATATTTATATATATAAATAAATATGATGTTCTTAGATCAACAGAACTGAAAGAAATTCAGTAGAAATATATGAAACAGTTTAAAAATAAATTGACTCTACATATTAAAATTTTCTCCAAGTCAAAAATACTTGGAATGATTGGCAAATACATTCAATGTATTGCATTTAAATGAATACTCAATTTCTTTTCAAAAAAATCTGACATTTACCCTTTGAAATTGCAGACAAGACTAACAGTTTGAGTCAAGTTCTCCACTTACCAAGAAAGCATGGGAAATAAGAATGTACTAGGGAATCACGGAGTTTTGTGTATGAGATTGTTTTCATTTTAAAAAAAAATTATCATCAGTGTGGCTGCTTTAGATGTGTAGGTCACATGCTTTTATCATATGGTTGTGACTTTTGAAAAAGCTGTAGGCACCTTCCAGATGAGTTTATTAAACAAAGTATGTAATCTGGATCCAAATGTGCATACTTTCATTTGACCACTAAGGGGTCTTAGAGCATATCATTAGCAGCTTAGTGTTTCAAAATATCCAGAGAGAGTGATAAATTACCACAAAAGAAAAGAAATGTCAGTTTTCTATACTTTTTTTCCTATTGGATCTCAAATTAGTATCACTCCTTGGTTTCATGGAAAGTAATTTCCAGATGGACTCAATAACTTGACACATCTCCAGACCCTTCAAGCCTTCTAATATGACAAGGATAATCTAGAAACTTTTGCCAAGCTAATTATAAAATAGTATGGGTTTTTTTACTGATTTTATGGTGAAGCTAATGCAAACATCTCCTTAGGTGATGTACTCAGTGACCTTACAGAGACCGTGGAATTCAGAGTTCTTGTGTGGCACACTTCCATAGTTTCATCTCAGTCACTTGTAAACTGTAGTCAGAATTTTTTAAATCCCCTTCATTTCTAACTGTATTCCTTTGTGTACCATTATAGTAGCATTCCAAATTATATTTATAAAGCTACCCCATTGTTAGGAGCTGAAATGTGTCCTCTGGACATTCATATGATGAAGCCCTAACCCCAAGACTTTCGAATGTGACCAAATTAGGAGACAGAAAGGCTAGAGAGGCAATTAAGTAAAATAATGTCACTAGGGTGGGTCTTAATCCAATATGGCTGGTGTCCTTAAAAGAAGAGATATTTGGACCCAGGGATGTACAAAGGGAAGATCATACGAAGACATGAGAAGATAGCTATTTATGAGCCAAGGAGACAGGCCTCCAAACGAACCAAAACCTTGCCACCACCTTGACCTCAGACTTCCAGCTTCCAGAACAGTGACAAAATAAATTTCTGCTGTTTAAGCCACCCATTTGTGGTACTTTCTTACAGGAGACTTAGCAAACTAATATACCCATTACAATGGGGATATGAACACTTGAAGATATTGTCCAGAATTGTAAGGGGAGGGTAAGTGAGAATAAAGCCTGGATTATTTTCAGGAATCCTCTACATACGCTACCACTTTGCCCTTGCATGTTTTACTGTATTTCACACTCTAGTAGATCATAAGCATTTTCTGGGCCTTGTTTTGTTTGTGTGTGAGTACTTATGGTAGAAACTGCCATCGACAGGGCACGGGTTTTTATAAAGAGAAACAGATGATGCAGGTCTCCCTCTGCCTGTATCTTATGATAAAAAGTGCAGGGCTGATACTGCTGGGGCCCAAACTGCTATGTGTCCCCCAGAACGTATTCTCTTTTTTCACAAACAAACTCTACTCATCATTCAAGCAGGACACAATGGCCACCCAGTTAGGAACTATCTTTTGCCATCCTCCCTGGAAGCTAAATATGATCAGGTGACTAACATCTAGCAAATAAAAATATGGGCAAAATGATGCATGGAGCTTTTATAACAGAGCTTTAAGAGGGAGCTGGCTTCCCTCCACTTCCTTTTTTCCCTTCCTTTTATGGGCTGGGAGCGAAGTGTGGTGGTGAGCGAGTTATACCATGAGAATACAAACACCCAGAAGACTGCAGAACAATGAAATGGAAGCGACCTACCTTAGGAGAATTTCCTGGAACAAAACTACTTCCCCTATCCAGAACTATCTACCTTACATGAGACAGAAACAAACCTCTAACTTTTGGAAGCCATGCCGTTTTACACTTATTTCTTAGAGCCACCCAGCCTGCATCTAAGTATATGATTGCCATTGGCTCGAACTAAAGTATCACACAAAAATATAATACTTGTGTGGGTAATAAGGGAAAAAAATAAGGCCACTGTAATTTTTTCCTTGTCCCCTGTGAACTTGCTACTGTAATCATCTCACAACATATATGATCCTGACCTAATAAATGCAACTCAATATCTCCACCAATAAATCTATTCTGAGTGGGAAGAAAAAGAAATCATTCCCTACTCTTTACTTGAAAACTATTTATGTAACAACATTTTATCCATACTTGTCCCCTGAATTTACATAAAAGAAAATCAGTCTTCAGTTTTGGTCTTATTGTAGGATTGTAAGTTTTTACTTAATGCAATTACAATTTCCCAAGTTTGGATAATCCAAATAGCCTGCTGAATCAAAAATAAAGCACAGATTTCTTGAACATCTCACTGATACAGCAAGTGTTTGTTAATTTAAAAAAAATCAAGGGGGTAGAGTGTGCTGTGATTTTTTTTTTCTAAATGCCTAATGGCTCAGCAAAGTTTAAGATGAAAACACATTATTGATATTGACTGTTTCCTTTATATCAACAGCTTTTCAAGTAATCCGGTAATGAATCAAATGAAACAAAAATGAAGCTATGAGTACCTTGACCTTAAATTTTAGGGGGCAGTAATGTCTGACTAGCTGTCAAGAGAAACAGCAAGTATGCACCAGCTGAAGATTAAAGGAAACCCTGTGACCTTTGGTGATGGAAATCATGGCAGCTGCACAGACCCCTCGAGACTTTGTTTTTAATTGTGACATCAGCAGTCTGCTGATCTTTCAAGACCTGTCCAGCCCAACTGTCCGCAGCCTGTGCCTCCTTGCTCTCATCATGGTTGTGGAGTCCCTCTCAGCAATCTTGGGCAAGCTAGGGAACAGAGAATCTCCTCTCTGCATTCACTTTCTGACAAATGGTGCATGTATTTTTAAGGACTGATTCATAACCTACCTAATTCTAAACAAGCTCTGGGGAGATTCTGGCTACAGCTGCCCACCGGTTTTATCATGATTCAGAAATACAGAGTTAAACTACTGATGAAATTTTAAGGAAAGGACAAGTGAAGCAAGATAATATTTGTAATTCAACTACTGTTGCACATTAATAGTGTCTTGCAAATTCACATTGCTGTGTGTTTCTTTGTGTGTTAAAAATAACCTTCAGTGATACAGGCTTTACCTTTCCCCAGGCAACTTCAGAATCCAAATTACTAGGCATTCCTTCAACTGCTGATCTCTTCGTCAATTCCATATCTGTAGCTGCCAGCCATTCTGTCAGGGCATTCATTTCCTTTCGCATCTTACGGGACAATTTCAAGCATTTTTCCAACTGTTGCTTTCTTTCCGTCACCTGACAAGAATGATAATAAAATGTAACTTGGTTTACTTTTTCAATTTAGGTTTAGTTATACTCATGTAATAGGAACTTTAATAGTTTTGTCATTTAAAAATACCCTTTTTCTTACTTTTCAAAAATAATATTTTAGAAAAACCAGATATTCTATTAATGGTGAATAGACACAGTCTGGGGAAGATGAGATCCTTTCTCCAAAAGACTCTGTCCTATATCAGGTAGGAAAAAAAAAATCTATAATCATTTTCTTCAATATAAATAAAAATAATTTATGGTCAAATTTTTAAAATATATTGAATGATGTAAGTCAAACTAAAGATATAACACACTGCTTTTAAAAAATCTTCAATCACCTACCAAATGGATGGCAAAGTTTACAATCCTCTGTAGACAAATGAGGTTTGCTAGTAAGGAATCAAAATGGAGAAAGAAACAATATGGCTTCTCTCAGGCAGTAAAATTATTTCTATAATGCTTAAAATGCTCATTTGTATTGTCATCGTATGTATAAAGTGCCTTACTTTTCCAGAAAAACAACACAAAGAGTAAGTCACTTCCCCCTTAAATATTTTTTGCCATCCAAGGGGGGTAAATGATTTAATTCCGAAACAAAATTTTTACCCCTATTAACAAAGAAAATCATAACCTGATTTTGTGTCCCAGTTTTCAATGTTTAGAACTAAACCCCGCCCCCAAAATCAAATTCTTCCACATTCTCACATGGAGAATGAACAAATGTGTACCATTCCACAACCTCTCCAGATATGCCTACAATATGTAAGTGTTTAGGGTTGGTGCGTTGAACAAAAAGCCCAGAATCTCTTCTTGATCTGTTGATCAATCCATCTATCTATACACAAACACACACACATATGCACACATCAACACATATGAATACATAATAATCCAGCCGTAAGCATGAAAAATGCCAAAGTGATGATACCTTTAAAGAATTCAAAATGCTACAATCAAAATAAACACACTGAAACTTTGATATGGATTCCAAACACTCAACAAAATGTTTTAGTTTCTTTAGCAGAGGTGTATGCACATTAAAAAAAAAAAAGGTTTAGTTGCTGAGGCTGCAAATTCAATTTTTTTTTTTTCTTGTACAGATTTCCCCCTTCAGGGAAGTAAAAGCATCTGCCCCTTGGACTGTGAGGATTTTATTTCTGTGTGGGAGAAAAAAAATATACCTTACAGTGCGTTTCTGTGCATAGTTGTTTTTTTTCTATGCACTAGTGGTAGAAAAGGAATCCTAGATTCGATATTTCAAAGAAATTCTATCTTCCCAGAGCTAATGCATTATTGATTTTTATTTATTCTATTTTGTTTATATCCAGCTAAATAGGTTTTAATAAAACAGGAGACACTGCCATCTTAAGGAAAATTGAGTTTTACACTTTTGTGTGTACGTGTGTGGAAAAGGGATACATTTAAAAGAGTGCCACCTGCAGTAGAATGCCTCAGCAGTCGTTTCCTGGATAAATGTAAGTGAGGCTGATAGGAGCACTGACGACGTGAGCATGAGTATTTGAGGTTGATAGGCCTATTGCTATTTAAGTATATTTCCATAAAAATCAAAGCATAGAGAAGCTACACAAGCAAGTCCTCAATTTCTATTCACTGAACAATGAAGCTAAGTTGATGATAATAAACAGATAAAAATATAATCTGTAAGAAAAGTGCTATGGACTGAATTGCATCCCCTCCACTCTGAATTAAGACACTGCAGCCCAAAACCCCACTGTGACTGCATTTGGATATAGGATCTTTAAGAAGTAATAAAGGTTAAAAGAGATCATAATGGTAAGACCCTAATCTGATATGACTGTGGTCTTACTAGAAGAGGAAGGATGATCTCTCTTTCCTCCCACTCCCTATTCTCCCATCCTTCTACTCCCTCTCCTCACTTCTCCACCTTGAGAGGTCACAATAAGGATGTGGCTTATGCAAACCAGGAAGAGTGTCTTCCTAAGCTGGCACCTTGATCTTGAACTCCCCAGCCTCCACAATTGTAACAAATAAATGTCCAAGCCACCTGATCTATGGTATTTTGTTATGGCAGCCTGAGCTAACAAAAAAGGAACGTACATTGAAGTCAGGCAAGTACAACTATATAAATTCTGAAGATGATTAAAATAGAAGGTTTTTTTTACACAAAAATAATAATCTATTAAAATAGGCTTTGTTTTGTTTGATTTTATCAAATAGAACCACTGTTGTTGAAGGTACTTCAACAATTTAAATTAAGACTTTTTTTCTTGGAGAAGGAATACATGACTTACCACATTTTTGTAACAATATTTATATATATTCTTTTTATTGTTACTGCTTCTAAATTTTATTTCAAAAATAAATTTTTGCCCTGCCTTTTACTGTATTCTATCATGCTATTAAAGTATGATTTCTTAGTATTTCATTTTGCTTTAATGATATCACTAAGTGCCAAATGGTTAAAATAAACATAAACTTTCAAATATATATTTTCAAGGTTAAATAGTACTTTACATCTTCATGAGACTCATTTACTTAATAATAAGTAACTTGGGTCACTTATAGTCTTCAAACATCATTTTTATTGTTTTAATTTCAGGGACTATTTTATGTAAAATTTACTCTTGCAAAGGCAAAGATTTTGGGAAATTCTTCAAGGCAAAAGCAACGAAAAGGAAAGAAAAGGAAAGGAAAGGAAAGGAAAGGAAAGGAAAGGAAAGGAAAGGAGAGGAGAGAAAGAATGAAAGAACTAAAAGGCCCAGACAGGGGCGCCTGGGTGGCGCAGTCGGTTAAGCGTCCGACTTCAGCCAGGTCACGATCTCGCGGTCTGTGAGTTCGAGCCCCGCGTCGGGCTCTGGGCTGATGGCTCAGAGCCTGGAGCCTGTTTCAGATTCTGTGTCTCCCTCTCTCTCTGCCCCTCCCCTGTTCATGCTCTGTCTCTCTCTGTCCCAAAAATAAATAAAAACGTTGAAAAAAAAAAAAAAGGCCCAGACAACATTCATATTTGAAAGCACAAAGAAACGACCTTTTCACAAGATCTACTTTTTAATAAAAAGATCTATTAATAGATTATTTTAGTGCAAAGTCACATAGGTCAAATTAGAGACTCTTGAGTAAAGAGAATAGCTTTCCAGAAATTAACAACTTGTAGCTTTATGATTAATATTAGAGATGATTCAACTGATGCTAAATATGGAACAATTGGCATCTGTAAAAATCTATAAACCCTAGATGAGATGCTAACTACAGATACTACCTTCCCTTCTGTGGTTATCTTTAACACAATGATAAACTTGTCCAGAAGGATAGAGGCGCCTGAGTGGCTTAGTCAGTTAAGCATCCGACTTTGGCTTGGGTCATGATCTAACAGTTCATTTTGTGAGTTCAAGCCCTGTGTTGGGCTCTGTGCTGACAGCTCCGAGCTTGGAGCCTTAATCCAGAGGTACCGTGGTGGACTTACACAAGCACTTGAAGTGTATTTTATTTCAAGTTTATCACCATGTTTTCCTATTTATTATGTATCAGTGTTCCCTACTTTTTGATCAATTGAGAAGGAAAACATTTTGCCGTAGCATGACAGTGAGCTCCCTCTCAAACATGTGACATATAAATTAGCAAATTTTTAAAATCTAAAAACAAAGATTGCCAACTAATGTGAATAGTTCTTCAGTTATTTCCAGAGTTCCATTTTAATCTAAAATTTACCTTCTCTTGGGAAAAAGTAATCTGCAGTTAGTACTTTTAAAAGATAACCTTCCATCTACTTACAGGGTGAAATAGTAGAAATTTGTGTCTGTAGGGATACTTCACAAATGTGGGCACACATTTATATTTGTGCCTAAAATGAAGTAACAGGTGTCTCACCGATGTTGTTATATTTAATAAAGTGGAGAACATGGGACATAAAAATGTACTCTGTTCTCCCCATCGATCCCAGTAAATCTCTTTTATTCAGAAGGAAATTAAAATGTATGCATTTTTATTTTTTTTCTGCTTTTGCCCTTATTTTACTCTATTTGTTTTATCACACGAAGTGTCAGGAAAATGAAACCATCCGCAAATGCTCCAAATTTAAAGGTCCTCACCTAAAGTACTTAAATTCGTACTTATTCATAAATAGCCCTAAATGCCAAAAATGCACAACTTTATTTGCATAAGTTTAAGCAAACAAACACGATGTTAATAAAATATTCTTATTCTCTAAAATACCATATAACATATTAAGATATCACAACTTTTTTTTTTTTTTCAACGTTTTTATTTATTTTTGGGACAGAGAGAGACAGAGCATGAACGGGGGAGGGGCAGAGAGAGAGGGAGACACAGAATCGGAAACAGGCTCCAGGCTCTGAGCCATCAGCCCAGAGCCCGACGCGGGGCTCGAACTCACGGACCGCGAGATCGTGACCTGGCTGAAGTCGGACGCTTAACCGACTGCGCCACCCAGGCGCCCCAGATATCACAACTTTTTTAAAGACAGAAATGATTATTGTGTTACTGTGTCAGTATGTTAAACCTTAGCTGAGCACCAAAAATTTTTTTACAAAGTTTAGAGTAATATGAAATAAGAGCACGGAAAAGGCTAGGTCGGTCCTTGAAGGTGACAAGTCATGCCATTATGACTATTTTTTATGATTACTATCATTATTTTCAGCCATAAAACTTCTAAATCTATAGAGCATAGATAGAGAATGTTTGATTTGCGGGAAGTGGGGTAACGATCCTCGCCATTCCACTGTTTGGGAAAGCGGATAGAGAAATATAAACATCTTTAATTAACGGTGACATGGAATTGGGCACTGAACACTATCAGGACAAAAATACACAAATAATCAGAGAGCAATAGGACTTCACTGGATATCCATGCTACCTTATTAGCCAAATGTGGTGGATCATGCAAGACTTGCCACACAGGGAAATAATTTCTATGGAATGTGACAGCTCTATTACACCTAATGTGGTCTATGTGGAATGTGTCAACTCCATTGTATCTAAATACACGTAAGTGCATTAGTTTATAAAAGGCTCCAGCCTTTAAGTCATCACAAGCAAATTTATACAATGAAAAGAAGGCGAGTTTAGAGGAAAGAAACCTTTTTAAAACCATACGATGGGCCAAAAAAAATCTCTTTGAGCTGTACATATTTTTTTAATGCAGACTGGAAAGAAGATCCTTATGGATTAATTATTGTTTCTTAACAAGAACTACACGTGGGACTATATCTATCTCTATCTGTATGCATAAATGTGTGTATGTACCTATCTATTGAGAGAAAATGATTAACTTTCTAAGACATTAATTGTGCATCATTACTACTTTTTGTTTTGCAATTTACAAGGAAAGTGGTAAATAGCTAGTGTTTCTGGTTCCAAGGCGCACTCACCTTTGCTCCCAGCTCATTATAATGTAATTTCAAAGCCGTGACTCTTTCATCAAGTTCTTTAGGGTTTTCTGTCTGTCTCTTCTGTACAATCTGACGTCCAGTTTTTATCACCATTTCCACTTCAGACTTCACTTCACTCAGACTTTTATACAAGTTCTAAGTTAAAACATAAAACAAAATAATAAGCAATAGCGTCCAACTTATACTGTCATGATTAATAGAAAAGAAATGGAGGTGGAGGTCACTTTCATTTTCATTCCATGTTTACAGTTTTAATGTAGTAGCATTTTGCAGCTGTGATCAATATGTAGCCTCGGCATTTTCTGTTGATTTAATATTTCTATTTGCAATTATATAGAGACATACAGACATGCAGATTCTGTAGTCATTCTTACTAAAGTAAGTGTACCTCATGTATACATTTACTTTTACAAACCAAGTTGATCAAGATTATTTCTAAAAGTTAAATGCTTTCTATTTTAAATGTTTTAGTTGGGGCGCCTGGGTGGCGCAGTCGGTTAGGCATCCGACTTCAGCCAGGTCACGATCTCGCGGTCCGTGAGTTCGAGCCCCGCGTCAGGCTCTGGGCTAATGGCTCAGAGCCTGGAGCCTGTTTCCGATTCTGTGTCTCCCTCTCTCTCTGCCCCTCCCCCGTTCATGCTCTGTCTCTCTCTGTCCCAAAAATAAATAAACATTGGAAAAAAAATTTAAATGTTTTAGTTATAAAATAGTAGCTGGGAGTTTGGAAAAATTCATTGACTCTTTCACCAGGTATTTATTGAGAGCCCAATACACCAGACAGTATTGGATTCACTAGAGACGCATTCACTGTTCTTCTCACACATTTCAGTGGGCATGAAACACCTAAATTTCCAGATCACAATTTCAACATCTATTAGTTAAATCATAGACAAGGAAGGCAGGCAATTTTAAATATGCCAATTACATTATGTAAATGTCTTTTCTTAATGGGGCTGATCATTTAAATACAAACAGATACAAAAATATAATTTAAAAACTCACGTGGACATCACAACCATAAAGAACAAATGTATTACTTCCAGAAAGTATATTGCTTTCAGACTTAAGAAACAAGCATCACAACTTCACCTGACAGCTATTTTCCTGGAAAGATATGTGTATGTATGGAGACATGAAAGCATACACGCAGGCACAGGTGTATATGTGAAGACATGCATATATAATAGTTTACATGATATATTGTTGCTTTCACATGTTCAGTGGTAAGTGTGAACAACTACATGTTTTATTGTTACTAAGAAACAAAGTTACTAGTAGGTAGCTGCTTTTTCTTGGGAATTACAACTTGGTTTATTTTCTCTTTTCAGTTTAAAATCAATGCCCACAACAATACATTTTGTAAAGGTTAAGCAAATATTAATTAAAGCTAATACATAATCTATTTCCATCTTAATCCCTTCTTTGATGGTTGTTTTGTGTTAATATTCATTTACTAATAATTTTGGGTTCTGTCTGAGCTTTCCAGATGATTTTTTTTTTAATTTTTTTTTTCAACGTTTATTTATTTTTGGGACAGAGAGAGACAGAGCATGAACGGGGGAGGGGCAGAGAGAGAGGGAGACACAGAATCGGAAACAGGCTCCAGGCTCTGAGCCATCAGCCCAGAGCCCGACGCGGGGCTCGAACTCACGGGCCGCGAGATCGTGACCTGGCTGAAGTCGGACGCTTAACCGACTGCGCCACCCAGGCGCACCTCCAGATGATTTTTTTACTTCATTTTATTTCTAACCTAGAAATGATAAAATCTCGGTATGTAGAAACATTCAACCATTAACTGTACAGAGGGAATCAATTCTGTGAATTTTGAAATCAGAGATATAAGCAAATGATTTACTCTTTAAACATAAAAAAAAACCTCAGTGATTTAAATTTATGTTGAAAGTTCAAAGTACTGCTAGCCGTTAAAATCATGTCATTCAGTATGCAGAAAAAATATTTATCACGAAGGGAGGGAAACATCCCTTATATTTCTTTGTGCTCATGCTGGGAAGACTTTTTTGTTAACTCAACAAAAATTTCTTGAAGGCAAAGGCAATGATTATAGGCAATGAGGCATATTTTTTAAATGTTTTTATTTATTTTTGAGACAGAAAGAGGGCATGAGCAGGGGAGGGGCAGAGAGAGAGAGGGAGACACAGAATCTGAAGCAGGCTCCAGGCCTCTGGGCTGTCTGCACAGAGCCTGACACGGGGCTCGAACTCACGGAGTGTGAGATCGTGACCTGAGCCGAAGTCGGATGCTTAACTGACTGAGCCACCCAGGCGCCCCTGCAATGAGGCATCTTAAGTACTTTTTTAAAATATAAAAGTTAAGAAAAAAAAAAAAAAAGGTATCCTTATGGAAGGACTACTTGAATTGCTCCTGACTTTATTTTTTTTATTTTTTATTTATTTTTTTTAATTTTTTTTTTCAACGTTTATTTATTTTTGGGACAGAGAGAGACAGAGCATGAACGGGGGAGGGGCAGAGAGAGAGGGAGACACAGAATCGGAAACAGGCTCCAGGCTCCGAGCCATCAGCCCAGAGCCCGACGCGGGGCTCGAACTGACGGACCGGAAGATCGTGACCTGGCTGAAGTCGGACGCTTAACCGACTGCGCCACCCAGGCGCCCCGCTCCTGACTTTAAACCAGAACTAGAAACAAATTGAGCAATTACTTGAAGCTGTTTCAGGGTACCCTCAGGGTAGTCACAGATGGGTGCAGGGAACATTGTTTCCACCTCATACTTACCAGCAGACAAGTTTTACAAAGTACTATTAGAGACCTATTCATGGAAGGGAATAACTCTCCCCTTGGGGATATATTTAACCATGATGATAGTATAGTTGAGTCATTCTGCTTTCAATAATTTATGCAAAATTTAGTAGGTGATATCATCCTAGAAATCCCTAATGTTTGCTCATCTAACACCAGCTAATAATTACATACTGTTATATTCAAATTTTATTTTGGGGGGCAGGAACATTTATAATCATGATGCCACTAAAATGCAGCCTTTATTATGAAGAAATGTCACTGCATACAAAATATTTCAGAATTTTTCACAAAGAAATACACAGATTATAAAATTTTTGTTAAAAGATACTTTCCCACTCAAAATAATATGACTGAAATGCATCTAAAATGTTTCTTTTGGGGCGCCTGGGTGGCGCAGTCGGTTAAGCGTCCGACTTCAGCCAGGTCACGATCTCGCGGTCCGTGAGTTCGAGCCCCGCGTCGGGCTCTGGGCTGATGGCCCGGAGCCTGGAGCCTGCTTCCGATTCTGTGTCTCCCTCTCTCTCTGACCCTCCCCCGTTCATGCTCTGTCTCTCTCTGTCTCAAAAATAAATAAAAAAACGTTAAAAAAAATTTTAAAAATAAAAAAAAAATAAAAAATAAAATGTTTCTTTTAAGTTTATGTTAGGGAGTAAATGCAGAAACAATACTAAAAACACAAAGTACTAACGAGATAACCCTGTTTTCATCTTCAATGTTAATAACATTCAGTGCTTTTGTTTTATGTGAATTTCTACGCCATTGCCCAAAGTACACACAGAGTTATAATAACAGTTGTATTACTCTAGGAGATGCCTTTGTAATTCAGCCTTAAGTTTTCAGAGAAGTCATCAGACATGGCGAATTTCCAATAATTGCAATAAGGGACACAGCTCAAAACCCCCAAATCCTCTGAAGATTTATGCTACAGGCTAATCATGTGCCTTCCATGCCTCTTGACTCTGTCTTTGAGGTGTGGTGGGACTTCAGTATATATCCAGCACTGATATTTAATGGAAAGATACTAGGATTTGGAGTAAGAGTGCCTGGATTGGAATCTTCCTCTTGCCCTTCACCAGCTGTGTTGTCTTTAAATTATCTCATTAGGGGCGCCTGGGTGGCTCAGTCGGTTAAGCGGCCGACTTTGGCTCAGGTCATGATCTCGCAGTCCCTGAGTTCTAGCCCCGCGTCAGGCTCTGTGCTGACAGCTCAGAGCCTGGAGCCTGCTTCAGATTCTGTGTCTCCCTGTCTCTGACCCTCCCCTGTTCATGCTCTGTCTCTCCCTGTCTCAAAAATAAATAAATGTTAAAAAAAATTTCAATTATCTCATTAATCAGTGGCCTTGAGAATTAGGGACAACTTGTATAAATCACTTAGCTTACTTGGTATTCATTCCTGGAACGGTTTCATTATTGTAGTTGTTGCTGTTGTTGCGGTTTCCAGACATCTAAAATTCTTTTCAGAATTTACATTTAAAATATATATTCAAAGTACTACAAAAATTAAATGGGACACCTCGCTGGCTCAGCTGGTTAAGCAAATGACTCCTGGTTTCAGGTCAGGTCATGATCTCGTGGTTTGTGGGTTCAAGCCCCAAATCAGGCTCTGCACTGTCAATGTGGAGCCTGCTTAGGATTCTCTCTCTCTTTCCCTCTCTGCCTCTCCCCTGCTCTCTGTCTCTCTCTCTCTCTCTCAAAATAAATAAATAAACTTAAAAAATTAAATAAAGGATATTTCCTCTTATATTCTATACAGTCCTTAGAGAATTCTGGATTCCAAAAAGACACCTACAGAGGATGTATTAATAGGGTGTTTCAGTAAGTGTTCTCGCCTCTCAATACACATGTGCTAATGTTTGTTGTTAATCTTAAAATAACATTGTATAATTATCATAACTATCTGGAAACAATCTTCTGTTATAAAGGAGGGTCCTCACATACTTCTTAATAAGGAAAGTCACCAGAAATACCTACCACACAATGATTTAACTGTGACTGTACTACTTCCTGTTCCACGCTCTTTGTTTCCAACGCAGGCAAATGCATCTTCACTTCATCTAAAATCATCTTACTTTCCTGTAGACGCTGCTCAAAATTGGCTGGCTTCTGGAATAACCGAAACTTCAAGGAAACATCTTGCAACTTTTTCTGGAAAGACAATGTAAGAAAGCATCCCTATAGTTTCACATTCCAAACAACAGGCAGCCATACTTTTGTTAATAGATTTTTCTTTATCCCTAAAGATAAAAAAAAGTTAAAAAAAAAAAAAAAACTAAAGCAATTCTTTTCTACCTTTCCAGCAGAAACAATACATATATTTGAATTCAGTAGTTGTTCTTAACGTGGTACTAAATAAAGCGTAATTTATTAATTTTATCTTTAAAATGGAAACCCCCCCAAATCTGTATTATTTACATATCATATTATAGTTTTCAAATAATGCCCTCAATCCTAATTTTGCTAATAATCAAACTGTCTAATACAGAGTATGTTTTAATACCCAACTAAAACCATTTCCTTAGTTTATGCAATAATATGTACCTGGGCCACATCGATTTGGGACAGCACCCTTTGGGCAGCCTCCTTTCCCTGGTAATGTTTCTTCATTTCTTCTAAACTGATCTCATGACTTGTCAAATCTGATTGGATTTTCTGTTGGAAGGAAAGCATTATGAGTCAGCGTGCTTTGCAGGTTATTGCAAAGAATAACACTTTCGAAGAAGATGAAATTCTGAAACTCTCTTAAACCACTATTACAATGTAGCCTCTTATAAAAAAACACTATTTTTTTTTACTTACCAAACATTATCAAAAATGAAATGGCTTACTTTTCTCCTATTTGGGTTATTAGGAAAAGAAATTATCCTTTGGAATCAGCAATAATGAATAGCTATTTCAGATATTTTCAGTAGGAAATAACAGTTTCCATCTAATATTTAAAACTGATATTCATTTATCTTGGAATTTACACTCAAATCTGACCAAAGACAAAATATTATGTGCACACACACACACACACACACACACATATTCATATGTATGTGTGTATGTGTATATATGTATGAATATAAATATATATGTATATATATATATACGTGTGTGTGTGCGCGCATGTGTATGTATATGTATGTATGTATATAAACTGTAACAGGGATAAGATATAATGAAAGATTTGCATGTGGACAATATTCCTTAATAGTGATCTTTATTCAGTCATGTTGTGCCACATTTCAGTTAAATTTCAGGGAAATTATGGATTTAGGAAAGTGAAGTTAAATCCTTTAATTGGCCTTGCTTTCTGTCTGATAAATACTTAAAAGCTTCTTAAAAAGACTCATTTGTAAAATTTAAGTAAGTATAAAAATTGCTGTATTTTCTATATTAAATAGACATTTTTTAAATTTTTTAACGTTTATTTATTTTTGAGACAGAGACAGAGCATGAATGGGGGAGGGTCAGAGAGAGAGAGAGACACAGAATCTGAAACAGGCTCCAGGCTCTGAGCGGTCAGCACAGAGCCCGACGTGGGGCTCGAACTCACGGACCGCAAGATCATGACCTGAGCGGATGTCGGATGCTTAACTGACTGAGCCACCCAGGCGCCCCTTAAATAGACATTTTTGAGTGAGTTCTATTCAAACGTATGTCTGTATTTGACTTGTACACTTTCGAGCCTGCCACAGGACTGGGACCAGTTCTGTAGTGTGCAGAGGCTCAAACAATAAATTCATTCATTTCTCTCTGCCAGAAAGAGCAAAAATCAGGAAGTGGTCAAATTATTCTAATTTAAATTTTGGTTGCTGTCAGATTATCACAAGTTAGAAAAGAAACTGATTAACTTATACCACAGTGCCCATAAAATTTTCATGAAAACAATTTGCATAATGCATATTAGTCTCACCTAATTATACCAGTTGGAGTCAATTCTAGTACATATTACTAGAAAATAACAACAGTGTGATTAGAAGTTAGTTACCACAGAGAACTACAACCCAGCCATGAGTAGTGAGAATTATCCTAAGCAAATGGGTTAAGGGGTGAAGGAGTTACTTAGGATATAAGGCTATAAATGTACATATATACCTTAATATTATTTCTTAGCATATTGATTCTAACCATCATAGAGACAAAGTAATTATGGATTACTTACATAATTAGAATTCTGGCATCAAATAATTAAGAGCCAAGATTCATGCAAATACTTTTTTTTTACTATAAATATATGTATATATATGTTTATATAAATATAAATGTGTGTGTGTGTGTATATATGTGTGTGTATATATATATATATATATATATATATATATATATATATATATCTTCATTGGTTGAATTACTCCCTTATATAAGACAAAGCAGCATGTACTATTCTCTAGAAACCACAAAATTTGGGATTAGGGATCCATATAAGTACATAATGATAAATAGCTCCTGCAAGGAACCAAAACACAGGATCTAGTCCCTTCCTGAGACAAATTTTATTCTTTTACTTTGCTGCCATGAGACATCCCTGTAAACCTATGACAGACTTCTTTCCCTCATGTTTGTTTTTGCTTCAGTTAACTCAGTTTTGCCAGTTTTACCTAAATGTTCTAAATAGTATATTGGATAAGCAAGGAGACAGACGTTTTAAGAACAAAAGCATTCCCAACTGAAGGAAAACAAGTTACTCAGATGAGGCAACAAATGGCATGAAGAGGTTGGGAAAATAAAATAATAGACAGAGAATGAATGCACAGTGGTAGAAATATAAATGCAAAGCAGGTGGGAATGAGGTAATATATAACCTCATGTCCTAAATGAAAAACTCCAGGTTTTCAATATGAAGAGAAAGTTTAAAATTTTACAGTGATCAGAATCACAGATAATAATAGGTTTACTTACAGTTAGTCTAATAACTAAGGAAACCCAAAATAAGAGAATGCTATTATAAATTCGATAGTATTTTGAAGTGAATTTGGATTTTATAAATCATTTTATATATATACATATACACACACACACACACATACACACATACACACACACACACACATACATATAGCCACATGTTTGTTTGTTTTTTTTTTTTCAAAAGAGCAGTGTACCCCTGTATTGTCTGTATTTATTTTAGTGCACTCCAACTTAGAGGGACATAGAGATAGGGCCAGGAGAGAACCATGGAAATAGGAATTTAAGGGGTGTGCAGAAAAAGAGAAGAACCACAGGAGAGAAGGAAGATTACAAGAGAAGAAGAGGAACGATCAGGAAAGAGAAAGGGTACCACTTCCATCAAGTGATGTGAGAGTTTTAGGAATGAGGGAGAAATCAACAATGTCAATTTTGAGACATGTCAAATGAGAGAAGTACTAACAAGCATACACTAGCTGGTCAGTGAGCACTGCAGCTAGAACAGTCAGTGGTCAGAGCAGAAATTAGGTTGTCAAAGGCTGAAGCCTGATTCAAGACCAGGAAACCCTCATCTAAAAATAGTTTAAATTATTTTTGAGGAATTTTATCTCTCCACATAATGTAATGTGGTGAATGACACTCAAACACATATTAAAGCTATGTGAAAGGAGCCAAGGGTTGAGAGAGTTGTCTTGTAACTATTATTATTATTATTATTATTATTATTATTATTCAAATCCAAGTTAGTTAACATGTCGTATAATAATGGTTTCAGGAGTAGAAACCAGTGATTCATCACTTACATATGACATCCAGAGCTCATCTCAACAAGTGCCCTTCTTAATGCCCACCACCCATTTAACCATCCCCCACACACTACCCCCCAGCAACCCTCAGTTTGTTCTCTGTATTTAAGAGTCTCTTACGGTTTGCCTCCATTTATGTTTTTCTCTTTATTTCTTTCCCTTCTCCTATGTTCATCTGTTGTGTTTCTTAAATTCCATATGTGAGTGAAATCATGTATTTGTTTTTCTCTGACTTATTTAAATAAGATGATAAGTGATTGGAAAAACCATGTGGGAAGCAAGAGGGATTAGAGAGCAAAGATCAATAATCAATGCAAAATACTGACAGAAAGAGGTGGTGCCACTTTTTCAGAAGCCAAAGGTAAGGCATAAAGATCATTTTGGATGTAGAAGGGCAGAAAGGACTTCTTACTTGATGCTCTCTGGAAATCAGAACAGAATAGAGTAAGAAGTTTGGATTTAAATTTCAGGGCTCTGATTCGCCACTAAGTACTAAACCTTCCTGAGGCTTAATTTTCTCATCTATAAGCTGAAGATGATGATAATAAGCCAGTAAAGAAGCATTATCAGTAGTCCTGGGAAAACTCGGTTTGCAGCAGACAACTACATTGGTTTTAGTGAAAAGATCAGATGTTATAAGGCATGTAAAAACACCTGTTCGAGTTTGTGCAAATAGTCACTCACAAATGTGTCATCACGTATCATTTATTTATGAAGAAGAGCTTCTTTTGGTGTCCAGGGAGGAAGGGAGAGAATGGGTGGAGGAAAAGTCTAAAGGAAAGTGACGGAAGTTGCAAAGTCATTGTGCAAACTGGGAATGGCAACTGAGGAGACAAAAAGAAGATACTCAAAGAGAGCAGAGGACCCAAATTATACATCTGCAACACCATGTATCCACATTTTTTAAACTCTTCCATTTGTTCAGCCCTCAAGGTATATATAGTGAGGAAAAAATGAATTATACACATATTCCCCTAACCTTTTAAACTAGAGGGGTAAGAGAAGAGCACTGAAGGAAATCATCATCATCACCACAAAAGCAGCTATCTGTGAGCTTCTGTACCAACAGTTCACATACATTCATTTAATCGCCTAATGAAACTAAGATATAAGTACGCGTCACCCTCATTTACAAATGAGGGTAGAAACGCTGACTTGTGCAAGGTAACATACCTAGAAGTAGCAGACGGTGTCCTTTAAACAACTAGCCTTCCTCTTCAATTATGATTCAAAAATAAATGTGTCATCCACATGGACATTTGTCACACCAGACAGATATTTCATCTCATGTGTGCACTCATCTCATTAATGGCATTTAGTTTATGAATTCAAGAAACAAGCACTACATCTAGTCAATTCCACAGAGTGAGAACAAAACTAATGTCTCTATTCTTAAGGATTTTATGTTCTAGGAAGACAGAACATAGAGATACAAGTAAATTACAAAGCAGACATACAAGGAATAGGTTTAAAAAAAAAAAGCCCTCACGCTATGTGATAAAAGAGAAGGGGCAATTCTTATTTTTACTAAAGAATCAGGTAAAATTTTAACACATTGGCATAATTTAAATTGCACATGGCTGCGAAGGGGTTTTGGAGGGGTAGAGAATAAGAATACGGGATCTCATTTCAGGCTATGCTAATGATGCTACCAAAGACTGTGTTTGGAATATGCAGAGTGTATATACTTCATTTCATGGAAGGAAAAACTAGACGTGGGTAGAGCAATAATTACTTTGGAAAGGAGGAATTCGTGTGAAGCTACTGAACCTTAAGTTGCAGGGGCCCTCCTTTACAAAAGGCCCTTCTATAACTCACCAATAATTTTCTATTTCTCATTAGTATATACTTTTTTTCTGAAATACTGCCCCCCTCAAAGCTGCCTCTAGTCAGCCTGGCATTACAAAACAAAGCCAAGATGATGTAAGTGATCACTAAGACACAGATCTTCTGCTGATAAATTCCACATTTTCCCAAATAAGCCACACTGCTGTCAGGACTCATAAACTATAGGAACAACACTGTCTTACAGAAACACAATCCAAAACGTAAGCTTTATTTGTCACCAGGGTATGTGAAGGAACAAGTCACATGTCAGCAAAGTTTGACAATTGAGAACCCAAGGCAAAGCATTACACAGACTTTTGGAATATTCATATTTATGACAAGCTCTTAGACAGAGAGTTGAGAAGCTGAATTTCTGTATTCTTAGAAAGATCACCACCATTAAAATCATTAAAACTGAGAAACTGAGATTTTATTATAATTTATAGGTAAAATTCTTCCTAGAAAAATTCTCCCATCTATAAGTATTGTTCTAATAGGATGAGAGATCAAAATTTCTTTATCGATTAAGTGGGTAATGCATGAAAAAATCCCAGTGAGTAAATATGTTTTGGAAATTAAGGATAAACATTTGTCTGTACCACAGAATATCTCAGAATATTTCGTATATTAACATACACTGCGGTACCATAAGGAATACAGTTCTTTGCTGAAATTATCCTGAAATGATCCTTTTGCTTTTGTTGTCAGACAATATCACACAAGTAGCTTTGGGGAAAGCTCCCTAATATATTTAGTGAATATATTCAATAACAACAATTCAATTCATTACTAAAATTATAAAATAAGGGTGGATATATATTTCCAATCAATTCTACTTAGGGAAGATGGCATAACATGCAACGCACTTTTATGTAGTGAGCTAGCACCTTTACAAATTAAATCCACAATTCTTACTTTCAAGTGGTAATTCATTTTTAGTTTGTACTTTGGATATCATTCACTACCTCCTTTATTTAACCTCATCAGATTAGTATTCTGGAACCACGTAATTAAAAACTGCTTATCACTTTAGGGCAAGTTTATTATGAAGTAGATACATGATTTGTTTAAATAACAGCTTATCATGGAAACTTCCAGGCAGACTGGACAATGTCCTATTTAAAAACTCTTTTATTTTTCTATCAATCAATCTTTTAATTTTTCATATTTCAAGTTTTTATTTGAATTCCAGTTAGTTCGGGGCACCTGGGTGGCTTAGTTGGTTAAAGGTCCAACTTCAGCTTGGGTCATGATCTCACCGTTCAGTTTGCAAGTTCGAACCCCCGCAACGGGCTCTCTGCTGTCAGCACAGAGCCTGCTTCAGATCCTCCGTCTCCCCCTCTCTCTGTCCCTCCCTCACTCACGCTCTCTCTCTCTCCTTCTCAAAAAAAATTTTTTTTAATAAATAAACAAATAAATAAATTCCAGCTAGTTAACTTACAGTGTAATATTGGTATGAGGAGTACAATTCAGTGATTCGTCACTTCCATACAACACCACTGTTCATCCCAAGTGCCCTCCATAATCCCCACCACCTATTTAACCTATCCCCCCACCCACCTCCCCTCCGGCAAACTGCAGTTTGTTCTCTATAGTTAAGAGAGTGCTTTATGGTTTGCCTCTCCCTTCCAATAAAAAAGACAAATACTACATCATCTTTCCTGACATTATGATCAGACAATGAAAAAATAATACTATAGAAGCAAACACTGAAAATGGAAAATTTAATGCAAAGGAAAATGATTTCCATACTTGGCTCCCAGATGTGTAAGATCTGCTCAAGATTTAAAAGCTGTATAATTTGAGTTCTATTTTCACGTAAGATCTACATCTACCAGGATATGGATGAAAACTGAAGAAAACAACCAAACTGATGTTGTGAATTCATCAGCTTGGCTTTATATAAATTCAGTAATTCTCCACAAAAGTAAAAGGAAGTGAAGTAGCAAATCAGGGATACTGTTTTAGAACACCCTTGTATGGCCTAATAGGATTTCTCGGGCCAATAACTTTCAGGATGGCTGGATTTTTCCTTTTCATAAGGTGAAGTAACATAAAGCAAATTATGACATCAGGTCATTACCAAAAACAGACATGTGGTAATCCTGCCGTTATGTTTATAACTAGCCCTATACAGTGAAAGTAGAAAACAACAATGCAAATAGAAATAACCAATGTTTCACTAAAGAAGGGAAAGGGTAAATTATACAACTAAAAACTAATCAAACTTTAAAGACATTTCCAGTATAGCACTTTACCATTAACTGAGAAGAGAGCAGGGCTTTTCCCCATGATTTACCTCATCAGACCATTCTCATATATCAAAATAATGACAGAAAATGGCAAGCGAAATTAAGCTGCAGCTGTCTAAAGCATTTAATGGAATAAAGGAAATTTTTCTATCAAATGATTACTGGAGCTTTTGTGATGTCAAATAAAGAAAATGATCCCAGAGAAAATAACTAAAATATTTTGGAAAGAAAAAGATTGGAAGGTGTCATGTTGAGATGATTAATGGAGAAATGTTAACACCATTAGATTAGTAATTTTAAAACAAATCACAATTCCGAAATTGCACCCTTGAGAAGGGGAAATAGCCACATATAATACAGACTCACAAAATTAAAGGAAAAAAAATGTACTAAAAGAGCTTGGATTAGTTGTACTTTCAAACCAGTAGGGAGCAAGGGAAAAAGTGTACTAATTATGGTAGTGGGAAAATTATTTTGAAAAGTTTTAGACTATACTATACAGTATTTCAGTCAAATACAAAGGAAAGAAGAAATTCACACAGCTTTTTAGCACTGCTTGTAAAAAGATCCTGTGAATTCATTAGACGAGTTAGAAAGCGTGTTACCTATAAATTTTGTCAGATGGCGCAGTTTTGACTTTTCTCAGAAATATGCAGCAGGCCAAAGAGCTTGTTACACTCTAACAACTTAATTAGAGGCTCTTTGCAGGTCTGCGTGGCATGGTGGAACCCTCAATACATATTTGTTAAGTTCAATATATACATAAATGTAATTGTGTATACACACACATACCTAATGTGTGTGTGCACACTTATGCCATAATGGCAAACATTTATTTTTATTTTTATTTTTTTCATGTTTATTTTTGAGACAGAAAGAGACAGAGTATGAGTGGGGGAGAGGCAGAGAGAGAGGGAGAAACAGAATAGGCAAACATTTTATTTTATTATTTTTTGAATGTTTATTTTTGAGACAGAGAGAGACAGAGCACGAGCAGGGGAGGGGCAGAGAGAGAGGGAGACACAGAATCTGAAGCAGGCTCCAGGCTCTGAGCTGTCAGCACAGAGCCCGACACGGGGCTTGAACCCACAAACCGTAAGCTCATGATCTGAGCCAAAGTCAGACACTCAAACAACTGAGCCACCCAGGTGCTCCAGTAATGGCAAACATTTTAATATCACTGAGATAAATTTAGCTATTAACTTAGTTCAATTGTAAGTACTTTGTGGAGCTCTATGTTAAGAAATTTAAGAAAATGGCTGACAACCATTTTCTTCCACCTCTCTCCTACTACTCTGATAGGAAGGGGAAAGGAGTGGTATGAAGAGAACATTCCATTTGAATGGGTTCAAAACATTTTGCTTGACATAGGAGTCATGTGGCATAGTGACAAATTTCTGGAAAAGCAGGTTTCTGTGTTTGTTAAATTTTGCTTAAGCTTTTCAAATATAAAAGGTCGACCATAAACCTCTGGAAGAGAAAAACAACATGCAAATTTTTCTAAGTAAATTTGAGAACCTTTTAAAACCCAAAACTTGAATACTCGTGGAGTGATCATTCCTTACAATACACCTGAGAAATAATGCTGGTCATAGTTATAATAATGGCAATGGCAATAGAACAGTCCGTTATAAATATACATTTTCAAGCAATTATGGTTACTTTTCAAATTAGGGAAGTGAAGAAACAAAACTTTGGGGGAAATCTGAAATACTACATAGAAATTTGGGGAAGTATAGTGGCTATATGTCTTTGCCTGATAGAAAACTAATTATCAAAGTAAAGGAAGGAGATCTGAGCTAAAGTCCCAGCTTCAGTGAAAATGCTTTAGAAATGACATCCATTAAATGTATTTGCCTATGAACAACTGAAACATTATAATATTACTGTGTAAAATCTTATAGCGGACACAAGGATGATCAAGAATAAATATCCACCATTTAAGTCAATTCCAGGTTACTTCACAAAATTCCTCACATTTAATCCTTTACTATGCATGAAAACAATGGATTAAGAAAGTTGAGGGGTGCTTGGGTGGCTCAGTCAGTTGAACATCAAACTCTTGATTTTGGCTCAGGTCATGATCTCATCATTCCTTTGAGCCCCTCATTGGGTTCTGTGCTGACAGCATGGGAGCCTGCTGGGGATTCTCTGTTTCCCTGTGTGTCACTACCCCGCTCCGTCTGTCTGCCTGTCTGTCTGTCCGTCTGTCTGTCTGTCTCTCTCTATCAATAAATAAACTTGAAAAGAAAGTTGACAGTAAACTGAACTTGTTTTTTTTTTAAATATGCTATTTGCAATATTGTCTATTAAACAGTCTCTTTTAAAATCAACTTTATTGGGGTGCCAGGGTGGCTCAGTTGGATAAGTGTACAACTCTTGATTTTGACTCAGGTAATGATCTCACAGTTCATGATTGCAAGCACTCTGTCCATGAATTTGAGCCCTGCACGGAGCCCTGGCCGCGCAGAGCCTGCTTGGGATTCTCCCTCCCTCCCTCTCTCTCTGCCCCTCCCCTGCTCTCTCTCTCAAAATAAATATACTTAAAAAAAAATTTTTTTAACGTTTATTTATTTTTGAGACAGAGAGAGACAGAGCATGAACAGGGGAGGGGCAGAGAGAGAGGGAGACACAGAATCTGAAACAGGCTCCAGGCTCTCAGCTGTCAGCACAGAGCCCGACGCGGGGCTCAAACTCACGGACCGTGAGATCATGACCTGAGCCGAAGTCGGACGCTTAACCGACCAAGCCACCCAGGCGCCCCAAAAAATAAAAATAAATAAAATCAACTTCACTGAGGTACAGTTTATGTACCACAGAATTCAACAAATGCAAAAGTCAGCATATTTTAAATTTACAGTTTTGAAACCACTGCCACCATTTGATTTGTAGAACATTTCTATAGCTCCCTCAAATGATCCCATGTGTCCAT
Organism: Leopardus geoffroyi; assembly: GCF_018350155.1. Taxonomy (NCBI): domain Eukaryota; kingdom Metazoa; phylum Chordata; class Mammalia; order Carnivora; family Felidae; genus Leopardus; species Leopardus geoffroyi. Next base: position 28,018,800 of record NC_059343.1, read on the forward strand.
TTTCAACAACTCATTATCCCCATCCCCATCCCCAGCTTCAACCAATCATGTAGCCTGTTCAAATATTCCCTTAGACCTAAATATTTGACTTATCTACCTCATTAAAATATTGTAATCATAAAATAACACAATGCAGATGCTTTGAAAACAGTCGCCATTCACATGGTACGGTCCTTTAAAGGACTGGACTAGTACATGGAAAGGCTGGGCTATGTACTTTCCGCTAATCGTTCCTTCTCACATGAAAAATGGTATTCAGTACTACTTAAAATATTTTCAAACTGTTCCAAAGTTCCAAACCTTGGCAGAATTATAAAACACTGTGACAAGATGTTATGAGGATACCTACTAAGTCCCATTTTAAAAATGGTTCTTGAGGATTATAGTAAACATGTCTGGTCACCAATTCTTTGATTTTCATCTTTCTTTTCTGCTATCTTACGGCAAGATGGCAAAATCCATTTTAGGCTTGTCTCCTTTTTTTTTTTTTTTTTTTAACAGTTCTTGGCACATTTATCTGGCATATATTTAGTGACTAAATGTGGTACAACTTTCAGGAATTGAATAAATTCACCAAATATTTATTGAGGACCTGCTAGGTAGTCCTGATCTCTTATAAGCTGACCTTTGGTAGGTAGTGAATTGAGGTTGACAGGGAAAACAACAAGGAAACTAATTAAAAAATAAATAAGGAGTTTCAGACGGTCATAAATGCCACAAAGAAAATAAAACATTGGGTGTGTATACAAAGCCAAGTGTTATCTTGGTGTGCATTTCAGGTTTATAACTTCTCTGTAGGTTAGTTTTAGAATAAATATCTATTTGTATAAGAAAAAAAAGAAAAAAATGGTTGAATCTAAATTGCCTTAAAACATTCTGAGTACTGCAAGAATCTCCACTGCGACCATAGCCAGATGCAGCTCCCTTCACCTTTGTGTTTAGAATGTGTAGATTTTCACAACAGGATGCTGTAATTTAACTGCAGACTTAAGATGTATACTTTTGAGTTTATAATATGAAAGATGTCCATTTCTTTACCACTATACATCCTGTGAGGACATGATACCATGTAATTTTTCCAAGTACAGTCAATGATGGGTAGCACGTTTCTTTTATTTATTTATTTATTTATTTATTTATTTATTTATTTTAGCGGTTTTTTTTTTTTTTTTTTTTGAGAGAGAGACAGACAGACAGAGCATGGGTAGGGGAGGGGCAGAGAGACAGGGAGACAGAATCTGAAGCAGGCTCCAGGCTCTGTGCTGTCAGCACAGAGCCCGATGCGGGGCTCAAACTCACAAACTGTGAGATCATGACCTGAGCTGAAGTCAGAGGCTCAACTGACTATGCTATCTAGGCACCCCAAAGGTAGCAAATTTCTAATCTGGTGCACCCTCTGCAACTCTTGCTTGCAATTATTTCCCACACTGTTAAACATATCAAAATAATAACAGTCATTCTAAATGGGGGAATCATCAGGTCTATACAGTAACACGCCTAGGGTGCAGTGCCAATGTTAGAGCACATTCGAAATTAATTGTGTTGTGTGTGCCATCCTATTTCTACTGCTTGGTGAAAAGAAACTATTTCTGCTATGCCCATGTGGGGTTTACCATTGGAATCCAAATGTCTGTAATACATCTGCATATTCTTCTTCTATGGTTAAATTACTTCATCATCACATAAATCCGGAATGAATTCTGCTGTGAGGATTTAGACGGTCTAATCCATAAATCAGGGAAGTAGGCTGCAGAGTTAAACTGTTGTGAGTCGTTTGGCACTCAAATGTGCTTATTTACATTGTAAGAGTCTTTTTTATTCTAGAATGAAATCATAAGCTTAATCTGATAGACCAAAATCCGTACTTAGATCTTTATTTTGCAAGCCATTGATTTTGATAGTTTGGGATGCTTACATTTAAATATGGTCAAACATATTTAAATTGAGTTATAAGATTTAGTTTCAGTAAACACAGGAAGACCTCACTTAGGAATTATTTTGATGTGCACCTAATGCAGTCAGCTTAAATTCGCAGCTTTCTTTTTTTTTTCCTTTTGACATATTCTTTTGTTTTTTTTTTTAATATTGAATTTATTGTCAAATTGGTTTCCATACAACACCCAAAGCTCAAAAGAAGATCCTTCTTTTGTATTTGTCGATGCTATGTTTTAGCTACATTGCTGATGGGATAGAAAAAGAGATGGAATGAAGAAATCTGGTCTACAGTGAACCTGGAATACTCAAAAGTCCTATCATGACAAGTGAAATATAGGAGCACTTTTCTATGGTGATTATGAGGTCCTCTCCTTTGATGATAACTTGCTTCCTCAACTGCTTTAAATTTTTTTCTCTCTACTCATGCACCTAAGTACACTATGTGGGAGATGATGTTGTAAAAGATGGGATGAGGAATCTGCAGGATTCCTGCAGGATGTAGTTGAGCTACTGCCAACACTGCTAAGCAGCCCCACTGCTTCTTGTGGTAATCTTAGTGATACCGTAATATTCTCTCTCAAGTGCACATCGTCAACACTCAATGATATAGAGCATTTCAACAGCTACCAATGGTGGATTTTTCGCAGGTACTGCAGAATCAAGATAATGAAATTACTGGAATAGGAAAGAAAAAAATGCTGACTGAAATGTCTTCGTAATTTTACAAATTACAGATATTAAAGTGGTTATTTAGACAGGACTATCATGGCTCCTACGATAATTTAGAGGCACATCCAAGCTAATTGGCACATTAACATATGCAGAATTAGGCGGAGCGGATAAGAAAGCAAGAAAACCAAGTCAAATTCATTTTCAAACGTCCTTGTTGAAAATTCTATTTGTCTGAATTAATTCATTTCTGCAGGAATTCTCAGCTGTGTTTTCTACTTTCATCCAATTACCATAAGAGTAAGGGCACAATCAAAATTGAAGAAAGTCACCCCAACTCCCTCCCATTGAAATCCTGACAATGCCATACATGTGAACGACAAGGAGTGAGAACTCAGACATGTGATGTGAAGAAAAGACTGTGGGGCAACTCAGCCATTACCAAGAATGAACTCTCCAAAGCTGTTCTCAACCTTTGCTACATGTGAAAATACCCTGGAGAATTTCCAATAATTCTCATGACTGAGTCTACACAGAAATTCTGACATGATTGGCCGAGGGCACCCCCGGGGAACTTCGATTTTTCTTCCAGATCTTAGGTGCTAAAACTAAACGTCCATGTTTTGGTAAGTTCTGCAGGAAAATTAAGGAGTAAATAACTATATTCGTGGTATGTGTTTCTTTGCAGTTAGATAATTTAATGATTTTATTCTGCAAAATTACAATGCTGTTTTGAGGAAATTCTCCGTGGTTTTTATATTTCAATCATACTATTTTTGAAATAGTTCTTTAAGTTTCTGATTTATGTATCTAGAAGATAAACTTGTGTATCTAGAAGAACTCTCCCCATTTGCTTTATTCTATTTGATTCAATAAGATGTCACCTTAATTTTGTACTTGAATAAAGATCTCTCTTTAAATGGCCTGGCATTGGGGCTTTGATGCTGTGGTCAAACTATTTAAGATTTTGGTGTTTAAGATTTAAGTTTATGTGTGATTGTCTGAAAAGAAATGCTCAGGTCACTGTAAGCTCCGATATCCTTGCAGTATGTAGTCTTAATGTCTAAATGGTTAAGCTTTACTCATGTGAGCTCATGCCAGTAAATACAACAGTATATATTTTTAATCAGATTTAGAATCAGAAGGCTCAATTCTATAATCATGACAGATAACTGATCAAATAACACGCTGAGGCAGGGCGGGGGGCTCATTTCTGCCTTATAGTTACAAATGCAAATGGAATGCAAGGACCTATTCTGGTCTATATCTACTTTTATAAATAGTAAGAGTATATATGAAGAGTTAGAAAGTATACACATTGCATGGATGTCCTTAATACCAGGAATTTGTTATACCTGAGAATCTTAATCTTAAAAGGCAGAAAAAGAAGGCTTGAAGAACAGAATTAAATTTGATAGCAAAACTATCACTGCACCACACGGTGGAGTCAGACATCCACAAATCTCAGTGGCCAGTGTGTGACAGGAAATCAGAGCACATTATTTAAGATGACTAAATACGGTAATGCTATTCCTTTTGTCTGGCTTCTCAGTGATATACTAAAACAAGTACTGATTCCTGAAACGGGAAAGCTAAGTCCACTGAATCTTTTATTTGTTTTTAAATTTTTCAATGTTTATTTATTTTTGAGACAGAGAGAGAGACAGAGAGCACCAGCAAGGGCAGAGAGAGAGAGGGAGACACAGAATCCAAAGCAGGATCCAGGCTCTGACCTGGCAGCACAGAGCCTCATGCAGGGCTCGAACCCACGAACTGCAAGATCATGACCTGGGCTGAAGTCGGATGCTTAAATGACTGAGCCACCCAGGCGCCCCCCCCCACCCCCACCCCTGACGGAATCTTTTAATTAGCAGTGAAGTCTGATGAAAGTTTAAAGAGACAAGTTGTTTTGCATTAATACAAACCATTAAAATTAGCCCCCATGATATACACTCAAAAAAAAAATGTCATTTTGGTGGCATTCTTAGTGGCTTCTTTGTCTGACAAACTCTGCTTATGTTCTTACTTCACAGACAACCTCTTTACTTTCTACTTGTTTCTTTGAAGAGAGTTTCAAATCAAGCTTCAGGAAATGCAATCCTTGAAGTAAATCTGAGTACCTGATAACTCTGTTCCAGAAAACAATTCACTAGCTGTCATCTTAAAAGAATATCTTGGAGAAGAATGTTTCAATAGCTTTCAGGAGGCTTGCATTTTCCAATATTATATATTACCAGTGGCGGAATTCAAAGTCAAGAAGTATCTTGAAAATGCCCGTGCAACCAGAAATTCATGGAAAACGGATTTGAGCTTGTTAGTGCTCTAAAATCCCTTTTCTCAAGTAGATTTGAAATTTCTTAGTTGACATGTGTGCTGTTATTTCCAAGTATTTCAAACTGTGATAATTAAAAACATTTTTACTACAGCTTTTTTAGTGGAGAAAACCAAACACTTTCTATTATGGTATTAAAAACTAGTATGTTATATTCATGTTTATGGAATCCTGGATTTATATCTCAGTTAAAATACTCAGGATCCACAGCCTTTTCAACGAAACAAGCTGTTTTTTTTTTTTCCTAAAAGCTCCCATTTGTTTCTAAAACAATAACAGCTATTGCTTGTTTCAAAGTTGCTACTCATACTTCCATTCTGTAAGCCTTAAAAAACTATATATTTTATAGTACAAATGTTCACTTTTAATGTTTATTATTTATACTGTTCAAAATTTCCCTTAATTATATTCAGAAGTTTATGAGCAGTCTTTAATCAAACGTTCCTCCAAGTTTATGTCACTAAATTAAAAAAAGAATTGATTCTATTCTGCTTTTAGTTTATAATCATGTAGTCCTTCCCAACTCAGTAATTTATGTCATTCCTGACATGCATTTTTCTAAAGCCTGCCTATAAAATTTTCTATGTGACTCACGAGGATTCTGCCAACAGGATTCCCCCAAACCACATCTTCTTCATCCCCTGTTGCACTGAGGAACCCCTCTGCCCTGGGCTTGGTAACTCTATCGAAACCACCTATACTCTGCCCCGTGTTCTCAGGGACTTCTTTGGTCAGAATTTGACAATATGGTAACGTGTCCCATGCTACTGTGTACAATGATGCTCTGGACACCAATTTAACTATGACTCAGTGCACTGTAATTGCACTGTAACCATGACCTATAAATCCAAGAGTTAATCCAAAAACTCATTTTAAAATGAAAACACTCGGGCATCTCCACCAGTTAGTGCGAAGAGGGCCTTTGGGATGGGTATATAACCTTCTAATGCCCCTCCTATCATAACATACTTCTCTGAGTCATCTTTGGCTGTTAGGTTCATAATATGTACCTAAGATCTGAAAAGCAGCTACATTACTATCAGAAAATATCAAAGATACTGAAATAAATAATACCTACCATACTTTACATAGGTTGAAATGTTATTTAAAAATAGAATTGCAGCTTTTAAAAAATACTTTCCAAGGTAAAAGTTAATTGAGGTATAGCTTAAATTTATAAAGTATAAAGGGATCTTACATTGATTTCCATTACTGTTTTAACTCTCATTCTAGAAAATCTGGCTTGGGACAGTTCGGATTGAACAGAGTGGGATGTGTGAGTACATGTGAGTGTATATGGTATGATTATTAGTAATTAAATGCAAATTTATATCTCAAACATTTTGCTATTAACTACTTGCAATACATTAAGTGTAGAATATAGAGATCCTATAAATTATGATTCCAAGATAACAGAGATGAGCTGATAATAAAATATTTGAGACTGAATTTTTTGAGGCTGCATTTTTAGTGGTACCACTAAAACTAATTTGTTTACAATTTACATTCCTAAGGCTTCCCTCTAGCTTTAGTCTGAAACTACCGAGAAACAGCAGACTTCTATATGACATTTCCCTATCTTTTAAGTATCTCTGTTTTAAATTCTGCCACCATATATTTTCAAAAATAAAGCTTAGAGTACTAACCTAGAGCTCTCTTTTCCCCGTGCGTCCAGATACTCAAATCAGCCAATGAAATAACACTCCATACAATGAGCCGCATAAATTTTAACTCAGAAATTCAGCAATGTCCTGTTCAGATAATACACCCAATAACAGTAGCTCATTCCCAGTCTACTTGCCTGGGCTTCCTGAGGCATCTGAGCTGCGTCCACTTTGTCAGCAATATAAGCTGCCAACTGCTTGTCAATAGATGAGAGGGACTCCTGAATTAAGTGCAAGGATTTTTCGATCTCCTGGGCAGACTGGATACTCTGTTCAAGCAACTTTTGCCTCCTCACAGCCTAAAGAAAATAAGTGAGAATGAATCAGTGAAATGCTTACTCGCGGTAGTTTTTCTGCAACCCAGCTGCAAAGTAAATGAAGATTCTAGATTCTTCCACCATCACCTTTTTGTAAGATAGATTCCGCAGCTTCCTGCCACTCATTCAGCTCTGCTTACACAAATAAGAGTAAAAATGAGAAAAAAAAAAAAAAAAAGGAATTAGCACACAGAACTACAGGATCAGGAATATACGCAGGACAAAACCACAGAATTATGCACATCAAGGAAAGAGGGTGGAAAAAACATTAGTGAAAGCATCTTGGACACTGCAATCTGTCGTTCTCAGACCGAATGTTCCTCCTGATCTCATTATATAGTTCAAGAGATTTGGTTTACTTAGAATAGGGTCATCGTCATCACAATCCAATTCAAGATGGATAATCCACTTCCACCAGTGAGACACATAGACAATCTGTTCAGAATCAACTCCTTTTCAAAAGGAGAATTTCACATAGTCATCTGGTTATGGATTTATTTTAAATATGACTTGTACCTGTTTTCTATGGGCTTTTTCCGCCATGTTTTTTTTTTTTTCACGATTTGGATTATGGAAATAACTTGCACAACTGGATCTGTGTTACTGCTGAGGCGGAACAAATAAGTAATCCTAATATAGCCGCAATTAATCTTGATTGTTACTATAGGTATGATTAAGATAATTTAACATTTTCCAAATATAAATAGCAATGCTGAACAGATTGCACAGTCTCCCTTCAAGGATCTGTTCACCTTTAAAAGAAGAGTTCTAAAAGTAAGGAATGGGACAAGGAATTTAATGAGAATTCCTTAAGTTATGCATCATACCAAGTGTTTTGCTTTCTAACACGATGTGTACACATGATTACCTGGTACAAGAGAACTATCCTTCCCACACACCATGAATGGGGTTTTAAAAATGTCCCTGCTTCTGATGAATACAGCCTAATATATAGACTTGTCAAATCACTACCCTGTACACCTGAAACTAATGTAACATTGTGTGCCAACAATACTTCAAAAAAAATATGTAAAGGAAAAAAGAATACATACATTGGCTCTGAAGCTTAAAATGTATTAGAGATACCATTATTCTTTAAGGAGGCCAACTGGGAACACATTGTTACTCAACGGTGAATAAGGCTAAGAGGTCTGGACCAAGGTCTTGCACTGCAGCAGGAGTGGGAAGACATTGTCAGTATTTCTATTAGTACAGGAAATCTTCAGGATTTTGCCCCTGGCTTTCCTTTTTTCTCATTCCACCCACAGCTTTAGTTGCGCTGAGCCCTCTTAACGCTCCCATCTCTCAACACTATGTCTCCAGTCCAGATCTCTCCCTCGATCTCCTCATGTGCATATGCGATACCCAACCTGACATCTCTATGTGGACATCCCACAGCAACCAAAACAGCAGCAGGACCAAATATCGGCATCTTCTGCGTCCCCTTCTCACCTAATTCTCACCTCTCCAACTTGTTTTTGCTCTCCCTCTGTACTTTTTTCCCTATTTCAGTGACTTACAATTATTCATTGCCTTTATTAGGCTTAATTCTGAATATTCCCTCTTCTCCTATCATGCCGTTCACCATTTTGTGTTTAATCAATCAATTCCCAAACCTTTCTTCTACCTCTTAATACTTTCTGATTCCATCCTTTTCTTCCACCCCCTGCCCCACCCCAACACCACTGTCATTACTCTAGTTGAGGTCATTATCACCTCTTGCCTCAAAAACAGTACATGCTTTTGGCTGGTATCCTATCCTATCATTACCCATCTGCAATGTAGCTATGGTGTGCTCTTTCTAAAATGCAATCATGGTTCTCTGCTTAAAATCCCCTAGTGAGTATTCGTTTTCCTGAGGATCAAGGCAAAACTCCTTAATATGGCTTTAAAGTTCCTTCATAGTCCCTGCTGGTGTCTTCTACTTCGTGCTCAAGCTACAGAGAAATTTTACTTTTCATTCCTGAACATGCACGATGTCCCTCTTGATACTTGGCCCTAAACATACTACTCTTCTTTCTTCAAACAACTCCACCCTAACTTCTTTTTATTGGCTAATTCACCTTTATCCTTTAACTCTTACCTTGGAAATGTGGACATCTCCCCCACCAGGTGGCTGTCCCTGACACCCTATGCTCTCCGTTGTACTCTGTATTGCTGGCTCAGCATGTATCACACAACACTGTAATTTCCCATTAATTTTTTTTGCCCCTACTTCAGACTTTAAGTACCAATGTGATTAGAGACTGTGGGTGCCTTGTTCATTGCTCAATACCAGTTCCTAAAAAAAGACGAATACTTTTGTTCATGACTGAATGAATGGTGTAACAAAGCTTTTTGATAGGGAAAACAGAGAAGAGTTCAAATAGTTGAAAAATGGATTTACAAAAGAAATTGGGGAACAGGTCGCCACCAGACAGAAATATTGTCTGTAGAAAAGTTCTTCCAGTTTTGTTGTTTTGTTTTGTTTTGGTGTGTGTGTGTGTATGTGTGTGTGTGTGTGTGTGTGTGTGTGTGTGTGTGTTGGAATTAAAAGTATCAGAATACACCATTATTTAAAGAAAACTTTAATCTACTTCTATTAAAACACTTCATCCAAGTCAGTGACCAAGATCTTGCCCTGTAGTCTAATTCAAATATTGTTTCCCCTTTCTTTAGTCAAAACTTCAACTAGAAATTACATCAAATCAAAATTCAGTTAACAGTGCTCATGGCTATAATCAGAACTGTCTGTATTGTACAAGAGAATGTCTGTAGTCTAGCCAGACTTTCTGCAGAGAAATGGATCCCTAATGATAAAGTTTCACCACTGTGACAGGTGGCTGGAGAAAGCTTCCAATCACAGCACACAATAACTGCCTACTCAGGCATTGTTTAAGTCTCATCCTTTATCCGTCTGAAGGCAAAAACAACCTACTGTCCTGTGCTTTAAGATAATAGGATATAATACAGCATAATGTTAAACAACATGTCTAGCCCCAAAATTATATTTAGAAATCTAACCTCTTCTAGTCAGGAGATTCTATGGATTGAAAGAAATAAAATGACTTAAGAGATGATAGCAGAAGAGTTGACCTTAGGTAGGTTGGTTGTTTGCCTGGCCTGGCAGTCAGTAAGAGAGACTGACTTACATGGATTCTTTGATTTTCTGAGAGAGAGAAAAGACCTGATGTCAATCTAAGCTTATAGAATTCTTTGAACTAATGATGGCATAAGCTGCCTTCTATTTCTAAACATCTTGTTGGTCAAACCCTGATGGGATGCCAGGCCTGTGGATTGTCTAGGACCCTCTGGCCACTCGATCTGTGCTGTCTCACTGATTGGAGCTGGTAGGAAGATCTGAACCGTAATCATTTTTTTGTTGCTGGTCCAGAATATGGCTCAACTACTGTTTTAAAATGTTGTATCATGTCTTCAGCTAATCCTCTCAGCAGTAAGAGGAATCGTATAGATGAACACAAGTAGCAAGTATGAGGAGAGTTAGAAACACACCGAAAGGTTGGAAATCAACGGCAAAAATATAAAAGTACAAAAGTGAATCATAATGATGGTTAGGTACCGAAGAAAAAAACATAACAAAATTTTCTTTTGGTTTTCAGAAAAATCCAAGGAAAACTTATTTAAACTAATCAATATACATGAAAATATATTATTATTATTTCTTCAAAGTTTTCTGGAGTATAAAATCAAAAGCTGACTAACTTTTGTTGGCAACGGAAAGTTGTCTCCAGAGTGAATTGTTTTTTACGTTCCTATTCTGTTTTAAGTAATAACCTTTGTGCTTCAATACTACAAACACTTAAATCAGAGAATGACATGGCTAAGAAATTGGAGAAGTGAATTTTTCATTCTGGAAGAATAAATTTCTCAAGTGCAATAAAAAGTGGAAATTTGAGCCAAAATAAAGAAAGGTATTTAAAATATGAATGCAGGCTTAAATATAGTGAAACACATTACACACATTATCCCAATAGCTTTCTACAAATCATCACTCATTAAGGAACTATATGTCCTGATGTACTTATTAAAGTTACTATACAACACAGTAATTTTTATTTCATTTGGTAAATAACAGACTTGACTGCAAGTCACTTGCAATTGCAAATAAGTTGACTTGACTGCAAATAAGTTACGAATATGGGTGTTTTTCCTATTAAAATAAGAACTTCTGAGAAAATTATAAAGATTTATTTCCCTTATAGTTAAGCTTTCTAGCCAGCAGCAAATGCTTATTAAGCACATAATATGTTGCAGAAGTGAATTTTACAGATAGTTTCTCACGATAGGAGATAACAACCAAATGAGAAAAAAATCTAGGAGAATGCAAGGATGAAACATTTTTTAGCCAAAAAAAGAAACAAGAAAAACAGTCTACATGATAGGAATTAAAAAGTGCCAGAAAAGTGTTTTTGTCCAAAATTCCCTATCCTATACTGATGCAATTCTTCTCTTGGTTGCATACTCCACCAATTTAAAAAATATATGTATGGATTAAAAAAAAAAAAACTGCTAGAAGAGAAATTCCCAAGAAATTTAATTCATTTTGTAGCATGAGTTAGTTTGAGGCCACAAAAATAATTTCCTCTCAGGATCTGTGGGATATGGGTTTGGGAAAGGGAGAGATTTTGTCATTATTTTGTTTCTTCTTTTATGAGTGTGTTATTGTTTTACCTGATTTGCTTTTGTTTTGGGGTTTGTTTTGGCAGAAAACTGGGGAATAATTTTTGATGCCTGGCTATGATTGTGGGGGACCTACTGGGCAGAGGAGGTTTTCATGAGGAAGCCATTTGTTGTGGAACCCCTTGTGGAGGGGTACAAGAGTGATATAAGTCTTGAGGAAAGGAAAACATGACTGTGCAAAAGATGCACTTTGATATCTTAGCATCTTGCACAAACCTTTTTTTTTTTATCCAATTATGTAATAAATATTCCTTGGTTCCTTACTATGTGCCAGGCAAAAGCAGCTCTCAGTTTTTTCTTCATAAAGTATACAGTAGATCCAGGCTTACCAATGTAAAATTTGCCCTTTCGTTGGCCCTATGCCAAAAAACGGGATTCTTTTTAGTGGGCTGGGATTTTGAGATGCACTTGGCTTTTCAGAAGTCTGGACTGTGGATTTTCTCGAGAATTGCAGATCCTTGCCCATTCTGCTCTAATTTATGGGGAAAAAACATTCAGGCTCTTTGTGCAGACAAATTACCTAGGGATTCTTTAAATTGTATTCATTAGAATTTCTAAGAAAAGGGAAAGAAGACATGTCAGATGGTTCATTAAAAAAAAAAAACAATATGGTTTATGATCATCTTGTAGTAAAAAAAAAACACAACGATTTATTGTTTCTAAGTATTTGTCATTTAGACCCACACATGTAAAATGTTTTCACTTCCATCATTGTTTTATTTTCTTTTCCCTAAGTAATGAAATATGATGGCCATTCTTCAATTAGGCCTCATTTCTTTGAGTTATTTTAGTAGTACATGAACTAAAGAAAACTATTTCTCAAATTTTGATGCAAATAAAGCAACCGCTAATTCTTGAAGCTTCTGCTTGGGGGAGAACATTAACTGCCTCACTTTAAATGCCACTACCTTGCACAAAATAGAACAACGACTTAAGTATTTTTCTCATGGACAGTGGCTAGAAGGTGGGAGTCCTGAAAGAGATGTGCTAAAAACAAGTCCTACTCCCACGGCTCTTCAGAAACTAATGTGGAGAGCAAAGAGAGGCCACTGATCTGCATTATTTAACAACCTCACCTGACTTCACACAGACTGTCCTTGACCAAAAAGTTCTATTTTCTGGAGTCTCATGTTCAGCACATCAGTAAATTAATGCAACTACTTCCTTTTCGTGTTTCTTTGATACCAATAGAGTGGTTGTAATTTGCTCAAATACCAAATCATAAAAGTACTCAATTTGACTGAATTGTTTTTGGTGGGTTGGAGAGCACTTTTTAGTGAACTACAGTTGACACACAATGTTACATTAGTTTCAGGCATACAGCACAGTGATTTGACAAGTGTAGCTACCATCTGTCACCACGCAATGCTATTAAATATCAGTGACTATAGCGCCTATTCTGTATCTTTTATTGCCAGGACTTACTTATTCCATAACTTGAAGCCTGTATCGCCCTTGCCCCTTCACCCATTTCCATTAGCTGTTTCCTCCTAACTCTTATGCAACTTACGAGCTACTCTGAAGCTCCATCATTATGGTCATGAATGCAATGGACTCTCTTATCTTAGAATTTTAGCTACAGTCTTGAACTGAAAACAGTGAGTCCTAAATTCCTCTCTAAGAGATCGAGATAACAAGTTTTATCTCAGAAAACTTTACATGAGAGGTAGGAAAGCTGGCTCTTCTTTCATGACTCCACCAAGCTCATTACTCCAACACTCCAGGTAGATTTTGAAGAGAATCATAGCCTGAATCCATGGCCAAGGGAGACAGTGTGATGACATCACTGGTCAACTCCTCAAAGAAGAATAAAAAGTGGTACTTCAACCTCTCTACCCTAAGCAAGTTAAGGAAGCTCCAGGTCTATTACCCATAGAGTCTGGGAGTCCAGAGTAAATTGGGATGGCATCTAATTACAAACCTGGACTCGGCTCATGCAGCTAAATGCTTTATTTGCTTTCTATGCCTAAGGAGGTATAAAGGAAAATAAATTAGAAATGATGGTATACTGAGGAGCGGAGGCAGCTGTGCTTCCTAAACCCTGGTGTGGCAAAAAAAAAAAAAAGTCTCCATAGATCAAGTAGGGATGGAAAAAGGCAGTCATATTTGAGTGGTCTAGCAGAAACAATGCTTCAGGAGCGAGAGTACTCCACAATGAAGAGGCTTGAAGATATTTTCACTAAGCGTGTTTTTCTCATCAAAGAATTGGGAAGACGCAGGAACTATTGTAAGACCTCTTAGAGAACCAACACTTGCACCCCAAAAAAGTCAGTGCTTGTGTCCTTGCTATATAAAATACAAAACACCACAAAAACGCTAGCTACCAGGAGAATTTCGCCACTTTTCTTTCTGCCAGTGGAGAAAAATGGGACACAGATGGGGTAAGGAAAAGTGATGGTGATGTAGAGAGGAACCTGATCACTCTCCTCTTGTACTGCACATCACTTAGGCCAGGGTTTAAGCTTGAAATGGAACAGCAGAAGAACATTAAACTGAAGATGAGATTGAAATTTTAAGCTGAACTAAACTGGCTTTAACTTTTTAATTTCACAGAAACGGGAAAACAATGGGATCTATTCAAGATGTCAGTAAGAAAGATGAAACAATCATCAGCTTGAAGCAAAATATTTCATGTTTCTGTCCTACCTGGTTCAAACTATACAGAAAACTGCTGTGATGGTCAATGAACTCAACACTTGATAAACTGAAGTAGAGGCAGAGGAAAAAGATGGATATGAGGAACAGCTAGAATGTGATCTTGGGAAAGGTAGGAAATGGTTTATGGAAGGCATGAAGAGATAGATCATGAAGGACCTAGGAACAGTCTTCGAAACACTGAGAAATATGGGAGCACGGCATGATTAGAAGGCTTATAAAGAAGAGACTCTTAAAAACTGAGAACAAACTGAGGGTTGATTGGGGGGTGGGAGGGAGGCGATGGTGGGTGATGGGTATTGAGGAGGGCACCTTTTGGGATGAGCACTGGTGTTGTATGGAAACCAATTTGACAATAAACTTCATATATTGAACAAAAAAGGCTTATAAAGTTACAGTGATGCCTTGTTTTATACAGTATCTACCAACTTCCCAAGTGTGGACTACTGATGCTATCAAATGCAATGCTTCGCCTACTGATGGACAATTTCAGTGAACAGCCAATTAAAGTTTCTGAAGGATAATTTGACGGTCATTAAGGAGGCATGGCAGGAAAAGGTCAGGAATTATTTAAGGACCACGAGGCACCTTCTGTTTGTCTCACAAACACGTTCTCTTAACTTTTAGTTGTTCAGAGCTGGCAGGAGGGCATCCTTATAAAAGCTAAAATTTGAGGCACACCCTGGGCCTCACTGTAGACTCGGACCTCTTTAGGGTTGATGAGAAATAAACATCTCATTTTTCATGACTTTGTAGGGTGGAAGGAAAATAGTAGATCCTCCCAGAGTTGCATACGACATTCCTAGATGGTTCAGTGTGCTTTCAGCAGGCTAAGGAAAGGCTTTTTCAAGAAGAATCCAACTAGTATTTTCCAAAGGGAATTAAATGGAGATTAAAAGAAAAGCAGAGGGGAAAGAAGATAATGTACAGCAGAACGGACAATTTTCAACTACTCACTGTCTCAGCAACCTTCAAAAGCTTCTCTTTGTTGCCTTTTTTGTTCGTGTGTTTTCAAATTAGTCTGTCATACTTTTTCCTAAAGAAAGGAGGTTCCACACACTGTTCCTTGGACAAGGAAGATCAAACAAATAAAAAACTATGTTGCTTTAAGCCACTTTAGATTTACTCTTATGGGGAGTTCTGGCACAATTAGTTTTTGTGGCATGCTTGTTAGCATACATGATAGGGATTCAGGCTCTAAATAATTAGTCAGATGTGCACAAGTGTTTGTATACATATTCTTTAAATATAAAAGAATGTTACATTATTTACAAGTATCTTCAAGATTTATATTTTTTAATATCACTTGGTTTAAAACTACTGGGCAGAAAAATCCTCAAACCATGTGCAATGAGCTCTCTATAATTTCCTTTACAGGAAAAGATTATAAACGTAGAAACCACCGGGGTCATGGTTAGTTGGAACTTCATCTGTTTCAGGTCTCTGTAGGTCACTGGAGTGCTTCTGTGACCTCTGAAGGAAGCACACTTGAAAGCAATGTTTGGGAATCACTTTATCAATGGAAGTTGACATCAGATAGCCATCACTTTCAAGTAAAGCATTGATAGAATGGTCAATGAGCTGTACAGTAATATATCTAAGACATTTCTGGATTTTTGCTGCATCCATTCATCTTCATGGGTAGACAAATGAAATTGGTCTTCCACGCTGGCAGGAGCAAACCAATGCATTATTTCAGCTTCAAATAGAAAGTGCTGGAACTATAATACAGTAAATCTAGAAGGAACCTACAGAGTTCATCTTATCCTGGCCTTTTCAAGGTAACTTCAGAGGCCATCCTGGTCAGCAAAGCTTCTCTGGTGTAATGGCAAAGGTAACTCCCCAATTACACATGTGTTCACAATATGAAAGTCGAAACTTTAGGCAACTAATAATTTATTGATATTGTAACTAACTAAAATGTCAGAGAATAGTGCTCTGGTACACAATGGCGTGACAGAATCAGAGTCTAGGGATAAACTGAATCAGGACTGAGAATACATGTCTACGTAACTCATGGAATCTACCGAAGAGAAAAAAAAATCCAAATCTTGGGGTATAATCAAGTTGTTGAATGAAGCAGTAAGTAGAGATGAGAAACACAAGTAGGAATGTAGCCACTGAGAAACTTAGC
This sequence comes from Leopardus geoffroyi, assembly GCF_018350155.1. Lineage (NCBI taxonomy): Eukaryota > Metazoa > Chordata > Mammalia > Carnivora > Felidae > Leopardus > Leopardus geoffroyi. The sequence continues at coordinate 28,035,186 of NC_059343.1, forward strand.
TGATTTCTGGCAATTGCTTCTATTATCTCAGGAAGCCAAAGACGCAGTGACTTTTCCCTAGTTCAAGTGTAGGTACAGAAAAGGCAAGGCATCACCGTTTATAAAACCATTGCTGGTGCTTCCGTGCTGAGGTATGCAGGTAATCACCCAAGAAGAGAAGGCTTCAAGTCGGCGAGAACCTAGTGAGACCAAGTGTACAGACTGGGAGTTGTGTCAACGTGTCACTGAATGACACAGTCCTTGGTGCTCCTTACATAAGGGCAGTGATTTGTAGCCAACACAACACTGCGACAGAAATCTCAGAGGGAAAGGCCTTTTGGCACTAGTCAATCTCTCCACTCAGGCCTTTCTGACCTCCTTGACTTTAGATGATGTGTGAGAAGCTGATCTGTCACACTACCTTTTATAGACCAAGTAAGGATGGACACAAGGGTTGCCTATAAAACAGATATCAGTCTTCAGTCAGGTAGTCTCAAATGTGGTCCCAAGAATCTGACACGGTTCTGTTTTGAGGTACATTAGAGATCTACGCTAGATTCTTTTTACTGTGACAGAGGCCCATAACGGTCTGAGGCTAGTGTTGAGGTTTCCTTGAAATAAAATGTTCTGGACTCTGTCGGCCTGTCCAGTCGGTCATCAGTGGAGTGAAATTATACTCAGACTGCCAACTAGAAGTGGTATCTGAGAAACTGGAAAACTACTACTCTTCTCTCCTGGGATGTCTGGGATGATCCTTTTTGATTCTTTCCGTATGTATGAAGATTAACAGTATTTATTTATCACAAATATTCCAGATGATCACCATGGTTCTAAAGAAGCTGAAGTGTGTAAGACAGAGTGTGTTTATGGCTTCCTGTCACCCTACTTATCCTTATTACACTGAGTAATTCCTCAGGTCTAGTTCCGTAGCTGCACCGAGCACTATTTTATCCTAAGGTTATTATAAGGCTTTCAAACCTTTTGTTCTCCAAGTAGATAAGATAGACAAGACTGCAGATTTGTAGCAAGGAATTCCTGCCAGGGTCGTTGGCTCCAATGTGATTCATTTGGCTGGGATGTGCACCTTGAACAGCAGGAGCAAGACGCAGGGAACAGCTGCTTTTCTTTTGCTTGCCAAATACGCTGTGCAATTCCTGAGCAGTACACTGGGAGCGCAGAAAGAGGATTCACGTGTTGATGTAAGCACGGGAACAGATAAACCCTGGCAGAGCGGTCCGTTACATCTGATTCCTTGTTACAGGCCATGGTTGTCTGTCACTGAATGCTCTTTGGAGGTAGTAAACTGGCCGAAATAGACATAGACTGTTTCTCAACCTCTTCTCACTTCCACCTCCTCTCCCCAGTGGCACCTAACTATCATCTGGACGTGACACCCAGTGCGCCGAGGGTGTGTGGACTAAGAGAGGAGGAAGGAGGCCTCTGGTGGTGGACCCTCGCTTGTAGCGTTACTGCACTTGCCGTAAGTCAGATACAGCTGAAGATTAAGCTGCAGACAGTATCTATGGCAGTCATGCAGGACTGCTTAGTGTCTTCCAATCTGGTCCCACAGGCACTGTCTGTTCCATCTAGGCTTTGGTCTGGGACAGAGAGAGTGGCAGCGTATTGGGAAACATCGCAATGCACTCTCTATGCCATCCAAAGTTTGCTATGACATCCTAGAAAGTGCTCCTTCTACTCCAGCAGGGAAATGTAGCCTTGAAGGACAGCTACTTTTTCCCCCTTCTCTGCGTAATTGTTTGGGAATTGAAAATGAGCTTCATCGCTGGAATAAAGTGATCACTCAGCTCCAATGAGCACTGTATGGACATGAAAAAGTTAATGGTCCACTAGGAATGCATCTGAGACACTGGGCACCTTGGCAAAGGGAAGTGCCTTAAACAATTCATGCTCAGGTAAAGGTCAAGGCCAGAGTTCTCAAACCTAAACATCAGATTGTAGAGGAAATTTTCAAAATACTGTTGCCATTCTCAATCAAATTGTACTAAGTGAGAAATTCAAAGAAGTTGGCAGGGAGTATGTGGAGACTAACGTTCCTATGCTCTGCCATCTGTGTGATTTTGATGAAATGTGAAAGATGCCATAAATAAGAATTATATAATGACAGATAAATGCAATTAATTGGGCTCACAACAACAACAAAAAAAGGAAAAGCGGAGTACTACCAGCCATTTCTCAAGGTAGATTTGAAAACAACATGAAACTTAGTAAGGTAGAGGCAGTAAAGCAATTCTCTAATTTTATTGGACACTTTTAATGCAAGCTCTCTAATGAATATTTACATTCTATGACGTAAGAAAGAGCTTGATGAACTTGTAAATATTTTTGTTCTTCGTTCCATACAAGAATTGCCCTGAGATACTAGAACACATTGCCAAAAAAAAAAAAAAGTTCTTGAATGTTACCTCTCCCATCCTTCTTTAAAAACAAAAAATGTACAAGTAATTTCAGCCAGATTTGTCTGAATATTAAACAACAGTTTAGATCATTCAACCCAAAAATCTATGAAGTGGCTTGAAAAAAAAAAATCAGTTTTAAAAGAGCCTAGAGGGAGGCACCTGGGTGGTTCAGTCAGTTGAGCAACCGACTTCGGCCCGGGTCACGATCTCACGGTTTGTGAGTTCCAGCCCCGCATCGGGCTCTGTGCTGACAGCTCAGAGCCTGGAGCCTGCTTCGGATTCTGTGTCTCCCTCTCTTTCTGCCCCTCCCCCGCTCATGCTCTGCCTCTCTCTGTCTCAGAAATAAACATTAAAAAAATTTTTTTTAAAGAGCCTAGAGGGCTAAAAGGAAGATAGATGAAATAGATGGACATATACCTTGAGACTGGCATTTTATGCCATATAAATTATATATTAGTTGCAAACTGTAACAGATCATAAGTAAAAGCTATATACAACTTTCATTAAAACAAAGAGAAAAACATCAGGATTTTTTATGAAAAAGTACACAGATAATAAAACTAAAAGAGAATTATCTATTCAAAAATTAATTCCTAAAATGTGAATTCACCAATCCATACTACTGACCTCATTTTTGGAACTGATTAAGTTTTAGTCCTTAACATCAGATGTTTTTCATTTATACATTATCTCCTTTTGCTATTCAAACTTTAATTTTTTTTAATGTTACTTTATTTTTGAGAGACAGAGAGAGAGAGAGAGAGAGAGAGAGAGAGTGACCAACAAGTGGTAGAGAAAGAGAGAGGAAGACACAGGATCCAAAGCAGGCTCCAGGTTCCAAGCTTCCAGCACAGAGCCTGAGATGGGGCTTGAACTCATGAACCGCAAGATCATGACCTGAGCCAAAGTTGGACGCTTAGCCAACTGAGCCACGTAGGCACCCCTTGCTATTCAAACTTTAAAGGAAGGAGTTCAACCACCAAATTTTAAGAAATTTCAAGGTCAGATACCCTTAAATGTATATGTTCAAACTCATTCATAAATATTGTAATGCTTTCCCAAAGCAAACAACAATTTACCTAGAGTGAGTATACAATATTTAAATATTAATTAGGTAGTAAAATAGAAGGCATGTGTTGTATATACATATACAGAAATATAAATATACATATATACATATATAAATATTTATGCAAACAGACATAAGTGTATGTGTGCTGCTGTGACCTAGGTGTCTGAATCAAAGTTAATACGTTATAGTTGGTATACTTACACACAAGAAAATTTTAACTAATGTCTTACAAAACATTTCAGAAATGTCTGTGCAAATAGCCAAGAAAACACTATTTATTGAACTAGGGTAAATCATATTTAAAGATAATGATAGAATTACTACCTACAAAATACAGTAAATAAATACATCTCCATGATTCATAATGATTAAAACACAAATGAAACATATTTCCATCAACCTTTGTTCTTGTGAAGGTTACATAATATTTCATTTCCTGTTTCTATAGAGATAATTAAATTCAAAATACAAGATGTGCACTAAAACATTATTAAAATCAAGAATCAAGGTAACTCACAAAATTGATGGAAGGTAAAAGACAATACTTTCTTAGATAATAAAAAAGATACAGTAAATAGAGAAAGATAAAAATTATTTTCTAATTAAAAAACTGAAGGATAAACTGTCTTGTCTGTTTTTCTTACATTGATGAGGGCTGGGCTATGAAATTTATTATCTATGCGTAAATATTACACAGGTGGGATTTTTCCCCTCAAAATGCCACCATTCTTGTCCAATTATTCAATTAAAATTATTATGAAAAGAACTTGCATGGTCCACTACTCAGCTCAAAAATGAAGTCACCTTGAACACAGGTGTTTGGCCTAACAGTCTGCTTACATTGCAGTTTTTAAAAAAGATAAGAGTTTTATCACAGAGCATTCAACCCAGGAAAGCCAAAAATCAACATATCCAATATCCTTTCTTCAACTGTAAGGAGACAAAGCACCAAATTCAAAACATGAAAAAAAAAATGTAATCCTAGAAGCTATATTCATTATTAAGCCACTAAGATTTCAATCTCTTCAATTCTACCTTTCAAATTTCTGAAGTATTTATCATTGGTTCATCATCCCCAGTGAAATCTTTTTAAACAATGCTGTTCTGTAGAAATACGTCTAATTCTGTAATTTCTGACTCATTTTGAAAGCAATATAGGTATAAAATTAACCAAATATGTAAGCTGACAATCGGGGCTGGTGTCAGCAACATACCGACCTGTGCGATCATGCAGGACTCCATGCTTAGGTCTCACGCTCGCTCTGATGATTTGCTGTCACTGCCTTGAAGTTTAATTTTAGAACAAGAATCCTGCATTTTCTTCTTGCACTGGACCCCACAAATTAAGCAGCTGATCCTAATTACCACAATTTGGAGGAAATGACCAATAGCTAGAAGACTGAAATAAGAATCCAAGCTAAATTGGATAAGGTAGAGGAATTTAAGAGAAGCATGAACTTCAAATTACAGGCACCAGGACACAGTGACATACTAGTGGAAGGAAAATGAATATCAAATGAACGACTTCCAAATGTGAATGTAATTGGAAAATAAGATTCCCAGCCCCAGTCTTTTAGTTGTTTCAAGATATAATCAGATTTATCCTGGAGATACTGCCTGATGATAATGGAATAAAAGTACCTTGCCTTTTGATTGTCCATGTGTCTGTATGTGTGCCACTGTAAATTACATTAGTACTTTGCAGGAAAGTCTCGAAGAAATTTACAACTGTTTACACTGCAAACCATTTTGTGGACTACTTTATGATATTGTTTGCTAACACTTCTGCTTATTTTAAATTGCTCTTTACAACAAAAGAGTGTCTATTGCAAATGTTTTCCACTCTAACTTCTTCAAAAGTACCAGTTCTCTATTATCCCATCCCCACCTCTTCAAACCACCAATACTATATGACCTATAAAAGATGTAGTTCCTTCTCAGGTATGGAGTCTTCCATGAGTAAACTTTCTTCACTTCAAAAGCATCTTCATATTATCTCAATTCACTCACTTCTGCTTCCACAGTCCATCATTCCAGTTCTGCTCATACACCCTCTTCTGTAAACCTTGCTTTCACATGTTAAGTAAATATCTCTACTGGATTCTTCCTCTTATTACAAACAGGTTTAAATCTTCACCGCCCTGGGGTGCCTGGATGTCTCAGGTGGTTAAGCATCCCACTTGTGATCTCAGCTCAGGTTTGATCTCACTGTTCCTGGGTGCAAGCTGATGGCGATGGCGTGGCACCTGCTTGGGATTCTGTCTGCCCTTCTCTCTGCACCCCCCCCCCCCGCCCCGCACGCGCGCGTGTGTGTGTCCGCGTGCACGCATGTGCACTTTCTCTCTCAAAATAAATAAGCTTAAAATAAATCTTCACTGTCCTGAAAGTCAGTAAAATACTGATTCATTACTCAAGTTACTGGCCCTTCTTATTTTTCCCTCACCAAACATTTTTTTTCATTTTCAAAGATATGATAATTATCTTTCATCCCCAGCTATAATGAGACATAACTGGCACATAACACTGTGGAAATTTAAGGTGTACAAAGAGTTAACTTGAGACATTTATAAATTGCAAAATGAGTGCCACCACCCTATTAGTCACCACCTCCATCCCGTCACAGAGTTACCATTTCTTGTCACACAACAACCTGAAGAATAATTCACATTTACTGCTTCTACTTTAGCACTGACCATTTCCTCTTTTACCTCAATTTAACCTCACAGTTGCCCCTCCAGGAACTGAACAAGGCAACTGTAATTAACAAGGGAATGAACAGCAGTGGAACAAATAAATCCAGCTAGTAGAAACTACTTTTTAAAGTATGATGTGGGTGATGGCGATTAAGGAGGGCACTTGTGATGAACACCAGGTGATGTATGTAAGTGTTTAATCACTAAATTCTACACCTGAAACTAATATTATAATGTATTTTCACTAAATGAAATTTAAGTAAAAACTTGGAAAAAAATGAAGCATTAAGTTTTGCAGTTTACGGACAGTTTAGGAAAAAAGAGAGGTAAATATTATTTTAAGTATTTTATAGAATAAGAGGTGGATTCTCAGTTTGCTATTTTTTTACAGAAAATTTATATACTTCTCAGTAAATTGGATATATCAAAACTCTTATGACTAACAGTAATTTGATAAGTTATTTAATATCACACATACCTATTTTCATTAGCTTAATATTTTTGGCTAAAAAATACATACTTATACCTCAGCAGTAAACAGATGAAGAGACAGCACTTTTTTTTCCTTTCTTTCTTTCTTTCTTTCTTTCTTTCTTTCTTTCTTTCTTTCTTTCTTTCTTTCTTTCTTTCTTTTTTAACATTTGGCCTCTGTAATCACAGGAGAGTAGTTTTAATATCTCTTTAGGGTGACAACCTATTTACAGAGACAGGCAAATGTATTAATTTATTTCTTAAGGACCCACTAGCATCAAGAGGTCTAAAAGTGGACCTCATGTAATTGAAATTAAAAAAAAAAAAAAACAGGGTTCACACAGAAAAACATTGGTGGCTTATGTAGATCTGCAGAGACTACCTTTCAGATCTGTTAGGAGAGATGTTGGTAAAGAAAGAGAAGAGCCAAGATTACTTTTAATGTTTCTGGCCTTACAAAAGGCCATATTTCATTCTTTCGCATTGCCAAGTAGTATTCCATTGTGTATATCGTCTTTTGTAGCAACGTGGATGGAACTGGAGAGTGTGATGCTAAGTGAAATAAGTCATACAGAGAAAGACAGATACCGTATGTTTTCACTCTTATGTGGATCCTGAGAAACTTAACAGAAGACCATGGGGAGGGGAAGGAAAAAAAAAAAGTTAGAGAGGGAGGGAGCCAAAGCATAAGAGACTCTTAAAAACTAAGAATAAACTGAGGGTTGATGGGGGGTAGGAGGCAGGGGAGGGTGGGTGATGGGCATTGAGGAGGGCACCCGTTGGGATGAGCACTGGGTGTTGTATGGAAACCAATTTGACAATAAACTTCATATTAAAACATTAAAAAATGTTTCTGGCCTGAGAAAACTAAAGAATGAGTTGGCGAGAATAAATACGGTGAAAAATGTGTTGGGTAGGTTTGACAGGAACTCAAATCTAAATATGTGAACTTTCAGTTGCCTATTACCTATCTAAGTAGCGATCTATAATACCAAGATGGATATATAGGTCTAGAGTTTAGGGCAGAGGTTTGTACTAGAGAGAATATTTTGAAAATCATTAACATGCACAGGGGTAGTCAAAGCCACAACCCTGCATAACATATCAAAATGAGTGAATATATAAAGAAAAGAGAGCATAAAGCTTAAAAATTATTTTCTGTATAACTCACCTCCTGCCATGGATGCGCATCATCTACAGCTACATATAAAATAATTCCGTTTATAAAAGACCTGAACACTAGTTGAATAGCTTCTTTATATTCCACAATAAAAGGGTCACATCAACATGATCAGGAGAAATAGAAACATCATCTCACCAAAAAACACCACTCAAGGTGCAGTGGCTCTAAGTTGGGATGGATCTCACAATTCTAGAGTTTCTCCTGAGGCATGAGGGGTTCAAGCCCCACATCAGGCACCCCAACCCTTGGACCTACAACAGACAGATTAGCCCCCAAAGCATCTACCTTTGAAAAACAATGAGGCTTATATCCAAAAGACACATATATAGAAAAACAACATATCAAATCTATGGGGTGCAGTAAAAGCAATTCTAAGATGGAAGTTCACAGTGATATAAGCACACCTCAAGAAATAACATATATCTCAATAAAAAAATCTAACTTCACCTTTCAAAGAACTAGAAAAAAGAACAAAGAAAGCCAAAAGTTAGAAGAAGGAAATAATAAAAATTAGGTTGAAAACAAATGAAACAGTAAAAAAACAACAAAAAATCAATAAACCAAAGATATGATTCTTTGCAAAAATAAACAAAACTGACAAATGTTTAACTAGATACACCAAGAAAAGACAAAGGGTTCAAATAAGTAAAATCAGAAATAAAAGGGGAGAAGTTACAACTGACACCACAGAAATACAAAGGATCCTAAGAAACTACTGTGAACAATTTAATCAACCTACAACAATGGATAAATTCCTAGAAACACACAATCTTCCAATACTGAACCATAAAGAAACAGAAAATCTGAATAGACTGGTTATTAGTAAGAAAACTGAATCAGTAATCAAAAACCTCCTAACACAAAAGTGTAGTCCAACTCTTACAAAAAAGTGAAGAGGAGGGAATGCTTCTGAATACATTTCACAAGGCCAGCTTTACCGTCATACTAAACCCAGTAAGAACACCACAAAAGAAAAGGAAAGGAAAGGAAAGGAAAGGAAAGGAAAGGAAAGGAAAGGAAAGGGAAGGGAAGGGAAGGGAAGGGAAGGGAAGGGAAGGGAAGGGAAGGGAAGGGAAAGAAGGAAAAGAAAAGAAAATCACGGGCCAATATGCCTGATGAACAAAGATGCAAAATTCTTTAATAAAATATTAGGAAACTGAATTCAAAAAAACATTAAAAGGATCATACACCAGGAAGCTTGGGTGACCCAGGTCAGTTAAGCTTCTGACTCTTGATTTTGGCTCAGGTGCTGAGATTGAGCCCCTCGTTGGGCTCTGGGCTGACAGCACAGAACCTGCTCGGGATTCTCTCTCTGCCTCTCTCTGCCTCTCCTCCACTTGTGCACGTATGCTCTCACACTCCCTCGGTCTCACTCTCTCTCAAAATCAATAAACATTAAAAAAAAAAAAAAGGATCCTACGTTATGATCAACTGGGATATATTCCGGGGATGCAAGTGTGGATCAACATTCATAAATCAATCAATGTGATATACCACATTAACAAAATGAAGGATACAAATTATATAATAGCATCAATAAATACAAAAATGTTTGGCACAATTCGACTTCCATTCTTGATAATAACTCTCAACAAAGTGGATATATAGGGAACATACCTCAACATAATAAAGGCCGTATGTAATAAGCCCACAGCTAACATCGTACTCAATGGTAAAAAGGTGAAAGCTTTCCCTCTAAGATGAAGAGACAAGGATTCTCTCTCTTGCTACTTTTATTCAACATAGTATTGGACATGTGAGCCAGATCCAAGTAATTAGGCAAGAAAAGGAAATAAAAATCATCCAAGTTGGAAACAAAGAAGTAAAAATCACTATTTGCAGATTACATGGTACTATATATATAAAACCCCTAAAAACTCCACCAAAAAATGTCAGAACTAAAAAAATGAATTCGGCAAAGTTGCATGATATAAAATCAATGCGTACAAATATGCTGCAATTCTATACACGAAAAATGAACTTTCAAAAAGAGAATAAAACAATCCTATTTACAATTACATCAAAAAAAGCAAAATAGTTAGGAGTATTTACCAAGGAGGCAAAAGACCTGTATAGACTGAAAGCTGGCAAGACACTGGTGAAATAAATTGAAGAAGACACAAATAAATGAAAAGACATTCCATGCTCATGGATTGGAAAATTAATATCGTTAAAATGTCCATATTACCCAAAACAATCTACAGATTCAGCATAATCCCCATCTAAATTCCAATTGCATTTTTCACAGAACCAGAACAAACAATTCTAAAACTTCTATCGAACCACAGAAGACCCCAAACAGCCAAAGACCTAGAAAAAGAAGAAAGCTGGAAGCATCACACTGTATACTACAAAACTATAGTAATCAATAGAGGATGGCTTGTGCATAAGAGTAGACACATAAATCAATGGTACAGAATCGAGAGCCCAGGAATAAACTCACACATATATGGTCAATTAACTTACAACAAAGGAGGCAAGAATAAACAATTGTGGAAAAGACATTCTTCAACAAATGGTGTTATGAACACTGCATAGCCACATGCAGAAAAAAAGAAAAAAGAAAGAAACTGGACGCTATCTTACACCATACACAAAAAATTAACTTAAAGTGAATTAAAGACTTTATTGTAAGACATGAATCCATAAAACTCCTAGAAAAAACAAATGGTAAGCTCCTTGACATCAATCTTGGTGATGATTTTTTGGATTTGACTCCAAAAGCAAAGACACCCAAAGCTAAAACAAACAAGCAGGACTACATCAAACTAAAAAAGCTTCTGCACAGGAAAACAAATCAACAAATAAGGAAATGACAACATACCAAATGAAGGAAAATATTTGCAAATCGTCTATCTGATAAGAGGTTAATATCCTAAATATATAAAGAACTCATACAAAACAGCAAAAAAAAAAAAAAAAAAAGGAAAAAAAAGAAAAACAAACAAACAAGCAAAAAACACAAAAACCAATTGAACAAAAAAGGGGCAGGTTATCACTATAGACATTTTTCCAAAGAAGATACACAAGTAGCCAACAGTCACATGAAAAGATAAATGTTCAATATCACTAATCAAAAGGGAAATGTAAATGAAAACCACAATGAGATGTCACCTGATACCTGTGAGAATGGCTATTATCAAAAAAAGAAAAACAAAAACAAAAACAAGAAATAACAAGCGATGGTGAGGAAACCCCTGTACACCATTGGTGGGAAAGTAAATTTGGTCAGCGACTCTGGAAAACAGTATGGCAGATCCTCAAAAAATTAAAAATAGAACTACCATACGATCCGGCCAATCCAACTCTGGGTATTTAACCAAAGAAAATGAAAACACAAATTCAAAAAGATATACGCACCTCTATGTTCACTGCAGTATTATTTATAATATCCAAGATATGGAAACAATTTAAGTGCCCGATGATGGAAGAATGGAAGAAAATGTGATCTAATTCATAATGGAATTTGACTGAGACAGACAGACGGACAGATAATGGAATACTACTCAGCCATAAAAAAGAAATGAAATCTAGGCATGCCCAGGTGGCTGAGTCAGTTGAGCATCCAATTTCAGCTCAGGTCATGATCTCACAGTTTGTGGGTTTGAGTCCCATGTCGGGCATTGCACTGAATGTACGGAGCCTGCTTTGGATTCTGTATTCCTCTCTCTCTGCCCTTACCTGGCTCAGTCACTCTCCCTCCCCGTTCCACCCACCGCCCTCTCTCCTCCTCTCTCTCTCTCTCTCTCTCTCTCTCTTTCAAAAGCTAGTAAACATTAAAAGTTTTTTAAAAAGAATGAAATCTTGCCATTTGCAACAATATAGATGGACCATGGGTCTATATTACACTAAGTAAGTCACACAGAGAAACACAAATATCACGTGATTTCACTTACATGTAGAATCTAAAAAAAAAAAAAAAATGAAATACAACAAAACAAAACTCATAGATACATAGAACATAAAAGTGGTTGCCAGAGGAGAGGCAAGGTGGGGGTGACCAAAGTGGGCAAAGGGAGTTCAAGAGCTACAAACCTGCAGTTACAAAATAAATAAGTCAGGAGGTTATAATATACATGTTGACTACAGTCAGTAATATTGTGGTGCATTTGTGAAAGTTTCTAAGAGAAAAAATCCTAAAAGTTTGCATCACAAGAAAAAAAAGTAAGTTTGCATGGTAATGGATGGTAACAAGATATGTGCTGATCACAGGGTATATAATATAAAGTCATTATGATATATTCCTGAAACTTATGTTATATGCCAATTATACTTCAATAAAAAAATGTCTAATGTCAGTCTAAGATTCATTCCTTCATAGGTGATCTGTCTTACCTCTCTGGTTGCTAATACATAATTTGTCTTTGGAATTCTGCAGTTTCAATGTGATATGTCTAAGAGTAGATTTCTATTTATTCTGCCTGTCGTACATTGTGCCTTCTGGTTAAGTGGATTTAGTCACTGGCTCTGGAAATTTTTCTTCAACATGCTTCACATATTCTGCCAAATCCATTCATTATTTTATTCTCTTCTTCAGAATCTCCCATTAGACATAAGTTAAATGTTCATCATCTGTCCCCAAAGATATTTTGTCTTCCTGTTCATATTTTCTACCTCCTTAATTTTTTTTTTTTAATTTTTTTTTTTAACGTTTATTTATTTTGGGGACAGAGAGAGACAGAGCATGAACGGGGGAGGGGCAGAGAGAGAGGGAGACACAGAATCGGAAACAGGCTCCAGGCTCTGAGCCATCAGCCCAGAGCCCGACGCGGGGCTCGAACTCCCGGACCGCGAGATCGTGACCTGGCTGAAGTCGGACGCTTAACCGACTGCGCCACCCAGGCGCCCCTACCTCCTTAATTTTTGGTTCTAAACTCTGTATATTATTTTTCAATTTCCTCTTAATTTTTCTTCAACTCTTTAAAAAATGTTAGACATATCCTTATTAAGTTTTAGCATGTTATTTTAATTTCAGGAGTTTTATTTTGATCTTTTCAAATCTTGTCAATTTTTTCATGTATTTAATACTAATATCATTTATACCTTAAATATTTTATCTGCTTCTTTAGTACTAATAATCTGGTAATTCTAGTATGTGACATTATAGAGGATGTGGTCTAAATTAGCTCTGTGTTCTATGCAATGATTTTGCCTCGTGAAGTCTTGGGGGTTATTTTTGTTTGTTTTTGTTGTTTGTTTTTTATTTTTGAGAGAGATCTTGAGAAGGGGAGGAGCGGAAAGAGGGAGACACAGAATCCAAAGCAGGCTCCAAGCTCCGAGCTGTCAGCACAGAGCGTGATGCGGGGCTGGAACTCACAAACCACAAGATCATGACCTTAGCCGAAGTGGGACGCTTAACTGACTGAGCCACCAGGGTGCCCCTTGCTTGTGCGTTATTTTTATTGTGAGCTCCAATTTCACCAAATTTAATCTGTAGGAATACTAAGGGCAATTTTCTTTCTAAAAGATTTGGATTTGCGCCTGACTAGCGCTAGGGTGCTACCAACCTAGAGCCACTTAGTCCCTTGTTTTGGCAATTCCTTGACCCTTATTGATAATACACACTGAAATAACAGATCGTCACAGGAACAGGCACACATTTACAAATTTTAAGATGAGATGAATATAACTATTTTCATTATAACTTCTAGACTCAGTAGGAAGAGAAATGGATCTATTTTTATATTGTTACCTTGTGCCACAAGACAGAATACCCCTGCCCATCATTTCACTGAAGACGTAATAGATAATATTTACTGAGCAATTTTAAGCAGGCTTGTATAGGTTCTCTTTTCAGCTCCCCAGTGTGGCTTGAGCCTGAAACTCATCTTTCTCTTCTAACAAAGAGAATTTTGCCCCGGCTTGCCAAAAATATGGGTTGCTAGTTTTTAACACCAGGGTAACGCTACGGCCAGTCCTCATAGTTGCCTAACTTCTATGGCTTCAGTTTCATCTATTTTTTTTTCCCTCTCCCGTAAAGGCAAACTTATCCTTCCTTGCAGGAGAAAAAAAAAAAAAAAAAAACACATGTGAAAGTGTATCTATTGGAAATTTCCCAGTATCTTGATGTCTTGCAGAAGGCATTTTAGAATACTTCGTCTGCTTCATCCATGGAAACGGAAGTTCGCTTCATTTCAACATCTGTGAAGTAAGCTGATCAAATCTACCTCATAAAACTAATGTGGGAATTAAGTTTTATACTGTTTATCATTGCTTAGCACAAAGAATGACATGAAAAAACAATAAATATTAGCTATTACTATTATCATAGGTTGATATTTTCTAAGAAGTAAACATATTGAAAAATCATAAAGCATTAGACAAATGGCTTTCCAATAAAAATGTCGGCCTCATGACTGATATGCTGTCAGTTATTTTTCTGGACTGCTTTACAGTTTTTCTTCAATCAATATGTGTCTATTCAGGTCTATCTGTGCTAATGTAGATGTGACAGTGAGTGAACAATTGAAAGTCAAAATTACCTGGGACAATTAATTGGTCCCTCAAGCTGCTTATCATTAAAATTACTATTAAAGCAGAATTAAAAAATTCATATTTTGCTCTTCTCTTTTACTCTGTTATTTAATGCCAGGTGAAAGCATTTACAGGTGACTTTGAAAGGGACAGAAGTTGGGCTGTTAATAATTCACAAGAAGGATGAAAACAATGACTAATCAAGAGAAGTGGCGAAGACTTTCGACTTCTAAATGTGTGATTTTAAGATTTAGGACTCTTAAGATGATTTCTTTTAGTCATCCCTAATACTTTTAAGCTCATGCTATAAGCTTTCCTTAGAAATTGGCAAACCGGTGAACTGCAATATTCACTTCTCACAGGCAGCTTTTACTGTTAATATAAGGAAAAGATCATTGTGACTGGAGGTACTACGGTCAAATGGTCATGTGCCCAGGCTCCAAGTGCAAAGAGACTTGGGTCTAAATGCTTGATAGCCTCTTACTATCTCCGTGGCCTCTGATACCATTTCCATTTCTATACAAGAGGTTGTACAGGACCTTAAAACATATGGCTATTGCGCCAACAAATGAAAAAATGCATGCTGAACACTTAGAGCAGTGACTGGTCCTTTGTAACCATTAGACTATTATTGCTCTTATTATGTATTTTGCTGTATCACTAACAAATCTTCTGTAGCTCCGTTAGTCTGTAATAAGTTGTAAAAATCAGATGATTTGGTCTGATTTTTGGAGCTGTTTCTTGGCTTGCTAACCATCTTCCAAATCATTACTACGAGTAGAAAATTTAGTGCCATATGATTATGAAGAGTGAATGATGCCTTTTCAAGGAATGGAAATAATTTATTACTTATCTGAATGCAAACTCACACTCTCAAATTAGGAACGGGATCTAGCATATCTCTTAAATATTCATAGGCAATAAAAACTCTGGCTGTTTGATTGATTTAACAGGCAACTGAATGTTTCCTTTGCTCTGCATAATTGCAGCTATAAGAAACATTAGGTGGGCAATATAAAAAAATCCACAAACCTCTGACATGGGCATTTAATTGAGAAGAAAATGGGCTAAGGCTCATCTTCAAAGGGCACTTTGTTTATTAATGGAAAAACCATTTTTCTTTAGCCAACAACAACAACAACAAAAACAAGAAAATTATGGCTTAAATTTAGAATTTTTCACTATAACAATCCAACACACTGTATAGATGGTTTTGGAAAATACAAGAAATCAATTTAAAAACTATTACTGTAATCATTTTATCTCTCAGCCCCTTGGATAATTTATCCCAAGGTTCTTTCTACACTGAACCAAACATTAGTCTTCTCAACTAAATATTCAGTGGGAACACCCAAATGATTAATTTAACTAATAAATTATTAGGTATTTCTCTATTACCTAAGTAGTTTGGAAATGCCCAAAGAACCCAGCTTATACTCTGAGAAAGAAGAAAACTCTGTCACTACCCATCATTTTAACTCAACATCATATCTTTAAAGGCGCAGCAGATTAAAGACTAGCACAAAGGAATTTGAGAAGAATATTATCTCCAACATATGTTTTTTTTTTTTTTCTAAAGCACCAAACTTGCCTTTTTCTGACTGCCAAATTACTCTCAGGTTATTATTGGTTAGATATCTCATATTAGCATAGCCAGGACCGATACCGGTTTTAAGTTAATTTCAACTTACTTATTTTTACAACATTATGCCTGATAGACTATTGGGGTATAAGTAAAGACTTTCCAATTTTAAGACCTAGGGTATGATAAAAAATCTTTTTATCAGTGTTCTGCATTTATCTAAGCAATGAAAGTATGTGCATTTCACTGTTTTTCATATTGGAATGTATGTATTTCTTTGTTTACCCCTGACCTTGGTGGGATGCACACACATACACACAAACACAAAAGAATCCACACACATTGCTTTGAGGATAGGTACTATAGCAAACAACCTAGTAAAAATAAAACGGCATTCATTTATTGAATACATACTATGCTCTTAGCGCTATAGTAAGCACTTTCCACACAGTATTTTGTATTTTGCTCAGGAGATCCCTATGAAACAGGCGATGTTATCAGAGACGAGAAAATGGAAACTTGAAAAAATTACCCAAGGTCACATAGCTGATGAGTTATACAGGGATGTGCCAGGTATCAACTCACTGCCTCTAAACAATTGGTTGTGATACTAGAGTGTTTCTCTTTTGCCGACTGGAATGATGCTGAACTTTGTCAGTAGAGGGCACTGGAGTAACACTGGGGGAAGTAAAGACTTTTCTGTTTCACTTCTCTTTCGCTTCCGTGGCTCGGTGTTGACCCATAGGATACCTAGCGAAGCTTAACTCCTCTGTTCCCAACTCTCCCTCCCAGAAATTTCAGCATTACCCTCTACTGATGCCTTCTGACAAGCTCTGCACGTGCCCCAGTAGCAGGTTCATCATGGGTGGCAAATCCATAGGCAGCTTCCTGGCGTCCAAGCTGGTTTCCCTAAGTTCAATAGCATTGGCCACAGGTAGCTTCCTAGCAAACACAACAGGCACACCCTCCGGCCTCCCAGCAATTCAAGGGCATCCCCCACAGGCTACTTCCCCTTGAATTTTATCCACTCCGAGATTCTGTTGACACAGGCTTCAGCCCACTGACTATGTACTGGCTCTGGTGGGGTCAGCCCAGACAATTTCTTTGCCGTCTCATGGGCTGGAGTCACACTCTTGCCAAACAGGTTTGAATCCCAGTCTTGTGTGGAGCTCCTCGCTTTCCTCATCAGTTCCTTCCTTGGGTACTATGCCTCCACCTTAGGGTATTCTTTTTGAGTTGTCTTCTATTTTCTCTTAAAAATTAATTCCCAGCAGATAGTTTATAGTTACTTGTATTAAACCTTCCCCGTTCAAGTTACTGTGTTGTTTCTGTGACCTGTCTAACCCTAATACAGAGAAAGGGACTAGCGCAACCGAAGTTTTTGTGATTCAACATTCAGTGATTTAACAACTCAGTTTGGATACAGCAGAGTAGGTGTTCAATCAAGGTTTGTTTCTGAGGTGGATTTTTATTCATTTGGGGAAAATGCCTGGTTCTGCACCAAAGACCTTTGCGATACAGGTCAAACAGAAGTCATTTTTGTGTTACTCAAGATATGCAAGAATATTACATAAACGAGCCTGATGCCAAGGTCGGGTCAGAGAATGATCTGCCCCTAAGGATAGAATAGATAGACTGCACACTGTTAATGATTACAATTTGGGTCTTTTCACAGCTTAGCCAGGGTTGGTTTTCACAACATGACTTTTGATTTTTTTTGCTTGAAACACGATTTCTGACTTGACACTAACATTCAAATATAAATAAAAGCACATTCCAACTCTGCATCAAACTCCAAATTTAAATGAACTTTGAATTAGTTACCACCTATGAGTAACTCCTCTTATTCACGTCCAGTAACAGAGCAACAAGGGTGAAAGGCCAAGGGACTGTTTGGAATCCCCTTTCCAACCCTTTGTACTGATATAGATAAAGGCTCACTAAACTACTCAAGAAAGAAAGTGGCAGGATTCAAAACCATTCAGAAGATCCCTGCAAGCGACTTTCACACTCATCTGCCTCACCGTCACCTACCCCTCTGTGAGATCTGGGGGTTCTCCTATTCCAGACTTCTTTCCAATTTACAAACGTGATCAAACTTCTCCCTCACTGAAATAACCAAAGGTTTCCTGCATACTTTCCTAACATAGGATCCTAGCTTAGGGGGATACCATCCCCCTTAGGATCTTTCTTTCCCTCTGCAGCCAATGGTGCAAACTTGCCTCCCCCCTCCTCTTCCCCACTGTCTTCTGTAATGCCCCGGCATTGTTCTCACTGTCCTCAGGGAAACTCCATCAGAAGTGTTGTGGTAAATGTCATAAGTTATGTCCTTTTTGCCCAATTGTGTCTTCACCTTACCAGGCCCCTCTATTGTATTTGACAATTTTTTCATGCCTTGTCTTAATAAACTGGTACCTCTTAAGCACCCTGCTTTCAACTTGAGTCTCCTTATACCTCCGTGACCGTTCATTCTCGATGCCTTTGTCAACACCATTTCCTAACCCTTATTTTTATATATAATGCCTAAATACTGTCCGTGATTCATTTTCTTTTGGCTTACCTTGGGGTGATGCCATGAACTTTACAGTTTTAACTAGCACGTGGCCTGGTAAATCCTACATCTGTAAAACTAGTGTGGATCACTCTAACTCCAGACGTGTGGATCTCTCTTTTATTGACTTACAGAATATCCCCACCTAGACACCTTGTCGGTACTACAGTCAACTTCGTTGATACCCTACCACATAACCCCTTACCCTCAATGGCTCTGAGTTCACCTGAAGCTATGGTGGCCAGTTTCTGCTAGCACTGTAACACTCCCCCCTGTAAGCACACACGCTTCATACTTTGACTGCCCTCAACAGCCCAGAAGTGCTGGGATTTTAAGCACCTGAGGGCAATCCTCCAACAAAAAGAGGGTAATTGGTGAATAAACACTCGAATTTCCATGAGCTCAGGGGGACAATTCTGAGCACGTTCTGGAGCACTGGTGTTCTACATGATTTCCATAAAGCTCCCAGTTGGACTACCCTGTCACTTACAGTGGAAACTCACTGATAAAAGTACCCTTCATCAACCTTCCAAGCTTTCATTCCGCCATTCCCCCCTACTCCCTCACTTTTCCTTCTTGGTGTTATCTTCCAAACTGACTACCAGCGCCCAAGTCCTTGACTCAGGGATTGCTTTTAGTTGGTATCAAACTTAAGCAGGCACTTCAGGATCAATGGAGATAAAAAGTGACATGTGATTTTTCACCTCCAAACTTGCTTTCTTTTTTCTTATTTTCTCCATCTTGTTTATGAAAAATAAGAGATATCCAGTCACCTGAATCAGAAACCTAGATGGTCTCCTAGATGGTTCATTTTCACTGTACCTGTCACTACTGCCCTTGCCTTCAACTGAGCTAAAAATATCACTAGTTCCTTGGTCTCACTACCTGCCATCCTCCTATCTCTTATACCACGTACCCTCCATAGCCTCTGTGGGGGTAATGTGATCTGAATGAGGCATCTCTCTTCTCCTTCCCCCTTACATTTTAAACCCTTCAGTTGTTTCCCGAGTGCATGGTTATAGACCAGACTGTTTGAGAAGCAGAGATCTCTGTCGGCAGCCCTGCTCCTGCCTACTTGTTCAATACTGCCTTCAGACGCTCCTCCACCTGTACCTTATGCTCCAACAAAACCAAATGTTTTGCAGATGTGCATATATAACCCCCCTCATATTTCCAAGTGTTTGAACGTGTATGTCTACCCATCTGGAATCACCCTCTTACACTTGCCCATTTGGCAATCTCCTACTCTACTTTTAAAATGTCATTTACAGTGAATTTTCTCTAGGAAAGGTACGCCAAACGCCTTCCAATGCCGACCCACACAGGTGTGCACCCTTTTTCTGGGTTCTCTAACCCTCTGTGATTAACTTTTAAACACACCTTTTTGCATCTTATAAGGATACTATTTGTTTTAATGTCCCGAACACACTAAGAAATCAGTGACTTTTTGTGTAACTACTCAGTGTCTATAAGTAATGAAGGAGGAGAACTTTCCCGACTTATTACTTAACCTTAGAACATGGTCTCACATGTTATAGACATACTTAGTAAGTGGATATAAAACTAAACTTCATTATGACCTACGTTTTTCTTGTTGACAATCCATTCTTGATTTAGGAGAGTGTACACAAAACACTATTTGATTGGGAGTAATAGGTTATTTTCTCCTAATTTTGATTTAAAAATTAAAAAAAACCACACACCATCAATTTTAAGTATGAAAATTCCTCTGTTATATATAAGTTAAAACTCTTTAATAGTACTTGGGAAGAATTAACTATTTCTAGAGTAGTAATAGGATCACACGCACTACTAACCCATCACACATGACAATAACATGTGTGTGCATGCATTGAGAAAGGTGGGCAGAGAGGGAGGAAGGTCAGGGGAGAGGGAGAAAGGGACAGGGGTACCTACACATGCTGGGTAACCTTGGGAAGGGAAAAGAATTCTGTGGTCAGTTAAGATCTGACGTAGAACACTAGACTAACTTGTCTGTTTGTGAACTTGAGCACATTACTATATTTGGCACGTCTCAGTTTCCTGTTAAAACCCATACTTTATAATGTGTCTGTAAGATAAAATACTAAAGGGTGCATGTAAATAATTTACTCATGTTTAGCACGTGACAATTTCTTAAACCTGGAAGCTGAGCTAATATTGAAAGTACTCTTCATTTTATCAGAGATGGAAACCATTTGAAAAGATTTTTCACTCTTATCGTCATACCTCTTCATGTAGTTCTCTCCAACGAGAATTAAACGTCTCAAGTTCCTCATTGATCAGTTCATCCATGACTCCACCATCTGTTAGGGTCTGTGCCAATATGCGAATCTGATTCGGGTTATCCTCTGAATGTTGCATCAAATTTTCAAGTGACTGAAACACATTTGCAATAATTACTATTTCCCTTCTTTCTCTAAATATATTGAATTAACACAAAATGCTTAGTATCTTCTTATTTACAGATCATTAAGTTAAAAGCAATTTCAAGCAATACGTAATTGGGATAATCAAACATCAAAGATCATTGTTATTAAAACATAGGATGTTTTCGCAGGTATATCTTCATGGGCTTGCGGCAGGACTGTGGGCTGGGGTACTTAAAACTTATGCACAACCACCTTCTTCTGTGATGTCCTCTACTTTTACACCTGGAAAGACAAAATACTCAAATTTCTCAACGTCTTTTATAGCTAGTGATGGCTAACTGACGTGATTCTGACAATATACACAGGTAGAAATTCAAGAGCAGTTTCCCTTCCCAAATTAAAAAAAGAAAAAAAAAAGTTGTAACATTTAGAAAAAAATCCCTTTGCCCTTCACACTTTTCACGCACACACAGCTTTTAAGTGGAGCAGCCATCTTTGGACTGAAAGGCAAGAAAGATAAGGATGAAGTCCTTCCATCTGATAATTTAATAGGATAACTGCATCATCACACCCCTTGCTCTGGCCACCATGCTTCTTCTACTAATGCACTGTGTGTGGTGCCTCTTTTTTGGAAGATGCATCACATGGCTGATTCACAAGGAATGCTTCATCAGTTCACACCTCTGAAGAGGGCAGGACCAACATTAGGGTCCATTTCTGACCACTCTCATTGTTCTCCGATCCCTCTTCAGGTTCTACAATTCTCTTGAGGAAAGCAGTAAGTTGGATATATGATGTTTAGGTTTCTGTTCTAACATTCCAGAGTCTCAATGCTATCTAAGGAATCATTTTTTTCCAATTTTCTTCCCATCTTAATTTATGTACCTCACTTTAGCATATTTACACAGGGACTGCATTGCAAATGGGCCTATATAAAACCACACAGCTAAACTACATATTCATTATATATGAAGGGTAACCAAAAGTACAATAAGATGGACAGAACATAAATTATTGTTCGAAGTTCACATAAATCAAAGTTTATACATGCAAATTCCTTTAAATTTTACTTCTGAAAGGTCTTCAAAATAAAACTTGAGAGGGTACTAAGATTCTGTAGTACAGAAAACGTAGTACATTTTAAGGATATATTTCTAATATCAGAGCATGCCCATTTGATACTTCACAATATTGTGTAAGGTACAAATTCATGCTTTTAAATAATTTAAAAGTATGGCTCAAAAAAATAATAAAAGTATATTTCAATGCAGTAAGTGTAGCTTTTACACTGGAAATAACGTTTTATATTATCGTCCCGTTTAGCTCTACTGCAAAGGAGGAAGCCTGTGCATTCAAACTGTCTTTGCAGGTCTGGATGTGGAAGATTGACGCAGTAAAGAAAAGTGGCAACAGAGAACCTCATAATTTAGAAAAAGACAGATGTCCTTTGGAAGAGGTTATTTAAAGCTTCTTTAAAACCTTGAAGGTTTCTAGAAGACACAAAGGCTTCACCCAAAGTGCCAGTGTGGGGTGCAGGCAGGCATTAGCAAGTATGCTCTGTACTTTCTACTTGGTACTGGGCGTCCAGTGCATATCAATTATGATCGTCTAGATTAATTCACCACTTACATCCAGCACCTCAGAGATTTCCTCAGCTCCACTAGGAATATTTTCCGTGGTTTTAAGTTTGAATTCTACTTCGTTTAGCCACTTGTTTGCCTTCTCCAAGTATGACAATAATTCGTGCCAGCACGCCCAAACTTCCTAAGAAAGAAATACATAGCACAGATGAAATGTTTCATACAAAAGTGACTTGACACTTTGGAATTTCCATTTGTAAAACTCTGAAAATAGAACATGTTTATTTCACATGATTCACCCTGGTCATGCTGATCATCTAATATGTTTATAATTACTAATCATTAAGGAAACCTTCTATTACAGAAATTAATTACAGGGTCAGTGATTTACTTTTTCTAAATAGAAAAATGATTCATCAACAACAGAGTATGGAAAATAAAAGAAATAAAAGAATACCTAAAAATGCATATACAAATCTAACATCTCAAAACATTAACCATGACCACTTTTCTGTGACCTCCTTTAAACTTTATCACATGTAAGTAATTTGATAGTTAACATTAAAGTACAGATTTAGTTATAGTGCTCTTGAAACCTTACACCATACAATTTTTCCATATTACGAAGAAGACATTTTTAATGAAAAATCTCAAATTTCATTAAAGTGGCTATACTTTTGTTTTCTTAACAATCAACACTTTTTGGGTAGTTAGACTATTTTTAGTTTTATTCGCTATTATAAATTTGAGGCAAGCATCATCAGGGGATATGGATATTCTTCCCTATTTCAAATTATTTCTTTCAGGTATATTAAGAGGAATAAGACTAGTAACTATTTCAAGGCTATGACTATTTTTAAATGGCTTGCGATATGTATTAAAAAATGATGACTGTAATAAACAAACATACTTGTATATAAAAAAAAGTAAAACTTTAGGATTGCAACCAGAATACATAAAAAAGTATTCTTTGACTTTGGGTATGGAAAAGGAGATCTTAAATACGACATTTTGTTAAAAAAAAAAAAAAACACCATAAGACAGGGATGAATAAATGTGACTACATTAGAAATAAACCCTTCTATTCATCAAAAGGCACCATAAAGACATTGAAAAACAGCCTCAAACTTGAAGAAAACAATTGCAAAATTTCTAACAGGTAAGTAAGAAACGAATGCCAACAAATCAATGAAAGGTGAACAGACATCCCAATAGAAAATGAAAGGAAAATCTGAACCAGCTTTTCAAAGAAAAAGATACATGTGTACCCAATAAACATATGAAAATATGTTCATCCTTATTAGTAATCAAGGGAATGTAACTCAAGATTGCAATGTGATATGTATGCCATGTTGACTGACTGACACAAGTGAGAAGTTTAACAATTTCAAGTGTAAGAGAAGATACGCATTAACAAAAATTTGTATTTATTGCCGGTGGGTGTGTAAATTGGAATGACCATTTTGGAAAACAATTTGTCATTCTCACTAAGGTGAATATTCACATAGGCAACAATTCAGCAACTCCACTGTTAGGTACACATCCTCAAAGGAACTGCTTTGTGTAGACGACAAAGACAGTTAAGAGAGTATTCATTTCAGCACTTTTTGTAATAAACAACATTTTTTAGAACAGCCTTGGTGTCTGCTAACAGGAGAATGTATAAATACACTGTATTACATTTAAACAGAGAACATAGAAGTAAAAATGGAAATTTCATCACACAGAACAACATGGAAGAGTCTCAGACACAAAACTGTTGGGCAAAATGGGCAAGCCCTAGAACACTAAATGTTATATGTTATGATTTGTTTGCAATGCCCAAACAAGCAAAACTGAGCAACATATTATTTAGATATTCATATGTGTGTGATACAACATTTTTAAGCAAAGAAATAATCAAGGCAAATTTCTGGATTATGGTTATAGATGTTGGGGAAAAAGTAGGAAGATGTGCTAGAGGATAAGAATACAAAAATGGTCATTTTCCATTAGCTTTGAGATTGGAAATATTGGGCAAACCTATAAATACAGTAGTGCAATCACCACATCCCACTATCCACCCCCTAATACCATTAAAAATAAAGCCAAGGAAGGAAGTTTTATTTCAAGAGAAACCAAACATTCTATCAGATTTCCCATATTTTCACTTTGCTTATAATCCATGCAAATGATGGAAGGAGGTACATTCCCTCTCTGATTGATGAAAAGTATCAGTCTTAATCTGCCTTGCCACCCAATACTACTTGCTTGGTATCTTGTGGGCAGTTTAATATAGAAAGTGAAATTAAGTATTTTGTTTTAAAAGGTGCTAGAAATCTTAAATCTGGGTCATTTCCAGCTCCTGCTGGACTACAGGCTGTCTTCCTTCTGGGCAGAGATCCCAGTGGGAAAATAGAAATATCTCCTTAAATACCCGAGGGTACTTTAGAGCTTTGAAGATAAGGAGATGTGATTGGTAATGTGTCTTATTAACTTTGGTGCAGATTGAGGTAATGAACTACCTTGCTGATTTAACCATCAGGATGGATGGCCCCTTGTGTCCTCAACGTATCTGAAGGGCACAGCTGGAGAGGCTGAATGTACTGGCTTTACAGGTCACCTTTGCAAAATAAAATGTAGTCTTGCAGCCTGAATTAGGGCTAAAAGCCACTTAGAATACCTGTTAAGCTTAACAGTTTGGAACTTAAAACTACTCTGAAATCACAGAACTCACACTGGCTCTGAAGAGATTACAAACAATAACGGAAACTTCCATTCAAAATGGTGAATTGAGCTGAGGTGATAATCCCTCCACTCCCTCCTTCAGTAGTATTGAAATGCTAGATAAATTATAAAGGAAAATATTTGAGTTCATGGCTATACTATGAAATATGAAAGTCCTTATGCAGCAGAAACAAAGAGGGAAATTAAGCACAGGTAGAAGTGGGGAGGCCAAGCTTACCAAAATACTGGAATATCAGAACAGGATATATGACATAAAAGCTAGCATAGTCAACACTAACTTGGGATGAAAAGAGAGGCACTGGTCTCATGCATTTCAGGGAGATGGAAAAGCATAAAGTTGTGTGTCACCTATCCTGAAAACAAGAGCTATAAAATCCCTACCCACTGAAGTCAAAGGAATTAGCAAGGAGGCTGAGAATCCTTTGGATTTTGGTTGCAAAATAAGGATTCACACACAAAAAGCTGAAACCTAAGTTTATATCACACCTGAGAGTAGAATGTAAGATTTCTAAGACTCTGGTAGAAACATTAGGAAAAAACTCTTAAGGACCAGAAGATAAAGGATGTCTAGTAAAACAATTCCTACTAAAGGTGAGCTCAAACATACACAAAAATTACAAGCCATGTGAGGAAATTCCCTGCCATTCAAGACAGTCACTAGTTATACAGAATGGTAGAATCCACAAGTTATAATCTAAAGACAGTGCAATTATAAAGAATTTTATAATAAATAAGTTTAGCCTGGTGTTAGAAGTTGCCAGTAGGATCTATTTTTCTTGAGATTGGCAACTAGAGCTCATACTTAAGAAATGAAAGGATTAACTTCCCTGCATTCTATGTTAGAATAGAAACTTCTGCTACATGCTTTCATAAGCTGTGGCTAAAGACAGGGCGCTGATGCAGGGGCAATGGAGGATGTGCAGGGGGGAGAATTGGAAAGTGAGGCAATTCTTTTTTTTTTTTTTTAAGTTATCTCTACACCCAACGTGGGACTCGAACTTACAACCCTGATAAAGAGTCACATGCTCTACCAACTGAGCCAGCCACATGCCTCTGAGGCAATCCTTTTCCCTCAACTTTTTATTACAGTGTTTAGGAGAAACCCATCTGGTCCCTTTTCTTTAAAGGATCCAAAATAATTTCACTCATCAAATGGGTGGGTACGTTCAGAAAAAGATTGTCGGTATGCATTCCCTCCTGAGCTTCTGGCATGGCCAAAGAGGAATCAAGGACAACTCTTGGAAGTTTCTAATTTCTGACAGTTATGGGAGATGGGGATCTGTCCGTGTTTGCAGGCTAAGATGAAATGTGGTGGGGAAGTAAGACTCCAGGGTATCATGGAAACATGGGCTTAAAGGAAGTAACTATCAAGAGAATGTGGTTTAAAGCTACTGGCAAGAGTCAGCCTGAAATTGTGTTGAATATTCCAAGGTACCAAGAATGCAGAGAAGATCCTTTTGGGGATTCACAGTCTATATGAATATGGATCCCCAAAAGACCACACCAAGTCTATAGAGAACAAGCCAGATAAATCAGTGGTGATAACCTACTAAATCTGGTGATAACATATTCATCATAACAGGTGTCTGTGGGTGTTAATGAGAGAGTACAGCAGTTGTGACCAGCAAAGAAAAGGACACTGATATGAAGAGTATACGTTCTCCTCATTAACCTCCCTTAAAGCAACACAATATGATCACTACCCACAAACTTATTGGAAGGGAGGGACTCTACGATCATTGTTTTTCTCACTCCCACCTCTGTATAATTTGCTGAAGCCAGAGATTAGCCTAAACTAATGGAAGATGTTAATAAACTATGAGATCAAAATTTAAATAAGACTAAATTTTAATAATTAAAAGTGAATCAAAAGTCATGGTGTCAGACTGCAATAGTGATGAGGAAGCCAACTGCTAGGCAGAAATTGATGTTTGACATGGTTGGTGACAGTTATTGGGAAACCAAAACTGTTTCATGCTCATGACTCACACAGACTTCTCAACCAAAAGAACTGCATAGGTTTAAATTGTTTCACAAAAGGAATAGAATTAATTATGCATAACCAGAAGAGTGTATAAAAGAAGAGATAAACTTCAAAATAAGTAAGTAAAATCTCAGGAAATGGAAAATAAGGTTTTGAAAAAATAGAAAATTATAAACACACACATATAGAGGATGATGTGTATATAGAGATGAGTATATTTATATATCAAAGGATGAAATATACAGTAGTCAGTTGAAGAGATCATTTTTGAAATGGAAGACGGATTTCAGAAAAATACACAGAATCCAATAGACAGAAATGGAAATATAGACAATATTAAGGGGAAACCTTTAGATAATAGCATACGGTGACAGATGGTAGCCGCACTTGTAGTGAGCATAGCACAATGTATAGCGTTGTTGAATCACTACGCTTACACTTGAAACTACTGTAACACTGTGTTCAACCATACTCAAACAAATAGAGAGACAGAGAGAGAAAGCAAAATCTGTTGTCTGAGCGCTACAGAAAATAAAAGAAAGAATGGGAAGGGAAGGAAAGGTATGACATGGAGTTTCAGGGAAGTCAGAACTAATTCACTATATGCTCCATGAGGGAGGCGCTTTTATTATCTAGGAAATTGCTTTCTGACAATATTTAAATGAAACATTTAAATATTTTCTTCTGTTCTTAATTTCTTTATGTCATTATCATTCTTTGCTTCCTGTTGGCCATGTGGTCCATTTAAAAGATATGCTAATCCCTCAGAAATCTATTTTGGGATATGTTTTCTAAAGGTGTCTTTTATTTTTATGTTAATAGAATTTCCAAGACCATTGGACTATCCCTCTATTTCTCATCTGTGATCACACTTATGACCTCTTCTATTTGAAGTTATAAAGCCACCCAGTCCCTTTTTATTTCCTCTCCACTTCGTTGGAATATATATAAATTCTTTATCAACTATATTCACGGAAATGACTCACTTCATGTGGGGGAAGGACTTAAAGGCCAGCTAGTGAGCAGTATCTGGCAGCATCAGCTTTTAGTGCTAGGTAAAGTTTTCTGCCCCTGGGCACAATCCTTACTGTTAGTAAACAGTATTTTCACAAGGAGGATCATAATTTATTTTTGATGCAGTAACACAGTAATCATTTGAGACACATGAATTATTTATCAACTATTTCCAGATAAGCATAATCTAAGGGGTAGGAGCATGTGAAGAAGATAAAGCAGCACTTATGATAATAAATATAATGTAAAATGTCCTTACCAAAGAGCCAGGCAACATGTCCTGTGAAGAACTCTATAGGGCATACCGGTTATTAAAAACAATTGTAATAAAGTACACTTCTCCATGAAATGCCTTTCTAAAATACTTACGATCTTAGGCACATTCAAATATATGAAAAAGTAAAGACCGGCTTCTATAAATCTTGACAAAACCTGTAAGATTTTTGTGACCTAATAATAATGGTAGTAGTAAGAACAATTAGAATTAGAACTGCTCACATTTACTGAGCACTAGGGTAAGTACCTGAAATAGAAATGCTCAAGCCTAAGTAGTCTTACACCAGTGTTCACGTTCTTAATTGCGGAGCATCATACATGACCATAAACTGACACATAATGATTAAAGATCAAGAAAAGCAACTGACTTCCAAGGTCTTGCATTTTCCATTGAGCCTGGTGCAGAGCCACTGGTAGTTGGTGGTGAGAGTGTCAAGTTCCTTCTGTAAGGCCTCTCGTGCTGCAGGGGGAGCCTCAGCTATGACACTATTGACGGACTCGGTAAGGAGTTTCACTTTTGCTTCTTTTTGCTGGGCCTCTTCCTTAGCTCTCTGAAAAATAAAAAATGCTCTTTCTTAATAGTGAGTGAGGCAATGGCTTTACTTCCAAAATGCATTCCTGTCTATCATATACTTTCTTCCCCACAAGATTCCGGTTAGATCCCTATTAGAAGATGAATCAAAATAAATCCAATGGTGACTATAATAACTTCCGTTAATTTAGGTTTAGCTAGAATTTGGAGTCAGAAAGAAAAAAAATATCATCAGAACATAACAGCACTTTAATCAGAATGGTGTGCAAAGCAGTCTACACGTGGGTATGTATTTGTGGTGTGCTCTCTTTCTTTCAAATATAAATGTGTGTGTATGTGTGTATACACATGCCTACACACAGAGAGAGAGACACACACACACATATAAAACAAGAAACAAGTATTTCAGTACTATGTTCAAAAATATCCCATACTCTAGAATTGAAATCATTTATAAATTACTCAGATGGATGAGTAATATTGAAATCAGTGCAATTATCATTGTTTAAATCGAAAGATAATTGATATAAAAAAGTCTTCTTAATGCTACATCCAGGACCGTATTTTGACAAAAGAAAGTTCTATTCAGTAACTGAACACATACGACAGAAAGAGGAGAAGAGCAGCCTCTGCTAGGAAGGAGGCTACCTGGTACTCAGCCATACCTTTTTGCTCTTCTCAGGTAGAAGATAAATTGTTTCATAGAATATCGACATCACGCAAGGCTACTTTGTTACCATTGTGGATCATGACAACAATACCACTATATTCCATAGCCATGTTAGAATATGTACAAAATATAAACACTGTCCAAACCACACAAACCCAAACACTTCCCGGTCCCCATTAATATGACTCTGTGCTGCTTCTTTATCAATTCTACTGCCAAATTCACTCTAGTATTCCTTCATTCCAGGACCGATTTATTAAGCTACCAATCACAGAGTTATTCCCAGGCAGTGACAACATGCAATCCAAAGCAAAGCTCTTCAACTCTCCCTCAAATCATTTCTCCCTCAAATCATTTAACACCAGCCCAAATCCTACCACAGGTTCTAATATTCTCTGACTCCTACAACCAAGTTAGGTCCATATAATTGGACAAGTTGGGTTTATTACAGAAGTCCTTTCACTGGTTGAAGGCTGTTGGGGGAATGCTAATTTCATCCTAGTGAGGCCTGACACATAGGTGGGAAAGTGGGATTCAGGAAGCACAAAAAGCCCTTACATAAAGAACAGGTTCTGGCAGGGGGAAGCTGGACCTACATGCAGGGTAGTGAGTGAGAGTAAGGGGATATGGGCAAAAAATGGACAAGCTCAGCTATAAAATGCCTTTGTATGTTTCAACACAATCCCCCTAGGCTTTTGGATTTGCTCCCATAATGCCTTAAAAGTATACAATATGATGACAAATCCAAGTTGTTTTGAATACTAAATGATTGCCTTCATTGATTTTAATTTATTTCATTGAAAATTTTAGCTGAAAATTCTCCAATCCGTTTTTGCTATTACTGACCATGAGCTTTGGGTCTATACAAACCGTATTTTGACTACAGTAATTTTAGCATTACAAACAATTCTGACAACATTAATCACTTCGTATGTGCTGCTCTGGGCCATGACAGACATGCTGTAGGGGCTACTTTGGTGGTTCTTTAACAAAACCTTGCAGAATATTCAACATGAGAAAAGTGAGTTTCCAAGTGTTTAGGAAAGTCATCCTGGAATCTACATCTTCTTTCTTCTAGTTTATGTTAAGCCCATCTCAAATCCTCCACGAAATGAAGAAGCATGCTGTGCAGTATCCAATGAACGCAATTACATTTCATTCCAGTTATACACAACCCATACAACTACAAAAAACGCAGGATGAGAAACATTTCTTTCTTCCTTTGTAGGCTTGCATAAATTCTTTTTTAAACAAGCTTAGAAGCAGGGAAACATTCACAGGAGAAAAGGTGGTAAAATTTTTCCACCAGAAGAAAAGGTAGAAAACTAAATAATGGTTGGTAGAATTTAGGTAAAATCCTCATCAGAAATTATGTTTTTTCCTCCCTTTGTTTCCATGAACCTAACCATCATATGCTCAGACACCTTTCATTGCCAGTATCTCAAATCGGTGGTTCTCAAAATATGGTTCCTTGAAACCACGTTGGACCTTGGTCCCTGGCATCACCTGACAATGTGTTCAAAATAAAAATTCTCAGGTTTTCCTCCAGACTTACTGAATCAGAACTTATGAGGTGGGGCCTAAAAGTCTGTGTCTGAAAAAGTCCTTTAGGTGAACGTGATGCTCACTCAGTTGTAAGAATCACAGTTCTAGTCTGTTACACATACGACAACAGTAAATACATCTTTGTAATTCTGGGAAGCACAAGGACTGGGGTTACGAAAGTGTAGTTAAAAATATATATAAAGAAGAAAACATTGAAAGTGAAATATCAGAGATTTTTTTTTAAGGTTTAATATAAAATTTTACCATTCAGACATTGTAGAACTCCAAAAGAATTTTGAAGTCAGGTGTTGTTTATCAAACACTCCCCTAGGTTCTTTTATGTTAATTAAAAGGTTTTATTGATAGGGGCGAAAAGAAGTTACAAAGACAGCACTATCATTTTCATTAAAGCACAGGAAATAGCATAAATACACGGAAGGACACCTCCACTTTTTCCCTGAGTAAATTAGGGAGAGACGTCTGAGTAGGTCTGCCAGTCTCTTTTGACAATGAAGATAAATGTGCTCTCAATGTGAGCACAGGAGGAAGACCGGACAAGGTACCATCACTACCCTCTAACTAGTGAAACAGACCTGAAGGGATTACCTTGATTGGCAGGCAAAAAAAAAAAAAAAAAAAAAAAAAAAAGCAAACAAACGAGAAAATGCATCTTCTTCTTGCCAACTCCCTTGGCTGTTGTTGTCATAGGCTGCCCAAGCGTTTCCTCTTTCCAGTATCACCCCCATACTGGACCGATGTGATAGCTAGATCAGTTATTTCAACAAGTAAATCAAAGTGGACTAATTGGGTTTCTCATATCGAGAACTGTGTGTAAAAGTTTTAAATATCACACAGTCTGCTCTGTAGCACTGGAAAAAAAAAAAAGGATCTGGTTAGCCAGATAGGCAAACTGTTCAAGGGGAGAGGGAAGAGGGCCAAAAGAGGGACAGAGCCAAAGAAAGGAACTGGGAGAAGTACAGCAGCTGCACACAAGCTCACTGCTGATTATCTACTTAGGGATCTGGGGCAGTGGCTACATAATATGAGAGGAGACTGTGGAAACAGCCAGGAGGGGACTGAAATGTGAGAGGAAAGCAAACAGGGATGCACATGACTTGAAAAGTAAACAAAACAAAAGAAAAAACAATGCCTTGGAATCGACTGGGATGGGATGGCATGGGTGGGAATTAAATACATTCTTTACTCTTAGTTCTCCCACAGATAAAGCCTCTGACTATGACTACATTATTCAACCTACGTGAAGATTTCAGTTTTTGGATCACCAGAGGCCAAGTGTGGACTATTTTGCTTCCAAAGAATCTTCTAGCTCTCACCATCTATAATGATATAATTTCCCTAAGAGTGACCTCCCCACAGTCAAATTTAAAATCATTACAGTCTCTTGTTTGAAGGCTTACAATGGGTTTCCCCTTTCACTTTTCACGAAAACTCCCCCAAACCCTACTAAATTCCTGTATCAGCAGTTATCTACCAAATCCCTCAAAATCATCTCAGGTCATTTATCCTGTTTTACTCTCTTCAGGCTGGCAGGCTTCTTTCTCTTCCCAATGAGACTTAAGGTCTTTGTAGGAGCTCTTACTTCTGATTGGAATGTGCTTCTATGAGGTTTTTTAAAGGCTTTTTCTTAGGATTCATATCTCAGACTAAAGATAATGTCTCACAAATTCCCTACATGTCAAACCTTTCTAAAATACCATTTCACCGCCTGCAAGTCCCACGTAAACCCTAATTATTTTTTTATTTCACAATCTTGCTTCATGTTTTAGGCAAATTACCATGATCTCAAAAGAGTTTATTTTTCCATTCAATGCCTTCTCTCCTTCCACTAGCACGTAAGTTCCAAGTCAGGTCACTTTTATGTCTTAGTCACCACCATGTTCATTGTCTAAAATGGTATTTGGCACATAGTATGTATGCGATTAATGTTTTTTTTGCTTGTATGAATAAGTGATACGTAGTATTATTAGAACAATTTTGTAGCTTTTAATACCCTGAAAACTATCACCGTTTACCCAAATATAGTCTTATATCCTTATATGTTTTAATTTTACTTTGTACATGTGACAAAAACTACACAATCTAGTGATATTTAAACATATCAGTTGTGATGTATTTTCTACTACCTATAATAACTATTCACGGAATTATATAAATTATATAATAAAGTATATGTAATTAATTTCTTACCATGCAGCATCGATGACAATAATAACGGTAATAATAATTACTTTGTTATGGGTGTCTATTTTTTGCCTGACATTGCTTGAGAACTTTCCTATTTCGTCTTTATAATAGTACTGAATAGCAGGCACTTTGATACCTAGTCCACAAATGAGGGGGTCAAGCCCATTGGGTTTAGGAAACTCAACCATGTTTACCAACAGTTGGCAAGGGAATAAACCAGATTTTAAACACAAGTGTCTGTCTCCATAATGATTTTTTTTTGTCATGAGGCCATGAGCCAAATATTTATTAATATTTAATGTAGGCTCATGTGGTTAAATGATGTGTTACTGCTAGTACAGAAAGATAACAATTATCATTATAGTTACAAATCACTGGAGGCCCACTCTGAGTCAGGCAATTTACTTACATGCAAGTTTCAACTCTCAGTACATCCATTCACATTAGAAAATGACATGGCGGAAGACTCTAAAATACAGAGAACAAACCGGGGATTGCTAGACAGGGTGTTGGTGGGGGGATGGGCTAGTGGGTGACAGGTATTAAGAAGGGCATTTGTTGGGATGAGCACTGTGTATTGTATGTAAAGTGACAAAACACTGGGTTCTACTCCTGTAACAAATACTACACTGTAGGTTAACTAACTGGAATCTATATAGATAAATTTAAAATAAAAAAAAAATCATATGTATGTAAAACTTTAAAATTAAAAAAAAAAAAAAAAAGAAACGAAAATGACATGGTGCAGACATGACAAAGTAGAGATCTCTGAGTTTTCCAAGGCCACTGCATAGATTCTACTTCAGGCCTCACTTCCCAGTCCCTGCTACATACTACTTTCCCTGGTCCCAAATCAACATTAATTTTTATGCTACTGTTTCAGAAGACGTCCATGTAAACTCAGTGCTTTTTATTCACATTAAAAGCCATCTGTCAAAGTACTTAGTATCCAAATTCTTAGGACCCCCTTTAAAAATTAACACAGGTTATTAACTACATTTTCAACTGTCACTGCATTAAGACTTGATATATTTTCAATTTGAATTTTCATCACTGGAAACAGCTAATGTGACAAGCTGATTCCAATATCTTAATACTATATAATTTCATGGGGAAAATGTTCCTTACAGTGATAGCCAATATTTATATTTTGACCACGATGCATTAAAAGAAATAAATGTTTCAGAATCCATAATGTGTACCGAACTTGAAGCTGAATTCATTAAAAATAAACCTCCACTATTAAGCCAAGGAAAGAACAGACAGTGCAGAATCACAATGTTAAGCAATGTTGCATCTTTCTTTTTTTTCTTTCTTTGTTTCATTTTACTTGGTTTATTTTACCTTCATCTCTTCAACTGCCGTCTGTAATTCGTCTGGGGTTTTATATTCAAAATCTCTCTCTAGGTATTCTTCTTCAGCTTGCGTCATCCATTCGTGCATCTCTGACAGATCTTTCTGAAGACTTACAGTTTTATCCAAACCTCCCTTTAAAGCTTCCTTTCTGGCATAGACCTTCCATAAAACAAAGCAACAAGCAAAGCATGAATATGGAAAGTCACAAAACACTGTCATTATATTATTACTCAACAGTCTGTAAATAACTGAAAGTTTAGATAGAAAAGATGAAGTAACAAGTAAAAAAGCTTACATGAATGAGGAAATAACTCATGGCGATTGGTTATACTTAATTTCACATTAGTATTAAAATAAGATATAGCCATTTACTTGGCATACGTAATAAAATGAACATATTCCCCCTCTGACTATAATTTAGCTGTGTGTGGGGCTATGCTTTTCTGTGAATGAAGAATAGAGAAAAAGACTTTTTCATAATATGTCTCAGTTGGATACATAAATTTATTGGCACGGTTTCTAATGTTCATAAATCTGAGTCTACTCTT
Organism: Leopardus geoffroyi; assembly: GCF_018350155.1. NCBI lineage: Eukaryota > Metazoa > Chordata > Mammalia > Carnivora > Felidae > Leopardus > Leopardus geoffroyi. The sequence goes on from NC_059343.1 coordinate 28,070,417, forward strand.
CCACTGTATTTTTAAATTTTTTTTACTCTTCCACTTTAAAGAATGAATCATACAAAACACAGTGTACAAAAAGGGGTATGAATAATTGTAAATATTTATGCCCCCAACATGGAAGTACCCAAATATACAAAACAGTAACATACATAAAGAAACTCATTGATAATAATACAATAACAGTAGGGGACTTTAACAACGCACTTAGATCATCTATGCAGAAAATCAACCAGGAAACTAGGGCTTTGAATGACACACTGGACAAGATGGAATTAACAGATATATTCAGAACATTCCATCCTAGAACAGCAGAATACACATTCTTTTCAAGTGCACATGGGACACTCTCCAGAATAGAACACATACTAGGTCACAAATCTGGCCTCAACAAATACCAAAACACTGCACCCATACCATGTATATTTTCTGACCACAAAGCTATGAAACTTGGGGTATGTGGGTGGCTCAGTCAGTTAAGCATCCAACTCTTGACTTCAGCTCAGGTCATGATCTCATGGGTTTGTGGGTTCAAGCCCTGCATCAGACTCCATGCTGGCAGTGTGGAGCCTGCTTGGGACTTTCTCCTTCCCTCTCTCTCTTTGCCCCTTCCCCACTTGTGCTCCCCTTCACTCTCAAAATATAAATAAATAAATAATTTGTTAAAAAAGCAATGAAACTTGAAGTCAACCACAAGAAAAAATTTGGAAAGACCAAAAATACATGGAGGTTAAAGAATATCCTGCTAAAGAATGAATGGGCTAACTGAGAAATTAAAGAAGACAGGAAAAAAATACATAGAAATAATGAAAATGAAAACACAATGATCCAAAACCTTTGGGATGCAGCCAAAGCAGTCATAAGAGGCAAGAATTTTAGCAATACTAGCGTACCTCAAAAGGTAAGAAAAATCTCAAATACACAACCTAACCTTACACTTAATGGAGCTAAGGAAAGAACAAATGAAGCCTAAAGCGAGATGAAGGGAAATAATAAAGATAAGAGCAGAAATAAATGGTATAGAAACAAAAAAAAAATCCCATAGAACAGATCAATGAAATTAGGATCTGGTTCTATGAAAGAAATAATAAGATTGATAACCCCCTAGGCAAACTTATCAAAAAGAAAAGAGAAAGGACTCCAAATCATGAATGAGAAAGGAAAAATCACAACACCACAGAAATACAAAGTGGCATGAACACTGTTCATTTCAGCTTTGAAGGTAGCAACATATTAGAAACAAATCCAAATGTGCTTCCACGGAGAGTAAGTTAAATAAATTGTGAGATACACACACACACACACACACACACACACACACACACACACAATATGGGATACTATCTAGCACCAATACATCTGTACTGAAGTGAGAGTTGTTCAGTATATAATTTCAAGATTAAAAAGCAGGTTGCAAAACATTATGTGTGGTAATAGGAGACTTGTGATTTTTTTTTTCAACGTTTATTTATTTTTGGGACAGAGAGAGACAGAGCATGAACGGGGGAGGGGCAGAGAGAGAGGGAGACACAGAATCGGAAACAGGCTCCAGGCTCTGAGCCATCAGCCCAGAGCCCGACACGGGGCTCGAACTCACGGACCGCGAGATCGTGACCTGGCTGAAGTCGGACGCTTAACCGACTGCGCCACCCAGGCGCCCCAGGAGACTTGTGATTTTAAATCTTCATAGATTCCTGAAGTACTAATTTTTAGAGAAGAATGTATTACTTATTAACCAGAAAAACAGAAAACTTTAAATATCTAAAATAAAATTGTGAATGCTAATCACTTGTTACAAAGTACCCTGTTGTACCACACTGAGGGTAAAATTTTAATTTTGTACTAGAATGATTATATATTGTGTCTCTTTTACTTAAAAAAAAGGAACTCTACTCCAATGTCGTCAATTCTTTCCCGTGAAATTAAGTAGAGTTCTATCTTTCAAGTAATGTAATTTTAATTGAACAGTCTTAACATATAATTGATAATTTTAGTATAATAACGCTTTCATGTAATCTACCAAATACTAAATATGTGCAGAACCATATTAATTTTCTTTATTCTTTACAACCATCTTAATCCTAAAATAATAATATTAAAACAACTTTCAGTTCTTTACTCTCCTTGGTGATCCATTGAAATGTAAATAATTGCTTCACTGTGACACAGCTAGAACAGTATGCCTAACAGTTATACTAATTAAAGTATAAAGACTATTTACATAATCAATGAGCCTATAATCAGTGTAAGTAAACAGGTTGCTCAATTTCTACTTAGATCGTCTGCTATAATCTTTTCAGGCAGTTGGCAAAGTGACAATATTAGAATGACTAATGGAACTTAGCCAAAGACTTATAGTAAAAACAAACAAACAAACAACAAACAAAAACACACACACGCTATTAAACTAAACCAGAAGAAAGGAATCAGGATTTTTTTTTTTTTTTTTTTTTAAGGAAAACCAGGCAGGAAGTCATTCTGAGGTGACAGCACAAATGTACCGGAAAGAACATCAGCTTTGGAATCAGGATACCTGGACTCAATCAGTAGCAAGTTAAGTGAACCTGAAGACAACACCTCATTTTTCTTTATCTCTGCTCTAGAACTAATCTAACAGTTGGACCACATGATTTCCAAGGTCTTTTCGAAGCTTAACATTCCATAGTTCTATGCCTGATCAGACAGAGATATTAATTTTTTTGTTTCATATTTTAGAAGGATCTATAAAAAGGTCTGGGCAATTTTTCCCTTACCTTTGTCATACTAGTGATGCAAACATTCTAGCCTGAAAGTGTGCAATCTACCCCCACAGTTTAAGATGACATTGCCACAACTAAGTACAGAACAGAAAGTTCTTCATATTTCCTGTTCTAGAATTCCTGAACGCAACATTCAGCATTGCCCTTCCTCACTTCACTACCTGCCCTCCACCCCCGGCTCTATTTACATATAATTGACATATAACCCTTTATAAGTTAAAGGTATGCAATGTGATGATTTTATAAATATACATACTGTGAAACAATTACCACAATAGGATTAGTTAACACTTCCATTACCTCACATGATTCCCATTTTTTTTTTCTTTTCATGGTAAGAACATTTAAGATCCACTCTCTTACCAACTTACAAGCATATAATGCAGTATTGTTAACTATAGTTACCTGGCTATACATTAGATCTCAAGAACTTATTCAGTGTATAACTAGAAGTTTATAACATTAGATTGAAATCTCTCCATTTGCCCCACCCCCAGCCCTGACAACCACCACCACTACTCTATTCTACAGTTCATCATTTTTATTTTTATTTTTTTTTTAAAATTTTTTTTTCAACGTTTATTTATTTTTTGGGACAGAGAGAGACAGAGCATGAACGGGGGAGGGGCAGAGAGAGAGGGAGACACAGAATCGGAAACAGGCTCCAGGCTCCGAGCCATCAGCCCAGAGCCCGACGCGGGGCTCGAACTCACAGACCGCGAGATCGTGACCTGGCTGAAGCCGGACACTTAACCGACTGCGCCACCCAGGCGCCCCTCTCTTGCCTTTTTTGATGACAGCCATTCTAACAGATGTGAGGTCATGTTTCACTGTGGTTTTGATTTGCATTTCCCTGATTAGGGATGCTGAGCATTTTTTCATGTAACTTTTGGCCATTTGTATGTCTTCTTTGGAAAGAGCATCTATTCAGTTTCTCTCCCCATTTTTAAACCAGATTGTGTTTTGCTACTGAGTTGTACATGTTCCTTGTATATTTTAGCTAATGACCCCTTATCAGATACACGGTTTGAAAATATTTCCTCCCATTCTGTAGGCTATCTTTTAATTTTGCTGATCGTTACTTTTGAGGTGCAGATGCTTTTCAGTTTGATGCAGTTCCATTTATTTTTCTTTTGGTGCTTGTGTGTTGGTGTCATATCCAAAAAATCCCTGCCAAGATAAATGTCAAAGAACTTTCTCCCTGCGTTTTCCTCTAAGGGTTTCATGGTTTCAGGTATTTTAAGTCTTTAACACATCTTGTCTTAATTTTTGTGGTGTGACTTACAAATCTAATCACATTCTTCTGTGTGTGATTATCCAGTTTTCCAAATACCACTTATTGAAGAGATCTTATCCTTCTCCTGTTGAGTAAGTCTGACTCCTTCATCAAATATTAGCTGACTGTATACATGAAGGTTTATTTCTGGGTGGTCAATTCTCTTCCACTTCTTTATGTGTCTATTTTTACACCAATGTCATACTGTTTCTATTGCTAGAGCCTTGTAATATAGTTTGAAATGAGAAGTATGATGCCTCTGTCGTTCTTTCTCAGGATGACTTTGGTCATTTGGGGTCTTTTGAGGTTCCACACAAATTATAGGAAAGTTTGTTCTATTTCTGAGAGAAATGTCATTGGATTTTTTTAAATTAATGTTTATTTATGTTTGAGGGGGGTGCAGAGAGACAGAGACAGAGAGAATCCAAAGAAGGCTTCAGGCTCTGAGTTGTCAGTAGAGAGCCTGACACAGGGCTCAAACTCACAAACCACAAGATCAGGACCTAAGCCGAAGTCAGATGCTCAACCAACTGAGCCAGCGAGGTGCCCCTGTCGTCAGAGTTTTAATAGGGATTGCAATGACTCTATAAATGGCTTTGGGTAGGATGAACATTTTAACAATATTAAGTCTTCTGACTCATGAACACAGGATATCTTTCCATTTATTTGTATTTTCTTCAATTTCTTTAATCAAATCCTATAGTTTTCGTAGTATAGATCTTTCACCTCCTTGGTTAAGCTTGTTCCTTTTGTTTTTGATACTATCACAAACAGGATTGTTTTATTTCTTTTTCAAACATTTTGTTGTTAGTGTATAGAAATATAACTGATTTCCATATAGTTCTATACAATGATTTTGTATACTGCAACTTGACTGAATTTGTTTATTAATTACAACAGTATTTTGGTGGAGTCTTCATGACTTTCTATATATAAGAACACATCACCTAAAAATAGACAGTTTTATTTATTCCCTTCTGATTTGGATGCCTTTCTTTTTCTTTCCTAACTATGTTGGCTAGGATTTCCAGTACTGTGTTAAACAGGAGTGGTAAGAGTGGGCACCCTCATCTTGCTCCTGATCTTCGAGAAAAAGCTTTCTGCTTTGCACTACCCAGTAGGACCCTGGCTGAAAAGTTGTCATATACGGTTTCTATTATGTTCTGGAGCATTCCATTTATACTGAATTTATTAAGTTTTTTCATGAAAGTTTGTTGAACTTTGTCAATTGTGTCAAAATTTTTTTCTGCATCTATTTAGATGATATTTTTTAATCTTTCATTCTATTAACGCAGTATATCACAGCATGTAGTATATTTTCATATATTTTCATGTTACCAATTAACATCCTTTAATTTCAGCTTGATCTCCTTTCAGCAGGTGTTCTAAGGCAGGCCTAGTGGTAATGAACTTTCTCAAATTTTGTATGCCTGTCAAAGCCTTTATCTCTCCTTCATTTTTGAAAGACTACTTTGCCAGACAGTGTATTACTGGTTAGCATTTTTTTCCTTTTTATTAAAGTTCGTTTATTTGAAAGAGAGATCACAGTAGGAGAGGGGCAGAGAGAGGGAGGGAGACAGAAAGAATCCCAACCAGGCTCCACACTGTGAGCACAGAACCTGACAGACATGGGGCTCAAACACATGAACTGCAAGATTATGACCTGAGCTGAATGAAGGTGGACGCTTAACGAAATGAGCCACCCCGGGGCTCCGGCAATTTTTTTCTTTCAGTACTTTAAATGTATCTTCCCAATGTCTCCTGGCCTGTAAGGTTTTGGCTGAGAAATCGGAAGAAAATCTTATGACGTTCCCTTGTAGGCAAAAAATGTGAAAATAAGTACAGGGAACCTCATTTAAAATCGAGTCAGGAAGACCTGAAGAGAAAGCTGTCACAAATGTACCACCCGCCTTGCAGCCTACATAACCATCAGGAAGAAGGAAGCTGTCTTCTTACCCCAGGAACAATATGCTAACGAATGCCTATAGTCAAGGAGAAACCGCTACAACCTTAAACTCTGTTCTTCTCCAAAAACCTTTTGTTCAAAACAACCTTCCCCAATTTCTCCCTAAAACCTATTAGCAGCTGACCTTGCTTTTGTCTCTTCAGACTTGCTATGGTTTGCCATAGTTTAATTGTCCCAAATTGCATCTCCTCTACTATTCCCAAATAAACTCATTTTGCTAAAAAAAAAAAAAGGGGGGGGGACTAATTTATTTTTAATGTCTCTTGGGGAATATGTTTTTGAGTTGAATTTTTTTGGTGGCCTATTAGCCTCCAGAATTTAGATGGTCAAATCTCTTTCCAGATTTGAAAAGCTTGCAGCCATAATTTCCATAAATAAGTTCTCTGTCCCCTTCAACTTGGTCCATTCTACTGCTAATGCTCTTTATTACATTTTCCATTTCTTTCATTGTATTCTTCAGCTCTCAGATTTGTGTATCTTTATGATTTCTGTTGCTTTTTTTAAAAATGTTCATTTTGTTCATTTATTACTTTAATTTAATTGAATAGTCTTTATTTTCCTACAGCTCATTGAGTTTCCTTTGAAAAACTATTTTGAAGTATTTATCAGATAAGCTGCAGATATCCTTATCTTTGAGATTGGTTACTGGAAAATTATTATGATCCTTTGGTGGTGTCGTGATTCCTTGACTGTCCATGTGCCTTGAAGCGTGGCAACACTGTCTTTGCATTCACAGTAAAAGTCAGCTCCTCCAGTCTTTACTATCTGCCTTCAGAAGATAAATACCTTCTGTCAACCTTGTTAGGGATTCTGAGGCTATCTGAGGCTTCTATGAATATGTATGTTCTACAATTCTTGTTCCCTACTGTGGGAGAATTCTTACCCTTATATGGCTTCCCTTCATCCTGCAAAAACCATACTAGGTATTGACAGCCTCCCTTTTGCTTTCCCGAGAGTGGGGCTAAATGTTCAGGTGTGTGGTCTCTCCAAGACTTGCAGATTTAGACCAACCTTCTGTGCATGCTCATTAGCATCCTACAAAAGCTCACCCTTGTCACCAGCCAGAGTATGCACAGGGAGCCAGCCAAAGGGTCGGGATGCAAGTGGGTGTGGCATGAAGGGCAGTCGTGGTGCTGTGGGAAGTTGGAGAAAACACTGACCCCAGTGGCCGGTAGGCAGAACTCCTGATGGAGTCAGTGATATTCTTACCATCCGTGTACTTGTAATACAGTTTCCAGCCCTGGTTGCTGTTCTCCCAGCTGCTCACTACCCCAAACTGGTGGAGCTCTGTACTGTGGATGAAGGACAGAGAAATGTTCCTCTTTGTTTAACACCCCCGCATGGCTGTGAAGCTGGGCACTCACTCACATGGTCTCACTTTTCTGCACAGGAGAAACCAGGGTTCTGGTAAGAGCTCTCTTGGCACTGACCTGTGTCATCTTGGAGAAGGAATGATGCAGGTAAAGTCAGACCTTTCCTCAAACCTCTCCAATGCATCCAGTCTCAGATTTTTTTGGTTTCACGAGTATATTTGATCTTCTCCACTTGACTCTTGGACCTACAAAATGGCTCCACTTTCTGTGGGTGGTTTTCTAAGTCAGTGTTCTCCAGGGGCTATCAGACCATGGCTGAAAATGGCTGGAGAAGGTTCATGGACTACTGCAAGGTCAACAGGCAGTAGACCCTATGGAGAGGGTGAGAATCCTCCCAAGTACCTTGGCATATGGTGCTGGATCATACACCATCCACAAAGGCACAGGGAGACAAGAAGACTTGACTTAAGAGTTTGGGCTTGGATAAATGGAAAGATGAAGTTTCATTTATTCTTCCAGGATGACTACTAGAATAGGAAACTGAGGAGTATATAAGGAATTTGGGTCACATGCTAGATTTAATGTATCTATTCATCAATACAGAGGTATTGAGTCAGAAGATGGATATACAGATCTAGGATTTAGGAAAAAGTCCAAATTATAACAAAATTGTGGAAGCAATAACTTACACATAACATTTAAAGCCATAAAGCTGAATGAGTTTACCTAGAGATTTAGTGGTGATAAGGAACAGAAGAAGTCCAAAGATGGAGCCCTAGAATGATTTCAAGTTTAGAGGTCAAGGCAAAGGAACCACTAAAGGTATTTAGAGTGGTCATGGAAACTGAAGGCAGACTAAGAAAGAACCAAGAGAAAAAGATGATAGAGAAGCCAATCAAACAAAGATAAAGAGTACATAATGGATTTGATGATGTGAATTCACTAGTGACTGTGACAAAAATTGCTTCAGTGAGTGGTGAGGATGAAAACTTGATGAGGGGGCATTCAAGACAGAACAGGACGAGTGGTATGGAAAGAGTTTCTCTAAAGAACAAAAATGGAGAAGTGGCTGGAGGGAATGTGAAGCAAAGGTTTTTGTTTGCTTGTTTGTTTGTTTGTTTGTTTGTTTTAGACTTTATTTTTATGTAATCTCTACACCCAATGTGGGGCTAGAACTTACAACCCCAAGATCAAGAGTCACACATTTCACTGACTGATCCAGCCAGGCACCCCAAGGGGGTGTCTTTTTTAATGATAGGAAACATTACAGAATAATTTCCTACTGATGGAAATGATCTAGTAGGGGAAAGAAATACATTTTATTCTTTAAAAGTTTATTTATTAATTTTGAGAGAGAGAGAGAGAGCGCGAGAATGAGCATTCAAGAGGGGTAGGGGCTAACAGAGAGGGAGAGAGTGAGATTTCCAAGCAGGCTCCACAGTCTCATTGCAGAGCCCAATGCGGGGTTTGAGATCACGAACCACAAGATCATGACGTAAGTCAAAAATCAAGAGGCAGACACTTACCCGACTAAGCCACCTACACACCCTGAAATATACTGCTGATGTAGGTGGTAGGGGATGTTTAACAGGTGACTTAATGTCTGTGCTGAAAAAAGAGGATGGTATGCAACATATAAGTGGAAAGGCTCGTCTTACATAGGAGTATACACAGGTCACTCATGTTAACAATGGGAAAACAGAGTCGTTAACTAACGTGCAAGTCAGTGGGAGTAGATGCAAGCTCCCTTCTAAATGTTTCTATTTTTTTTAATTGAAACACAAAGCTAGTTAACTGCCATACAGGGAGGAGAGAAGAAGAAGTGGTAGAGATCTGCAAAAAGAAATTTGTGAAATACTCATCAGAGGGGTGGGGCTGTGAATGGATATAAATAATGCAGTAAGATTACCAATAAGCACCAAGGGCCTATTTGAAGTTTGCACTCGTGATTTCCAAATGAGACTAGCCAGTTATGAAATGTGTTTTCCTCCAGCCATGTTCATCCTTCCTGGTACTGGCACAGCATCAACTGAAAAGTGGATCTGATCTGACCTTATATCCATGTAGGATACTGTCACATGGATATAATATAGAAAGACAGGAGAGGACAAGAGAGTTGAGGGAAGACACAAGGGGTGCTTTTAATGATGGATTAGAGAATCAACTTTGAGTAAGGAATGGCCAAGACAAGATTAAATGCTTTTCTAATGAGAAGCTGGTAAGATCACTGCATTATGCATTCCATTAGGAAGGAAGAATTTTTGAGGTTGGATTACTGAGGGAATGAGCTGGAAATTAAGGTGCTGATGGTTTCAGAGTAGGGTACCTGAGGTTGAAATTATGGAGAAGTATCTGGTAATGACAATGTTTAGGTTACGGGGCTGAGACCAGGTAGCTAAGGTAGAATAGAAGACACAATCATTAGAGGAGCTTTCAAGGTAGTGAAGGCTGGAAGAATCATCCGAGAAAATATTGAAATCAGGAAGAATTATGACAGTAATGACAGTAAGTCCGTTGTTAAAATATTCAAGAAATAAGGAAGAGTGACTGAGGGATCTGTGGATGATTGTACCCAAAATATGCAGTGAGTGAGAAAAAGACAGTGATTTGCAACTTATGACAATGACATCCTTCTAATCTCTAGACCCAGTGTTTCTTGGTAACTACTATAAATTTAGAGCTGCTAATTAAAAAAATATATTAAGCACTAATTATTTAGAAATGACACATGGTTTATAATTTTATATATGCAGGTTTACGTCTATTTTATGTCTGCTTATTTTATTTACCACGCATGTACATAGTGGTTACTCTGTGCTAGGTACTCGTCTACATGCTTTACAAGATTAACTCATTTGATCAATATTATAAAATTCTTATAAAGGAGGCATTAATATCATCACATTCTCAATACTGGGAAACTGAAGCAGGGAGAGATTAAGCAACTTTTCCGGTACCACACACGTAGGTTATGGTGGGGGCAAGATCTAAACTGAGGCGATATGGTTCCTGGTCTTACTATGTTTGCTCTGAAACCATGAGAAATCCTTCTCCGTCCTTAAGAGTTTTTGATTTTATTGGCCAAGCATTGCAGGGAAGTGAGCCTCGGAAATCTTTTCATTGTGAGATGGAAGTTACCTTATATAAATGACATCCCTGTCTTTATATACATAGTTTATACGCCCAGTTCAAGATGTACTTCTAATTGTCTACTTCTCCAAAGTAAACACGACCAAAATGGAAGTACTGAGTAGTCTACTAAGCTAGTCAATTTTGTTCCTTCTTCAGGCCCAAGTCTTTCTTTCATTAGTTAAAGGCATTGTGGCCGACTCTGTTGTGTAACACAGGAAACTGAAAACATTTTGATTCCTCCTTGACTCTCTGGACTCTACCAGCAAGCACTCTTTACCAGCAAATACTGTCATTTCCAATAGGATCTGATTAAAAGAAGAAAGGAACGTGTCATGTTAGAAAAAGAATAACAGTCAAAGGTGGGTATGAGTGTAGAATCCATAATCAAAAATATAACAAGGAAGAATTTGCCTAATTGGCAAAAAGACGGATAAAAGCTAAGATTTCATTATATAAACATAACGTTGAGCACACTGAGTGAAATAACCTTACTGGAGACAGCTCTTGCTGGAAAGAGTTTCAACAAAGTTTGAATCACACGAGCACTTTGGTCCAGTTTTCCCAGAATAACATATCCCTTCCACACAATATTTGCTATATAATGAGAAAATACACATAAACAGTAATGACAGAACAACAAGCATTAAAGTGATCTCCATCTCTACTGACGATTTTGGAAAAAATCGGGAGAGGTTTGGACAGTGAACCAAACATAATGTCACCAGAGGATGACGTATTTCAAATTTCTTGTCTCTCCATCCCCACTCATGCCCTTCCTGTCCTTTGCCAGGAGTACTTTCTATCTGGACAACTGCGGTTCTTGCCTGTTTCCGCTTGTGCCGCTTCCAGCCATTCTTTATAGAATAGGAACATAGAGAAAAGTTTTAAACAGCCACTTGAAATGATGCCACTTCTGTATCTGGAAGCTTAATACCTTCCCAATGCACTTAACGTGCATACTAAGTCCTCACTATGACTCATGAGACCATTCACGACTTATTTCCCCCTGCTTTTCCCCTGGCTCATACTGCCCCACTTGAAGAGGCTTCCCTTCTGTTCCGCATACATGCTCACTCTTCTCCCCTGCCTCAGCACTTTTTTCCCACTTCATCTTAGATCCACACTTTCCCTAGTCCCCATGTCAAAGTGCCAGGTTCTTTGCACTAATCAGATGTCAGCTTTCATCCCACCTCTTCAGAAAAGACTTAACTGTCTACCCAACAAAAAGCAGGCTCCCTGCTCCTTTACTCTCATTCAGAGCATTCGGATTGCTTCCTTCAGAGAATCTGTCGACATTAAAATTAGGCATTTGTGCAATATTATGTTAATTCGTTTACTTTCCATCTTCTCTATTAAACTATACCCACCATGAAGACAGATATTTATCATGTTTATTTTCTTCCCTACTTAACATCTGTTACAAAATGTTTAATAATATATACTGAAATATTCTAATAAGTAATTAAGAAATCCTAAAAATGTTTCTCTAAAAATTATGTAGTTGTATGTATATTAGTGTCTTTAATAACCACATAACAAAATAATGTAAAGATATGTATAATTATGAAATCCTTCCCTTCCTCCTTTCTTCTTTTCAGTATGGTCTACCAACTTGTGAATTATTTGAATGATGATTATCCTTTATTTTAGAAATAACTAAAATTTTGGGATTTTTTTTAGAGAGTGCACACGTGCATGCAAATCGAGGAGAGGCAGACAAAGAGAGAATCCCAAGCAGGCTCCACACTCTCAGCACAGAGCCTGATGTGGGGCTCAAATCCATGAACCATGCAATCATAACCTGAGCCAAAACCAAGAATTGGACACTTAACTGACTGAGCCACCCAGGAACCCCTAAAATCTTGGGGTTTTTTATTTGCATACCAAACTTTTAGAATTTAAAAAGCCAACCATTTTATACCAACAAAATCAAATCATGGGATCTCAAAGGATCTCCAAGTATATCAGACATTTGGACAATTTTGTCTCTAATTGTTTTTTTTTTTTTTTTCAGATTCTGGCATCTAAAAACAAATGAGTTAATTTTAACCCAAGAAAGAACATCACACCCCATTTTGTGTGTAGCCATTTCTATAATGCATAGATTTACAGTTTCTAGTGCTCTCTGGAGCCCTGAACTGGGCCCAATACTCAAGCTTGGCTTCCATACTTTTACTGTATTGTCTGACTTCTGTTCTGGATTGCATGATACCTTTCTTAAGAAACACAGATCACTTGCCCATAAGATCAGAGCATACACAGTGTGATACATTCCATGGAGAACCAAAGAGATGTAAAATATTCTAGGATGTGATGAAAACACGGATGGGATCTATGGAATTTTTGTTATGAAGCAGGCTAATGTGTTTATACCTCTCTTAAAAGGCATATCTGTGGTGTATGTTATAGCAGACATAAGGTCTTAAACAAGGACATTTTAAGACTAACTTGAGATATTTCAAAAATTACACTTCTCCAATATGCAAAAACCTTGAGGTTTCAGTAATACTGTTGTGTGTATATGTATGTGTGTGTGTGTGTATGTGTGTATGTATATGTATGTGTGTGTGTGTGTGTGTGTGTGTGTGTGTATATATATATATATATATATATATATATATATATATGCATGCTATCATTTTCCCTCTTGCTCTAAATTGGTGTTGTTCTTTCCATTCATCCATTAGAAACATTCAACAAATGCCTTTCATACTGGCCTTGCAAGAAAACATAAATGGTATAATCTATTACCTAAATAATATATTTTTTTCCCTGAACATTCCTTCTAGAGCCGGCTTACTCCAGAGAAGAATGCAAGCTAGCTGACCCAGGGCTATCTTCGTCTGTGAGTTAATAGAACTGTTGAGCATTTGCCAGTGACAGTATTAGCTGGGTGACTTGCCTTGCCTTTTACTTTTCTAAATTCTTTACTTTTTCAAATTTAATTTTTACCTTGTGGCATGATTTCTTTTCAACTTTGAAAGGTTACTGAGAAATAACGAAAGACCGGCTGTGTCTAATACACATAAGATGAAACCTCTTATTAACTTCAAAAAAGGTACTGGTATACTGAAAAATAATCACTGCTTTAGGTCAAAATTTCATCTTATGAACAAGAAGTATTCGATATATAGTACTTGTGTATATAATATTTAATTTTCCAGAATGCAATCTCAAAATTAAAAGTAATATCTATAAAACACTCTGCTGCATAAAAATGAAGCACTCGGATATGCAGAGTGATTTTGTGTTTTATTTCCCCCTCTGAGCTATTCGTAACTATTTCCCAACTTTAGCTCATTTATTGACATAAATGTAGTAAAGAAGCCAAACTTGCCTATTTTAATAATCTGAAGTGAAAATTATTTATCATACCTGTATATGCACAGAGACTACTCATTCATTTTATTTCTGTACCAAGTATACATGTGTAAAGTATGTTCTGCTAATCCAATTACTATTACAAAGTTATGCACAAGAACAAACATTCGATGAAAATCAGGCCTTAAAAACAGGACATTGGGGGCGCCTGGGTGGCGCAGTCGGTTAAGCGTCCGACTTCAGCCAGGTCACGATCTCGCGGTCCGTGAGTTCGAGCCCCGCGTCAGGCTCTGGGCTGATGGCTCAGAGCCTGGAGCCTGTTTCCGATTCTGTGTCTCCCTCTCTCTCTGCCCCTCCCCCGTTCATGCTCTGTCTCTCTCTGTCCCAAAAATAAATAAATGTTGAAAAAAAAAAAAACAAAAACAAAAAAAATAAAAATAAAAAAATAAAAAAAAAAAAAAAAAAAAAAAAACCAGGACATTGTTGTTCAGTATGTTCAGTATTTAAGGTCATCTCAGTCAGGATCCCGATAAGATGAATATATACTATTTAACATATATACTATTAGAATGTTTTTTTATGCTAGACAAAGGCTAGTTTAAAGTAACCATGCTTTACGGCATCGACATACTCAGAGATGAAACTTTCAAAATGGGCAATGGTAAAGGGAGACATTAAGAAATCTTAATTAGATAAAAAGAGGCAAGCTGCAGCGAAAGAGACCATACGTACCTGTCGGCATACGTAATCCCACTGAGTGTTCAGTTCTCTGAGCTCTGTCTCAAGTCTGCAAGCAAACTCTGGCTCTGCTTCATTCTTTATCTTCTGTGCACCTTCATTGACACTGTTGAGACTGGGCTGAATTGTCTGAATATCATTGACTAAAAGCTAAGGAAATAATTCAATTTAAGCCAGCTGCAAAAAGTACCACAACATACTAGAAATACAACATAGAGAGGAAACATATAATGAGGATTCATGACACTGCATGTACGTCCTTTCCTTTAAAACATGATATACACCTACCTACAGATGTCTCAGCCTTACAAAAGCTGTTCACTGGTTTTGATGCTATGAATCAAGTACGGAATTATCTGTATTCTACTTAGATCAGATACAAAAGGAAATAAAATTATTATTCCTTGTTGGAAAAATGTGTGAAAATGATGGGCTTTAGACATCACTGTTTTTGAAATGATTTCGGTTTTCAAACTCAGGATATTGCCACAACTGTTTATAGCATGATGGGTGTGAAGGTTATTTGTAAGCTGGATTTGTTTTTTGGTTTGTTTTTTAGCTTGGATTTGCAAAGCAAATTCTTTAAAGAGCTAGATTACTTTCACTCCACGACATGACAATGGCATAATGAATATCATTTCAAAAGTCCGTACTGTGTAATAATACAGTGCAGCAGGTCTGCGTAGAGCAACACAGTATGACTCAAAATCTGCAATAAGACATAATAAACAGCTCAAAGGTTTCGTTGCCTTTACATTAAACTTTATTTTACACTAAAGTAATCTTACGAGTGTTGAGGAAAAGATCATGCTTTTCTCTTCCTCATTTATCCAACCCAGTTTCTCAACCTTGGGCACTACCATCAATTTAAACTGGCTAATTCTTTGTTGTGAGGCTGTTCGGGGATACACACATTGAGGGACACACACAGCACCCCAGGCCGCTACACACCAGTAGCATCTATCCCACACCAAGCTGTGACAAAAATGTCTCTAGACGTTGCTCAGTGTCCCCAAAGGGAGCAAAATAACTCTGGTTAAGGACCACTGATATAACCAAATGATAACTTTCATATAAAAGACTTCATATGATAGGGGTCATATAAAAAACTTACCCTGCACTGTTTCAGCTGTTTTTTCAGAATTTCTGAGTCCCCGAGGGCAGGCCACTCGTCCTTCAGGAAAACATCAACTTCAGCCATCCACTTCTTCAGAGTTTTGATGTGATTCTGGAATCAGAGACCCATTTTAAGCATTACTGGGGTGCCGATTTCTCTTAACACAATTCATCACAGTGATATTTATGAATACATGCCCAGGAACAATTCCCTTGTTTGAAGGATATCTCTAAGTAGCTCTTCAGGAAAAGAATATTTTTACTAAGACTGCATTTTTATGGTCCACAGTATGAGCACTGGTGTATGAAGTCTGCTATTGTTAAAAATAAAAAATTACTACCAAATGTGGTTTTATGATGTTACTCTTGAGAACATTAAATCATATCCCCCTCTAGAGAAATTTTAAGTTACAAAACAACTCATGATAATACTAACAATGTGCCCTTACAGTACATAAAACAAACTATGAACAATAAACTCAATGTAATGGTGTCTTTATAGCCTCCCTAAACCTGAACTTCCACAAATTGTTTTCTACAGTTGACAGTTTAAATAGTCCCTCTAGTTGGGAACTTTGCAGAACAAGATTTTGTCATCTTGCAAGAGAAAACTTCTGATTTTAATTTCTTATTTGCTTGACCAGGCTGAAGTAATGATCGGGTGAAAAATGTCATCTTTTATCATTTATAAATAGCCAAGTATCTCCCATTATTCTCTTTCATATATTGCTTTTTTCCCCCTCCTGCTTTTTTTGGCTACTTTTCAAATGTATGATTTTCGAGCTCCTTTATTTTCCACACAATTCAAATATGCTGCCCAGATGTGCTATTTTCTCCCTTCTTAATTAAATTTCTGTTGAAAATATGTGCTTCACAGAAAGCTTCCCTTTCAATATGATTAATAATAATGCTTTCTAAAAGCATTTGACTAAATCTAAGAACTTCAGTTCTCAACATTATCATCTTGCTGATATCTCTGGAGTCTGGTTTTGCATTTCTTCCACATCACCACTGTCCTAGTTCAGATCTTATCACTGGCTCCTTGATTACTGCATTAGGTCTTTTTGGTATCTGCCTCAATCTTACCCTAGGCTAATCCATTCTCCACTCTCCATGTGTCAGTGTTTTTCTTCTGTCCTCCTGCTTCTTATCACAGTGATGCTTTGAAAACAATGATATCTTTCCCCCCTCTAAAATAGCAGAAGTTCCAAATTATTATCACTTTTAATTCCATCCCTATTAGGTTGTAATTCATGTTTCAAAGCATGGCATCCAGGACCGCTCATTATCTACTCCTAGGTCATTTTTCTAATAGTATATTTTATTAATCTCCAAACATATTTTTGTCTCTTCAAAAGTGAACCCCTTCTGGCTAAGAGGATGTATCACTTCATTTTGTTAGGTACTCTTTTTCCCCCCTCTTTATCAGCTGACTAAATTCTACTTCTTCATGGTGTAGCCCAAATAACCCATATTCCAATAACATTTCATAATCCCTTTGCCCAGTGTATGTTGGACTTCCTTTCTACTGTCATAATGTTTACCACACTGTTTAATTTACTTCCTACGTTGGCTGGAAAATGGCCTCCCAAGGTGTTCATGGCCCCATCCATGGAACCTGTGAATATGTTACCTTATATAGCAAAAAATACTTTGCAGATGAGATTAAGGATTTTGAAATGGGAAGATTATTCTGAGTTATCGAGCCAGGCACAATGTAATCACAAGGGTTCTTAGTAAGAGGGGGTTGGGGGTAAGAGAGCTAGAGAGAGAGGCTGTAAGATGCTCTACTGCTGAACTTGAAGAAAGAGGATGGGATTATCAGCCACGAAATCCATGTCATCTCCAGAAGCTAACAACAACAAGGAAACAGATTTTCTGCTAAAGCCTCTAGAAAAGACAGAGCCCTGACTACGTCTTCATTTTAGCCCACTGCAACTGATTTTGGACTTCTGACCTCTAGAACTGTAAGATAACAAACTTGTGTTTTTTTAAGCTACTAATTTGTTACAACAGCAATAAGAAACGAACACACTTACCATTTCCCTTCACTAGAATATGAGCTCCTTGTTGGCGAGGACCATGTAATTATATTCTCTTCTACCTCTGATACTGGTAAAAGTGTGTGCGTGTGTGTGTGTGTACACATAGGTTTACATGTAGAGACCTGTTTGTAAGTATATTGTGCTTTATAGAATGTTTTAGGATTGCTCATTTTTTTTTTGGTTTGTAAGCAGTAAAAACAAACAACTAACAGCTGAACTGAGACTTAAACCCAGAAGCATGTTGTCCCAATGCTTTCCAGCATGCCACGATGATGTCCAAGATTCATTCCAGCATTAATATTTTTCTTAGTTATTCGCCACATAAGAGAGGTATTACTTGGATCACTAAATATTTTAGATTTTAAAATGTAATTGTCGGTTTACTATTTTCAGCTTAGCTGATTAGTAGTATGGTGGCACCATTTAAACAACTTAAGTCAGTAGGAGCTGGTCTATGGCATGTAATAAGGTCAAATTTAGATACACAATTACAAGTAAAATACGTTGATAAAATGATATGACTATATTACATGGTAGATAATTGTTTTACCTATATTTTAAAGGACAACCAGACTAACGGAAAGACTAGTTTTGAAAATTATTAAGCTAAAAATATGTTTAAGTCCTATCGGTTTTGGGGAAAAATATAATTCTAAAGAAAATCTAAGAAGCAGAACTCTTAATTATGGTTTTCTTAAACATGCAAAAAAAACCCCACTGATTTCACAAAATTGTGTGTCTTTTGATCTCATCACTGAATTTGAAGAAGTATGAAGGTTAAATGTCTGTTTGCCTTTAAATTTATAACACATCAGTAGGGGAGAAACAAGCAAAGAAAAAAAATGAATACAAAAAGTCCAATCCTGACTTACCTGAATTTTTCGAAGTTTTGCCATTTGCTCCTCTAGCTTTTGGCAATGCTCAAGCAGCTGAGAGGACAGCTTCTTCCAGCGGCGCTCAATCTCTTCAAATTCCGTCTGGTACTTCCGGCTAATATCAGATGGTGCTTTCCTTGACATCTCTTTCACAGTGGTGCTGAGATAGTTTAGGCCACTTTGTTGCTCTTGCAGGGAACTTTGTAAAGCCTCAAAAATTAAAAAAGGGAAAGTACATGTATACTAATCGAGGAATAATAACCAGTTTCATTGTACAGTTTCACTTGCAAGTTTCAGCTACATGTATTTGAAGTGAAAGCTATGTGGGGCACCTGGGTGGCTCAGTCAGTTAAGCATGCCACTTTTGCTCAGGTCATGATATTGCATTTGTGGGTTCAAGCCCACATCGGGCTCTGTGCTGATAGCTCAGAGCCTGGAGGCTGCTTTGGATTCTGTGTTTCCCTTTCTCTCTGCCCCTACCCTGTTTGTGCTCTCTCTCTGTCTCTCAAAAACAATAAAACAAAATGTTCAAAAAACAAACAAAATGAAAGCTATGTGATTGAAACACCTAAAAAATAGATGATGTGCTGCAGTTTACAGAATAACTAGTAGTAATTTAAATTATACTGTTTATGGGGTGCCTGAGTGGCTCAGTCTGTTGAGCGTCCAACTTTGGCTCAGTCATGATCCCACAGTTCGTGACTTTGAGACCCACATCAGGCTGTCTGAAGACAGCGCAGAGACAACTTTGGATCCTCTGACTCCCTCTCTCTCTGCCCTTCCCCTGCTCACAGTCTCTCTATCTCAAAAATAAACATTAAAAAAAAGACAAACTAAATTCTACCGTTTACCATAAAAGTAATTTGCACATTAATATTTTATTTAAAAATCTATGCCTGTTTTTATGAACAACATCAAATATATCCAAAAGTGTATCTTAATGGACCAGAGTTTTAGCACACCTAATTTTATTGTATCTTCTGTATATGAGTACTGTATTTATGATACTGTTAGGGAGCTTCATTTAATTCTACTGGGCTTTTATTAAGACAATTTCTGACCTTTCTAGGTAAAAACCTAACTAAATCATATAGATACATGGTATAACAAAACTGACTAAGTTATCACTGGTCTACTGATGCCAATTAACTATAGTTTCATATTTTTCACAATTTTTTGCAGGGATATAATGAAATTCTAGGAGAATTTTTGGGAGAATTTATAAAGTTGGTTTTACAATTGTTCTGTTTTACCTATGCAATTGCTTACAACAGGATGTCTATCTTTAGGTTTTCCCCACTCAATATTCATTTGTTACTTTCTGGTTATGAAATAATTAAAGCTCAAGATAAAACACGGAAAAAATACCCACTTACATATATGATTTTATGTAAACTTCCAGTGTTTCTATGTATACCTAAACACTGAATATGTTATTATATACACACATAAACAATCATCCCTTCTTTTACAGAAAGACTTATAATATCCCACAAATACATCAATACATAACTTTTATAGTTGTATAATGTCTTATGCCTATTTTGTGGCATTTTATTTTTTTTTACTCAGCTTTAATTTTACTTCATTAAATTCGATTTATTATTTAGACAATATCTAGCATGCATATAACTACATTTTGAGCTAGGCCCTTTTTATGAGCATTTTGCCACATCATTAAGTATTTTTCAAAAACATAAAATTTAATGGCTTCCTGGTTCGTTTATCCATTTCCCATTATTAGCTCTACAAAGTAACTTCTAGCTTTCCACTCCTGTAAATTATGTTTCTGATCTACCTATCTATCCCCATCTATTTGATTCTTTAGTGTATTCTGATTACTGCCTACGATAAAGACTTCACGAAAACACTATTCACATGTATAACATCATGAATTATTCTGTATGTTATTAGCAAGTGGTGAAACATTTTTCTCAGCAAAATTTCAATTCAATTTGCATTCCCACCAGAAAGTGAGAAGGGAGCTCATTGCCGCTGGACCTGCACTTATTATATCATTTTTTTGCAACTTAGATGTGAAAAATGGTATTTCATTGTATAAACTAGTACTTCGTCCTTTCCAATTCGACTTACGACTTTCCATAGGTTTAATGGCTGTTTATGTCTTTTTTTGGTGACTTCCTTATTAATGACTTTCTCCCAGATTCAGACAAATTTTTTCCTCGGTCTCATCTTTCTTTAAAATCGCCTCCAGTATTTGTAGAGTATCTGCAATTGTGTCCAGTGATTTGTGTGCTTCTCTATCATATGTTTTAAAATATTTTACTTAAAAATTTCTCCAAAAATGATGCTTATTGAAATGTTTGGAACATTTTAACATATGTGGTATTTTGCTTTGTTGTAACATCTGATACAAACTTCTAACTACATCTTTTTGAGCTACTTAATACAATTTCTCAATAATATTTATAAATAATTTTTGTCTTCAACATTTTTTTCAGAAGTTTACTCCCCTGCTCATCTGCCCACCATTTTGTATATAGTTAATCCATTCCTCTAATTGCTATATCTTTTTGAAGTTAGAGTTCCATTAAGTCACATATTCTTTAAAGTGAATTTTTAAATCATTCCAAGTATTAGAAACAACAACATAATGAAGAAAAAAGAAGATCCAACAATATTAGGTTGCTTGGTGTGATAGTAGAGAAAACAGTCTAAACAGGGCAATATATACTGAGAAATTTACATAAAAGTTTTTAAAGAAATAATTATAAAATCACTTTCTTAAAAAAATTTAATTCTTGAAAAAGAACTCTTCGTATACAAGTGACATTTTAATTTTGTTCTTATTTCTCAAAATGGAGACATATCTCAGCTCATAAATATAATTAATGAATGCTTTCTTGTCTTAAAAAATAAAATGTGATTGGATATACAACATGGGCTTTTCAGAATTGGTAGGAAAAGTATTCTAAAATCTCTTACAAATTATCTTTTTCATTTCCCATATTAGTATTTTTTATTACTTGATATAAAGCTGCTAAAAATTTAGGTAATAAAACTCAAAAACTAATTATGATATTACAAAAGATTAGAGTTTTTTTTTTTAATTTTTTTTTAACGTTTCTTTATTTTTGAGACAGAGAGAGACAGAGCATGAACGGGGGAGGTGCAGAGAGAGAGGGAGACACAGAATCTGAAACAGGCTCCAGGCTCTGAGCTGTCAGCACAGAGCCCGATGCGGGGCTCGAACTCACGGACCGTGAGATCATGACCTGAGCTGAAGTCAGACGCTTAACCGACCAAGCCACCCAGGCGCCCCACAAAAGATTAGAGTTTAAAACTTATTTTATAACGACACTGATTTTACCACTGTTGGGGAATGTGAATGGAGTTATAAATCAGGAAGCAAGGGGTGGGGGGAATAATACCACAGCTTTTATGATCATCAAAATCAATGTGTCTGAAAATACATACTAAACAATAAAGAATAGACTTCATACACAGACCATGACACTGTCTTCAAAGATGGAATTTCTGTCTGAGGGAGAAAAGGCACAAATGCATAAAATATGACATTTTTAAAGTCCTCAATTGCCACAATTGTTTTAATTCTATTATTTTAAGGTTACACCATTGTGAAAAGAAAAGTTACACCAATGTGACTGCTTGATAGATGACATCTGCACTATTTGCTTCAGACAGTCAAACATTCACAGACCTGTAACTCTTCAAGTCTCTGTTCCATGATGTCATATTCAGTGACAGTAACCTGAGGTCTAGAGAGTTTGGTTTCTGACTGCTGGATCCACGTCAGGATGGTACTCATGGTCTCCTGATAGCGCATGGGTGGCAATGTGTCAAAAACTTCATCAAAAGGGAAAAGAAGAGAATCATTTCACTATTTTAAACTTTGTCATTATGTTTTCCTAAGTTGTCAGCAAACTCAATCACACTGCTAATTACAAATATTACCAAATTGTAAAAACTTGAAGATATAAATTAAAATGTGATTATGACATTGAAGATAAATTCCTACTACGCGTCTCACATTTTGATAGAAAGTATACACACGTACACAGACACATTACAGTGAATCTTCATATCAGCCTTGCAAGTTCACAGGGTTAAAGCCATTTTCTTTTAAGGTAAGGAAATGGCCAAACAGAGAGGCTGCACAATTTGACCATGGTGCCAGAGAAGGTACTTGGAGGAGAAACCAAGCAGAGTACATGTATACTGACTTTGAAGGTTACTCTTTTCGTGTGCTATCATTTACCTTTGGAGAAAACAGTGTCTTTATCCACAGAAGTTGATATTTTAAATTATATCCTGTCACTTCTTATTTTGCTAAAAAAAAAAAAAAACCTCTGTGTACTTAGTATGTGTCAGAAACTCTAATACTATCATTGTTACTATCATTCTTAATTCTTACCTGTGAGAAATGTGTTTTTAGTCTCATTTACAGTTGAGGAAACTGAGGCTACAAAAAAAGGTCAACTAATTTGCTCACACTCAAGAGCCTAGTAAGTGTAGAGCTTAGGATTTTAAACCAGGTTTATCTGGTTTCAAAGTCAAAACCACTACTCAACAGCATACTTTCCCTGGTATCTATTTATGTATAAATTAGGGAATGAAAAATATATTAAGGAAAGTGTAATTTACAGGTATGTATATGCACTTAAACCATAAGTGTGTGTATGTGTGTGTATATATTTATGTGTGTATATGTATATATATACACACATACACACACACATATATACACATTTTACATAACTATAATCGTATACATAGTTAAATTGTACCTACATTAAATGAGAGAAAATAAAAATTTTCAGATCTGTCAGATTATAAAAAAGTGATAAGGTAACATGTCCATGGTAGAAGTGTAAAACAGTTAATTTGTAAGTAGTTGTTGTAATATTGCATGTTGCCCCAAACTCAGTAAGTAAGCATCCGCCTATGTACAGATTGAGGGAGGGAAGGAAGAAGGAAGATGATAGATAGATAGATGCATAAATGCACAGATATACAGATACATAGATAGATACGGTGAGCCATAAATTGAAAGAACCCAATGCTTTTCAGCAGAGGCCAGCATAAAATAAAAATCTTTCAAATCTAGAAAAAAGATACACACTGAAACATTCTAAATGATTACAAATTTGATCAATTTTTACTCTATTAACCAATGTAATTCTAGCTATAACTTAGGGAATAATCATGACCTGATACATTTTCTTTCTGTTTAAACAAAATATGCATTTAGGCAAAGTATGCATTAATTTGCATAATTCAATAAACAATTCACATTATATAAAGTCTCCGGTTCCCTTTAAAATCATGAGAAACTAATAAAGATCCAGACCAGCATTACATGTAGACACTCTTTAGTGCATGCATGGAACATCTTATTCCACATCTGATTCAGAGTGTTTGACTGTATTTCCTCCTTTGCTATCTGGATCCTGAGTAAATGCTCTGGGTGTTTCACAGGTAGATTGCATTGGAGGAGCTGGAATTCAAAGAGGACCTACCAACTCCGTAGCTCCTGAACTAGCCACCTTAGTTCCTATGTGTAGGTTCATCAATCAGGAAATACTTGTGTCTGAAGAGCTGTAGTAATTGCTACCCAATGGGTCTGATATCACACTCAAGTCTGCCTTCTTTCTAAGGGAGGTCCTGATTATCTTCTCCCTTCTTCACCTTCCTTCTATAGAATGAAGTGAACCCTGTTCATCTCTGAATTGTTGAGTTTTTTCTGTAAAACTGCTTCTCATCTGTATGCAGGTGCAAGACAAAAAGTCTTCTCAATGAGAGCTAAGCCATACTTCCACTCTATTCTGAGAGAAAGCAGAGGACTCGTAACATGATCAAGAAGTACCTCTATATCTCCCATGTAAGTTATCTAGCACAAGCAAAAGCCCACACAGTCTAAGATCCTCCCTAGCCTTTCCATGTGTGTTTTCACTTCCTTTATCCAGCTCTGTGTTCAGTTTTTGAAAGTGCAAAACTGATTTAGGAGGTTACATCATGGCATAAAACTTATCGTTACTGTTTCTTTTTTTCTAGAATTCTCACCCATGGTTCATAGAAGGCCCTCTAGACCATTCACCTCTCCAGACTCACCTTTCATCACCCTCACCCCCCTGTGCTCCAGGGACACAAAACTTCTCTGATTCTGGCCTTCACCTACTACCCCTAGTCTTATTAATCCCTACTGATCGTCTGGCTTCTGTGTTAAGCAGTTCATTCTCTAGGAAATCTTTGCTTACCTTCCCAGCTTGGGTAAGTCTCCTTTAGTTTCAGAGACCTGGCCTAGGCCAGGTCAAGCACTCATCCCAAGCTATAATTATAAAAACACCAGCTTGATTTTGTGATTAATGGCTGTGATTTTTCCCAGTTTTCAAGTATAACGACAGCAAGAAGCATGTGGTTTTAGCTCAGAGATTGATCCCCAATGACCACTATGGTATTATAAAAGGAATCAGTATGTGTTGGATGAGTAACTACAGGTTAGAAAGTGTAACCTTGAGCACACACACAAAAAGAATGCCTTTGCCAGGAACACAGGAGAAAACCAATATTTGGTGAAGCCTAGATTCTGAACAAGAGGAGAAAGAATTTACCTGGAGAATTTAGACATTCTTCCCACTCCACCTATTAAATCTTCTCATTCCACCCACGGAACCTTCTCAACACTGAATAGCTTAAACTGACTTTATTCCTCGTCTCCTTTCTCACTTCATGGTTTCTAGACAATAGGTAGACTTTCTTTAATTGCATTTTTTCTGGTATAATTCATTTGTAAATGTACAAATGTACAATGTACACACACGTTTTGGTTTTCTCCTGGAATTATTTTGTTTTTTTTAACGTTTATTTATTTTTGAGACAGAGAGAGACAGAGCATGAATGGGAGAGGGTCAGAGAGAGGGAGACACAGAATCTGAAACAGGCTCCAGGCTCTGAGCTGTCAGCACAGAGCCCGACGCAGGGCTCAAACTCACGGACCGCGAAATCATGACCTGAGCCGAAGTCGGCCGCTTAACCGACTGAGCCACCCAGGTGCCCCATCCTGGAATTATTTTGACAAACAACAAAATCATGTTCAAAACTGTATCACTTCGGAACAGAACAATAGGTAAGGTAACAATTTTTATTATATCCTAATGAGGAATGTTTATATTTCTATGCAAATAGGACCACCACTGCATTAAAAAAAGCTTCTACCTCTCTCTGTGTACACATACATATGAATAAGAGATATATATGTATATATTTAATATTTGTGTATCATTTATTAATTCCTTAAACTACTTATTGAGTGTCAATTTCAGCCTTTGTGATATCCTTTAGGGGTACAATAATTTAAAAAACAGAGTCTCTATATTCACTGCCTTCACAGTTCACTCATGCAGCCAGATAATACTCTAATATAGTTTTGATCAGATTTTAATTAATTTTATAAAAGAGACAGAAAGTACTGTGACAGTAAACAATAAGAACATTACATTTACACTGGGAGCTCATAAAAATTAACTTTTGGGCAAAGATATGAAGGAGTAAGAATGAACTGTGCTAGGGCTTCTGGGAAAATACACAGGGCTCTGAAGTAGGGAATATGGGATGGTTTTCAGGAAATGAAAGGTCAATATGACGTAGAGAGAAAATAAGCACGAATGCAGCTATAACTGCAAGTAGGCAAAGCCCCCATTTTAAGCAGAGCCTTGTAAGTACCTTTTAACTAAGACCAAAAGCCAATCATTGAATGTATTATATGCAAAGGTGTGACACAGATTTTCTTTAAGAAAAATCTTTCTGGGGGCATCTGGGTGGCTCAGTTGGTCGAGCGTCCAACTCTGGATATCAGCTCAGGATCATGATGTCACAGTTCATGAGACTGAGCCCCTTGTTGGGGCTTGAGATTCTCTCTTTCCCTTCTGCCCCCGATCCCCACAAGTACACAAGTGCTCTCTCTCTCTCTCTCTCTCTCTCAAAAATAAAGAAATGAACATTAAACAATTTTTAAAAAAGATAAATCCTTCTGGCAGAAACATAACAAATAGATTTCTCACTGTCAACAATGGATAAAGTGAAGACAAATTAGTGGTCCAGGCAAGAAACCCTGGTAGCTTGAACGAACATGATGACCATTAATAAGAAAAGAAAGTTAGATGTGAGAATGATTTGAGAGATAAAAATGCATGGGGTGGGAGAATGAAGAGCAACAGGAGAGGAAGTGAACGAGGGACAAGGAATATCAAGGACGATTCTGAGGTTTCTGACTGTGTAGCTCCATAGATGTTGTTCTTGCCCCTGATACTGGAGGAGCCAAAGAGGAAATTGTTGTCAGGTGCAGAATTGCCCACCATGGGTTTATCTTCTTGGGACTCCAAGGGTTTGCAATACCTTAAGATACTTAAATGGAAAGGCAAGGGAATAGATGAGCATAAGAACCCAGCACTTAGTGGATAGGAGCGGACTGGAGATAAAACTTTTTTGTTTACAACATATAATTAAAGCCAAGGATACCTTTACTTATATAGTTTCCTTCTAGATGTAAAAAAGCATTTGTTATCAAGCATGATTTACCTAGTAGCTGAAAACTGATTATAAGGCACACAAATTATCTCATTTAAGCCAGGCTTACTTGAGAATACTAGTGAAGGATTCCTAATTCTGTTTCAGATTTACAAGTAAGAAAACAAAATCTGGTGCAAAGGTCAGCTGCACCCAAGGGCAAACTCAGTACAACCTGTTCTACCTATGTGTCAGTGAGATATTTGTGGATGCTGCCCTAGGGACCCCAATGTGAAAGTAGACCTAGTCCTGTTCCATCTAGGGAAGTTCACTGTCTTCTTTTTATGTAGAAAGAGAGATTAATAACTCAATTGATACTTTTCTCTTGACTGACAGTAATGAGAGAGTAAACATATTTAAAAAACTACTATCTTAAAGGATTATAAGAGTGTTATTAACGTCCTTTGGTCCAGCCCAGATCCCTGAAAGAAAAAAAAAGGCCTAAGGATTTAGTATTTCCCCAATATTGTTTATAAATATATGACATTCATCTCAAAATAAATATTCTTATGATGGTTTCTACTATTCTTTTGCTAAAGTGCCATTTTAAAAATATAGATACATTCTTGATGTTTCATGATTAGGGAAGCATATTCCACAAAATTAAAGTTAATATAAAGGATTATAGTTTCAGAAACACCTGTTGTGAATACTGGGAAAGTGAATGTTAAGGGCTACCATGCTGAACTACTGTTTATCTTGAAAGGTACAAAAAAACCCATTAATCTCCAGTCCCTTAGTATAACCATATGAAGGATGGCAATGAAAACGTATGGTCGCATTTACATCTAAAATTGTTGTAGAAGAGTATAAAAAATGTTTTCCACATCTTTTACTTAAAAATCCCTTCTGTTATAGTCAATTGAGTTAAAAATGGAAGGGGTTTAAGAGAAGAGAAAAGGTAAGAAAGGAGAGCAAGGAGAGAACAAAAGAGACAAGGCGAGATTATTTCGTCAAAAAAAAAAAAAAAAACGTGTGGAATTAAGTGCTTTCTTTTCTGCAATACATGAGTCTATGTCAAAGGGTAAAAAACTTTAACTGAAGAGCAAGATAAACAGAGACATCATCTGAAAAATCGGACTTCCTCCCCCAGTGTAAGACAGAGCTATCATAATAACGCTGAGATCTTAAAACACTAGGTTATATATGGTACTTAAAAAAAAATCACAACGATCTCTCTTCAAAATTAAAACAAAAGTACTCAGGGAAAATAAAGGTACTTAACTCTCACACAAAAAAATGGAGTAGAGAGAAGGAATATAGAAATGTGTTATCCACTACAGTAGCCACTAGCTACACAGGTCCACTGAGCACTGGAAAGGGGAAAGGTGGTTAGTATTAATTTTGATTCTTAAAATGATATTATTTGGACGTGTTGAGATAAAATATTCAGTTAAAATTACCTTCACTTGTCTCTTGTTTAATATGGTTATTAGAAAATTCAAAATTACGTATAGGGTTCACATTCTATTTCTACTGAATGAGCTTATGTACAAGCTGCAGGAAGTCATTCATTTGGGGAAGGAAAGAGAACATGTATGTTAGTAGTCTGTCAATACTGACAGCATTTTAAAACATTGAAACATCTGCTATGAATACGAAGTTGACTCTAACTTGAATTTCTCATCATTTGTAAGCAGAAATTAGTGATGACTTAATATAGGATGTGTGTGTGTGTGTGTGTGTGTGTGTGTGTGTGTGTGTAGAAACTTAACTAACAGCACTTTCTACTTCTTTGATAAATCTTTTTTGAGAAATGCTCATATTGAAGCTATCTAACTTTCCCCCATCCCTCACAGTTAATTACATGGCACCAAACAGTATAATCAACAAAGAGCCTTTTCTGCAACTCCAAACCTTATGAAACGAGATAAACCATGGCACAGAGCAATTATTTCTTTACACTGTGAACACTGGCAGAAGATGTCCAGAAAGAAGCGGGGACGCACAGTACAGGATGATTAACATACTAGAAATTATTCCTCAGAGACTGAGACAAGGAAGAAATTCTGAGTATGGAGGCTTGAATTGCCAATGCTGACACAAAAGCTAACACCTTAGCTTGACACTCAAGGACCTTTGTGGTCAGAATTCAATCAACTGCTCAGCCCAAATGCCCATCATCAAAAATCCTCCAGCCACAATCTAGCATCATGCTTCTGCCCCTCCTTCTGCTACTCAGGATCCAGGCCCACAAAGGCCCTCAGGACACTATAGGAGCAAAATAGACGGGTTTATGAGAATTGTATCTAAGACCACCTTAGAAAGTTTTTGAAAAGCCAGGTCTCCAATCAGTCAACTGAAATCTCTGTCTTTTTCATAAGCATTGTCTAGTATCCACTGCTGGAATAACTAATTCCTTCACCACTTTTAATCACAATTTTCTACCCAAGCTTATCTAAGTATAAACTACTATACCACTCAACTATTGATTACAAATTAGGTTTTGCAGGTTTTTTTTTTTTTTTTGCTGCATTTCCCCCTTTCTACATTATTTTCAAAAACTAGGCCCTATCTTAAGAACTTCTATTAAATAATTTCCTAAAATATATTTTTATTTTTTTATGCTCTACTTGGCATTTAGCATACGTTCCTAGTATTCTCCCAGTCAAGGAATGATTCTTATACCTCAGGGGATGAAGCACAGATCTAGCTTAACTAATAAGCAAGTCTGTTATGCTTGAGGTTGACAGTATCAGTGAAGAGAACAAAAAAGGCCATTTCCAATGTTTTCCTTGATTTTTTCTGGAGTAAAAGAACAAAGCCATATAGACTGTGTTTCTTAGAATAAAACAATTCCTTACTTAGATATAAGAGAATATTAGGTAAATTTTCTGACCTGCAAGCTAGAAAAGTTAGGTCAAGACAACTTTTGCTTCCCTTCCTTGTCTCAGCATCTTAACATTGGATCCACATCTTAGCAGGGACTAACAACAGTGTTTGAAATTATGGCCATTGAGAACGTTTTTGCTGGCTGGCCTAAAATTTTCCTCTATTATCCCTACAGGAGGCACAAGTTACTCCCTATAATTTTATAAGAGTGTTCCTTACCACACCTCCCCAGATCATCACCTCTTCAAAGGCTGCCTCCACTTTTCTTTATATTCCCTATCACAACTCTGGTCTAAGGTTAGGTTTAGATAGGTGCAATTTCCCGTCTCGCTGCTTCCATTCAAATCCTTCTATTCATTTCTCACACACCAGCTAGAGGCTAATATACCAGTTAGATCTTTCAAAATTATCAATCAGATTACTGAATTCCCTCAAGTGAAATTCTTTTAGAAGTTTCAACTGGTGGCACACCTGGGTGGCTCAGTAGGTTAAGTGTCCGACTTGGGCTCAGGTCATAATCTCACAGTTCGTGAGTTCGAGCCCCGCGTTGGGCTCTCTGCTGACAGCTCGGAGCCTGGAGCCTGCTTCAGATTCTGTGTCTCCCTCTCTCTCTGCCCCATCCAGCTCACACTCTGTCTCTGTCTCTCTCAAAAATAAATAAGCATTAAAGAAAAAAAGAAGTTTCAACAGGTTTTAAAAGAAAACCCAGGGGCGCCTGGGTAGCTCAGTTGGGTAAGCATCCAACTCTTGGTTTCAGCTCCAGTCATGATCTCATGGTTCGGTTCATGGGTTTGAGCCTTGCATCGGGCTGTCCGGTAACAGGCGGAGCCAGCTTGGCATTTTCTCTCTCTCTCCCTCTCTGCCCCTCCCCATCTCACACTGTCTCTGTTTCTGTCTCTCTCAAAAAGAAAAAAGAAAAACAAAAAGTTTACACAGAAGTCTAGACGGACCTTCATGAACTCAACCCTCATTTTACCCTCCCCTTCCCGTAATTTGCTAGTCTCCAGTCCTCCTGGCCCCTCCTTTCTGTCTCTTGGACATGTCAAGCACTTCTTCTCCACCTTGCCACATCTGTACCTTCCTCCGGATCATCACACAGCTGGTACCTACACGTGCCGCAGGTTGAGGTCAAACTGTCCTCTACCAGAATAATGTTGCCTAAGTGAGGTTAATCTGTGATAACATAACTTACATATTAACTTGTTTATTCCCTTTATTTCTGTAAGCTCCAAGAGGATATAAACCTTGCTCTTGATTTTCTCCACTAAATACCTAGTGCCCAATACTTCTGTGGCACACAGCAGGTGTTCAACAATACTTACTGAATTAGTGAATGAGTGCACAAAACAGTGTTGTGCCAAACAATTACCAGATTAGTGCAATCCCTATAAAAATCCAAGTGGCATAAAAAACAAACCTAAAGTTAATATGAAACCATACAACACCACAAATAACCAAAACAATCTTGAGAAAGAAAAAGCTGGAAGCATCATACTTTCTGATTTCAAAACATATTACAAAGCTAAAGTTATTAAAACAGTGAGGTACTGGCAAAAAGACAGACATATAGTCAGGAATAAAAGAGAGAGCCCATAAATAAACCCACACGCATGTGGTTAACTGATCTCTGACAAAGTGCCAAGAACAATAAAGGATGGTCTCTTCATATGATTGTACTAGGAAAACTGGATATACACATGCAAAAGAACAAAGTTAGACCCTTATCTTACAATATATATAAAAATCAACTTGAAATACATTAAAGATTCAACTGAAACATGGCAACCACAGGGGCGCCTGGGTGGCTCAGTCGGTTGGGCATCCAACTTTGGCTCAGGCGACCATCTCACCACTCCCAAGTTCAAGCCCTGTGTCAGGCTCCGTGCTGACAGCTCAGAGCTTGGAACCTGTTTCAGATTCCGTGTCTCCCAGTCCCTCTGTCCCTTTCCCACTTGCACTCTGTGTGTCTTTCTCTCTCAAAAATAAATGAACATAAAAAAAATTGCAACCACAAAACTTGTAGAATGAAACACAAGAGGAAAGCTTCATAACACTGGTCTTAAAATGATTTCTTGGATTTGACCTAAAAAGCACAGGTGACACAAGTAAAAATACACAAATGGGACTACATGAAACTAAAAAGCTCCTATACAACAAAAGAAACAATTAACAGGATAAAACAGCAACCTACAGAATGGTAGAAAATATCTGCAAACCATGTAACTGATAAGAGGTTAATATCTAAAATATATAATGAACTCCTACAACTCAAAAGGAAAAAATAACCAGACCCCCCCCCCCAAAAAAAAAAACAGGCAATGGATTCAAATAGACATTTCTCCAAAGACGATGTACAAATGAACAACAAATATATGAAAAGCTGCTCAGCAACACTAATTATAAATATGCATATCAAAACCACAATGACATATCACCCTGCACTTGTCGGGGTGGCTAGTATCAAAAAGAAACAAACAAAAAAAATAACAAGTAGGTCTGGGAATGTGGAAAGATTGGCACCTTCCACCATTTGTGGAGATGTGAAATGGTGCAGCTGCTATAGGAAACAGTATAAAGGTTTCTCAAAAAAATTAAAAATCGGACTACCGTACAATTCAGCACTGCCACTTCTGGGTTCATATCCCAAACAACTGAAATCAGGTTCCTGAAGAGATATCTATATTGTCATGTTCACTGCAGCATTATTCACAACAGTCAAGATATGGAAAGAAACTAAATGTCCACCGATGGGTAAATGGATCAAGGAAAAGTGGTATACATACGACAGAATATTATTCACCCTGAAACCATAAGAAACTCCTGCCATATGTGACAAAAGGGAAGAACTTAGAATACATTATGCTAAATGAAAGAAACCAGTCAGAGGAAGACAAACACCACATGATTCCACTTATATGAGATATCTGATATAGTCCAACTCCTAGAGGCATAGAATAGCATGGCAGTTGCCCAGGGCTAGAGGGAAGGGGAATTATGGAGTTACTGTTTGTCAGGTAGAAAATTTTAGTCATTCAAGAGTTAATTTCTAGGAACTGTGCAACAACACTGTGCCTGCCTATAGTCACTAGCCTTTGTGCTTACAAATTTGTGAACAGTGTAGATCTCCCGTTACATGTGATTACCATTTTTTTAAACAAAACAAAAAGACAATATTGTGCTAGAAATCTATGGTTATAGAAGAGAAGAAAATTCTTGCGAAGTTTAAGGCAAAACGAAAACAAAAACAAAAACACTTGTTTTGTCATAGCTAGTGTGGTCACTTTCTCCATTTTCTGCAAAACTAAACCAACTAATAATTACTTGCCTGACATGATTATAGTTCACAATTGAAATAAATTCAAACTCTATTACAAACTGTTTTCATACTTACATGTAGAAAGTATATTTAAAATCTTTCTTGTTAAAATAAGAGACGACTATAACAAGCCATGTGCTATTTTCTTATAGCGATCTAGATTAGAGCATGCCCTTTCTGGTTTGCAGTTTCTGGAAAGGGTTTGTAGCAAATGTTTTGGGAGACAATTTTACTCTCTCAACCTTCTAGCCCTAGGCCATCATTAATCTACCCTCAGTATCTTCGGGTGTGCCAGTTAGGGACCTTTCCTACAAATATAATCATAGAATATACAACTATACATATTATATGTTATACATCATAGATTATATATATATGGCCTCTTCTAGCTGGCTTGTTTCTTCAGTATGTTTTTAAGGTTCACCTATGCTCTACCAAGTATCAGTGCCTCATTACATCTTATTGTTAACATTTCATTGTATGGAGAGGCCCATTTTCTTTCTTTGCTCATGAGTTGATGGGCACTTGAGTTGCTTCCCCTTTTTCATTATCATGAATAATCGTGCCATGAACATCCAGGTGTACTTGTGCCCATCAACTATCCATCCTCTCCGTTATTCAAGATCTATTAGGTCACCTGTGACATACGGATAATAAAATATTCTCAAAGGGTTGCTCTGTGAGGACTAAGAAAGGTAATTTATATGAAAGGTATTTGTAGACTGAAAATAACTATGAATATATCTTTTCATATAGTGTTTCCAGTTACCCAGCAACAATTACTTAGACCAATTTTCCTCACCACTCAAAGTACATTTAAAAAGTCAAGTTTTAGTTTCATTGTGAGAACACTAGTAAAGAAAAAAAAAAAATGAGAGAAGAGATGAAAGTCTGAATGGATTCCCACCCCTTGTGGTAGTTCTTATTTGCTGAATAGTTAACGTGCTCAAAGTACTATGGAGTAATACAAGAAATCAGGTTTACTCCCCCACGCCAGTTTGGGGGTGAAACATACATATACATACATATAATTCTTTGGAAATAATTATTAACTAACAACTGAACTATAATATGACTTGAAATGGTGAACTTTTTACTTACCATTTACATAAAGGTATATAATATTATATATTAATACACAGTAAAGTTATATATATAAATTTATAATATATACATGCAAAAATAAGTTATATAATTCAATTATAATTGAATATAATTATATATGATTACATATGTGTTATTAATATATAGAATACATATATAACATAAATTTTATATATAATTTATATAATTTATAATTCATATATATAATCCCTATTTAATTAGTAATTATTAATTATCAAGACAAACTTTCCAAAAGAGTGGCTAAAATTGGCAGAGATGTTTCAGTAAATAAAGTGTAAGGGAGGGCATTTTATTTATAAATAAATGGACTGAAAATTTTTGGCCGTTTTATAAACAATCATCATATTATGAAAGATAAAAGAGAAGACATGATAATACAGATGTATAGATTGATGGTTCTATGGATAGAGAGTAAGTATTATTCCATACTTATATTGGAACATCATAGTTGAATCTCAGGTATCAACAAACATTAATATTCTGAACATTTTTAAAATAAACAGAAAAAATGTGGAGCTTTAACATAATTAACAGGGTACATGTAAATTAAAATAATTTCCTGCTGAATAAGCTCTTTTGCCCAGCAGTCACAGTATAGCCATTAACCTGTATTTGATTTTAAGGGAGACTTGCAGATTTTATGACAAGAAAGATGCGTTATTGTTAAATAGGTCACTGTTTGAAAATTTAGGACAGTCATAATCTTTTCTTTCCCCTTTTGATTTATAGATACCCAGCAACAAGTATACTGAAATCCACTAGAGGGAGCTGACGTCACTGTAAAGTTGCATTAACTGACGCCCTACTAGGGAAACAAATCCCTCAGCCAAAATGACTTTAAAGGAAAAGAACAAAACAAAACAAAAAAGCATATGCATCCATCATTGGCTTTATTCAGTTCATTCCACGACCTCACCAAGAAATAAAAATTTAAAAACCAGGAAAATAGGGAAAGCTTTACGTGTATCACGACAGTGATTTTAGAAATGTTACCATGTGGTAAATTCTTTGGATACTGGCAAAGAAAAGTAGTCAAAAAATATGTTTTCCAACTAATTAAAGTTTTAGTAGAAAACAAATACATGTCCTGCGCCTCTCGTAACAAATTTGGTGAAGACATTTTTCAAAATATTTTTATCTTAATGCCTTAAAATCCAATTTTACTCTATAATCTTCTGTATGCACATTATGTACACAGGCATGTATGCGTATGGTGAACGAAAAACTCATTTACTAATGCTTGGCAGTGTTCATAAACCAGTCTGCCAAAGGAATTTTTGTCTTAAGAATTAAGCTGATTAGTAGGGCTATTTTGGACCAGATATTATGTATTAATAGCATTAGAGGAAATTGATGAGAATCAAAAGAGACATCTTGAAAACTGTGCTAGTCAAATGGTAGGAATCCGTGTAACTTCTCCACTCTGAGGTGGTATCTTACCATTAAATGAGAAAATGAGGAAACCACATAGTTACATAGTTTTAATAGTAAAATGCAGCCCTAAGAATAATTTGTTCTTGGCTGAATTTCAGTCGCTACATGCTTGTTACGGCTATAATAGTCTGCATATAAACTGGATAGAAGTATTAGTAAGATGCCTAGCTAAACATCCTTGTACAAAGCAAACGGGATATAATGAAAAGCCACCAAGAGGGCTCCAACTGTTCTTTTATTTCCTCCACTGTTCAAAATATTTGACTGTAAAATTTGCAACCCACCAAGGAGATATTAATGCCTATATAAAACATATATTTTATTTGTTCCTCAAAGTCATGAAATTATTATGGTAGGTGAGGGGAAGAAATGGAAATATAACACATATGTTTTCCAACAGCCGTATCTTATTACTTGTTACTACAGACTGTAGGGACGATGGATTCCTTTGACAGAAATTATTCTCTCACGTCAGCACCTTCCCTTTTTCCAACAAGTACCAAATTAGGGAAATATCAAGTTAGCCATTTCAAGTATTTTTACTTACTTGTCTGTAGCTCTTTTTCTCTGGCCTGCACATCAGCAAAGACTTGGTTAAAATGATTTGTAAAGGCCACAAAGTCTGCATCCAGGAACATTGGCCCTTGTCCTTTCTCTTTCAGGGCTATGCTTTGAATTTTTAATCGCTCG
The DNA here is from genome assembly GCF_018350155.1 of Leopardus geoffroyi. NCBI lineage: Eukaryota > Metazoa > Chordata > Mammalia > Carnivora > Felidae > Leopardus > Leopardus geoffroyi. The sequence goes on from NC_059343.1 coordinate 28,106,893, forward strand.
ATTTGAGGCTGAAGAACTGAAAGCCGGTTGACTTCATCCTGTACCATAATATAGAGCATTAAAATAAATACAACTTTTACTTTGCATAGATTACATTTGTGCAAAGAAAGGTGTTAAAAGGCAGCGATGCAAGCTTAGCTTAATGCCCTTATCAAAAAATTGATAAGAAGTATCCATGACAGTTTAGGCAAGTCTCTAGCTCAGGGCGTCAATTTAAGAATACCTTGGCTCTTCATTCCATAGATAGCATCGTATATAACTGTCTTTAAATTTCAAAAGGACATCATTTACAGCATTAATGGGCATGAATATATACTTGAAAAGTACTATGAATGACCTTATATCCTTTCAATAAATCAGGCGTGAATGTCCTCTGCACCCCTCTTATCTCAAAATTATGTCCCTTTGCTTCAAATTCTAAGCGTGTTTAACGAACAGTTTTCTTTAAATTTACTTGTGAAGACTATAAATTAGACATATCTACATACATACCTACTACATTAAAATTACAAATATATCTTTATATACTGCTATCACCTAGATTCTATAATCTATGTAATACTTATATAAACACACAAATATTTATGTCTGAAATGATCTCTTATTTGGTCTCATTACTTCTCCTGACTGAACAGGCAATGACCATTGTTTCAATTAGGGTGAGAGTTTGCTCTGCTTTTCTTTTCTTGTCCTGGCATAATTGCTTTTTTGTTTTTCATATTTATTTATTTTTGAGAAAGAGAGAGAGACAGGGCAGAAGCAAGGGAGGACAGAGACAGGGAGAGGCACAGAATGTGAAGCAGGCTCCAGGCTCTGAGCTGTCAGCACAGAACCCGACGCGGGGCTCGAGCTCACAAACCGTGAGATCATGACCTGAGCCGAAGTCAGCCGCTTAACCGACCGAGCCACCCAGGCACCCCATCCTGCCATAATTGTTAATAATACCCCCTTTCACTCTCAAAGAGTACCCCCGTTTGTGTGATAAAGTCACATGGACACACCACTGTGCTGTGTAATACAGTAGCCACTAGTCATATGTGGCTACTGAACACCTGAAATGTGGCCAGTCCAAATTCAGATATGATGTCATTGTAAAACACAACGAATTTTGATATATATATGTATATATGTATATATGTATATATATGTATATATGTATATGTGTATATATATGTATATAAGTATATGTGTGTATATGTGTATATATGCATATGTGTGTATATATACGTGTGTGTGTATATATATATATATATAATCTGAATTCAAACAGAATTTCCAAATGTTCTTTATTTAAGTATTATTACCATGGTTGCTTACTTATAATTCTCACCTATGCTACCTTTAGAAAAAAGTACTTCAGGATTGCATACCATTTAAAATGTAAGAAACACGACAATTAAAATTTGAAATTTTGATCACAAGACAATTAGAAGGAGGGGAAAATAAAAAGAATTACAGTAATTATGAACTAAATATAAATCTGAGCTTCCTGGAAGTCAAAATGAAAAGGAAAAAAAAGAAAAAGTTATTTTTTGGAGGCATTCACATTATTTTGGAGAAAGTAACTTTTTTATTAGGATTGAGTAAGATAAATTTATCACAAAGATCCTTTCATAGTTGCAAGACTCTCTAATGGGCGCTGTCACTTGTTCTGATTTTTAGAAGATACAAAGATAACTTTCAAAGGAATATTGTCACGTGGTTTTAACAGTAAGAGTTGATTCAGGTAGGTTAATCTCTGACAATCAAATTCTTTTGGTAGGTGAAGATGAAAGCCATTTATGTAAATGGGGAGGGGACTCATCTCTTCCATTCCAGTATAAAGCCTCTCAATCAAGGGCTAGAAGGCAGGCACATATCATATCCATGGATGAATAGGACAAGAGATAAAGGGTAATACTCTGTGTTTTTGATTATAGAACTGAAGGCATGCACTTTGTACACTTGGCTTACAAATGGCAGCATTGGCATCTGCTGTGAAACATTTAAGAACCTGATTTACATTTGGCCAGATGGAGGGCCTTCATTCTTCCTGTTTAGGGGGCTATCGAAGGAGCCTACAGTATAGTAAAGTGTGTTCTGCAAAACAAAGGGACTTTGAAACTAATAAAACATTTGGGCAACTGTTCAGTTGAGACCTTAAAGTTCTCAGAGTAAATCATAGGAGAGATCATTTTGACTTGAAATATTTAACATTTAAAAGATGTTAACAATTACTGATTATTCTCATAAAAAGGGCCTTAATCTGGTGAGTCCTCCTGAGTAAGACATCTTCCCTGAGTCTGCTTATCCTTTAAAATTTTGTGTTTATCGGATGGAAAAACTTTTTTATTTTTCTTGGGAAAGGGTCCATGGATGTCTTGCAACTCCCAAAGGGCTCTCTAACCCCCAACAAATTAAGAACCAGTTCTTGTAAGCATTATATTTGGAGCTAGTACTGCAGTCTGATCTTAGAAAACGTCTCCAAGTAACAGAATGCACTGGCAAACAAGATAGAATCATTTATTCAACTATCATTAATCACAGCCAAATAGTATAATTTTAACTGTTGTGTGAATGACATTGAGCTTATCCTGCTCAATATTTTACCTAAGGTGATTCATCAAATTAAGAGAAACCAAGGGTGCACAGAGAAGGAGTTTGGAACCTTGTGGATGAATGCAGAAAAAAGAAATAATTTCACTTAGGATGACTTCCTTAACCTGGAGACAATATTTAAGATTTGTAACCACCAATGATCTCGATTTGCTCCTTGGATAAAGACCAAGGTCCTAGCAGGCCCTTAGAGTCCTTGCTTGTCTCCTCTGAGCCTGTCTTTTAGCCTTCATCTTTCATCTTTTCTCCACCCCTCACCCATCTATGCCCAGCATTCAGAATAGCCCTCTTCCAGTTCATTGTACATTTTATGGTTATTTTTTTGTATCTGAATCTCAAGAAACAGGTTAAGGTAATAGCATCAGATTTTATTGCAAGAAATAATGTGGGTGGAGTATTCCACTGTAAAGATTCATGATTTCTGTTAACAGCAAAATGTGTTTAAGTATAAAAATTCCCTAGATTTACTTATTTGCATAAAAAAGCTAAATGTCTTTCTGTCCTATATTCTTTATCTCAAAACGTATTTCCCGAGTTTAATCATTTCCTAGTAAAGTTGTAGGTCCGATATATGAAGAAGAATCATCAAGTCCTTCAACAGTTTTTACTTCATACTAGCTCTGAATTTCCCGTCACTTCCTGGGTTCAACAACACCTCCAAACAAACCCTGTCACCTCTCCATTTCCAGTTTTCCATTATTTAAACCATCCTTTTCAAAGTATGCAAATTGATCCTCATTCACTGCTTCTTATATTAAACCTGGCCATCTCAGTCTATCATCAAGATTCATTCTAGAAACCTTTTCAACTATCCCATATCCCAAGAAAATTACTCAGATCATAATAACCACGGGAAAAAAGTTCAAGTTATTTCCATTACTGTATAACTCTGGTTTCCTAACATTAGCCGACATATTTGTTTAATCTCTTTCTCCAGTTCTTTGGTGCCAGTTATACGTTGTTTGGCCTCCAGATCCATTGTCCACTTCTAGGACTCAGAGGAAAGACAATTATAGACTACAGCTCTTTGTAATCTGCCTTCTGATTAAGTTTAGCCAGTGTGGAGCCCTGTCTGGATTAAGATTATGGAGTCATTGAGGACAGTGAAGTAACATGCTTTTTGTTCTGGCTCCATTCCTGGCATGGCACTTGGGCTGGCTCTTAAGGCTGTCTTTACAGTAGGTGTCCAACTCCTTCCTTCTAGGTTTCTGTAACTTCTCTAAATCATTTCTGTCCTGAGAATGGTTACAACTCTGACGCCAGGTTACTGTACTATCCTTTATGGTTCCTCTATACTCCAAGCACCATGGTTAAGTATGTTGGTAAAGAAACCTTCCTCAAATTATCCTAATTTGAGAGAACTGTCAGTTTTAAAGAATTTCCCTATACATCCAATTATATATCAACTTTTTGTGTTTGTGTGGATTCCACTTTTTCAACATATGACTGAGTTTTGTTTTTAGCACATGAGTTGCCATAAAAAAGATCTCCCAGTTATTGGCCATTTCTCCTAGGATATGTGTTGCTTCCATACTCCAAAACTGCCTCACCATTCTGCAAACTGACAAAATCAATTAGCCATGTGTGAGTACTCTAAATACATTTTTTTTTAGGATCGAGACATCATGCATTATCTATTTAAACTCATTTTCCTCACTTATATTTTTATCCTTATTGTGTTTAAATCCTTCAATGGGTAAGTTTTTTACTAAATAATTTACTCTTCTTCTGGAAACTGCCAAGAAATTCCTATTGATCATGATCCAAATAGGAGGAAAGAATCTTACCTTACAAATTTTCAACTGGCTTTTGATTGCTGTTGGCTCTGATGTGGTGGTAGGTTGGGTTTTCAACCAGTTTTCAGCAGTAGTTGTCATCTGCTCCAATTGTTGTAGCTGATTATAGAAAGCGATGATGTTGTTCTGATACTCCAGCCAGTTAAGTCTCTCACTTAGCAATTGGCAGAACTCTATCCACCGGCTGTTCAGTTGTTCTGAGGCTTGTTTGATGCTGTCAGCATTAACACCCTCTAGAAAGAAGATTTTTAAAATATATCCACTGAAGCCCCAGACTGTAAGACATTATCTGAAAACCAATGTGTCTCAAGTTTTAAAGTATTCATCATATTAAGGATTTCAAACAAATCATTTATTTACTGATCAAGAAACACAAGTACCAATGATTTCTGATTACTGATTGTAACTTATTAGAGATGCATCTTATCAAGAGTATGAATGTAATAAAGTAATAAATAAGGACACATAAGATGTAGAGAAGTAGAATATATTTAAATAAAAACAAAAATGGTCAAAGCTCTGAAGGTGGCTGGAAGAATGATCATGGACAAAAAAATGTTTTGGAGGATTCCAAATAATTGTTAAAAACCATGTATGCTATTACAATGTACAGTGAAACACTAACATTTGTATTTTTTAAATGGTTTGGGTATTAGCCAAAATGTTACTTGGATTTTCAAACAAAAAAAAAGAAAATTCATCAAAAAGCAGTAATTCTCTGATTCTTCTATAAAAGCCAGAAATCAGCAGATTTTCCATGGGTCCAAAAAATTGAAACAACCACTAAAAAAAAATCTAATATGAAAAAATACTATTACTTACATATCATTTACAAATATGGAAGGTGATCTGAAAATTTTAAAATCATCTATAGCAAAACTAAAGCAGAAAAAAATCTATCCAAGTCAAACGGGAAACAAAAACATCATTATCACTCTACTATGTGTTAGGAATTCACTGTGTTTTAATATATACTATCATTTCTTAATGTTTTATTTATTTATTTTAAGAGAAAGAGAGTGTGTGAGCAGAATAGGGGCAGAGAGAGAGGGAGCGAGAGAATACCAAGCAGGCTCCACACTGTAAGTACAGAGCCCAACACAGGGCTCGATCCCACAAAGTGTATGATCACAACCTGAGCTGAAATCAAGAGTCAGATGTTTAACGGACTGAGCCACCCAGACACCCCAATATATACTATCTTATGTAAGTTTTGTCATAATGTGATATGTGATGACTAATATTAATCCAAGTATATATTATCCTATACATATCATGAAAGAGTAGCAACATCATGTAATGCTATGTTACAAAAAATCACTCTCCAAAGTTAACTGACAAAATTTAGGTGTTCTTACACACTCACTCACATGCACACACACACACACACACACACCAAACCACATCTCTCAATGCATTTGAAACCTCACTTCTGATAAGACACTGGAGAACACAAACTTTGCAAATATTATTGGCAACAATCTTTTCTTCCTTCTTTGGATGATAGATTTTGTAAGAAAAATAACTTTAAGATAAAGTGTAAAAAGATAAAATATGCATATCCCCATATATACAACTATAAAAGGTTTCTACAAGCTAAATATTCTTCTAATACTTTCCTAATAGTTAAGGAAGCAAGTGGCCTTGTTGAGAAATCTGGATGTTTTGTGTGATACACTGTTTGTGAAAATTTGGTTTTGAGCAGTGACCAAGAATTATACCAAAATATGCTTTAGGGATGCCATGAAGTAACTGTAGTTATAAAATAACCATGTTTGTTGGGGCGCCTGGGTGGCTCAGTCAGTTGAACATCCAACTTCAGCTCAGATCATGATCTCATGGTTTGTGAGTTCGAGCCCTGCATCAGGCTCTGGGCTGACAGCTCGGAGCCTGGAGCCTGCTTCGGATTCTGTGTCTCCCTCTCTCTCCGCCATTCCCCTGCTCACACGCTGTCTCTCTCTCAAAAGTAAATAAATAATTAAGAAAAATTTTAAAAATAATCATGTTTGTTACAAAATGTCAGTGAAGAATCCAAAACTGTGGTCATCTAGGCAACTCAGATAAAAAAATGATATGATAAAATGCTAACATTATTGTTGGAAAATGAAAGAGAATAATTTAAAAATATACAGGGGAGAAATTTTATATTATGTTAGATAATGATTCAAAAATATGCAATGTATATAATAAATGATGTTTAGAGGAAATGATTTCAGCATATGGTAAAGCTGAGTAAGCACTGAGAAGACCACCAGGGTGGTCCAATTCCAAGATAGGCAGGTAAGACATGCTAAAGGTACTGATGAACTGATGCTACATGGTCTAAATTACAAGGAAATACACAGAGAAATATCTCATTGTCCCTGAGAGAGGTCAATCATATGAAAACTCCTTCTCAAATGAAAAAATTAAGTTAATTTTCAATATGAGTAATAGATGTTAATTTAATCAGAAAAATATAAACCTAACTGTAATGAATTACCCATAGGTCTTGTGGTATATATTAAAATCTAGGGATAGAATTTAATGTGTCCTTGTTGATCATCACCCAAAACTATCGGCTCAATATGTCATGCCGAAAAAATATCCAGATGGTAAACATCACTGTAAAAGGAATGAAAATAAATGAAACAGCAAATTTTGTACAAATCCATTATGAAATCTATAGTTCCTTACTCATTAACATACTGCTTTTTATAATTGAATAAAGGTAAATTAAAATACAATGATAGGTGACAGAAGGCTCTCCCTATTAGGATAAATGGTGAAAGTAAACAAAGTTCTAGAAATTCACAATAATAGCTCTGATATTAGGCAGAACCAAGTTCAAATTTGAAACCTTTTACTAAATAAGTAAACTAGGTTCAATTATTTGGTCTCATTGGATCTCATTTTTCTCATCTATGAAATGAGGCTGAAAGAGAACTGACCTCATAGGATACCTATGAGGGTTCTGAGTTAACGTGTGTGAAGAAGTTACACAAAGTCTGACATATGCCAGGCAACCGATAAATATTGGTAAAAATTATAGAAAATACCATGTAGCTAACAACAATAAAAAGAAAAAATATCCTGGGGCATCTGGGTGGCTCAGTCGGTTTAGCATCCAACTCTTGAATTTAGCTGAGGTCACAATCTCATAGTCGTGAGACTGAGCCGCACATCGGGTTCCGCAATGAGCAAGGAGCCTGCTTGGGATTCTCTCTTTCCCTCTTCCTCTCTCTCTCTCTCTCTCAAAAAGTAAATAAATTAATTAATTAAATAAAATTTAAAAAAAAGAAATCATATCTTTCAAATGTTGACATTGGTGATAGTGGGGGTCTTTTTTTTTTAATGTTTATATGTTGATTTTTGAGACAAAGGGAGAGAGAGAGCATGAGATGGGAAAGGGAGACAAAGAATCCGAAGCAGGCTCTAGGCTCTGAGCTGTCGGCACAGAGCCTGATGTGGTACTCGAACCCACGAACTGTGAGATCATGATCTCAGCAGAAGTCTAACACCCAACCGACTTTTTAATGCCCCGGTGGGGGTCTTTTTAATGACTGCAAAGGGGTCATTTATAAAAAAATTAATGACTAATATTTTAAAAAGTTAGTGCTAAGTTTATATAATATGACACTAATATGGGATATAAAAATATATGTCGAAACTTTTCAAAGAAATCATATCAACCAGTGATAAATTCCTGAGTTTATTAGCAAAGCTTGGCACATTTGGTCATATATCTATAATCACTTTCAATTCATGTTCTAAGGGGCAACCATACCAAAAATGAAAACAAAAAACAACCCAGAAATTCCTGCATGTCACTGGCAAAGATATGATGCTGATCACAGAGAATAAGATATATCATGAAGGATTTGCATGTAAATGTTGTATTAATTCATGTGTGAATATACTTCCTGCTCAACAAGAGTGTAATCTGTCCTTCTAAACTCTAAACTCAGCTTATACTAGGTAAGGAACAAATACAGTGTACTTGTGAACTCACACAATACTAAATCAACAGCTTACTTCATATGAATATGAATATGAATATGAATATGAATATGAATATCAAGTGATACCCACAGACACAAAAAACCAAACACAAACATGCACATGGTCTCTTTTGCTTCCAGTTTGCTTTAAACTACTTGGGGGAAGGATCAAAAGCACGGTCACATGGCACATCACTTCATGTATCTCTCTGTAACTAAAACTATAAAACCCATTATTTCAACTTCATGAATTAATCAGCTATGTATTATGAGAAAGTTCCTTAAAATTTGTGTAGAATAAATAAGGATACTGTTTTTTCAAGCGAATACTTGCATATGAATAATTATACTATTCTATATAACTGCTTTATGTGTATTTCAAAAAATTACATGCTCCTTAACTCAACTGAAAATTTACAGTTTTATGACAGTTTTTAGGTGTAAATATCTGAAAAGTTTTAAGCATCAATCATTTGACCATCTGTTTTTCTACATTTTTGTTAGCTACTTAAGAATACAAACACTAACTCACCAGGCATTATGAACAATACTTATGGAATCCATTTTTTAGTAGCACATTAGAATCTCAGGGATAATGGATCATAATCCATTCACATCTCATATTCTAAACAACCCCTGAAATAGTCCATGAATAAATATATTGCACCCAGAGGAAATGGATCATTACTTCAAGTGCATCCATTAATTTTATTACTTGTGTACAGTGCATAACAGACTGTTAGAATAATTTTAATTGTGCACCACCTTCCATGCAAGTACTTCAGAACTGCCACTTAAAGTGAAGTATTCCTCATCAAGTATATTCATCATTAGCCATGAAGCCAGGGTAGAATAATGCAAAACCTGTGTTTTCAGAGCTCTTGAATTAGAAGAATATTTAGGATGAAAACTTAAAATAAAGTTTCTAATAGGCTCCAATTTTTATTGAATATTAGTAAGGGTCATTAGAAGTCAATTTGGCATCCAATGTAACCGCCTAAAATGTAACAGAAATTTACTGAGTCCATGAAAATAAGGCTTGAGTAGTGTAGACTAAATTCTAGAGGTTTCTTTGACCACACTCACTTGTATACAATGGCTGTATCATTTTTTAAATAGCTTTTAAAAATTAGTAGGTTTATATAAATTTATACCCCTAGTGAATATAATGCATAAATTACCACTTGAGCTCTTTCTTCACTTTTTCCTATTTTTAAACATCACTGAATTATGAGACAAAGGCCAGATTCCTACTTATATTTGTTTTCGTGACTAATTTTCTCCAACAACTGTGACCACTGTGACCTTCTCCCTTTCCTTCTCTCTCTCTCATGCACACACACACACAGACACACAGACACACACACACACACACACACACACACACACACACACACACACAGCAAGAAGTCTTTTCCCCTGGAGATTGGAATCAAAGAATAATGTGCCACCACTCCCTGTTGGGATAAGCACTGGGTGTTGTATGGAAACCAATTTGACAATAAATTTCATATATTTAAAAAAAATAAGAAAAAAATAAGAAAAAAAAGAATAATGTGCCATTCAATTAAGAACATTTATTGAGTATGAAGTCTGTGGAGACCATTACCCAAGCAATACTTAAAAAAAAAAAACCAGGAGACATAAATCAAGCTACCCAGAACCAAGGAGAGAGTAAGGAGGATAAGAGAGGAGTAAATGGGTGCAACTGTGGAAAGCTATTCATTTACGATGGAGGGGCTGGACTATTGCAGACAGTACTGTTTCCAGGCCCCATGGTTACACAGACCAGTCGTGAAATGTCTTCCTATTAAACAATATAATTAGAAGAGTTATTGTCACTGAAAATCCTTCACAACGATGTGAAGAGAAGCTAATGAGAGGTCTGGTTTTGAGATGAGCCAGTCCAACTATAATCCGTGTCCTTATCCATCTAAAAAAATTTTGTTGCCCAAACTCAAAAGACATCATGTATATGAAGTACATAATGAACTACAAACCAAAATACTAAAAATACAGTTACATAGTTAATATTAAGATAAGAGGTGTTCTTGTCTCTGTTATCCGTCTGTACTATTTAATTACAATCCTTAGCCAACTTACTATTAGGTATTATTTTATACACTATAATCTAACACTCAAGGGATGATCGTTTTGAGATATTCTTCTAGTCTAATATACTAATAATTACTACTTTTATTTAAACGTTTCCTTAATGTGATTGTCTTCAGACTCTTAATTAACATACAGAAAACTACAATTAGAAATTGAAAGTGAAGCTCAGTTTAAGGTAGAAAACATCACTAACCCTATTAGATAATTATATCACAGTATCTCCTCTGCATATTGTAGTCAAACAATTTTATGTGGGAAATCTAAAGGTGGGGAAACTGAGCTATATTTACGTGTGCTTTCAAATAAACGGTTTGATGTAAGTATTTTCTTGGTAGTTTTATTAATAATAAAGGAAAACAATTTATCTAAACCAGGCATTTTTTTTAATACCTGGCTGCTAAGGAGAACAAACAGAGATGCAAGAACATTATTTTACAAACAAAATTAAGAATAAAGTCTAATCTAAATAGGTAGAAACAAAGTAAGCAAATGTTTAGATATAAAAATATTCTAGAATGTCCTGAAATCCTATAATCTCACTCATACACTGCAAAGCTTTGGCTCTCAAGTAAGCAGATCAGTTTAAAAAAAACTGTTTGACATAAAATCTTAGGAAATTGGGATTCCTTAACTAATAATCAATAGTAATGATAGTGTAGCAAGATTCTTTACCATATTTAGTTGTTAAATTTTCTAAAATTTTAATCATTTTATACCAATTTTGTATTTACACGAAAAATTATTTTAAAAAAACTTAAAGAAGGTTACATTGTATCCATGAAAAAAAATGAAATAAATACAAATTTGGAAACCCTCCTTCTCGGTATAACACAGCTTCAGGAAACATAATTAGATCACTAGGTACCCAGTCTCGTCTCCCAGTCACTCTCATTAAAATTCTAGAAAGCCAACAATTTCTTGAGACTGACGTTATTATTCCCATCTTCCAGAATGACAATAAGTTTCATAAAAATTACATGTGTGAAAAAACTTCTCTAATAAAGAATTTCTTTTCGCCATCCAACACTCTCTCAAATTACTCCCATACTTATCCAATCAAATGGTGTTGACAAGAAGCACAAATTTAATGTTAGTTCAGAAAGAATATAGGTAAGGAATAGATAAACCAGTTAATTCTACCAAAATCCATGTCAAAACCTTAAAAACATGAGTTTTAAGCTAACACTCTGTTAGTGGCACTGTAGTCTCTTTTTTTAGCCTATTAGGATCAGGAACATCACTCACACTCTTACAAAAGAAGTGGGACATCCTCAAGGAAAATGTTCCACTAAGCCTTAAAGTATGCAAATAATTTATTCAACCTCCCTTTTTTGGGTATAAAAAAAAGGTTGCAAATAAATTCGTAAGAGTCTCCTACTGAATCTGTACATACTTCCCAAATATAAATCATTCTAGTATAAAACTCACAATATAATATTAAAATTCACACTGTATTTAAGTGTATTTTAATATTCTGCAAATAAGTCTTTGCATTTGATAAAGCACAGTCAAAATGAAAATTATCTTAAGTTGGTTCTAAGTTCTACTTGACCCTGAAAAACTAAACACATGTTATGAGAAATCGTGTTTTCAGGACATAAAACTGATTTTGAACAAAACTCTGTGACATCAAATCAAAGTCACTTCTATATTGGCATCATGGTACCTTACACTTGTAACAAGTTTAAGACACTCGCCCTTTTTCTTAATTTCCTTTGAGAAACTGCCCTCAAGACTGATAGGTTTGGGGCGCCTGGGTGGCGCAGTCGGTTAAGCGTCCGACTTCAGCCAGGTCACGATCTCCCAGTCCGGGAGTTCGAGCCCCACGTCAGGCTCTGGGCTGATGGCTCAGAGCCTGCAGCCTGTTTTCCATTCTGTGTCTCCCTCTCTCTCTGCCCCTCCCCCGTTCATGCTCTGTCTCTCTCTGTCCCCAAAAAAATAAATAAAACGTTGAAAAAAAAAATTAAAAAAAAAAGAAAAAGACTGATAGCTTTTGTTTTCTGCATTTCTTAGGTGATGCTAAAAATTCATTCTTTCAGTAGATATTTAGAAACGGCCAAAAGGGATTTAGAAATACAGCTGATGTGCCATTCCATTTTGTTCCAAAACTGATGCAAAATATAAGTATTGAGGATTTTTTTTTTGCATGTCTTCGATTTTCATTCTGAAGAAAAATTTCAAAGAGGAGTTCTGAAATCATTCCAGAACTTTAAAGAAGCAGTGTCATCTTGGGGTAAATTATCTGAAGTAAAAAAATTCAGCTTTCTATGTATACATACATAGAAAATATAGCATTTATAAAATGTTTTTAAAAATAGTTATGTCATTCTTTATACATATTTCACACTATATATGTTGAATGTTGTGAGCACAATAAAACAAACTATCAATATTTGTATCAGTTGAACAAGATTTTAACATTATACAAGAATGACTTGTCTTTATCTTTATTTTGGAGGCCAAGGTACGTGGTTAAAAGGCATATACATTTACGTGAGGTCATAAATGAAGTGCCATGATTCAGTTGTTATTTTCCTTTCCATAAATAAAACGGTAAGAATATATGTGTGTTTTATATGGTTATGAGTTTTACTTTAACTCCACGGCCTAAATGTGAGAAAAGAAATTCTGGGCTTATAAATTTCAGACCTTAACTTTCAGCTCCCTGAGCCATACCAGTTAACTCTAGCTTTTGGTTCTAGGCCCCTGGAGCCAATGTAAATTAGGGTTAGGAGTCCCAATGAAATAATAACTGGAGAGGTGTTCCAGGCATTTATTTGTGTGTCTGTCTTAACTCACCAATTGCACAATCACATAAAATAAGTATCATGAATTACACTTAATTCTGTGTAAGACCAAAAAGGAACAGAAAGATAAGTTACAGTCTTTGAGTCTACTTTTTAGTAATCATATAAACTGTTTGAAATAATGGAGCATAAGAGCTATGCTCTAGCTACAGCTCAAATTTGGGCCTGATCATCTAACAGTCAGACCTTATCTTTATTGGCCTAACAGATAAGAAGCTTAAAATTTGATCAATAAAGTCAACCAGTAAGGAATGTCACAAGTCACACCCTGCCTCTTACTGCTCTTTGTTCTCCTCACAAGTTGCCAATATCCTTAGAAGTATTATTATTCTCTGACCAAAATTAACTCCATTACTGCCTTAACTTTGCTTTGCTAGGAATGTCACCAATCTGTATTTATTAAGGACCTAATGTATGTCTTGATTTTTCTTGAGGTCTCTAAAACTTAGAGCTATGAGGGCATTAATCTAGAAAATGACATCATCACTAATCATATAATCCTTTTAATCCTATCTGTGCTTCTTTTTTAATTGTTTTAATGCTTTATTTGTTTTTTTGAGAGCCAGAGACAGAGTGTGAGTGGGGGAGTGGGAGGGAGAGAGGGAGACAACAGAATTCGAAGCAGGCTCCAGGCTCTGGGCTGTCAGCACAGAGCCTGTTGTGGGGCTCGAACCCACGAACTGTGAGATCAGGACCCGAGCCGAAGTCTAATGCTCAACCGACGAGCTACCCAGGCGCCCCCTATCTGTGGTTTTAACTACCAAAAAAGTCACTCCCTTCATTTCTAAATTTTAACGGTTTTGAATAATGATTCGAGGTAAGGTACACTTGATATGTGATTATAAAATGAGACCATTTAAAGGTATAGATTTTACATTGGCTTATAAAAATAAAAAAAAGTGATAATATAGTTCCTGGGGTAAATTGCCTAACAGCTACAAAACCATTTTTTAGATAATACAGTTTCATTTAATACAAGTATGCTGTTATCAAACTCATCAGTCAAAGCACCCAGCAACATACATACAAACAATAACCTTTCAGTATTTTACATCTTCTATGTATTCATTAACTTGTTAACCCAATCTTTAGCTGTCATGTTTGCTTGTTTTTATTGTTAACCAAATACAGTCATGGGGCTCATTAAAAGAAAAAAAAAATGAATTGATTTCCTAGGAAGATCACTGAACTTTTTAATGCCAACATGGCAATTAAGGCAAAGAAATAATTCATACACAAAAATTATGCCCCAGAATGCAGGCAGGTTCTCAAAAAAGCTGACATGTACAAAAAAAAATTTGTTACATTTGTTACATTATTATATTCTTACAAACATATCCTGTGAAATATGTAAAAAAAAAAAAAATCTTGTCTGAAAATACCCGAGTCTTATAAATTACTTCTATCTGGAAGTGAATAGAGTAGCAGAACAATGGCAATTTCAAACAGGTTTGTTCACAAGTGATGTCAATAACTAATATTTTGTTCAGAAAAGTTAATTTTAATTCATTCTTAAAAAAATTTGTTAGCTTTGCCCTTTTACCTTACTCAAAAACAGCTGAAGTTAAAAAAAAAATAAACTTTCCCCTGTGGAATCATTTGTAAAAGGACTAAAAAATTAGATAAAAAGCAACAGAAAAAATGTCAAATATATTATTAGCAAAAGGTGTGCTGATGAGGCCTTACATATAATTTTAGTCTGTTCAGAAAAAAAAATTGCGAGAATTACTTAAAATCAGATGACAATCAGTTTCCACATAGTATAGGATTGCTTACATTCCCCATGATTTCTGCAAACCTTGTTTTCTTAAATTACTTGGACAAATGCTAGCAGGATTTGCATTAAAATTGATTTCTCCGCAATAGATTGATAAAATATTCTAGCACATCCCATTTTCTTCCATTGGACTCAAAGATGAATTTCCTCTAATAATTTCCTTAGCATTAAGAAAGAATAATAAAAAGCTCACAAACCCACTTCAATTTAAATTTGCATTCAGGAAGTGCTTGTCTGATATAATTCAGCTGATAAATATGAACCTATGTGTTTATCAAATCCCTAAGAAGATTATCTAAATCAACTCCGTGTAATTACCATTCACCATCTGTTCCACCAGGGCCTGAGCTGATCTGCTGGCATCTTGCAGTTTTCTGAACTTCTCCGCTTTTTCTCGCTCTATGGCCTGCAGCATGATAGCAAAGGTGAGTATTTCAATACAAGGATTGTGAAGCTACACAGTAATTATAACTTCTACCTGCCCTTTCAAGCCTTAAGATATTTCACTCTGTCAGCTTATCGTGTGAATCTAAAGACGTCTTTCTCAAGTTTCTTGGCACCAGAATCATCAAAATGACAATGAAAGCACAAACCATTTTCATACCGAATTGCTACTACTTTTAATAAGATTTCTGCTCTGAACTTTTTTTTTTACATAATAGTTTCTGATGCATTGTAATATAAAACTGCAAAAAAAAAAAAAGGAACAAAAGCAAATTGTAAGAAACAATCAAATGATACAGTGACAGATAATTAAAAATGGAATTTGTCTTTTAAATACACACCACTGAAGCTACTCTGAATAACTTATGTATTCTGTATTAAAATCAAAGAAAAAAGTCTTATGAGTATATAAAAAGGGAAAAGCGTACCAGCAGGAATATTTTAGCAAAATAAAACCCACCTATATTTATCAAAACACAAGACTGCAGGTTAATTTTTCTCTCTAAAACTTTCAAAGTACTCCCATTTCAAGGAAAAATAGATTCAGTTTCAAAATGTTTTCGAAATCCCTTTGTTCATTTCTCCTAACATAGAGTTAGCCTTTGAACAATGAAAACACAATTATTTAAATTAACAAAATGGAGCATTCGATACCCTTGGATTTAGCTAATAATGTCTCTACAGAGATATTTTTAAGATCACATAAAATACCAGATTGTAAAATGTGATACATTAGAACTGCATGACCATAGTCATTAACAATGAGGCTGTAACAGTATGCTTTATGTCATAAAACAGAACTATTCACAGAAAAAGCAAGCTTTAAGTCATTTAACATATAGCTAGAGCCACACTCCTGTGACTAAGTAATAGTATAATACAAAGATTTCACTTGAGTTTGTGACAGATTATTCCACATCAGACTATTTTTCTAATTTTTATTCAGATCTCTAGGCATTTAAACAAATATTCCAAGGTGTAATACTGGAGCACAGGTGGGAGGCATATAATCAATAAGTGCACACTCTGCAGAGCTTTGTTCAATAGAATTTTCTTCAAGGACAAAAATATTACACATCTGTGCTGTCCAGTACAGTAGCCACTAGCCACACGTGGGTACTGAGCACTTGAAAGGCGGCAAGTGTGACTGAGGAAACTAATTTTTAATCTAATATAATTAAATTTAAATTTAAAAAGCCACAGTGTGTCGAGTGCCAATTGGAATTACACAGTGCAGATCTAGAGTCTTCCCTTTGAAAGCAAACAAAGACAAAAAGAAAGGTATGTCAACTAAATATAGATATAGATATTATGGCAACATCAGAAATACGTTTAGGGAAAGATGTAATCATCTTATTTCTCGACAAGACTATTTCCCAAGCACACCAAATGATGGGAGTGCTCATACTATAATCCATACATTTTTAAGTATTTAAAAAGATTCTCCAGTTTAAAGAAATAACTACAAATGAATGGAGGGCTTTTAAAAGTGATTTTAAGAAGAGTTTCATGAAATAGGATTACTGGATACAAGGTCAGGAGGACAAAATGCTAAAAAAAAAAAAAAAAAAAAGCCTATAGACAATAGGATATATCCAATCAGGAAAAAAAAAAAAAAAAAAAAAAAAAACTAATAAAATACTAATTAAAATTTAGCCAAATAAATAAATGAAATAAAATACTGTAAAAGGACAGTCTTCATTTCTGTTTTTGTTTTTTTTAAGTATTTATAGCCTATCTGGAAAATATACATTTTATGTTACACTGTCAAAGGCAGCAAATGAAAATTCAGGTTCATGTCATCAGTAGGGAAACTCTAAAAGTGATAGACACATTTTAATATCTTGGATTCTACTTGAAAATTTCAAAGCACACAGATTGTGGTGTTTGGGGAGTATATGCTCCCAGGATCCCATACCAATTAGCAGGTGAAACTTCTGGGTTACCTTGAAAGTCATTTTCACAAAGGCATTATCAAATTGTTGACACAAGTATTTGCACAACCCTGGGAGGTCCTAACTTTCTAGTAGAATTGAAAAGTCCATGAAAATAAAGTAGCCATAGCATTTTGGTTAAAGGTAAGAACCTAGAAGAAGTTCCAAAATTCCCATTTTCTCAACTTTCAATTTTTGTCTTCTAAATTCTCTGTTCTTAGAAAGTAGCTTATTGGCACATGTTTTCAGTACTTTAAATTTATTCTCCATTAAAACGTAAATGCTATTATTTGCCAAGGACTCTGAGAACTTTAGAAGAGAAAACATTAGCACATTCTAAATAAATATATAACATTCACAACTACCAAGATCTATAGCAGGATCTGGGGTGTTCCACATTTGAACTACATCAGCAAAAGGGGGGCCAGAGAGAGAAGAAAAAAAATATGTTTACTCCAAGAGACCAAGAACAACAAACTGGTATTCTTCTACTGAAACAGTGTTAGAGTTAGCCTTTCCTATCAGGAGTTTCTATTTTTACTACAGTGAGGTTCTGTTTTTTTTTTTTTTTTTTTTTTTTTTAACATGAAATTATACAAAGGGTAGAATCAGAACACTGTATTGTCTTTATAAGGGATGAAAAAATTATCAATGTCCTTCTACATGTCATGATCATCATCATTTTATTCTAAGCATCTAATTGAATAATCAATTAGTATCACTAACAGAAAGGAAAACTTCTAACTGATTATTTCAGGGGTAACTAGCTTAAATATCTAGTTTGGTTAATCACATTATTCTAGTTATTCTAATATACATATAATAACAATAACCATCACAATAAAAGAATAAGTTATGGAATAGGTACTCTTGCTCTTAAAAGTTTGACAGAAGAGCAAAGTGAGGCACACACACCAAATGGCAGTTTATGTGCATTATTTCATATGTATTTCATAATAATTCTGTAGGATAGAAGGAACCAGCAGTGTCTTATCCTCTTTTATACCAGAGAAAACGGAGCATCACCAAGATTAAGTCATATATACAAGATCGTAGAAGTAGAAGGCTTTACATCCAATCTTAGAACCCTGATAATCTATTTACAAGTTCAGCTCTCTTTTAGACACACTTTGTTGCTTCCAAGGGTATTCCAATGAAAATTAATCAAACAGCTGTGAACCTATCCAACCACAACTCACAGCAAAAGTTACCTGATAGTTCAGATATAGTCAAAGATGACATTCAAAATATTTAACCAGTAATGCAGTCTGGGCTCCAAGGTATCAGAAGGAGTTCCTGATCACTCAGAATGGACAATGAGTGCCTACAGGCTGACTGGCCACTCTGTGTATGGCTCAATTACCGTACCCCGATGCCGGATGTCTATTATACACAAACTGAGTAACGGGTTATAAATAGAGACATAGGTCTGAGAAAGAAGCATTTAATGGCCACGACGTCATCTGTCAGTGTGTAGATGCTATCTGGGTTCTCCTAAGTAACATCACTTTCAAGGGGAATATTGGAAAATAAAGAGAGGTATTGGCACAAATGTACCTTGAGGGGTATGAGCAAGACAGTGAAGAGTCCAGAAAACGTTTCATTTCAAACACAGCTAGCTCTAGGTGGTTGATGAAAAGTGAGGAAATTTAGGGTAACAAGAAGACAGTAAAGAAGGTAATGAAAAGTTTTGGAGTCACTCTGTTCTCAGATGGTTTGAATTCCATCTCCACTGCTTACCAGCTGTTTGACATTTGGAAAGTGATTCAACCTTTCTGAGCCTCAATATTTTCTATGTAAAATAACAATAAAGATACCTACCCTCCAGGGATTCTGAGAAGATTAAAGGAGGCTGTTCAAATAATTTATCTCCCAAACTGGGACAATTCTTGCATAGTAAAATGGAAATCTAGAAATAATTATCTGTAACAAATGGAATGCCACAAATGGAGAATGGCCCAAACTGCCACATGTGGGCATTCTACTGAACGGTGATTTGAATAATTTAAAAACAAGTTTAGGAATCAATTTTGATCTAAGAGTTGATTAGAGTACCTTGCCCACGAAAAGGTGTGACAAGAATCCAAGTAACCACATACACAAAGTGTTAAAGAAGTCTACTAAATAAAAAGCACTGACATTCCCTTTTGTGCTGGATCCAGACACATACTCATTCTTTCTCAAATGAAATATATGAATGTCTGTGTTAAAATAGGTCAGATTACTAGTTCCTGATGCTTCTACCTTCTCTCATTTTCTCAGAGAAATATATGTAAAATGCAAAGAAAAAGTAAAATCAAAATCACGTGACCACCACAAAGTGCAGAGAGAAACACGATTCTGGAAAAGGGAAGGCATAACCCTTACTTTAAAGAGGCACGTGCCACCAAAGAGAAAAAGTGGCCCTCCGCAATTCTCCACTGCAAAGTACAAATGAGCCCACGGCAGAAGAGAAGATGAGAGAAGAGCAAAAAGAAAAGAGAGAAAGAGAGAAACTGGTCCTCACACCTGTTCCCTTATTCAGTGCCATCAAAACTTCCTATTAATGACACCATTAGCCCCCATGCTACCACATTCAGTGGCTGATTCTCAGTTCTCAACTTGCTTTAATGCCATCATTTGATCCACAGGATACTTCCTCAAAATGTTTCTTCATTTGCTTTCCTAGATGACAAGTACACAGTTTTACTCCTACGTCAAGGACACTCCCTTTACCCAATTTCCTCTGCTGGTTCTTCCCCATTGCCCTGGATAGATGTATAGAGGCTACATCTAGAGCGTCGTTGTTTCAAGCCAAAAGCTTATAATCCTTCCTGACTGTTCTTTTTCTCTCAAACCCCATATCCAATAAATCCCTCAGAAACTCCTGTTGACCCTAACCTCAAAACACATCCAGAAAATGATGTTGTTACTGTGCTCACTACTACCACACTAGTAAAACAAAACAAAACAAAACAAAACAAACAAAAACCCTCCATTATCACTAAGTGGTCTGGATGTTTCCAAACAGCCTACTAAATGGCATTTCTACTTCCATCTTCGCTTTCTGATGGTATATTCTCAGCACAGCAGACCGAGGAAGCCAGAAACAATGGAGGTCAGCTCAACTCTCCAGTGGCTTCCCTTCCCTCTCTGAATAAAAGCCCAAGTCCTAACCAAGGTCCATCTTGTATTAACCTCCTTAACTTCTCTGACCTCAGCAGCTGTGACCCAACACCCTAATTCTTCAGCTCCGCCACATTCTGTGGTTCTCTGACACTCTAGGCAGGCTCCTCCCTCAGTCCTATCCATTCTCTCTTCCCTCTCCATGAAATGATCCTATCTCAGGTATCTATAAATCACTCACTGCTTTTAGATCTTTACTTAAAGGTCACTTTCTCAG
This sequence comes from Leopardus geoffroyi, assembly GCF_018350155.1. Classification (NCBI taxonomy): domain Eukaryota; kingdom Metazoa; phylum Chordata; class Mammalia; order Carnivora; family Felidae; genus Leopardus; species Leopardus geoffroyi. The sequence continues at coordinate 28,127,723 of NC_059343.1, forward strand.
GGAGACCGGCTATTGCTACTCTATCTGTACACACACACAACTTCCTAGCCCTCATTCCTCCTTTATTTTTGCCTCGGACAATTATCAATAACAGTCTATATATTTTGCATATTAATCTTGCTTAATTTTCATCTTCCCCACTGGAAAAGAAATTATATAAGATCAGGTATCCTCGTGTACCTCCTTCTTCATGTCACGTCCAGTACGCAGAAGAGGGTCTGGTACATAGTAGACGCATAGTAAGGTGAGGTCTACTGGAGCATAAGGCCTCCATATAGAGTATTATTCTCTCTCCCACCCTCCCCACAGTTAAAATGCTCTATGAAAGTGTAAATGTAGAACAAATTCTAGTAGCTATACATACAGTGATCACAGAACCAGCCTAGGAGGTTAAGTGCTGCAAGCTCAATAAGGGGAAGCTGGATTAAATGAAAGTCTTCTAGAAGATGCAGGTTAGATGGGGAGCTGGGCACATTGGTCCGCTTTCCAACAGGACTGTTATGAAGTCCTGATAGCAGTAATAAGCAATTACCCAAACAGAAGACAAATAGCACCACATAAAATTCATTAAATCAAAACTTAATAGAATCTTACCTTGGATGAGGAAAAGAAAACAAAGAGAGAGAGAAAAAAAACAACATAATGCTTATAATATTTGTTACAGAATAATGAAAAAATACCACACTGCAAAAATTAGAGGGAGTGTAAACTCCCAACGATGGTCTACCAAACAAAATTCCAGCAAACTTTTTTGGCATCCTCACTGAGACATCATGAAGTCCATGCCAAAGTAATAGCAAACTGGCAGCCTAGAAGAGCTTGAGTTCCACAGAAATGGAATGAAATTTCGAGATCACAGAGACACGGATCTCATAAGGAAGAAACTAAAACTGCACTACCCATCATCCAAACTCATACTGGAGTTTGTAAAATGTAGAACTGACACTAAACAAAAGACACTTTTTCATGACTATGGTACTAACCAGGATTCTTTGGACCTCAGAAACAGATAAACAAGTGTTCCAGTTGGCTGGTAGAGAAGAGCATATCTTAAAGTACCCTAGTTAAGTTGTTCCTGCATTTTCAGATCGTGTCATACTAGGCTAACATGTCAAAATGTTTTTTTTTTTTTTTTTTTTTTTTTATCACTAGAGAATAAGAGTGACAACTGTTAAATGGTCTCAGAAATTTGGGCACTATATTTTTCTTAGATATTTTTCTAGTTTTTAACCATCTTCAGTCTTTACTCCTCTTCTATGGCTCACTTTCTCTCTCTCCACTTTCTCTCTATAGACAGACACATAGATAGATAGATAGATAGATAGATAGATAGATAGATATGTAAACATATATGTGTGTGTATACACACACAAACACACACACACATTTATATATTAGCTTTCCCCTTGTTTTCAAGGCCAAAATATCAACCGAATGCTTTTCAAGCATGACATCCATTTTGTTCTATGCATTTCATCTTCACTGTTAGTCCAAGTATCTCTAGTTAGATTTCTCAACACCAGACAGAGACATCTTTCACGAAGAGCACCAATTTTCTTCTTGCCAAGAGCAATGCTTCTTCGAGCATTAAGAACCGATGACTAAAACTACCATTTAGAAATCACCTTGTTCAGGAAAACATCTCTGCCCTAGACATTACTATCTTTCTCTAATCTTTCTTCCTCAGGAAACTCATCCAGCTTTTCTGTATATCTGTTTCCCTATCTCTGTTTATCGCATATGTATGTGTGTGTGCACATACACATACTATTTTTAATCTTAAAATTCCATTTTATACTAGAACATATACTTTTGAAATGATTTTTCTTAACAGAGTATTAAATACTTTAGTCAATATATATTTAATATATAAGCGTAGGTTTAGAAGCTGCTACTCACATTCTAAAGTATCTAGTACAGATAATTTCAAGAATACAATAGCTAAAAAAAAGACATCAGTGAACCATTCCATAAGGAATGTATCATTAATTTCAAAATATATTAAAAACACAAAAAAATTCTTGGAGGTATCAGGCAATTAAAAATTCTAAAATATGTAACTTCAAGCGCAAAATAAAAGGCAAATGAGTTGTATTATGATATAAAGAAAGAAGAATCATAATTAAGTCTTAAGCAAAGTATACAAAGAAGAGAAGTTTACTCATTCTCTAATAAGTTGATTAAAAACACTCTATGACCTCTTCCTCCTTCTTTATCAGCATCTTTTAAAAGCCTCCTCTTTTCACGACATCTTCTCTAATTAATATGAAAGTAAGTTCCAGATTCCCCAGAGGGCTACCCTGACTTTAGAAGCAATTAATTTTCTATTCACTTAACATTCTATAATGAAGTTTTGCCCTTTGACAGAAAAAGTAATTTATTCACTCAAATGTTTATTCAGAAGTTGTTATATCCTTCATATTGGTAGCAGGGCTTGACTTAAAATGTGCCCGAGGAACCGAAAAAAAAATCACTTATTCCTATAGTCAAACATCAGTTGTGTTAAATACCAGGCCCTATATTAGGCACTGGCATGTCAAAACCAAAGTAAGCCAAGACAAAACAAACAAACAACAAAACCAAATTAAGCTCCCATCCCTAATGTCTAGAAACCCACACTCTAATCAATGTTACAATAGCCAGCAATCAGTTTGGATAAGTAAAAAGGAATTACATCATGGTATCCTTCATAAAGGCAATGTGAAAATACTGACTCTGTCAATGCCTTCCAGCCAAAGGCCACCAGGAACATGTCTATAGATTAACAAAGTTAAGTTGAAAGGTGTAGGGCTGTAAGAAGATAGAAAGACTTTATCGGAGTTGTGCACATGTAAGGTGAGGGGGTGGTCAAGGAAGTAATGAGATGTTGTAAGGAAGCAGAAGTGCTTCTATGACTGGGTATCTTAAAAGGTTTTGTCTAGGCGGCAAGAACAGGGTAAAGAGACTAAAGCTAGGATTAGTAAGGTGACATAATTTGGCCTATCAGTGAAGATGGGGGACATGCAGTCACTTGGGATGGCTTTCACAATGTTATTTTTTTTGTGTCTGTACTGAAACATGATTACAAAACGGTCATTTTTTGTCTTGATCCACCACAATCATGAAGTGGTCTTGTCTAAGTGTTGGCATTCGGAGTCGTTGTGCATATTCAACAGGACAACATCACAGACTAGCTATGAGCACGAGCACAGCATCGAGCATCTCTCAGTACTAACTGAAGAAGCCAAGCCAGCTCCTGATTATCAATGGCTGCTTTCTGCTTTCTCAAATGAATATCAACAGAGGCATAACAGGGTAATACTCATGTTTTACTAAGTTCGCTTTGACAGAACTCATGCCAAAACTTCTAAAGGAATACAACATTAGTGGCAGGAAGACCACATAGGGATTGGCATCTTAAACAGAGGTGAACCATGATACTAGCTTCAATAAGGGTTGTAGTGATGCGAATAGAGAGAACAGGACAGTTTCAAGAGCTGGTAAGAGAATAAAATTAACTGAACTTGGATAGACTGGCAAATGGTAGGAAAAGATCTAGATGACCAATGAGCTTTTAGGTTTCTGGACTAGGGTGTCAAAACAAAGAGAGGAAAGAGAAATAAAGGAGGGCTGGGGAGATCATGAGGCTTATTTTCAGTTTTCAGGCAAATATTCAATTAAAGTCTATTAGGCAAGTAAGCAAATGGGCTTGGGCTTTAAGGGAGAGGCATGAGCTAATGATACAAAGTTGGGGTTCATTAGAAAATAGATGTTATTTGAATAGGAGAGAAAGAGGATAATCCAGAGAAGAAAAACAAGACAATAATTGTGTAGAATATCACTATTAAAGGAAAAGGGGATAAAACAAATGACCAAAATGTTCAAAAGGAGACCAGTAGATAATGGTAGCCCATAAACCCAGAGAGTAAAGAATTCCGTGAAGGATAAAGAGGTTAATAGAATCTAGTCCCGCAGAGAAGTTGAAGAACATAAGGCACAAAAATGGTCCTATGTGTTTATAGGAGAGGAGGGGTTTAGTGAAGATACGGACATATGGCTGAATGGAAGCAGGTTCTTTAGGACATACACACAGATTAGCCTTGACCAGCCAAAGCACCATCTCTTCCAACAAGGCAAAGGAGGTAAAAAAGGAATATGAGAAAAAATACACACAATTTGTGAGGTATTATCTTAAAATAAGAGGGAAAGTCATCTACCATAAATGGTGGGGAAAAGTTTAGGAGATCCACTAAAAACGTGAAATAATTGTTGACAGAAATAGGGAAGAAAATGTACTAGGAATGCATGAAAGCTTATGGAGAAGTACCAAGCAATCTGTGTAAATACGGTATTTCAGGAAAAGAGTCATGTCTGGCAATGAAACATCTATAGTTATGCAAGTGGGTAGCTGAATTGAGGAGATTAGGGAAATGGCAACTTCTGGAGATAGCAGGACAGCCTACGGGGTCTGGGATTTTTATGGACGAAGGTACAACTTGGGTGGAGAAGATGGTGATCCTAATGCCAAAGTCTTCAATGAGAAAAATAATATTATAAAATGGTGATAGATGGCTATTGGGCATCAAACACAAGGGAAGAGATTTTTACATAGAGAGCAGTACCTTTGGAATTGGCCCTGGAAAGTGAGGAAACTAGCACATCTAAATGAGTGGCAAAGTCAAAGAGTCATGAGTGTTAGTGGTGTTCCTGAGGGTCAAAATGGTTTCCATGGATGCACAGAAGGAGTACACAGGACAGAAAGTTTCTTTCCGAAGAAGGGCTTCAGAGTACAGAGGGACTGTGAGCAGGAAGGCACGAAAAACAAGTGAGGCAGAGGAAAATGAGTCTAAAAGAGCAGAGAGATGAAGATACAAGAAAGCACAGATGAATGGAGAGACCTCTGTTCTGGGTGGTAAACCCGGATAATTGAAATAAAAGAAATGTAGAAAGAATTGGCTTGAATATTTCCAGTACAACTTGTTTAAAAGTTGATTTGGTGTCAAGGGAGCATTGGCTCCAGAAAGAGCCCAAGGTCTGTTGACCTTAACAGCTGGTATGAAGGCTTTCAAGAGAACACTGTACAGGTGTACAATCACCTTGTAGTAAGACTACACTGTTATCTCAATTCCTACCTTATATTACCATGTGCTCAATTCAAAAAGTTGAGTAGCTTTACCTATGAAGTCAGATTGCAATTCTCAACTGCGGTGACATTAACACAATGAGTAAAGGAACTAGGAGTCTGGTAAAGTCCCATATTGTGCCTTAGAGTACTGATTCGCAAATCTTTATGTACCAACAAATCACCTGCGGATCTTGTACAAATGGAAATTGAGCCATTGGGTCTGAAATCACATATTTCTAATAAACTCACAGATGTGGCCAATATTGGTTGCCCAGGGACCACTTTGAGTAGAAACGTCCCCTAGAATTCAACTTTTAAGTAAGTGCATTATGTTGATTATATGGATAAAACACATGGCTAATAGATAAGGAAAAATTATGTTAGGTTAAAAAGTACTTAAAACTGAACTGATAATCTTCGAGGATATTCTAACTGGTTGAAAACTCATGAAAGTAATACCTGAAGAAAGAAGACAAGAGAAAGAAAAAAAAAAGAGGGTAATATTTAGCCATTTTTAATGGACACCTAAAAAAGAATACCATTCAAGTTCATGAGACAGGCCTCCCATGTATTCAAAGTAAGTTACATACACTGACAGGTGAACAATTAAGAAAACTAATGTACGCTTAAACTGCATATCCATCATCATTACTATGTATTTCTCTCACGGATTTTTAATACATATATATTATATTTAGCCTGAAGCAAATGTCTAGGTAAATCATTTCATGCCCTATTTTAGTAGCCAATTAAGAATGATGTTGTTATTTCTGAAAATGAGAGTAGAAGCTGATAAAGGTGACTCATGCAGCATCAGAAAACCACTCATACAACATTGTACTTTTTTTTTTTTTGTACTTTCAGTCTGTCATTGCTGACACTATTGATTAAATGCAAATTGCTTCTAGGTAACCATATGATAACAAGAAAATTTTGAATTTATATTCTTGAAATGCTGGAACTCAATTTTCCTGCTTGATCAGAGCTGTTTTAAGATACAGAAATAGGATGACAAACAGATAAGTAGATTATTAAGATAAATTTAAAAAATTTAAATTAGCTACTAAAATGTCTATCCAAGGTGACTTATACTCTCAGTGGCCAAATTTGTCACATGAACTTTAAATTGTATCTAGAGTTCATCTTCTCTAAGTAATTTTCCACTCATAGAATTTCCCTCCACAATCCTAACAAATAATATACCTACAATAAGTATACATTGAAATAACACTATTTTGCTAATTTTCTACCATATATATATTATGCTCTAGTTTAATTTTAAAGCTAAAGCATTCATAACATAATCATAATGTTCATTTCCTGTAATCGTTTATAATAGTCTATTATTATACTAAGAACATTGTATATAACTAATAATGCATTTAAAATAACTTTCCAATGTATAAATAGTTAACTCTGAGACATGTTGGTGGAATGATCTGCCCCCTCCACCTCAAGCAGCCTAAAAAATAGATTATTTTCTCCTAGAAGAAAATCCTTTCTTGCTCTCCAAATGTTCCAATTCCACAGCAAGTATTAGCTTGTATCTAAGAAAGTGTTGTATTTGTAACAACCTAAGGGAGTTTGTATTGTATGAAACTGACTGCTCAAAACATAAAGCAGAGCTATCCACTCATGTGACCTTCCTATAGCTAAAACTATTTGACATTCAGAATATTTGTTTCTTTAGCCTGCCCACTATGGAGTATTTACTGTGCCTGTTAAAACTCTCTCACAAACAATTGCCAAAATGGATGTGTTATAATCGTGAAGTTGAAATATCAAAGTCCTGATAATGTCCTTGAAGATGAAGCAGCACTTATTAAATTAATAAAAATCCCTATTGTGAAGGACACAACTATGATGTCTCAGTAAGGAATAAAAATAGCAAACCACCTCTTGCTATAAATAAATACTGAAAAAAGGCTGGACATCTTTTAGTTATGGTAATGCAATACATAAATATCTGGAAAATGCAAATCTGTTATGACAAGTACTAATGAGTATAAAGAATAACTTTTGGATGATAGCGAAAGCATAAATAGGGTCCTAAGTATATTTAAGGGTCTATATACTATTCTGCAAGCTTGCAAACTCCCAGCCTTGAGGTGACAGAACAAGACATGAAGGAAAATCAATATGAGTTCATGTTATAAAATTGTTAACTTACAGCTAAATAATATAAAAGTTAAAGAAGGATTATGAAAAGCAATCCTGCTTAGTCACAGCACAACCAGGAAAGATTTCTCTATGCTAAACTCTGATTCTGCTTGATATGCAAAACATATGTTAAAGATATATTTAAAAGGACTATATCATACTGCTTTAATCTTTTTAACTGATAGAATGAGACAGTACAAAGCACAGAGTTTACAAGCAGCAAAACTTAGGAAAATACATAAAATTTAATGCATAACCTACATTGACTTTTTCTTTAAGGTCTGAGAAGTTGCCTTCCTTCCGATAGATTGCAAATTCAGGACTCTGCAACACAGCTTCTGAACGAGTAATCCAACTGTGAAGTTCAGTTATATCGACGTCCAACCTAAGACAGGAAAAAATAAGGGTCATTATTTCTTGATTATCTCTGTCTCCTGTAAGAAAAAAAAAAAAAAAAAAGCAATCTATTCACATTACCATTCTCCTTCCAATCTGAGACTCCTGCCTGATGCCCCTGTTCCTGTTAATAGCACTACCATTTCCCTAGTTAGGTAGGCTCAAAATTTGGAATTAGCTTTGATCTCCAGTCTTATGATCGTGGAGTTCATTTTATTAATTGCAATGTAGCAATTGCCTCCCTACAGCATCTCCTATAAGCTATCACTCAGCCTCTGTTTGAATGTTTGCAGTGGTTGAAAAATTACTACTCCCCAAGATAACCCTCTTTCTTCCTGGAAAGTACTTACAGTAAACAAGTAATTTCAGTCAGTAGCTCCCATTGAACCATACTTGGATATCCATGCCTTTATGCAGTCTCCACCAATACAGACTCTGAAATGGGCTCTGTGACTTGCTAAAGCAAACGGGATATTACTAAGGGTAATGCAAGCAGGGACTTGATAGCTGCTTGCGCTGTCAATCCTGTCCTCTTAGAACATGCACTGAAAATGCAACTGTTACCTCAGAATTCCAATGCCCCATTAAGGAAGCTCAATCTAGCCAGGTGGAGAGACAACATGAATGAGAACGAGGCACCACGCATGTGAATAAAACTTTCACCTGTTGACCCATCTCAAACACCATTGAATATAACCAAATGATTCTCCAGCTGATACCAGAGCATCAGAACTACCCAGAGAACCCTGCCCACATTGCAGAAGTGTAAGAAAACATAAAGAACTGTTGTTTTAAGCCACTAAATATGGTGGGTTGTTATGCTGCAATAGACATCTAATCACATGCCCTTATTATTCACAAACATTCTTTTATTGCTGAGACCTATGGAGTCAATGGGATTTAATGGTTGGATCAGGTCATTCAGATATAGTTAAAGCAGAGACTGGAGGAGAGTCATGGATGGGTTGCAAGGGTGGAGGATGTCTGTGCATCACTTGAAATTCCAGGCACAATTCTAAATGTGTGTGCATGTTTTCTTGAGAAAGAGTCCCTAGATTTTATCAGCACCTGTAAAGAACCTATGAAAAGAGAATTTAGAAATCATCTAATCCAAGTTTATTAAAACAACAGGCAAACAAAGTCCCCAGAAAAATATTTACTCGTATTTCATAGGCAATCTGTGAAGTAGAACGAAAGTACAGATACAAAATTTAAGACCCCAAGTAATGTACTTTAATCACCATGCTGTATCTTCTTATCCAATACAGCACTCAAATAGGTGAAACCAACTCTTTAAAACCCCTAGAAAATATCTGACAGTATCCTACCCTACTTCTCATTACTTCAACAGCTAATTCCATGGCTTGCCAGTCTCTTACTTAAAATTTGGTTCCTAAAGAGATCATGTGAGTAGTGTTTAGTACAATCAGGAAAGAATACACAATTATCTTCTTGGATATGCAGCCTATGAGTTCAACCAATGTTTTGATTTCCACATTAGACTTTTAGCTCACACTGAAGTTAAACTGAGCTAAAACTTTCCAGAATTTTTCACATAAACTATCACTAAACCGGTTCTCCATAATCACAAACTTAGAAGCTGATTTCTTGAATTCAAATTTCAGGGCTTTAAATCATATAAACCTGATGAAATTGTGCATATTACTTGCAGGCTACTGTTTTACCATTAAGCTAATACAGAGCTTCAGAGAGCACAAAACACTTCCAAAAACATATTCTCTTTTTACGTTCTTAAAAAAGCCCGTGGTAAGATCTTATTAATCTCTCTGCTCATGTAAGGAGATGGAAGCTCAAAGAAATTGAACTAATGAATCTCAGACTGTTAGTACCATGGAGAAGGAACTTAATTCATCTTGTTTACCGTTATATCCTTCACCTCACAAAAAAGCCTGGTTCAGAGTAACAAGTATTTACTGAATGAACGTTACCCAACTAGAAACAGAAGGAACAGAGATTTGAATTCAGAGATTTCGACTCCAATCCCATGTCACTGAAAGTCAAAACTTTTATATGCATGTGGACTGTAAATATTTATGGATTTTTATTTTATCATACATGGTGATTCTTATCTTCCCTACATTTATTTTTTCTCCCTCTAAGTTCAGTTATTGGGTTTCCTATTTCTTCATTCAAAATGGTGATATTGAAACAGAATCCTCTTGCAGGCTTCTTAACATCTCTTTTTCTCTCTTTGATGTTAACTCATTAAATCAAATCTTCGACTCTGGTCATGTAGCCACTTACAAAATTCAGTGCATATTTTCCATAAGAATGTTTCAGAAAGCATTTTTGCTTTTCCTTTCCTACAGTATAAATTTCACTGTTTCTATCTGCCTGCAGCCATTCACACGCTAGTGCATGGGGCAAGGCAGAAGTGTTGAGATGTTAATACCACTAGGGTGAACTGAGGGTTGATGGGGGGTGGGAGTGAGGGAGGGTGGGTGATGGGTATTGAGGAGGGCACCTTTTGGGATGAGCACTGGGTGTTGTCTGGAAACCAATTTGACAATAAATTTCATATATTGAAAAAAAATTAAACAAAAGTAAAAAGAAAAAAAAAGAAAAAAAACAGAACTGAGGGTTGATGGGGGGTGGGAGGGAAGGGAGGGTGGGTGATGGATATTGAGGAGGGCACCTTTTGGGATGAGCACTGGGTGTTGTCTGGAAACAAGTTTGACGATACATTTCATATTAAAAAAAAAATACCACTAGGGTGACACCAAGCGAGAGCTGGGAATTGGTCGATAAATATTCCAGCTCCCTTGCCCTTCAGCATGACCATCATGATCAAAGTTACACACAGTGCCTCAGAAGGTTCCCAGAAAGATTCCTCTCCAGTTGCCTCCAGCAATAACCCATGTGTGTATCCTTTATTCTTTTCCTAACCTCACTTCTCCACTTTGCTTCCAATTCTCCCATAAACTATTTGCACCTAGATCTTTGTCTCCAGATCCACTCCTGGGGGAATGCAATGACCAACAGCCCCAAATGAACCCAGGATTCTGCCATATTTAGTTGTTTTCAACTTGAACTCTGACTCTCCACAGGAACTATTTTAGACTTTTTCTAAAGATCTCAAAGCACTAACCCATCCTCCTTCTCCAGCTATCTACAGATGACATTTTTTATTACACCAAGAAAAGTGCAGCTATCAGAATAGAATTTCCTGCACTTCCTATATTCAAATATTCAGTCTTATCTGTGAGCACCCTTCTCGTTCCCTTCTCTTATATTTGAGCCACTTTCCCTTCTTTATCTAGTCGGTCCCTCTACCTGCATTTGATACTTTATTCTCTTTCTTCTTCTCAGGCATGTGAGTCTCTCAAATTTTTGTTACCTGTCTACCATAAATTCACCTTTTCCCTTTCAAGTGAATTCTGCATACAGAAATTTAAACTTATTGACTCATACAGTCAATACTTTTGAAGTAAACTCTCTCCTGACCCTCATATTCCCTTGCAGCCATTGTCTTATCTTCTACACAAGCACATTTTTCAAGAGCGATGCAGTTTACTGTCAGTTTTCCACCTCCTTTTCACTCTTTCCACTCAATGTTGTTTCTCACCAAAAACATTGCTTAATATAGCAATCATGTCACTGAAGCCCACGGAGAGTTTCAAGTTCTTGCTATGTAGCAACACTTAACACTGTGGACCACACTCTCCTCCTTTTGCCTCCATACCACTCTCTTCTATTTTGTCTTCTATTTCTATGACACCGGTAAGTTTTTTTCTTTGCAGGCTCATCCTTCTCCACCCACTCATTACATACTAAAGTCATCTATCATCTTTTATTCACTATATTACTCTCTTTCACTAGCAACCTATTCATGCTCATGACCTCAATGGCAAGCTAGAGGTGTCAATGACTCTGAAACATGTGTCTCTAATTCAAGCACTTCTTCTGAGATCCACAGCTCCATAATTCTAACATACCGTCTCCACTTGCTTGCTGTAAAAGCTCCTTCAACATAAAGTGTCACGACTTATTGTTTGCTCTTTTCCCCCAAACAGGTACTCTCCCAGTGTTCCTCAAATCTGTGAATGGCATCACCATCTGTCATCTATAACATCTTCCTCTCCTTACTCTCTCATAATCATTTGCAAAGCCTAATCCATCATTCTATTTCTTCTGAATGTGTCTGCTTCTCATGGTCTCCACAGCCGGTACCCTCATTCACCTTGCCATTAAATGTAATCAAAACTACTGCAATGGCCTGTCAACTGGCTCTGGAAAACCTTTCTAGAATCCTTCCATCTAGTTCATGCATTGCCGGCAAATGGTAAGTTCTAAAAACATATCTGAAGGTACCTGGGTGGCTCAGTACGTTAAGTGTCTGACCCTTGATTGTGACTCAGGTCATTATCTCATGGTCATGAGAGCAAGCTCCATGTCAGGCTCTGCACTGGACATGCAGCATGCTCAAAATTCTCTCTCTCCCTCTCCCTCTGCCCCTCTCTTACTTGTTCACTAAACAAACAAACAAACAAACATATCTGATTATGTTACTCTCATCCATAAAATCCCTCAAAACTGTGCATTTCTCTTACCATACAGACCAAAATTTCAATACAGTCCTGATCTGGCCATAACAGATTACTTAAGCTTATATTCTATTTTAGCCTTTATTCAAACCCTTCTAGAAACAAATCTCACTTCAAGTTTTTTAGGGAGTGCAGAACCACACTTAACTTTTGTCCCTACTCCAATGAAGTAAAATACTTCATTGACTCTTACTCATCCAGCCATTAGAACATTTCTGTCTCGGAAACTTAGCTGCTTAGCATAATCCACTTTGGCCACTTTGGTCAAACTTGTCCCTTTTCCTTGAAATCAGTGTGACCCAATTACACACCAAATACACTCTGACTCATAAAGGTGAGATATAAATATCAACCATTCACTGTCCAATTTTCCCCCTTTGGACTTGATCTCTTTGGTCTTATTCCCTGCTGATTCAGACTGCCTCTAAGAAAGACTGCTCAGTTCCACCTACGGGTCCACGAAACTAAAACTTAACTAAAGCTACACGGCTGGCATTACAGCTGGGAGAGATCTGCTAAGACCTATGGTGGAGAAAGTTTTCTACCAGCCAGTCCTGGAATTTACACTGGTCTTGTTGACACACATGTTATAGTTATCATTTACCACCACCTCCAATCCATTTCAAAAAAAAGCTATGTATTCAATTTGACAGTAAATAAATGTCATTCAGAAAGAAATCTTCTAAACACTTTTAGACATGTGTCTTTAGGAAGAATGTGAAACTGTGTATGTTTCCTTTTAAAACAAATATTTCCATTCATTTCTACCACAAAGTTTACACTAAGTGCTTACTATATGCCATCGTATTCACCTCCATAGATAACAGACATAAAAATGCATCCATCCACATGATCAAAAAGTGTAGTTTAGTAAACCACCTATTTGACAAAATAAAGTGCTTTAGACATTGAACTGGGGCTCATATCACACTGTGACTTTTTTTTGGATAATCAAAAAATACCTTTTCAATGAGTTAGGATTAAATTAGCTTCTAGACTAGAGGCTGTGTCCAGTAAATTGGTTATCTGCACACAATGAAGGCTTCGTGGAGTCAACACCATGGTAACCATCTGCTTGCTGCTCCGTCTGCGAAGATTTTAAGGGAGGACTGGGCACCACTTTGCACAGAGTTCTGATAATTCAGATCAAGTGAGGCAACAGGATGTGAAATTCCAGACAGGTCTTTCCTCATTCAATTTTTTTGTTTGTTTGACTTGATAAATTTGGAAAGAGGATGCACAAGGTGTCTGAACTCCTCTTTTACATAAGGATCCTTCAGACAGTGATTATACTCCTTTTATGATATACAGGTTTTTTAAAAGGGATTTCAAATTTTTCAAGGACAGTTGTGAGTGCAGTGCTTTACCTAAGAAACAATGTCTATTCATAGGCACATAGGTTAATATGTTACACGTTCTTTCTGAAATAGAATGAAACGAAATATCAATGAGTTTGTACTATTCTCAGCAGTTAGACTTTCTTTTTCTCTTTCCTTTCATGATTGTGACATCTGGATTTCTTTGGAAATAGGTGGAAGCCAAACCTAACTCTTACATGATTTAAGCTCTGAGCTATTCCTTACCTGATCCTTTTTTGTGCTTGTTTTTTTTTTTTTTTTTCTGTTGCTACCATTTGTCCTTGTTGCTTCAACCATATCTCTGATTTGCTTAAACTTTCTCTGCCCCAATGTAATATACAGTCAGATTCCACTCCACCGTCTGTCATTTGACACCATCCCTTAGAGTTCTGGGAATTCAGCCGCTAGCACTGTCTTCCCATTCCAGTATTCTGCCAGTAGTCATTCTCATGTGTTGATACCAACAATGAGGATGGAAGGGTGAAGGGGAAAGAGAGACAATTTCAAAAGGCCTCCCATGCTCTTTTGTTGAGCGCCAACATCCCACATTCAATGCTTTAGTCTCAGTGACATGACTGCTTTTAGCAAAATGAAGGTCGCCTTCTTGGCTCCTACTCAGATCCTGGCCTCTAAGTAGCAACTGCACATTTATTTTATTCCTTATCAATTTGGCAGCTATTGCATCATCACTTTCTGTGGTTTGTCCCCTAGTTTTCAGTACTATTAAATATTTTTTCAGACATTTCAGCTAATATATATGGCACATTAACAAACTCCCCTGATTTAAATACATACATGTTCATAAATAGGGTGCTACCTGCTCTTCCCAGCATTTTGCCAGTGGTGGTTTCTTTAATTTGTTTTAATGTTTATTTATTTTTGAGAGAGACAGACAGAGAGAGAGAGAGAGACAGAGAGAGACAGAGACAGAGACAGAGAGAGGGAGGGAGGGAGAGGGAGGGAGAGAATGAGCAGGGGAGGGGCAGAGACAGAGGGAGACACAGAATCCGAAGCAGGCTCCAGGCTCTAAGCTGTCAGCACAGACTCCAACGCAGGGCTTGAACCCACGGACTGCAAGATCATGACCTGAGCTGAAGCTGGTTGCTTGACCAACTGAGCCATTCAGGTGCCCTAACCAGTGGTATTTTCTACCATGCCCTGTACTACCTGAGGCTGGGTATTTAATCACCAACTAAAGATATGATACAGATATAAGTCAGTTACCTTCTCAAATGCCCTCAAGAAAAAGACTGAAAAATTATTTTCAATACCATATTAAATCTTGGATGCTGTGTATGTATTTCCTTTTTCATTAAATCGTTCATTTCTATGAGTTTTTTCTTCACTTTGAAAACTCTCATGAAATCCTCATTAATGAACTGATACATAGTAAGTTACTCATAATGGGCCTCTACGCATACTTCTGTATGTTATTACAGACAGAATCTACCCCTTAAATCCAGTCTATCTTAATCCAACTTAAAGTTATTTGTATCTACTGAGAAATTTATGACTTCTTATTCTCTCTTTACAAAATGATTTTTCTTCTATATCTGTTGATGAGTACTCTGTCCTCCATTTTCCAAGCATGTTCTAAATCCTCATCTTTGCTATTATTTATGATTCACATGAAGTAACACTGTTTTCTTCTTTACAAAGACACTCATTACACAACTAAAAGTTCTAAGATCCCATAGATCCGAGGAGCAGAACTTTCAATTTTTATTATTTGCAAAGGATTTATTACCAAAACAAGGTCATTTTCTTTTTCTTTTTTTTTTTTTTAATTTTTTTAACGTTTATTTATTTTTGGGACAGAGAGAGACAGAGCATGAACGGGGGAGGGGCAGAGAGAGAGGGAGACACAGAATCAGAAGCTGGCTCCAGGCTCTGAGCCACCAGCCCAGAGCCCGACGCGGGGCTCGAACTTACGGACCGCGAGATCGTGACCTGGCTGAAGTCGGACGCTTAACCGACTGCGCCACCCAGGCGCCCCAAAACAAGGTCATTTTCAAAGAGGCCTTCCATTTTCTGGAAGTTTCAAACTATCAAAAACTATGTGCATATATACCAAATATTGAGAAGGTTGAAGTTTTCCCTCAAATGTATTGTACAAATGGACTCTACTTCATCCAGTTAAATTTTCCATAATGACAATACAAATTAGATCAGTTACATTTCCTTATGGTCAAAATTGGGACGTGTGTGTGTGTGTGTGTGTGAATATTTAAATATATATATATTTTTAAAAACCCACAGAAACACATCCAAAAGAACTAGATAAATACTTGCACTTTAAAAAGTTAACATTTTTGGAATGTTTGATAGTATGTCATCATGTGAAACTTGTGCTAATTATGTCAGAAGAGCCTCTTAATGGGCACCAACTGTATTCTGTTAATTTTCTGTACAGTGACTGCCATATGAAGTATTAAACTGCACACTTACATAAACTGTAATCCAGTCACTTTCAATATACCATGTGGTAGTCATCATTCCCAAAATGTGTAAACTTTGAAAACAGAAATTCTCCAAGCTCCCAGACATAACTAATTTGATTAGTAAGCTAGGCTATGCATGGCCATTTTACATCTTTAAACATCTTTGAACAGAGAATTTCATAAAAAATCATGAGCCTCATCTTGAGAAGCCTGAAAGTAGTGTTGACTCTTGAGCATACATGTCAATTTTAACTAGCTAGAACATACACTTTCATGCTTAATGGAAACAAAAACTAATGCTCTTTTTCAATGATATTACAACATGGAAGAAATCTTTTTGGAAGTGAGGTAAGAGTTCAAAATTTTGTTTTTTATATTTTTAATAATCACCTTCCTCAGAGTTCTGGAAAATGAGAAAACATTTTAATTCCATATTGATGTATGAGTACTCTCCTGACCCCAGACCATGTGATGAATTCCTATCCACCTTTGAGATTCGGTTCACGATATACAACTTCGGTGAAGGTTTTCTTGATCAACCTCTCCCTCCCTTTCCCGTTTCAGCTTTCTTTCTGGGAAAGCTGGTCCCTCCTTATGTTTCCACATGTTACTTGCTTTCAAAAACTAAATAAACAGAACGCAAATTCAATTTGAATCACAGAGCTCTAATAAAATATCAGATGAAATTCTGTATAAATTCTGTTAGTGCTAAAATCAAAGTATTTTTAAAACTTTAAGATGTGTTGAGTACACGGTAATCATTATACTTTCATAGTTACATGATATTTTAAGGGGGAAAATCTCATGTAACCAAGAAAAAACAAGTCAACATTTCAATAAATACCTCCTTGAAACCAAGGTATTTTGTGTATGGTACAGACACACAGATGTGTGTGTGTGTACAGTGTGGGTATGTTTTTTTTGGGGGGGGAGGAGACAGGGCCACATGATTGCCTTATAGGTTTTGAATGTGTGTGATGTATGTAAGTGTTTGTACGTGTGTATATATGTGTTTTAAATGTAAAAACTAGTGCACAGTGGAAGGTTACTGGACTGAAAGTGAGGTATCACAGGTTTTAATCAATCATCTTGATCTGTATGGTGTTTTCTTAGGCAAATGACTCAACTTATCTGATCTTCCTTTAAATTACAGAAGTTAAAAAGCTTTTTTTTCCATCTAACTGGTGTTAAAATAGAAACGAACAAATACTTTTTGAAATTACTCTTAACTGTGTTTAGTTACCTCACTAATTAAAGCAATTGTGACCTGAGATACAAAGCTGAGGTCAGCTTTGCTTACATTGCAACATTTATATTCCAATTATATCCATCTGTTTATCTAGCAATCAAATTAAATAACATCTAAGGATGTTATAATTCCTAGTTATAATACGAACCCCATAAACTGTTCTCAACAGTTCACACAGACCTGAAACAAAAGATGATGAATGAGAAAGGGCACTGTCCTCAATTATTATAAATTCGCTACATTAACACTTCTATCAAATAATCTACTTTCCTTATGTTTTCATGATCTTATTTACAAGCTTAAACGTATTTCTAGTTTTATATGTGTAACTTTAAATGCATCAGTCATAAAATAATATGTTTCCGTACCATAAAATTTAATGATTCCAGATTGTGCAGAAATGCATCTTTAAAAGATACTAAAAAATCAATTTCTATGTAGTTTACCTTGTCCTGAAATATGCCTATTTAACATGTGCTTCAAAATCTGAATTCTAAACCCAAACAGGAAATTTGTCTTGAAAATTGTGCACCTTGTTCATTGTCAATTATGCCAAAGCAAATTATATGTTTAATGTGTATAAAACGATGGCCTTTTAAAATAGATGCCCTCAGACAGAAACCCCAATTATTTAGTATTTTTAAGCTACAAATGCTAGAAAACTCCACGAGTTATCTGTCACTGATGATACTCACCTTTGTACCTCCTGGACAGCCGACTGCACTAAACAGAATGAAATTCCTACAAAATTTTGTTTCTCTGCAAAAAGTAACACTAAACTAAAATATTTGAAAATCTTGCAGAGGAAAATGACTAAAATAATCTTAATTGGGTAACAAACAGATCCCAATCATTAAAAAATCTTTTGGCCATAGGTATTTCTAAAACATGGTAGGGTTGCAAAGAAGTCCATCTCACCTCTCTCAATATAACTTTCAGGAAAATATACCTTCAAAACTGAGGATATTCCCCCAATTCTAAGATGTCAGAACCAGATTAGAGGAATGAGGTTTAAAGCCACGGAGCGGACAAGCATGTGGATGAAAACTGCATGACCCAGAGGATTGGAAATAAAATGTGGCTTAGCCACAGACACCTAGAGCCTATTTTTCATTTTCAGCAAATTGAAAGTCCCTTTGAAACACAGTTCTGTGCAGTGAAATCACCTTAACACAGGTTAATAGAAATATTCTCTTAAGTGATAGATGAAATCTTCTCATAGTAACAAATCTACGATCATACAATGCAATGTGCTCAAGCGGAAAACTCTGAGCCATTTATTTTAAAGTCAAATTTCATGTTTATTTAAAACGATAAAACCAAAAAAAAGCTGTGTAAACCCTTGGGAGAAATAAATGTGGGTCACTAGAGGGCGCACACTCCCTTTCACAGCTTGTCTGGTCCTCAACTTGGCTTCTCTTTTATTTTCTTATCTACATAACGATAACATGGTGACAAATGGATTTTTCATGGGAGTTCGCTTACAGAAAAACATAAAATGTCCAAAGATATAGATAAAATGGTATAAAAAGAACATGTTAGTAAGACACTCTCAGATGCACAGTTAAAATGCCTTCAGCCATTTTAATCCACACACCAAAGTATCTTAAAGTCATAATACACAAATTCCCCTGAGAAAATGTCTTCAATTTGAGGAGACAGGCTTAATGCAAATAATAGAGTAGCATTTTCTGGACTTTGTAACCCAAAAGTTTTTGCCCAGTTCATTAATTTTACCTAATTTTGGAATCTTTATAAATAGTCACACACTCATGCTCTATAAATTTGCTTACAATTACACTCCTGCATATCTAGATGTTAATTTTACACTCAATCACATTCAAAGAAAAAGGGAAAAACAGCATCTTAAGCATCCTGTTCATGTCACATACTTTCATAAACACACAGAATTCATCTCCCACAATAAGAGTATAAATTATTATAATCTTAATTCCATAGATTGACCATGAAGAGAGAGATTTATCAACCTCCTCTACTTTCAACACACAATGAAAAATGGAGTTAAAATTCAAAACCAGGTCTGTCTAAACCCAAAGATTTCCACTACACTACACTTATTTTTCTTTGCTCCAAATGAAAAGAAAAAAAAATTAATTAAGGAGACATCAATACGAATTTTCTGTTCATTGCTTTATAGTAAAGTCTGGTAGTTACTATTGTGCTACTTTAGATGGTGTCAAAATTTGATTGGAGTCCCAAAATTTGATTGGGACATTCATTCTCAACATTGTCATTAACCTTAACTACGATCCGTGGCTGCCTAACTGATAACACCTATGGCATTATTAAATGGTTGCCATTCCCAGTTTATCTTTACTTTGGAATATTCCTTAATTGCCTAAAACCCCGAATTTCCAAACTGTTGTGTATTCTGATATAAACCATAGACGATGGGGTGTCTAGGGGGTGCTCAGCTGGTTAAGTGTCTGATTCTTGATTAGGGCTCAGGTCATGATCTCATGGTTCATGAGTTCAAGCCCCACATCAGGCTCCACGCTGATAGTGAGGAGACTGTTTGGGATTCTCTCTCTCCCTCTCTCTTTGCTCCTCCCACCTCTGAAAAATAAATAAATACAAACTTTTTTAAAAAGCATAAATAGGGGCGCCTGGGTGGCGCAGTCGGTTAAGCGTCCGACTTCAGCCAGGTCACGATCTTGCGGTCCGTGAGTTCGAGCCCCGCGTCAGGCTCTGGGCTGATGGCTCAGAGCCTGGAGCCTGTTTCCGATTCTGTGTCTCCCTCTCTCTCTGCCCCTCCCCCATTCATACTCTGTCTCTCTCTGTCCCAAAAATAAATAAACGTTGAAAAAAAAAAATTAAAAAAAAAAAATAAATAAAAAGCATAAATGACAAAGGTTGTTACGACAATGCTTAGCATTAGAAGTCTTACACTTGGACCCCCTTTAAGCCTTGATGCTAAAAAGACACCTATCATTGAAAAAAATGGTCTCTTGCCTGAAAATGATCTCTGCATACAAAGATAGCCAAATGCTCCAATAGGACCCTAGAGTCTATGAGACTTCAGAATGTAGAACAGTCATAATCTAGGATAAGAACACATTTTCCATACACAGACCTCATCTCAATAAATTCTTAAACAGTCTCAGGAAAGCTTTTAATTTCAGCTAAATAATTTGATGAAATCACCTTTAACTTCTCATTTCAAAAGATGGCATGACATAGAATTTAAGAACGCAACATCCTGTGCTCGATGCCTGGGTTCAAATCCTGGCTAAACTGCTTCCTGTAAATTTTGCAAGCGTGAACAAGTCACCTGACCTTTCTGTGCCTCATTTGTCCCCTTGGCATATTTGTGTCAGCTACTATGATCACTGCCTTCCATGCCTCTTACTGGGTTTAAGCCAGCACCATGCTACTTTTCACATTATCTTTTGAGAAGACACATGTTTGTTGTAATGTTTTGTTAAGCACTGGTAAATTAGGGGTGTCTGGGGGGCTCGGTCCATTGAGCATCCAGCTCATGATTTCGGCTCAGGTCATATCCCAGGGTCTCAGGACCAAGCCCCGCATCGGGTACCACACTGAGCATGGAGCCTATTTAAGAATCTCTTTCTCCCTCTGTCTCTCTCCCCTGCTTGTGCTTTCTCTCTCTCTCTCTCTCTCTCTCTCTCTCTCTCTCTCAAATAAAATTAAATGAAATTAAAAATGAAAACAAACAAAAAAGAACTGGCAAATTACAAACTATTATGGTAACCACAAGAATAAAAACTGCATCTGTATCTTGTAAATACTGCTACAATAAACATAGGGGTACAGATATCTTTTCGAATTAGTGTTTTTGCTTTCTTTGGGTAAGTATACCCAGTAACATAATTATTGGATTATATGGTATTTCTATTTTTTTCTGTTTTATTTATTTGGGGGGAGAGAGAGCACAAGTCAGGGAGGGGCAGAGAAAGAGAGGGACAGAGGATCCAAAGCAGGCTCTGCACTGACAGGGTGATAGCAGTTCTGTTTTTAAGTTTTTGAGGAACCTCCATACTGTTTTCCACTGTGGCTGTATCAGTTTACATTCCCTCCATTAGTGCATGATGGTCCCCTTTTCACCACATTCTTGCCAGCACTTGTTATGTCTTGTCTTTTGTATTTTAGCCATTCTGACAGGTATTAGGCAATATCTCACTGTGCTTTTGATTTGCGTTTCCCTGATGATTAGTGTCCACTGATAGACAAATGGATAAGGAACAGGTGGCATATATATACAATGGAATGTTACACAGCCATAGAAAAGGATGAGATCATGCCATTTGTGACCATATGGATGGTCCTAGAGGGTGTCAGGCTAAGTGCAATAAGTCAGACTGAGAAAGACAAATATTATATGATTTCACTCATATGTGGAATCTAAAAACAAGTGAATAAACAAACATAAGGAATATAGTCAGTAATATTATAATAGCATATCACAGTGACAGATAGTAGCTATACCTGTGGTGAGCACAGTATAACTTATAGAGAAGTTGAATCACTATGCTGTATACTTGAAATGAATACTGCACTGTATGTCAACTATACTCAAAAAATATGTATATATATAAACTGCAAAGGAAGCGATAACAAAGACAATAAAACAAATAAAAATCATCAGTGGTAAAATAATCTCATCTATTGCACCCTTTATTGCAAGAAAAGGCAAACTATGGCCCACGGGACAAATTTGGCCCACCACTTGGTTCTGTAAATAAAGTTTTATTGGAACACAGCCATACTCATTTATTTGCATACTGTTTATGACTGCATCTTCACTAGAGAAGCAGAGTTGAGTACTTGCAAAAGAAACTGTATGGTGCTCAAGGTCTAAAATAGTTTCTGTCTGGCTCTTTAGCGAGCAAGCTCTCCCTGCTCTATAAAGTTGAGATGATGTCCCCCAACACTCAGGGAGGGTCAAAATGGTATGGTTCGCAGCAGCTATATTGTTTTGCTCTGTCTCAAAAATGTTCATTGGCTCTCCATGACCAGATTAAAGTCTACATTCCTTAGTCTGGCATCGAGTACATTTTTTACAAGCGAACTCAACCTACCTTTTTAACCTCATCTCTTATTTCCCTCTTTCCAATACCTCATACTTCTGCTTTAGGAAAAAGAAACACAACCCTGTGTAAACGCCAATGGTATACAGGTTTGTAGGACAGCTTGCATTTGAAGTATCCTTTCCCACCTCACCTTGATGCCAACCCGCCCCTGTCTTTCAAATGTCCACTCAGATGCTAATTTCTCTGAGCTTTCCATGTTCAACTCCCAGAAGGAAGTAAACTTTTCTTCCTTCAAACTTTTCTAACACCGTACTGGTACTTCCTCGTGACATAGCTTATACTAGATTGTAAACTTAGTGAGGGAAGGACTAAGTATAGTTCCCAGGTATAGCAACTGGAGTGCCTTACAAATCATAGCAATTGATGAGATATTAGTTGAAAGAATATGAAAATTAGCAAGAATGCTAACTTTGCTGTCACTATACTCCTGAAACACAGTGGACTCATACTGACTTCAGGAGTGTTCAAAGCACCCCTCCACACATTGGATGGTGCCTTGGACCCTATGGGAGGTAATTTAAACTTTAAATACTCTCACTGTGAAAGCTCGCTGAGTTTAAAGGACTTCAACATGCTTTTATGTTGTGGGTCTTTAAAGTTTAAATAACTTCCAGTCAAGGTTCAGAAACTATCTAGTGCAATGCAGAAAGCCATTTAAATCTGACGTGTACTTACTGCCCCACTGCCTTTTCCTTGGCATCATGAGTTGTTTCAATCCAAGTACTTCTTTTAGTGAGCATTTCTATCAACTTTGGTTAAAACACAAAGTAAAACTCACTGCTCTACAAAGCCAAGGCCTTAGCACAGGCAGACATAATAAAACGCCAGTCAATGAGTGGCCTAAACAACAGCAATTTATTTTCTTAGAGTTCTGGAAGCCGGAAGTTCAAGATCAAACTGCTGGCATGGCCACTTTTCTGGGTTGTAGATAGTCATCTTGTCACAGGGTCATCACACAGCAGGGAAGAAGAGAGCAAGCTCTCTGCTGTCTCTTCTTAGAAGGGTGCTAATCTCATCATGAGGGCCCCACCCTCGCGACCTCATCTAAACTTGATCACCTCCCAAACACCTCATTTCCAAATTCTACCAAACTGGAGTTAGCCCTTCAGCACATGAAATGTTGGGGCGGGGGGACACAATTCAGTCCGTAGGAGCTAGGTATAATTTTATCTGTGTGCGATGGCATGATTTATACTGATTTATAGAGATACAAGCTCCTGACCAGGGAAGACAGAAGAATAAGAATATTCTCAGAAGATGTCAGAACAAAAATATTCTCGATTCTAACACAAATGTAGTAATGGGAGGATAACTATTCTAAATTAGTAATTGGGAATTCAGCCTTCTCCTGGGAAAAAGATGTATTATTTTTACCTCAAGAGTCAACAAGACAGGTACACATAATCAAATCTTCCCAGTGTGAAGGCAAACAGGAAAATTCATATAAATTCCATTTCAGAGATGAAGAAATAGATACTGAGTGAGGTTCAGTGACTTTCTTTAGTCACATAGTTTCTGAGTGGAAGATCCAAGGTCAGAACCAACCTGTGCAGTCATAGGCCCATTTACTCTCAGATCCGCTCACCACATTTCTTTTGCCCTCCCTGTATCTGAGGGACCTACATTTCCCCCCATTGCTTGTCCTCTGGCTTCCAGTTAGGTTTGTTCAATTGAAGGCACTGGCAGAATACATAAAGAGGGAAGAAAGATGTCAAGGTGTTTTGGCTTTGCATTCTACTGTTGGTGGTATTTCTACAGCAGCTACATCTCCGTTGTGGCTTTAGTTTCCTTTAGATGGCTCCTCCCTCCTTTGATCCAAACTCCTGCCTGGCTGTCCTGAGAGTGTTAGCCCCTGTTGGAAGGCTCCAGCTTTGGGGCTTTGGTAACCTCCTCTACCTGCGTTGTTCCTCAAACTCCAGACACGCTAGTGTTTTGGGTTGCTTCCCTATCCCATTTGCTTCCCAGTTTTCCACCACCTGCTTGGCCAATTCCCTGTATTAGGTTTCCTCTCTCCAAAACACCTAGAATTGTTTCTCTTTTCCTGATAGGACTCTGACAAAATATCCACTTAACATCCCATAAATATTTAGTGAATACCCGTGATGTGCTAACTTCTGGGTTATAGCTGTAAGCCAGGAGTTGAAAAGAAAAGGTTCATGCCCTCAAGGAGTTCACTGGAGATACAGATATGCAAAACCAAAATCATCACAATAGAATTCTGCAAGTGCTTTAATGGAAGTGTTAGTAAGGCTGAGAAACACCTGGGAGAAAATCTACTTAAGCTCATTGGGGAAGCAAGGAATGTGAGAGGTGGAAAAGGCAAAGTAAAGAAAAGACAATCTTAGGTAGAGAGAGATAACAGTAGGTGCAAAGAATGAGAAACTTGAAGCAACAGAGAGCATTTTGGAGATCAGAGAGTGGTTGATTAAAGCTGAGGAGAGGGCAGTGTCACTGGAAAAGCAGTTTGTGGCCAATCTGTGAACTATTTGTTAGTAGTCTGTGGCAAGAAAAAGTCATCAGAGTATAAATCAACCAAGGCACAAAGCATACTATTCCATCTGATTTTTTTTTAATTGCACAACTTTCTTGACAAAGGAAGCAGCACATTGATTTACATTCTAGCCCAAGCTCCTTATCTCATGGTGCCCTGGTAATAAACAGCTTGCAGACTATTTTGAGGAGCAGTGGCATATAAAGAAACGGGCAGGGGAAAAGGGAGTGAAGCTGGAGAGGTAGGCAGCTAAAGATCAGAACGGAAGTTTTGTGCTATGCATTTCAAGGACTATGGGCAGAGAGCAATGATCTAATTAGAGGTGCATTTTAAGATGGTCCTCAGGAGGCTGTGAAGTATATGAAGAAGAAGGGTGAATGTAGAGGCAGAGGGATCAGTTACAAATTTCATGCAGAAAATGATCAGAGACTAAATTAGGATGAAGCCTGTATATGAAGGACAGGCTAAATTAAAGAGAATCTAATGGGCACACTTGGAGGGTTTTATTGAGGGGGCAGGTTTTAGGACCACTGGAAATGGTTGCACAGGTTGTTCACGGCATAACGCCACAAGGTGCTGCTCTCAGAATCGATGATGTGAATGGTGCTCTCTAACGTTGTGCAGCGTATACTGTGGAACTACATCTGAAACTTCTGTAAGAAGTCCAGGTGCAAATGTCCAATAAACATTTGGATTACATAGATAGGAACATCAAGAGGAGGGAGGTCAAGCTGGAGATATTAATTCAGAAATCATCCGCTATAGATGGCCAATAGACAGAAGACTATAAATGAGACTGCCTTGGGAAAGAACACGTTGTGAGAAGGAAATGAAACCAAAATTTGAATCTTGTGGAGACTATTAAAGAGATAAGACGAGGAGACTGAGAAGCCACAGTAAGAAAGCAGAGAGGAAAAAAGAAACAGGAGGGAACAATGACCCAGAAGCCAAAGGAGTGGAAAATTTCAAGAAGGGACTAATCATCATCACTGTCAAGCACAGCACGAAGGTTAAGAAGACAAGAACTGAAGAGTGACCTTTGGAGTCAGCAATTAAGTTGCTCTCTGGTGACCTTGCTGAGGTCAGTTCCAGTGCTCGGTGTAGGAAAGGGTGAAGGAAAGAAACACAAGTAAGGAAAAAAGAGGTAGTTCAGATCCTCTGATTAAAAACCAACTTCTCCTGGCACTCAGCTATGCTTCTTCTTTCAGATGAATAAATAATAAATAGGACTACCATTTCCTTCACTCAGGGAACAAATAAAACAGCATGTCATGGCTCTGGGAATATGGCCTCGCCTTTCTCTCTGTTGGCATCCCTGTATGACTTGCATTCTGGAAGAGCACATTTTCATACACCTGCTGTAGTTAGATATCCAGACCTATGTAGACTTATTTTATAGGACCAGTTCCACTATAGTGCATTTCAGCTCTTAACATGTATTGGGCATGTACCATATAGAAGACCCCACACCAGGTAAGGAGTGAGGTATGGACCCTGGCCTAGTGAAGCTTTAGGTCGAGTGGATCAAACAGGTATATGAATAGATCATTTCAACATAAAGCAATAGGGGTGTCACAAGATGGATCAGGAGCATCACTTAGCCTAACTGGGAATTAATGGTTCCCATCAGTGAGACTGGTTTGGGAAAAAGAATCAAGAGTCAGGTTGCAGCTGCGATGATGCTCAAGGGCACTGATTTCCAAAAGGTGGGTCCTGAACCAGAAGCATCAGCATAACCTGGGAACCTGTTGGCAATTAAGCTTCTCAGGGCGCCAGGGTGGCTGAGTCAGTTAAGTGTCCAACTCTTGATTTCTGCTCAGGTGATGATCTCATGGTTTGTGAGGTCAAGCCCCGCGTGAGGCTGTGCACTGACAGTGTGGAGCCCACTTGGGACTCTCCCTCTTTCTCTCTCTGCCTTCTCCTACTCATTCTCTCTCTCCTTCTGTCTTTCTCTCTCTCTCTCTCTCTCTCTCTCTCTCTCTCAAAATAAATAAATAAATAAATAAATAAATAAATAAATAAACAAACTTAAAAAAAAGAAATTAAGTTTCTCAGGCACCACTCAAGACCTAAAGTCACGGAAACTCTGATAGGAAGAAGCAATCTGTCTTTTCATAAGCCCTCCAGATAATTCTGATTTATGCTAATATATAACAAGCACTGTTTGGGGGCAATGGTTCTCAAACCTTAAGGCTTACCAGAATGTCCTGGGAGCTTGTAAAAGATTCCTAGGCCCACCTGCAGAGTGTGTGATTCAGCAAGTTTGGGGCAGCCCCCTCCAAATTCGCATTTCTAATATGGTCCCAAGTGATGCTGCTGTTTAATGCACTGCACAAACAATGTCACTGCTCTAGGTATTCTCTGGCCCTTTAGTTTGCCTCTAGAATTCACATTCCTATATTCTCCAAAACATATTTATTAAGTTATTCTTGACTTATATGACAAAATAATTTTAAGAATCTAAAGTAGGTGGTGATCTTTTGGAATATCTGAAGATGGAGTGTAAGGTTTCTATTCTTCACCAAAAATAGTTTCTAAACTGAAATCTGAGTCTATGACCAAGGTCATTTGACTCCAATACATAAAAAGAAGCAAGCCATTGCAACTCTAACACTGGAATAGAAATTAGGAGACTCAGCAGTAGTCCTTATTTTGCAACTGAAAGCAAGTTATTTAACCTTTCTGGATTTCAATTAACCTGTAACTGTAGACAACTCCAGAGTCTCATCTCCTTAGATAAAAGATGCAAAGTTTCATTTTTTTCTGGATCGTGCCTAGGGGCAAAAATGTTATCACTGAGACCAACACCTTGAGTATTTTAGGATCAAATTATCATATAGAAAATTAAAAAAAATAGCTTAGACATATTAATTATCTAGTTAGAGTCTTGAAATAAACTAAATTGTTTTAGTTTATCACTTCCAGATTATAATTTGGGAAGCAAAGTTCAAATGAATATCCAACACAAAAATATTTTAGGCAATGATCTTATAAAACTGCAGAAGGGGTCTTATCTAACACTTATCTAACTTCCTTTCAATGCTGTGACATAAATTCATGTCAGGAAATGGACATAAAAAGAAAGAAAGCAAAACAAAACAAAAACAATTAAGCTGCAAAATAAAACTAACTAACTAACTAACTAACTTACTTACTTACTAACTAACTAACTAACTAGCTAACTAACTAACGCAGGCCTGTAACTGACCCGGCAATTTATTCTGCCATTTAGTAAGCATGCAAGGAACGGTCAGAGAAAGCAAACTGAAGACTCAAGTCTGCTCAGCCAGGAGAAGATAAAAAGACTAGGTGAATTTCAGTATTTACAAATGTCTCTATACTCCTCTTCAGGTCAAAGATACTCATTTACTAACACTATACTTGGGCAAATTATCTTTATTGAGATAGCATTTACCTAAAAAAAAAGATTCAATTTGCAGTTGGCTTCACCTGGTTGATGCAAAAATGTAAATGAAAGCTGTTATGAACGTCTTTTAAAAGAACTGCTACATGATTAGAAACTAATCTCCTCAATAAATTCCAATTAACTAGATAATAGATCTAGTTTTAACATAGTCTGAGTTCCATACTCTGATAATTACCTATATGTAAAATAATATCACTGAACCGCAGGGATAATTTACTGTTAAAAATAATTACCCTGTGACCCAACATCATTAACATTTTTGTATATCTTAGTGTGAGGAGGACAATTTATGCAGTAAATACAACAACAGTAGAAACTGTGTAATTATTAAGGAATCAACTAAACACATCTTAGATATTAAAAACAAAACAAAACAAAAAAAACAAGTGTGGTACAAAGCTGAGTCTTAAATCCTTGAACAGTTGGGAGTAAATGACAATGTCCTAATGGGCAAAAATAGAATTATTAAAGTTTATTAAAATGTTCATTTGTTTATTAACAACCATTCCATGAAGAACCAGGCGAAATTCTTAAGTGCCAAGGAATATAAAATGTTAATCATCACAATTAGTTGAACTGGATTTATTCACTCTTTCAACAAATATTCGTTGACTATTGCATGCATGGTACTATATATATGGGATCTAAGTAAAATATAAAGGAGGATAATAATAGGACCCCTTTGTTGTAAGTGGTGATGAGAAAAATTGATGTGGGTAACAGTAAGACATCTACCAAAAGAACGTAATGTAATTTACTGGCTGAAGTGGAACGATGCTGGGGAAGCTAGAAATAAGAATGGTGGGAGATAATACTGAATATCGTAAGAAGTGAGTTATGTCTTATTTTGGGGGTAACTGGAGTTACCACGATCTCAAGTCTGGAAGGTCAGCATAAAAGCCACATTTTAGATACATTAATTTGATGTGGATTAATCAGAAAGGGGGCAAGCATCACAGCATGGACATATAAGGCTTAGGTTATGGAGTTGGCAGTTAGAATGATTGGGAAATAACTGAAATGCTCACTAGCCCAATAGTATAATGCAATAATAATAAATAAGGGACAAGACAGGAGAGCTGAGATTGACAGAAATGGAGAAGTCGGGTGGTAAATTTTGTTTTCAAGAGGAAGATGAGAAGGTAATCTGTTGTTATATTCTTTAAGTTTGAGATGATGTTTATTATGGGATTTTTTTTTTTTTTACCAATAGCACATGATCACCGTTTCCACCTCCACCCCGACGGCCGCCTTCATAACCATCACCACCTCTCCCACCACTGTCTCCACCACCATCTCTCCCACCTCCATCACCTCCACCACATCCACCCCTAACCCTTCCATGCCCACCATATCCAAATGACAAGAACCAACAGCTACTGCATTCGCTGAATTCTTACTACCTTACAGGCACTATATCAAATGTTTCCACTTCATCCTCAGTATTTTATAAAGTGATGAGAGTGAATTTGAGGCACAGGTATTAGGTAATTTGCCTGGAATCATAAGCTTATAGTTAAGGTTATGATTTCAGGTTTCAACCATGAGTAATTCTGGTTCCAAAGTCCATGTTTTTCCCAACATTGGCCACTCCTTTGGACATACAGGCAAGAAATTTTAAGAAGTAAAATATTTGCACAATGTAAAAGTTGGTGTAGTTAAACAGAGGCGACAATGGTTTGCATTTGATTAAAAAATATTGACACACTGACTAGATGCACAAGTAAAGTACATAGTTTTAAAGATATAAACATGAGAGGGCCTGGGTGCCTCAGTCGGTTAAGGGTCCGACTTCGGCTAAGGTCATGATCTCACAGCTCTGTGAGTTTGAGCCCCACATCAGGCTCTGTGCTGACGGCTCAGAGCTTGGAGCCTATTTCGGATTTCTGGGTGTGTGTGTCTCTCTCCCCCTCCCCCACTCATGTTGCATTGCCCTGTCTCTCAAAAATAAATAAACATTAAAAAATAAAAAAAAATAAATACAATAAAGATATAAACATGAAATTTAGGGGAGAGAGTCAGATATGGAGCTGTAAGTAAGATCTCAGGGTCATTCACTTAGTGCCAGACTTGAATCAACATAAAGAAGCAATTCAAATGAAATCAACAAAGCAAAACACATGCATTTATGAGATGCTACAATAGTAATTAGGCAAAGGTACAAAACAAGCCAGTGGTAGGTGCAGAACTAGTTGTGTGTCAGAGAAAATGAGAAAGGAGGTCATTTTTAAAAGATGAGCATTCAAAAGATTGTCAAGACTACCGTCTTGACAGTTAAGTGCTAGTGGTTCTCACATGGGACAAGAGACAGGCACGAGCTATCATGAAGTTTTCAGTCATGTTTGTATGATGCCACTTGAACCATTACACTCTCTTAAGCAGCTGTCATCCTGTAGACAATTATCAGTTATTGATTTTTTTTATTTTTTTAAAGTTTTTTAAATGTTTATTTTTTGAGAGAGAGAGAGTGTGTGTGAGTGGGGGAGGGGCAGAGAGACAGAGGGAGACACAGAATCCGAAGCAGGTTCCAGGCTCTGAGCTGTCAGCACAGAGCCCGACAGAGGGCTTGAACCCACAAGCTGTGAGATCATGACCTGAGCCAAAGTCAGACACCTAACTGACTGAGCCACACAGGCACCCCAATCACTTATTGAATTTAATCGTCCTAAATGTTCACGTGTTTCTGCTCTTTGTTCAGTACAAATTTATTGATCTAGAATCTTATATAAAGCATCCATCTTATTGTACTGTCCATATCTGGACATATTTGACAGTGAAAGTTGGTCTTACATATAATTATGATATCACAAAACATATAATCTGGGATGGATTTAGGGAAACCAAGATGTAAGATCACGTTAATCATTTATCTACTGAAGAAACATTTTCCTACCCAGTCTAGCTTCTGTAGTACGCCACCTCAGTTGAGATCCTGGCTCAGATATTCTATAGCGGTGTATAATAGTAATATTAGCCATACTTATCTTGTAGGGTAACCGCGAAGAATAAACATGCTATGCAGATAAAGCATTTAATCTAGCACTGAGCACACAATAAAATCATCAGTAAGTGTTAGCTTTTATTTAAGTAATATATTCTTTATGGTCCCAATTGGTCATCTCATTTCAGGCACTTATAAAAACTGCTGAGAGGATAAGATGCAAACAGAATCTAGGAGACAAAATATTTCACCACTAGCCACACTTTCCTGAAAACAAAAAGCGATCAGAACTTATTTTCTTTAACCAAATAACATTCACCAAACAGAAGCCAAGAATATACTTGGCAGGAGCCAAGAGAGAGACGGACATGAATCAACTTGTTCTGCTGATTTCTGTATTAGTAGAATGTTGAACACATTAGGAGGGTAAGACAACTAAGTTTCCACACTGCTCTGCTTAGAAAATTGGTGAAGAGCTGTTGAGTTGTCGCAAAGGATCCGTAAATCCATGTCTCCACTAAGCACTGTCTGGAGACACATGTTTCACATGACGTGAAATTAATATCCATGCTATTAGGTTCATAAAACGCAGATTCATTAAAAGCTTTACAGATTTGTTTCTGCCATTATGTTTTTTTTTTCCATCAATGTTAAATTTTCAGCTACTATTAGGAGTAGATCCTTGAAAGCTGTTGCCCCAAATAGAATGCTAATGCTTAAAGATTCAAAGAACCATTTAACTGGAATGAGGGTCAGCAAACTTCTTCTGTGAGAGGCCAGACAGTAAATATTTTAGGCTTTGTGGGCCATATAGTCTCTGTGGTAATCACCCAACCCTGCCCTTGTAATGTTAAAGCAACCACAGATGATGTATATATAAATGACTGTGGCTGTGTTTCAATAAAACCTTATTTATGGACACTGTCACCTGAATTTCATAGTATTTTCACATGTCACAAAATATCCTTCTTTTGATCATTTTCCACCATTTCAAAATATAAAAAGAATTCTTAGCTCATGAGCCATACAAAAACTGGAAGTAAGGTGGACCTAGTCAACTGGCTTTAGTTTGCTGACCATTGGATGAGAGGATTCACCCAGCCACGCAGATACAACCAGGGAGAAAAGCCTAGCAGTTCACTGCGGGAATTATGACAGCACGTTACAAATCACGGATTAAAAGATAAGTTTTGAAAGTCCCTAATAATGTACTTGAGTAACTTCTCTACGTGTTTTTTTTTTCCTTTGTCTAGAACATCTGACATGATATTTTTAGGTATGTGTTCTTCTTCTCATACTTCTATACCCTTGTATACATAAATTCTAATGTCAAGTGTTCCACGCATTCCTAAACATATGCTGCTAAGAAACATAAGGCAGATTTTAATGTTCTTTCTTAATCTTAGAATGATAATAATTGGAAAGAAAAAGAAACTGTACCCTTTTATGACTTTCATGGTAGTTCTGCATTTATGAAATTTTATTCTCATCATTTTAATATACCCAAGGATGTACATAATACCTAACTTATCTACAATGTCTAGTTGCAAATATCCACCAAAAGACAAGTTAAAAATTCTAACACCTTCAAGATAAGATAAGACTTTATAAATATCAAAGAACAGGAAATCTATTCTGTAATTACTCCTGATTTAGGATGTGCAGATTGAGACATTATGTTCTCATAAACTAGCAGAATGGATCTTGTCTATTATAGGTGTACTTCTTCTTCATGAAAATGTACTTTCCATTACTGGAAGAAAAGACATGTAATGCAAAAGTAGGCACTGAACAAACAGACTCTTCATAAGGGGGGGGAAAAACTCAGGATAAAATGAGTCTGTGGCAGTTCATCACCCGTGGTTTCTTCTTTTAATCCAGGAAAATAATATTTCCATTAAGCATTAAGCTTTTGTTAGGATGCCGATTCCTGGGGCAAATTTTAAAATTCACTTCACAAGTTTTCTAACTTAACTGACATTACAGGCACCTGAGGCTTCTAGAAATATTGTTTAAATAAACGCACTACCATCCAACAGCTATAAATGAGTTTTCCGGCTTAACAATTACTTTTTGCTTCAGGATAAAGCCATGAGTAAGAGCCTCTCACCTTTTCCTAATTTCGGAATCCACAATAATCTGCCTCTTCTTTTGGGGAGGTGGTGGTGGCAGTTCCTCTTGGGCATGCTTTACCAGAATTTGCTCCCTCGTGGTCACCATAGTTACCGTTTCCATTACAGTTGTCTGTGTTAGTGATGGCTGAGTGGTGGGGACAGCCTGTGAAATCTAGGAGAAGTATTGAAACAGAGGTCACACATTGCTTGAAAGACTTCAGTAAAGACTGCACGGAGCGGCAAAGGAAAATAATGAGAAACTGTCCCTGCCTGTTGGTAAATTGACCTTCAGATCAAAATAGCACCATATTGAACCCAAATCAAATTGTTTTATCTGACTTAACTTATGTTGAGTTAAATCACAAAGGGAAGTAATCTCAAAACCAGAAGTAAACTTAGCGTCTCTTCAATTGATTGGTCAAGCTATGGGAAATAAAGGGGGGGCGGGCAAAGGAGAAAAATGTAGGGTTTCACTCTGACAGTTAATTAAACGTACTGTTTATTTATTTATTTTTTTTTTTTTTAAATTTTTTTTTCAACGTTTTTATTTATTTTTGGGACAGAGAGAGACAGAGCATGAACGGGGGAGGGGCAGAGAGAGAGGGAGACACAGAATCGGAAACAGGCTCCAGGCTCTGAGCCATCAGCCCAGAGCCTGACGCGGGGCTCGAACTCACGGACCGCGAGATCGTGACCTGGCTGAAGTCGGACGCTTAACCGACTGCGCCACCCAGGCGCCCCTAAACGTACTGTTTAAAGTGCTTACCACATTAATATAAATTTTAAAAGGTAGACCAGCACCAACTTCATTGCCTTAGCATACCGCAGATGCTTATTAGTGTGGTGAATGCATCTTTAGTTATCATATATACTAATTAGTTACCATCCACACCTTTTTAGACAAAATTATTTGAACTTGACAATAAATGACTTTTTAATCAAATAAGTGAAATACCCTTTAAGACTACAAAAAAAAAAGGTTAACATAAAGTACCTACTAGTCCAAAAGCATATTTAAGCTAAAAAGCATACTACCCTTGTTTAATTAGTAACTTAAAATATTTGAGTTTCCACCGTTAGCATTAAAGATACTTCTTGGTTTAGAAGCACACTAACTTTGTGTTTAGACCTTTAAAAAAACATCTATTAAGTTGAGATCACCACTGTTTGGAATAATATGGTTTGTGATCCAACTGATGAGAAGCCATCACCTCAGTAAATGGGCAATACCAGATGAGCTGTGCAATGGGGGAGACACTCTCCCTTCCTTCCCTAACCACCAACTCCCTCTCACACAGTCCTCCTGTGATTAGAACTGAATAGTTACCTGTTGAGATGTTAATTATTATTACTCTTCTAGTAATCTAAATCATTTGGAAGATCAATGTACAGGGAGACCAAAAGAGGCCTTCATTAGACCCATTTATAGGTACTTGACGTGCACAGAGCTAGGGATCTGACTGAGCTCAAATCAGTTTGACTAATTTTCCTGACCATGCCAAGAGGTATGGAAAGGGTCTGGGATAACCTCCCTACCTCACACATGACTGATTCCTTCAATGGGAGGAAATCAGGGAAGCCTCAGGATCTTCTTATTGCAGGTTCCAAGGAGGCAATTGTCCGTGATGTAATGAAATCTTTTGTCACAATGTCTTGTGTAAAAATTGGTTTTGACAAATACATTTTAGAAATGCTGCCCTTACATATGTCAAGGACTTAGAGACTTCCATTTCGGTAGGCTAGTTTTTTTTTTTGTTTGTTTGTTTTGTTTTGTTTTGTTTGTTTGTTTGTCTTAAGGACATTAAGAAATACTGAGTTTATGCATGTGTCAAGCACTGGTTTTATCTTCTTTAAGATCTCCATGGAGTCATGATTTAGAATCCATCATTGAGCCTCAAACAATACTTATACAGTCCGTTGACAAGTTACACCAAAATGGAAGCAGAAAGTAACACAGCTGT
Organism: Leopardus geoffroyi; assembly: GCF_018350155.1. NCBI lineage: Eukaryota > Metazoa > Chordata > Mammalia > Carnivora > Felidae > Leopardus > Leopardus geoffroyi. Next base: position 28,163,002 of record NC_059343.1, read on the forward strand.
CAAGAAATGCTTAAAATATAACCTCAAACCTACCTGCACTCAACACAAAATGATCATTACATGATCAAATTAAGTTTACCTTTAATAAATAAAAAATGTAGTTTTTGAGAAGGATTCCAAGAGTATTTCATTATTTCAGAATAGTATTTTTTAACCACGAGCAAATTTTTTTTGTATACAATGATGGCTTGAAGGGAATACTGTTCGGGGGAAATTTTAATTTTATGTTAGGTACCAGAATGCAGAAATTCTGAAAATGCAAACCTACTGTTTACAGTTGTATCTAATGTTGTGAAACATTTGTGCTACTGAATATCTGGCTATGGAGTTAATTTCTATAAAGTTATAATATCTTCTCATTGATAGTTATTAAACTGGATAGATGTACCCATGGAGGGGAGGTTAAAGAGAAATGGCAACAACACATACTATGAAAAGGCATTTAGGAATATGGCAAACCTTCTAAGAAAGAAAAAATAATCTATTTAATGAATTAATAGTGAGACACAAACCTGCAATTGTTCTACACTATAATCATTACTATAATTGGAAATATTCCTCCATTTCCTTCAGGATGAAAACAACAACAACAACAATGGTGCACTGACCCTGTAGCCATAGGATATTATTTGTTATATATGACAAATTAATAATAACTTTCAAAACCTAGCCATATAATGAAATAAAAACCACAAGGTCAACTACTACGTTTCCCCCATGACTTTTAGTTTATTGACTGTAAACACTTAATTATGTGTTAGAATCATTAGAAACACAGAGAGGAAGGGATTATGGAGGTCATTTAGTATAGCCTTACACTTACTATAGGATTTACTATTCCCAGAAGGAGACAACTCCTTCCTGAATATGGTAGCAAATTTTCCCATTAGCAAAGTTTTGCACCTAATGGAAGCCTGCCTTATTATGACTTGGTTCATTTAAAGCTTGTTTTGAACCCTGAACCGACATAGAGGAAGCTGAGTATTGTTCCTATCTGACAGTCTTAAAGATGTGAAGACTGATAATCATGACTCTGATAAATCTTATTTCCAAGTTTTAAAATACCAGGTATGGGCTAGAGTTAGATTTAATCTGATTGGTGCTCCTAAACTTAGGTTTCTTAGCTTTGGACCTCCTACGTAATTAAGGCAAACTAAAATTATATGAGTTGCTCAGCAGCTGAATCACGTTTTAATTAAATTGCAACATATAGTCTATATGTATCACTACGGAACATTCAGAAAAGCATAAAATGGAATCTCGATTTTTAGTGATCTTACAGCACAGTAGTGAAGGTGACAAACACACAAACAGTTGTGAGACAAGTGTGTGCCACATGAAAAATACAAGTATGCAAACTAATTACATGCACTAAACATCCAGTAATCAAGGTAGTTTCTTCTTAAGTGTTCATAAGCAAATTTCCCTCAGCCAATAGCCTCATATTTAAATGTATTTGATGCTATAGGCTGCATGTAACACTTGTCCCTGTTCATAGGATCAGCATAATGGTAAAACAGAAAAAAACTTAATGTCTGGAGGCACTGGCTTCAAGAAATTACAGGACGGGCATGTGATAGAGTTATTGTACGTGTGCCAAACATTTTCAATGCCATTGGAAAATGTTTACATTATAGTACTGAGTGAAGAATGCAAAATATAACTATCAGTGATTATGTTTTGGCAGAGAAAGCACAGGTAATTTCAATCGTAGTCTATATATTTCTATATTCTTTTTTCCAACTTTCTACAATAAAACATTTTCTGCTAAATGTTGCTTCTGCAGGCAGAGAAAAATTTCAGAACTTTTCGGTTCAAATTGTTGTTTTAAGTCTATCATTCCCATGTATCTTTAGAACTATGGAATTATGTCATCCAAATACATGAAAACAACTAAACATCAGGACAAATAAAAATCTAGTAAGAATGATTTAAGGTCTCCATTAAAATGCTGAGTAGAGCAGGGTCAAAATTAGAATATAACATAGTTTGCATTATATTCAACAAACATTGAGTGTACCTAACTAAATTCTTATTCAGTCACCTTTCCTCATTTTTTTGCTCAATTAACATACAGTGTTACATTAGTTTCAGGTGTACACTATAATGAATCAACAATTCTGTACATTCCTCAGTATTCATCAATTTAAGTATACTCTTAATCCTCTTTACTTATTTCACCCATCCCCCACACACTTCCATTTTGATTATTAGTATATTGAAAATGACTTCCAAATGTCGTCATGCAAATAAAATGTATTCATTTTTAAATAGTATTTCCTTGATCTGTCAGTTAATCAGCTAGTAAAAATGGCAAAGAGTTCGTTTAGACTTCTTACAGCGATTAAAAGCGGGGGTCTTTGAGCCAGGTCTCACAACGCTCAAACACCAGGTCCACAGTTGACATATGGTAGCATTTAGTGTAGGTTCATTTGTGTCTCAGACTCTTGCCTTCTTTTCTTCATATAAATAATAGGAATGGCAACAGATGTCTCACAAGGCTGCTGCAAACAGCGCCACCCTCATGCCAGGCAACTTATGGCGTCACCCAGGTCCCTTCCCTCAAAGAACCCCAGGCTTCGTTTCATGCTCTGCTGCCACACTGTTGACATTCTCGATAATATTTGAATAAGAAGCTCTGCATTTTCATTTTCCACTGGGCCCCAAAAATTATGTAGCCAAGTCTTAGTTTCAAGAATTAAGTTATGTAATGTCTGAACACAGAAAGTTTTCTCGATACCTATTAGTAATAACCGCTATCTTTTCTAAATGTTCATAGAAAATTAAAAAAAAAATTCTCTACTGAAACTTCTCACTCATAAGGTGACATGTGTTAATTTCCAAAAGTTACATTTTCCTCCTGTGAGAAAAACTGGAAGAGCATTTGCCCAGCCTCTTGATAGTCTTAGGGTATATATCTTGCAGTCAGGTTGTACAGTTTTGGTAGTTCTGGAGGAATCAAACTACTCTCAAACAATAAAATTCTTGCCAACTTCTCTTCCATTTGTCTAAAATGCACATTTGGATGGGAAATGTATGTATATTCAAGCATATTTAAAGAATATAAAAGGGGATACAATGAAAGGAAACATTTCAACCCCTTTTTTCTGGTTTCTTAGGGGCAACTAGTTGTACTTACCACCTGCTCTCACATTTTAAATTAACTCTGTTGGTGCTGGGGTTTTTTGGCTGTATTCTTAACTGCATCTTTGGTTCTTCCATGTAATTATTTAAATATTCTTGCCTTTATAAGTTCTTCGGGGTTGCAGAGTTCTACTTCTTGCATTAGGAAATATTCTACTATTTGAACAGTTAAAGAAACTTACTAAAAAAATTCAAGTTACGAAGAATCAGTTATCTACTTTACCATGTCATCTGCATTATTATTAAAATACTAATGCGTATAATACCTACCAATTACAAAGGTCTTTGCATGTCCCACACACTATGCTAAGTGCTTTGCATTCATTATCATATTGAAAATACTTAGAAAAGTACGTGCAATGAAGGCTTATTAAATGGTGGCTGTCATGACTTCATGGCTCTAAGACTAAATAATAATATTATTGCCATTTTACAGATAAGAGGTACAAGTTCGAGGCAGACACAGCTTGTAAGTGGCAGAACAGAAATGTAAATCCAAGTGTCAACGTTCACTTGCTGCTATACTTCCTCACATTTCTGAATGGTGATTTTCCTTTAAGTGTGTGTTTATATATACACACGTGTGTATATAAAGTCAGAAGAAGATTGAAAATGCACACAATGGCATATGACAATCTTTTAATGCCTTTCAGCTCCTGATAAACTCGAATTAAATTTGGGGAAAATCAAACAACTTCAATACCTGAAATTTTAAACATTATAATCAGGTTGACAACTGTGGAACAGAGTTTTTGGCTGTGTAATTTTTATATACATTACTTTACAGTGATCAATTGACTTTTAATAGGTATGGAAGAACTGCAGTTCTACAGTTTAAAATATGCTGCATAATCATAGCAATAGCTTTAGCACATAATTACGAGCCGGGCTTAAAACCATCTCCACAGGCATAGTAGCACAAGGCTCAAATATCTGATGGTGTGAGGATTTACAGTTCTAAGCAACAGAAAGAATTTTACATGTTGAACTTTGTGAGAAACCTGGGGTAAAAAATACCAGGTGCTCACAAAGGAGGCTGAGTGACTAATCAAAAGGCTATAGAATCCTCTCTCCCATGAACAAGTACAGAGGAATTACCATGGCTAAGGGGAGTATAAAAGGAGTACCAAAGTTCTTGAGAGTGGTATGATAACTAAATTTTATTTATTTATTTATTTATTTATTTATTTATTTATTTATTTATTTATTTTTAACTTTTATTTATTTTTGAGAGACAGACTGACAGACAGACAGAATGTGAGCAGGGGAAAGGCAGAGAGAGAGGGGGAGACACAGAATCTGAAGCAGGCTCCAGGCTCTAAGCTGTCAGCACAGAGCCCTACGCGGGGCTTGAACCCATGAAATGTGAGATCATAACCTGAGATGACGTTGGACACCCAACCGACTGAGCCACCCAGGCACGCCTAAATTTTATTATTAATTACGGTCTTGTTTTGATACTGATAATAAGGCATAGAACACCTTGAAAAGATAAAACATTGGAATCATGAGCATACTTACAATCTATATTCAAAAGACATCAAAAAAAGAAGTATTTCAATTTGAAATAAAATATATAATAATTAAGAAGGTTTATTCTATAAAACTGTTCAATTTCATGTATTTTATCCCTCGCTTCATATTATATTTTGTACAAATTATCAGAAACAAGAGACTCGTGTTGGATTCAGGATTCATATTAAACACTGATTTTGAGCAACTGTGTGAATTAAGTGCATCTGCAAAAATTCAAGGAGCAATGAAATTTATTTTTTCTGATCCACCTGACATGAAGTAATGAAACACCTTCTTTAACTAGGGATGCAGATGATCGAGTATACACTGAGACAAAAACTTATGTTTTCTTTATGTGGTATTTCATTTATTGTCTGTAAAGAATAAATATATCATATAGATACTGATTATTTTATTTTCAATGTATCTTAATCACATACTCCTGATGAGTGAAATATACTCATTTCAGAAGTCAGTCTTCTTTTACAGGATGAGAAGTGTATTTTCATTATCATCTTCCAGCTGACAGTGAGACTGATATAGCAGAGATAGTTGGAAATTCTTCACTAATTACTCCAGAGTTTTATATAAAATTTCAAACAAAGAGAAACATATCACATGCATTTAGAACTGGAAGGATACTGTTATGGAAGTCTTCCTAGCCCAAACTTCCTTTTTTATAAAGAAGTAATGAGAGATTCCAAAAGTTAACTCAGCTCTTGTCTCTTAAATTTTCAGTGCCTACATCATGTTATCGTAGACAACGAATTTATAACATAGTAACTATTACACTGATAGACAAGGGCAATTCTCAAACACCTACTTTAGTTGGAGGTAGGAAAAGAATACAGTTCATTTCCAAAGTTATTTGAGCTGTAACTTGGAAGTTTTCTGATATAACTGTTAACCTAAACAATTAACTAAAATTCAAGATGGTTAGTCTATGAATTCAGGTAGTCCTTGAATAAGATAGAAACCTAAAATAAGTGAAGGATTTTATTTTAATTCTAGGTTTTATAAAACCATTTCTTAAATTGGCATCAGGTTGATGAGGCTTAGAGAACTTTCAGGAACCAATGAAAAGGGTTGTCAATGGAAAGGCCTTAGAGTGTTGTGAATTAAAATCATTGGCAAAAAGAAGAGAGGCAAACCAATTCTAACTACATCTTAAGTATCAATAGATCTACAAAACAATGCTTTGAGAGTGGGCACAGTCAGAATGTGCACGTAAAATATTTTGTGGAGAATAAAAAGAGGGATCTCTAAAAAATGAGAATGAACTAAAAAAAAAAAAGTAAATAGAGAAATGTTAATCTTAATACTTTTGAATGCCCCATTTGCATTTCTGGTATTCTTAAAAATACTGGCTTATTATGTTCAACCACGTTTTACACTATTCATATGTCTGGCAAGAGTTTTAAAACTCCCAGCAGGAGACAAATGTTATAGAATAGATATATACATACATAATGATCACTTACTCCGTTTGGGCATCTGTAACTACAGATACAGAAATAACAGCATAAACATGTACTCTCATGTTCAAGGAGAGGAGAATCCTAGGTATATTCATTTTATCTTTAAGATATTTGTGCTTATAGTTCAGAACATTGCAAAAATGGTCAATAGAAATACAGCAAAATATTCACAAAATGGGAATGAGATGTATAACCTTATATGTGTCATAAAATGTCCCTTACTTTTGGCAAAGAAGATAATTTACTCTGCTAAAAAAATGACAAAACTAAGGAACTTTGGGACTCGTTTAGATATATTGTTACATTTAAACACCTAATGCCAAGTTTAACTTAAACTACCATAATACATTATAAAGTACATGACTATTATGCCCTCTCCGAGGTATGTATGATTTCAGTTAAATGGGGAAAAATGTTTCAAATCACTAAAATTATATGTAAGTTTAAAGGATTAACTATAATGAACCTCTGACTATCATATTCCCTAATTATAATCAAGATAAAAATACATTCATCAGTGTTACAGCATTTAGAAAAAAAAAAACAACTAAATTTCAACAAGCATATTTATAAAAAAAATGTAGAGGACACAGAGGGTCATTTGAGTATTTAAATAAGTCAATCCAGAGTTTATTTGATTTGTTGTCTTTTCTCATCTTAAGCATTCACATAGCAAGGGTTATTATTCTTCCTAACTTTGGGGAACAGAAAGTATTTCTATTTTCTTACGCCACCTTTTTTATCAACTTAAGCGTCCTGAGCTTGTGTCCAGGCATTAGTCAAGCCAGCCCTGACTTTGAAATGCAAGAGAACAGCCTCACAGTTGATTTTTTTCTTCATATTTTGATCTCTTGCCATGCTACTATTTCTTAAGGTCAAAATCCCTCAAAGCTTTGACCTGAATAGCACTCAAACATTCGGGCACACATGTCCTTTAATGTCACCACGATTGGATACCCTGTCACCTCAGTCACAATTCCTATATCCTACTGGATTTTAACCATTACCAGATTTTCCTCATTCCTTAAACTAATTCTAAAAAGGATTTTTAGAAGACTAAGTATATCATGTCATTAATGGGACTGATTCTCACAACATCTCTATTCCTGCAAACATGCTGGAAAATGTGCATACAAGAGAGCTTTGTTCTTCAAAGTCACAACCTTACCCTCAACATTCTTGGACGTCTTCCCATGTTCTTTCAATCAAGTTCAATTTTACACGCAAGGAAGAAATTCAAGGGCTTTTTTAGTTATAAGATACTAGTTCATGGCTCGCTCTATCTCCCTTTCAATTCCTCTGTCCTCGGGTACCTTCATTTTTATCTTCCTTAGACTCCCAACTCACCTCAGCAGTGATTTGGACTGGGCCTATGATAGTTACTTTGGTGGTGGTGGGGGGGGGGGGCGGGGCGCAATGAACAAAACCAGAAATCGAACTGTAGAAAAGCTGAAGCTTAGTGTTCCAAAAAGCAACCTGCCTAATAAAAGTCTATGTATCTGCTTACGATCTGGTATAGTAGTGCATAAATGTTTGAAAATAAAAATTAAAAAAAAACATAGTGAATCACAAAAAGCCCTCCAGACTCACTGAACAGTATGCCCTATATATCAAGAACACCAGTGTTTTTTTTTTCCTCCAAAATGCTTTCATGTCTGTGACTTTATTTTATTGGCAAATACAGTGGATACATGCTGTACTGTATATTGGACATCATTTTATAAAGAACTGTATGAACCAGAACTAGTGGTTTTTTATTACAGGTTTTGAAAATTTCAAAAACAGGAAGGTGAATAAGTACCATAGGCAGTAGTCTTATAATTTTAGGCCATTAAAAACAAGGTTGCTAAGGTTTTTTACCAACTAGAATAACAAATCAGTAACATTTTGATGATATGCACATTTTTTTTAGAAAGTAGGCTCATTCCAAAGAGGTAAGTATATTTAAATACTGCAGTCATAGAAAGGTCTCCAATTTCCCCATTTCAGGCAGCACTGTGGAAGTAAACCACAACGTGGGTATTGCTCAATGTGTCACTGTCTTGTTAACTCAGTGTTTAGTAAAAATATGGTCTGCAGACTATCAAAGGCTGCATGCAGATTACTGGTTTACTAAGTGAGATTTTCTGAGCATGCAATCTAGGACTATGCATTTTAATCAGTTTCCCAGGGGGCGCCTGGGTGGCGCAGTCGGTTAAGCGTCCGACTTCAGCCAGGTCATGATCTCGCGGTCCGTGAGTTCGAGCCCCGCGTCACGCTCTGGGCTGATGGCTCAGAGCCTGGAGCCTGTTCCGATTCTGTGTCTCCCTCTCTCTCTGCCCCTCCCCCGTTCATGCTCTGTCTCTCTCTGTCCCAAAAATAAATAAAAAAAAAATGTTGAAAAAAAAATATTTGTTAATCAGTTTCCCAGGTGATTATTATGCAGACTCAAGTTTAAAAAGCACTAGGCATAATACAAGTGAACAAGAACATGACCTACTGTTAACAGTTACATCTCCATAAACGTAACCCTTTAAAGGGATGCATTTCTAAACAGTTTTCTTTATAAGGTAATGCCAATCCTTCTTAACATGGTAACCGACCATTTTATAGCACCAATAATCTACAGGACCAATGGGTACATATTGGAATGATATCATTGTTGATTTAAAAAGTATCAAATTTTCTCATGTCTCACATATTTATTACATAAATTCCAGTGCTAATGCAAACTAGCCATGGCCAGATCATATATAGTAAGAAGAATTATGACATGGTTATAAAATCACTACTCATTCAAGCAAATGCTAAAAATATATTCACTGGAAAACACATGGAATTTTTATTAATGCCCAATGACTGCGTGGGAAATGATTACAATGTACACTCCTTCAAATTTAAAATTTTAAGTATGAATTTAATTTCAAAAGGAAAGTTCAACTGTGACTGAAAATCGTATACATTGCCTGGTAACATTTTCTTAAATTATATTTCTGGAAGAAATATTTTAAACTTCATTTCATCTTTCAACAAACATTTCAAACGTTTCATACTTATCAAATGTCAAGTCTCAGGAAAACAAATTCCCTTCACTGTCTCATAACAAAGGAAATGAATGCCTAAGGCTACCGAATGTGGTCATAGCTTTCATAGAGATGTGCTAATGGTGCTTTGAGCTATGGACTACAACTGATTAGCAAAAGTTAGCTTCTATAAGGGAAAATAATATGGCATAATGTGTTAAATGCTATTATATATAATGTTAATATTTTGAATGACTACCCACAATTCCACCATCTAATAATATCAGATAACAAAGGTTTCTACTTTAAAATCATCCCATTTCCTTTAAATTACCAAAACTTTTAAAATTCTTACCAGCAAGCCACATTATGACACTACAAGGGTACACAGATGCTTTCCTAATCCACAGCCTGTGTGTTAGTGTTATGATTTAACTGTTCGTGGCACAAAGAACATGCAATGAACAGATCCTTACTCATCCTAATAAAACAGAGTCTTCAGTAAAATCAAAGGACCTGGGCCTGAGCTGTGCTCCTATCACCAACTTCGCTTGGACAATTCATTTTTCCTCCCTACGTTTCATTTTTCTCACATGTAAAAGGTAGGGATCAACTAACAGCACTCAAGGTTTTAGAATCTGTGATTTGGGGTTAGGTTGTGATGACACAGTCCCCAGCACTCGGTCCAATTGCTCTAAGTCACTCAGATCCTCATTCCCACTTAACTGGAAGGAATTACACTCTAAGGCAAGAACTAGTTCAGTCAATTAGCACTCCCTCCTTCACCTCTCCCACATTCTCCACTATCAAGACAAGCCATACTTTTTATTCAAATGACTACTTTGCAAGGACTAATCCAGTGATATCCTTTGTAGAGTTATAATACTGTTGCCTTGAATGAGGATTTCAAGAATCTCAAAGATGATTCATTACAGGGTAAGTAATTAGGATCACTAACCTGTGCAGAACTTTTTTCAAGTTTTTGGACTAAATTATCCCAACGCTGGGCAAAGTTGTCCAGCCATGCTTCCATCTTTTGGGCTACCAATGTGTTTTTCAGGGTTGAAAGAAGATCTTGGTTGAGCGAACAGAGTTTGTCCATGGTTTGCTTTTTCTTTTCTAAATCTGTTTTTAAAACCTGTTAAAACAGGAAAGAATGCATAATAAGCCTAGTAACATTTTATAAAACAGTATAGTTCAAATTGTTTTTGCATGTATTTTCTCATTTGCATAGATACAAAAAGACTGCAATCATGCCTGCAAAGGAGCAAGAGCCCATAAGAATCTAAGTAGAAGATTATAATCCAAATAATCTTCCCAAGAAGCTTGAAGAGAAAGAAAAATAAAAGTCAGATGTAGAAAAACACCTAGTAGAGAAACTAAGGAGCTACTTAGAAATATTTGAGGAACTCACAAGTAAAGAAGTAGTGTTACTCAAAGGGAAGTTTACTTTTAAATTTTTTTAGTATCTGTTATTCAATTAACATTTGGCTATCTGAGTAATTATCTTCTAAAGAGAATTTAAAAGCCCATTAAGTAATAGAACTAAGCAACTGAGCATGATATAAATCCTTTGGAATCACTTCATATGTTTTCTAAGTACATATGTGTTTTATGGAGTAGTTTTGATAACATCCCTATTTTCAAAGTTTTTGTGAGTTATAGAGGGTGACCCACGCCCTTTGGTTGAAAAGGAATGAATAAACAAAGTGGCTTATATGAAATCAGTAGATCCGGGCAGCTTATTCTTTCACTTTATCCATTAAGGTCACCGTACACTTTGGGAAATCCAATCTCTGGCTCCCAAACACTAGTTCCGGACTTAGCTTGCCAACAAAGAACGAAAAGAAAGAAGAGGCAATTATTTTATAGCTTCTTTGCTATAATCCCCTCCTTTTCCCCTCCATTTCGCCACAACAAGTACAGTGAACATAAAGTGAACAGTGAGACCTGTCTTTCCAAAACAAATGCAAATTTAAGAATAACTAATATTTCACATGGCAAATAAATGATCATGAAACAGATGTACCAATTGCTAATGAACTGACATGTCATGTACACAGAGAAATTAATACACCACCTCCCATGCAAGGGACACTTTATGTAGCTCATTCTGGCATGCTGCCTGCACTGACGGCTCTGAAGAATGCTCTGGGAGTTCATCCTTTATTCAGAATCTGCTTCACCTGGTGTACTTTATACTGGATTCCTAGTGCATGCTACTTTTAAGGTATAAAAGCTAGTTGTGAAGTTCATTTCTAATTTTCCCTCAACAATTATGGTTTTTTTTCACTGTTTTCTCTCAGTTTGAAAGAATGCAATAAATCAAAATGAGTTAAGATTCATAAGATGAATGTATATCAAAATAAAACTTTCACTGTAGTAACTTAGTAATGCATTGGTTTTATATGTTGATTTTGTTTGTTTAATCCACGTTAGCTCTCCATTAAATTTAAATGCATTTTGGGCTAGTAATAAAACAATAGTTTATGCTACCTGTCTAGAGCTGGGACCCAAATTTGAATTTGTAGATTCCTCCAATCCCTTTATGGCATCCTAATCTTTTTTTTTTCTTTTAATTTTTGGCATGTATTTGTTTTGTTATAAGCCATTTCAGGTTTTTTTGGGGGGAGGGAAAGGTTATGAAAGAATTAAAGGCATGCATTTTAAAATATAAAGATGTAAATACAATCCTCTTTGGCTCTCTCAGGGCTTCAGGAGCTAATTTAAATAGCTGTATGCACAAGGTTAAGGGGTATGCCATTATTTAAGCTAAATATGCAATGATTTGGAAACATTTCAGAACAAGGAACTGAGAGTTATGTCTGAAGAAGAGGAAACAATTTGTGTTGGAAATTCATGGGCAACTTCATATCATGTAAAGAGTTTTTCTTAGATGATCTATAAAACTAATTGGATACCCAAAGAGATTTAGTGGCAAATGACAGTAAGCCTCCTGTGTGAAGATTAAGCCAAATGAAGAAACACTTGGTGAGCATCACAAAAATAAAGGGAAAGGAAGTCAAATCACCATTAAAGAATACCTTTAGGAAAAAATGGATTCAAGGTGAAGTAAAAACATTATTATAATCAAATTGTGGAATTACTGAATTTACATATTTTTACCTAAATCCATACAAGAGCACTGTACTAAACAAAGCTTCTAGCTAGTAAATTTTAAATCTATAGTTTTAAAAATGGTGATGGCAGGTTAGTTTTCAGTTTGTTTCCTTTGTTGGGAGAATATTTCTTTCTCTTTCTTCATGAACTCCCACTACCCAAAGGACTCTCCGACCACACCCAACAGAGGGACAAGACAAGAAATCCAGGTGCTGCCGGATGCACTGAATCGCGGTATCGAAGTACCTTCTACCATCTATCCTTGGCTATCAACACTGGGATGCTTCGATTTTATGTGTACATATTAAATTACTATGATTTAATTGCTGTTTATTATTAGAGTATAAAAAAAGATGTCTCTCTGCTTATCAAAAACTAATTACAAGTGTTTGAGTGCCAGAGAACCACAGAGCTCTGGAAAACTCAGGAAGAAAAAGGAAGCTCTAGAAAATTTACACATGGCAGGGGTCACCCAGGATTTTAAAAGAAGAAATATATTTTATTTGCAAAGAGGCCAAGCAGTTGGACCTATAACCAAAACAGGCAGGGAGGTACAGTCATTAAACCAGATTAGGCCAGTAGTAAAGAGGGACGAGAGATAGAGAAGCTGCCCAAGAAGACAGAACAGACATATTCTATGTGGTCATTAAAAGATGATTTCAAGTGCAAAATGAATGTATCCTTACAAACAGGCCAGGAAATCCCTGGGGGAATCAGAATCACCTAGAAGCCTTTCTAAAATGCAGATTTCTGGGCCCAACTTCCAGGCCCTCTGAGTCAATAGGTCTGGGATGGAACCTAAGAATTTGCATTTCTAACAAGTTCTCAGGTGATGCTGATGCTTCCAGTCTGGGGACCACACTTCTTGAGAACCATCGATTCTACTTGGATTAATTGGTAACAGGAGGTGAGGTTTCAAGTCTTGGTACCGGCACTATCAGCAGGGACCTGCTGAGCCACTGTAAGTACTTCAACCCTGCCTTGTGCTCGCAGCCACTTGAGACTGTCCTCAATTCCACAGTCCCCTGTAGCCCCTGCACACCCTGGGCCTGTGGACCACCATGCTTCCCAGGGTGGTCCTTCCCCGGAAAACACCACAGGTCCTCACGGCAACAGAAAACTCACCCAGGAACCTATTTCTTGTAAATTTGGGCCTTCCTGGGATAGCCTAACTGATTCTGTTTTAGAATCCGCCTAAGGGCCACAGTTTCTTCTCTCCTTTGCTTTTGATCGTTTACATCAAATAAAAAATCAGTTTTGGCCGTGAAAAATAACAGATCTACATGGTTTGGATAAAAGCACAGATCAAGAGGAAATGAAATACTTGACTCCTCATTTCCCACCTCAAATGAAAAGTAGGAGAACATCCCATGGGCTATTAGTGATAATATTTCAAAAACAAATTGCACTGATTATAAATAAAGGAGTTTGAGCACACTGTATCTATACCTAGGTATGTAGTAGGAACTGGTGACAGATGGTACCTGTTTTGGGTCTCAGATTGTGACATATTTTAATGAACATTAAATTCTTATTCACTGCCTGAGTCAGCAGGGGAATTTTACCTCAAATTCTAGACCAGCTGTCAGATTTTGTTAATTGGCTTAAACTATCAAACGGTAAGACTTATACAAAACATATTTTCACTTTGTTCACAAGTAAGGTGACATAATTTGAATTTTAATCATACTGGATAATTACTGAGCATTTTCATGGTCCTGAGGTTAGTCAAGTCTTTTATTCACAAAAATGTCAACATAGTAGCACTTGACTGTTAGAAATGATGGTTCTCGATCACAGTTCTTTTTTTGTCAAGGAACCAAATGATATGAGGAGTTCTGAAATAGCTTAAAAGGGCTGGACCTGAGTCTGGATGTCTTGGTGCTCAATTTGACTCTGCTACTAATGCTCTTTGATAGCTTATGCATGCCGTGTGTGTGTGTGTGTGTGTGTGTGTGTGTGTGTGTGTGTGTGCTTTCCCCTGGGCCTCAATATCCTCTTCTGAAATAACCTTGTCTAGTTCCTCCTTTTCATACCCAATGCTACTTAGTTCAGTTCCACTAACTGGCCTCCTTACTACCCAAGAGTATTCCAAAAATGCAAATATGAATTCTATCAAGTTCTCAGCGGCTCCTCATCAGCTGTGGAACAAAATTACAAATACATCACTGACATTTTTGCATTCTTTTGATACAAATACAGATCACTTTTCTGAAATTTGTCTTTAGTGGTCAAATCACTCCAGAAAGTATATCTTTTTTGAGGAGTGAATTCTCATCCATAAGAAACTAACTTGTGATGACAAGCAATATATTTGTGAATCAATTTTAAATTAAAAGCCTAAAGATCAGTAACTATGGAGCAAAAATATATGACACAAATCAATATTTGGGAAAATGATACACATTTAACTGGGGAAACATATTTAAGATCAGCTTTAAATAAATGATTTAATTATGTCACACAATATCAATACAGATATAAATCATTTCATTTAGGTAAAATTATAAAATGTTATTTATAACAGACCTTTGTTTTATATTAGAGTTAACATCAAGTTAGCATTTAAGAGAATCGCTCTATCAAAACAACAAGAAGAAATTCTAACTTTGGAATATTTTATTTGAAAAATTAAGCTCTTAATATTACACTGCCCTCTACTACACAGCCAAATAATCAAGTTCACAGTGGAAGAGAAGCTTTAGAGGTCTTTTCTAATCCTCTACGTTTTCACTCAAACTACAATATCTCATTGAAGCCCTCTGTGATGTTCTTTTATTGCCAAAGTTCCCTTATTTTTCAAAACACACAGGCACTTATAATTAATGCTACTGGTTTGCTTTAATATTTTTTCTAATTTTCCAAATGAAGGTATAAGCCCCTTATGTGAGGATAATCACTTCTTATACTTCAATTTCTCAAAGAATTTAATTTAGACTATTACTTTAGAACCACATACTGTTTAGAACTATACAGAACATTCCTATGTACTTCTCAGTGTTACCTTTTTATTTTAACTGAATTCTTATTCCAGGGATGGTATATTTTTTTCAAAAGTACAATTTTTTTTTTGAAAACCATAGTTGCCAATCTGCCTACATCTAATGTAATTAATGTTCGTATTCCTCCAAAATTCATGAAATGAGGGCTGAAGCCTCTACTGTGGTAATATTAGGAGAATGGGCTTTTGGGAGGTAACTGGGTTTAGATGAGAAGAGAGTAGAGCACCACAATGGGATCAGTGCCCTTAGAAGAAGAGGAAGAGGCATCGGATCCTCCTCTAATTCTGCTGCTATGTGAGGATACAGCTAAAAGACGCTAAGAGCCAGGAAAAGGGACCTTACCAGGAACCAAATCTGCTGGCACCATGATCTCATACTTCCAAGCTTCCAGAAATGTGAGAAATACATGTCTGCCGTGTAAGCCATCTAGTCCGTGATATTTTGTTACAGAAGTCTGAGATGTCTAAGACAGGAATTGGTACCAAGAAGTGTAGTAACAAATACCTACAAATGTGTATACAGCTTTGGAAGTGAGTAATGGGTAGAGGCTGAGAGCGCTCAGGTGCTCTAACCTGCAAGGTGCAGGTTAGAGAAGGTTGAGATTGCTGTGAAATGACTCCTAAAGGCAATTCTGTTGAGGGCTCAGAGAAAGAGACCTGGAAAGCATCCTGTTTTTAGAGAATACATAAATTAAAACGGACAAAATATTAGTATAAATATGGATGGCAAAAGTCATTCTGATGAGGTCTTAGATGAAAATGAGGGTGATGTTATTGGCAACTGGAGGAAGGATGATCCTGATTATAAAATGGCAAACAACTTGGCTGAATCGTGTTCATGTTCCAGCATTTTGCGGAAGGTGGAACTTGTGAGCAATGAAATTGAATATTTAGCTGAGGAGATATCTAAGCAAAGTGGCATGATTTCTCTTGCCCATGGTAAAATGAGAGAAGAGAGAAATGAATTGAACAAGAGTCATTTGGCATAAAGGCACTAGAATTTAAAGATGTGGCAAATCCTCAGCCTATCCATATTGCAAAGAATGAGAAAATATGTTGAGAAGAGAACACTAAGGGTATGTCTGACTGACCACTTGATAAGATTAGTGTGGGTGGGAACCAGAGACCTCGTCAGCCATCTCAACAGAACCTAGGAATAGAGATGGAATTATACCAACAGAAACACTGCCAGCTGAGACTAAAAGCAATGGAGAAAAATGGACAGAATGAAGGAAGGCTGTCTAACGTGCTATTCCTAAAGAAAAGCGAAGAATAATGTAGGTGATTCCGAGTTATAAGACGTACCACTCCCACCACAGGCCCAGAGAGCAGAGCTAGTGCTTCCTGGGTTTCAAAGAGTGGGTCTACCTCTCCAGTCCACGGGGCAGGATGCCCCTCCCCAGTACCGCAGGAGCAGAGACACTGGGTAGGGCTGCTGCAGAGGGCCACATGGGTGGTGCCCCGTGGAACTGAACAGACAAGGCTAACTTGTGGAGTCCTGGAGGTGAGGCTGCTTCTCCAGTGGTCCTGGAGGGCAGTGCATCAGTCCAAAGAGGATTATTCTTGAGGCTCAAGATCTAATGGAATTTTCTTTGCTGTGTTTTGGACCTATTTGGAACCTGTCACTCCTTCCTTCTTTCCTTTTTCTCATTTTTGGAAGGGGAATGTCTGTCCTCTGCCTGACGCACCAACATATTTTGGGAGCGCTTAACTTGCCTGGTTTCATAGTGTCACAGCTAGGTAGGAAGTCTGCCTCAGGATGAATTTCACCTGGAGTCTTACCACATCTGATTTAGATGATGATGAATCTTTGGAATTTATACTGCAGAGCTGATTCTGGAACCAGTTAAGACTTCTGGAGCTCATAAGATAGAATGAATGCATTGTGCATGTGAGAAAGATATGAATTTGGGGGGGGTCTGTGGGTGTGATGTTATAGACTGAATGTTTGTGTCCCCACAAAGTTCAGATGTTGAACCCTACCCTCACACACTTACATAAAATGTGATGGTAGTAAGAGGTGGGGCCTTCGAGAGGTTATTAGGTTTAGATGAGATCATAAGGGTGGAGACCTCATGTTGGAGCTCATGCCCTTATAAGAGGAGGAAATGGGTGAAGGTTGATCAAAAGGTACAAACTTTCAGTGATAAAATAAATAAGCATGGGGAATGTAATGCGCAGAATGGTGACTACAGTTAATAATAACAACATAATGTGTATCTGAGAGTTGTTAAGAGGATAGATCCTTAAAGTTCTCACCACAAGAAGAAGAATGTACCTGGGTGAGGTGATGGGTGTTAACTAATCATGGCAGTCATTTTGTAATACATACAAACACTGAATCATTATGCTATGCATCTGAAAGTAATGTGATATGTCAATTACATATCAATTTAAAAAATTAATTTAAAAACTATAGGAGATGGGCTAGATGGCCAATAGGTATTAAGGAGGGCACTTGTGATGAGCACAGGGTGTTGTATGTAGTGATCAACCATTGAATTCTACCGTTGAAACCAATATTGCACTGTATGTTAACTAAAATTTAAATTAAAGAAAAATAAACGTGGGAAAGAGACACCAAAAATTTCCTCTCTTTCTACCACGGGAACACAAGGTAAGAAGGTGCAGTATGCAAATCAGAAAAGGGTCCTCACCAAAAACTAAAGCTGCTGGCAGGTTGATCCGGGACTCCCCAGCTTCCATACGCGTGAGAAATAAATATTTGTTTAAGTCACCCAGTCTATGGTATTTTATTATAGCAGCCCAAGCCATGTAAGATAATATAGCTGTTCCTATTTTAAAGAAAATTTACAATATGATATAATTGAACAGACTATGATTTAAGCCACAACAATGAGTATTTGGTTTAAGATCGGAAAGAATAAAGAGACCAAATTATGGTGTTACTGTCAACTATTTGTTTTTTTTTTTTAAGTTGTGAACACTAAAAAATACATACAGCCAGTTTTTGAAGACTTGATAACATTTCACTTTGATCCTTAAAGCCAGTTGTGTGAATCTTGTTCAATGCATCTTCTTTTTCTGAAAGCCATGCACTAAAAAGGCACTGAAAGAAATAAAATAATTCCAAAAAAGAAAATAAATAATTACTAAAGTAGATCATCATATGCTTTTTTTTTTCCCATTGAAAATCTCACCATATCTTTCACTGACACAATTTCCCCCACGACTCACCTGTTCTTCGGTAAAACGCTGCCATTTCAGGAGGATGTCTTGTAAAAGAACCCAGCGATCTTCTGTCCATCTACAGATGTTTGCCCATCTATCTCCCAGTACCTGGGGGAACAGACAACCCATCACCACATCAGCAGACAATTAACTCTTAACTGAATTTCATTTAAAATTGCATGATTGAGGTGGCTTAGTCTGTTAAGCGTCCAACTCTTGATTTCAACTCAGGTCATGATCTCATGGCTTCTGGCATACAGCCTCCTATCAGTGGGTTCTGCACTGACAACATGGAGCCTGTTTGGAATCCTCTCTCTCTCCCTCATTGCCCACCCCTCAACTCATAAGTGCTCCCATCTCTCCCTCTCTAAAAATAAATATTTAAAAAATAAAAATAAAATAAAATTGCATGAATGATTTGTGACAGTATCTAATTATGAGTCTCCTATGTATACTAGGAGTTTAAGGACACCCTTCGTGATTTGCTTATAATGACATACGTATCAAGCCTTTCATTTGTCTTTAGATTATTTCATTCACTCTTTCAAATTACATTGAAAAGTAAAGATACTTACAAGAAGTTTGAGGCAGTTATCATACCACTATTTGAAATGTCTCCATGGTAAATGTAAGAGAGCAAAGCCATAAATATAGAATTTAAGAGGATTTTGTATTGATAATATGTGAAATGGGTATCTTTCTCAGGTCTGAAAATATATACCAAAGGATAAAAGTCTGACTACTAAATAGAATACCTAAAGACTCTTCTGGAAAGTAATGCTGTGTAATTAAAATTGCTTAATGTCTTGATTGTAGAAGAAAATTTCAATTTAATTTACTTCCACATGTGGACTTTAAAAATTACCTAGATTATTATTACAAACTATTTAAAATCACTCTGTCTCTAAAGTATTCTAGGGAGAAAATTTTAATATTCGCTGCATAGTAACTGCCATATCCCTAGCATGTTACTAATATTTATATACACACACTATTTGAATATATCACATAAACCAACTACCAATGGTATGCATATATGAATATATGTATGTCCATATGTATATATTTGCTGGATGCTGGAGACAAACATCTTTATTAAAGATACTATCAAAATTTTGACAAACATTTCAAAACAGATTTGCAAACAGTGCTTCCCTTTCCAACAGACAGTGCTGTGAAAAGTCAATACAATACGGTAAGACAACACAACTTGAATCAACGTTAGTTCAAAATCCTTGTATTTTTGACCATATAACTTATGTTCCCACATGATAAGACAAACAACAGCTTAAATCAACATCAACAGGTAAACTCAATGCAATGAAAGTGCGTGCTGTTTGATGAATTCATGGTATGATATAGTTAAATGTATCCACTCCTGTTTACACTCCTGGCTCCCAGGATGAAAAAAATAAACAAACAAAAAAACAAAACAAAAAAACTCTAAATATACATTTCATGCCAATAATAGTTTCTTTGCATATCTCTCTTCAAAACCTACTTTGTAGCAGTGTATAAGCAGGTTACCTTCAAGTTTAACTTTACGACTTTGCCCCCAAACTATAGATCTGTTTCATTTTCTAACATATTGATTTTGCCCAACATTAATAAAGCTGCCAAACTGTTGAAATGGAAACGCTTTTGTCTCCCGCAACAGAAGTAGCAATTTGACAGAAAAAGAAATCCCTATGATAACACTCATCAGTTGCTTAACCTGAGGGTTTGACCTACAGAGAGATGCAGCATTTTTTTCCTCCATGCACGCTCACATGCACACCACCTCTACACACATGCAGCCTGAGCACACGCTTTCAGACACCAGGAGGCACAGTATGCTTCCCATTGCTCGAACCGAGTGGGAAGCAGTGTAGCTAATGATGAACCACACCATGTACACAACTAGCAAACACCTTAAGGCAACCACTGCAACGGGGGGTTAACTTGCAGGGTGGATTTACTGTTCTAGATCAAATCAGTCTGTATGTACATGTGTGTGTGCATACCTATACACATACAAATACACATACAAATACACCTTTCTATTCCTTAACCCTCCGAAACAATGTTTTGTTTTTTTTTTGCATTCTGTGCAAATTTCTAAATATTCTACCGTTTAAGGCAAAGACTTGGTATTAAGAAACGGCAGGAAATAGGCTTATGTTTATCTAAAACCTTTTCACCTTGGACATTACTGGGTTTTTTTTTTAAACACGTGTAACTTTGAAGTACACACATTGAATTCTCAATATCTAAAAAAAAAAACATTTCTAATGATAAACACAAGTTTTTAAGGAGAATAAAAACTCATTTGAAGTAGTGACACTGGATCCACAATATTAAAAAAAATATTTCTATTGACACACATAAATTGGTAGGAGGCAGAAAAAACCATGTCACAAATGCAGGGAACCAAAGTCCAATGGGGAGAAAACCACTCAAGTTTACTAAGAGTGAAACTTTCAACAAGCAAAGTCTCATTTTTAGATTCTTAGAGCAACTCATTTGGAATTTTAAATACAACCAATCAAAATTGCAGCAGCATTCTTCTCAAAGCTAGAACAATCCTAAGTTTTGTATAGAACCACAAAAGACCCCCGAATAGCCAAAGTAATGTTGAAAAAGAAAACCAAAGTGGGAGGCATCACAATCCCAGACTTCAGCCTCTACTACAAAACTGTAATCATCAAGACAGCATGGTACTGGCACAAAAACAGACACATACACCAATGGAATAGAGAACCCAGAACTGGACCCATCAAATACATGTCTAGCACCATGACTCTGCTTGCTGTGGGTCAAATTCACCTATTAGAGTTTTTTTTTTTTTTTTTTTTTTTTTTTGAGGTGAGCCAGCTGGTTTTGAAGTTGATTGCATATATATTTTTCTTCATGATAACTGGGACTAGACTGCTTGATCTTCTGATATTCTTGTAAGACTTCTTCATGAATATTCTGATTGTCTTTTGAGCCCGGATAAAGCTGATTTTGTTGGGCATCCAGTTTCATAAATCTTCTACATACAGTCTCCATCCTGGCACACAAGGCCCTGTACTCATCAAACTCAGTATTGAAGTCATCCTTGGGTAATTCTGGCATTGCTCAGAGGAGACGATAGCAATATATTTTATCAAATAATCTAGGAGTGCAATTGTTGAAGAAGGCTCCATAGAGTCAGTACAACCTTCTTTAACTCCTTCATTGGAAACTGGACTGAAGTTGTTCAGCTTGGCAATTCCTTCTTCTCCTTTAAGGTCCTCTTCGTTTTTTCAGTTGTTGCAATGTTGTCTTTTTTAATTTGGCCTTTTTCCTTCTGTTTTTTAGACTTTTTTGGACTTTGTGTGAGACTGAGTGGTTTCCTTCCATAGGCTTTGGGCACTTTAGTAGAACTGAACCAGGGGATAATGTTTCCAGAGAAGTTCTAGGAGAGTATTTGTCTTGCCTGTCCTCATATATACTACTGTTTTGACTAAAACTGTTAAAAGGTAGGTCTTGAGTCCCCTGGCCTTCTTGAGTTCTAGGGGAATTAGAGTGAGAATTTAGTCTGAGGAGGATTGGAGATGGGCAGGTGGGTTGAAGGCAGTAGTGAGGGGTAGGGATGGCAGCAGCTGCAGGGGGCGGCAGGGGGCCTGCAGCAGATTTTTCACGGGTGGGATTCAAAGGGCAATTTAACGTTGGAGGCATTCTTTTTGTCAGGTGAGGTCTTTGAGATTTTTTATTCATTAAAGGATCAATGAAATCTGAATCCAAAAGCCATATCTAAGGAGAAGATGCAGCATTGCTACTAGAACATGCAGGAGATTCTGAATGGCTGGTGCTGGCAGCATTCTGTGATAGATTCAGCTTTCTCCAGAGCACTGACTCTGATGACTGTTTATTTCACTGTATCCAGGTCAGTCTCTTTGAATCTCTTTAAAAACATAATCCTTTACGGTAAACGAGAGGCCCTTAGGATCCAGATTGGCTACCTGTTGCAGAATTGCTCCGAGGGAGTTCCCATCTTGGTGATTGACGCCATCTTTCTGCTCAGGTATCTTGTGGGCCTTCAGTGCCAGCAAGCAAATCACACTGTCCCTATGTGGCCAGTGAGAAACACTGCTGCTGCCCTGTGTCTTTTGAATCATATCTGCAAGGTTCCTGGGGGTTGACCGTTTCCTCTCAGGTACGGTATCTGAAATAGCTTGAGGTGCTTTCTGAATTTACACTCTTTTCCCTACATACGGTCCACCAGGTTTGATAACTTCTGTGCTTTGGCTGTGGGACTCCCCCTCTGCCTCAGGCATTCTTTCTCGTATCATCTGATAGGAGTCATTGGTTGCATATACTGTAATTTTATCTGGCATAAGACCCGGACAACTGAGCTGGGAGACTCCAGAGCTAGAGAAGGTTTGCTGGATACAGTCAAGGCTGCCCTGAGAGTTGTCTTTATCCACATTTGACAAATAGAAAATAAAGCCATACACTTCATTAGGGGGATCATTTTTAGGAATGTTGACAAGCCCTTGGAATACCTGGAACTAAGCTGAAGGTCAAAAGGAATTACTATAAAACCTTGGATTGTGAGTACCTTGTTCTTTGAATGTTCTGCAAGACAGGCAAACATTTCTAAGAAATTTTAACTTGATAAATGACTTATGTCTTGCAATACAAGTAGTACATGATGCTGAATGTCAAATGAGCACAAGGGAGTCAGTGGCTCTTCTCTCTATCTATCTCCCTCTCTCTCATCCACCCACTGCAGGATTCTGGGTGATCGTCTCTCATGCTTGGATGCTTGGTCTTAGGCCACAGTGTTTGGCACAATTCAGTGATTTTTCACAATGTTGGAAAGTGCCCAGAAATGGCACTAGTGTAGTAGTTTTTGCCACTTCAAAGATCCTCTGGACAGTCCTTTGCTTTTCCAGACAAGAGTAAGCTTAGTAATGTTTTGCTTCATTCTAGGTCATTGGATAGTTTCCTTGTTAAAGTTTCATGAAAAGAAAAAGATTCTGTTGACCCAATAGATACAAGTGATTCCATTAGTGATAGTGAAAGTTGTCCTACACAGTAACCTTCCTCTCCTTGTCTTCCTCACATCAGCCACGAAGGCTTTCAAAGGTAAGTGCAGATTAATTTATTTTTCTTTGTATTTTGTATTTTCCCTATTATTTCACATTATATTACAGTATTGTAATCATTTTTATATGAGTATTTTTGGGTGGTGGAGCGAATCATCTGAGTTTCCGTTATTTCTTGCGGAGAAATTCACTTAGATATACAAGTGCTTTGGATTACAAGCATGTTTCCAGAAAGAATTAGTGTCACAAACCAAGGGTTTACTGTAGATTCTTGCGGCTCTGACAGGTCTCCAGCGCCCAGATCGCCATCTCAGTGAGCTTCACATGTAGGAGGGTGATGTTGTCTTACACGACAGCCTCTAGCCCTGCCCACCACACCCCTTCCCTGGGCCCTACCCTCCACTGCAGCTGTCACCACAGCTAAGGCCACCCCACAGCTGATGTACTGTCATATATCCAACTACCAATGGTGTTTAGATGAGAAAATATATGTTCAGATAACAGCTGTGCAAAGGGAATATTTTAAGACAAAAATTAGGCATCATTTATTTTAATTCCATTATGATGCACTTCAGAGTCTAAAACTTCAACTTTTTTTTTTACTTTTGTGTAAATAAGAGAATTATTTTCCCACAGCTACCAGATCTTTACAATCAGAAGTAGCTCAAAATAGAGATATATTTTATTTTGTAAAGAATTAGGGCTAGAAAAAAATGTGTGTAACTCATATTTTTTACAAATGTATTTGGTATCTGAGATAAGTTTCACCATAATTTCTGGCATATTTGATGGTACGTGTTTAGATTCACGTATCTAGAAGATAATGATATATGATTCAAATAATACATATGCAATGAGCATCATGAAAAAAAAATCCACCTATTCCTAGGAGGCTTGAAGACCCACCTAATTTTTTCAAAACCATCTACCCTACCATCTTTCCAAAAAGGGAGTCCTGTGCATGAGTAAGGAGTAGGCGATAACATTTTACTACCAGTATGAAAATGATCATGTACTCATATTCAGCATGGTCACAAGTGAGTTTTAGGTGTTTTTCAGTAATGTCAATAAAAATGTTATTGCTTTCAACATAATGTAGCTGATTTTCCTATTTTTTATAGTTTCACTCTCTACTCCTTTTGAATTATGTTAGTTTATGGCAGAAGAAACAGCACTGAAATAATAACGCAAGATACCCAAAGGAAACATGCTGACATAAATCAATGAATTCAACAATATTAGCCATTTAGTTATTACAACCAAGTTTGTTGTTTTTTTTTTCTGAAACATATTAGAAGTTCTTTAAGTTCCTAGTGCCGATGTCAGGACACATCAGGTAAAATGGTATGTAATATATCTGTTAAAAACATTAGCTCCAGAGAAAATCTTACCCCTTAAAGCCATAAACTACACTATCCACCTGATTTGAGGAAAAAGATATAAAAGACCAAATTGTGGGATGCTGACTACACCCATTCAACCCCCCGGAGATGGGAGTGAAGGTGAGGAAAGACACACTCAAACTGAAGTACCTTCTTCATAAATGAAAGAAAACGTACTGAGACTTCTAAATAGGTACAGCATCGTCTCTCCAGTGCTACAGGACGCATAAAGATAGTGTCCACTGAAGTAGCATCTTAGGTTTGTAACCTCATAGACTGACGATTACAATTTATTAATTTTAGTGGACTTCCTATAAAACAAATCTGAATAGGGGTGCCTGGGCA
This sequence comes from Leopardus geoffroyi, assembly GCF_018350155.1. NCBI lineage: Eukaryota > Metazoa > Chordata > Mammalia > Carnivora > Felidae > Leopardus > Leopardus geoffroyi. The sequence continues at coordinate 28,188,235 of NC_059343.1, forward strand.
ACTCAGTCAGTTGAGTGTCCGATTTTGGCTCAGGCCATCATCACACGGTTCATGAGTTTGAGCCCCATGTTGAGAATGGGATTGGGATTCTCTTTGGGATTCTCTCTCTCCCCCTTTCTCTCTGTGCCACACAACTTGTGCTTTCTCTCTCTCTCTCTCTCTCAAAATAAGTAAATAAACTTAAAAATAAAACACATCCAAATAAAGACCTCCATATACTAGATTCCTTAAGGTTGTTAACTTTATAGAAATTCCAAAGTATTCTAATGTGGTATACTTTACACTATAGCTTTTTTTCACTATATGAATGAGTCACAAAAACTAATAATAAGTATTCTTTTAGATACACAGTAAACCTATTTAAGACAACTATTTTAAGAAGTGTCTTTGGTAATCCAATCATTATAACAGTTAATTTTGGTAAATTACTGAATGCTTATAATTCAGCCAATCCGATATTTAATTTAACTCACAGCTAATGATAGCCTCTAATTCATTCATTCATCCATCATGAATCCATTTAAACAACAAATATTTATCGAACACATGGTGTATGTCAAAAATGAACAGAATAAAGAAGTTATGGGCTCAACTGTGTCTCATTTTTATTTTTGCATCTATACTTTATTTAGATACATTTATATCTTAAAGAGAGAAGAGGTTAACGAAAAAATGCATTATAGTTTCAGTGAGTTAAGAATACAGCTATTCCGGGACGACTGATTGGCTCAGTCAGTTAAGTGTCCAACTCTTGATTTTGGCTCAGGTCATGATGTCATGGTTTGTGAATTCAAGCCTTGCGATGGGCTTTCCACTGACAGCATGAATCCTGCCTGGGATTCTCTCTCCCTCTCCATCTCCCTCTCTTCTCTTTCTTTCTCTCACCCTTCCCAAGTCGTATGTGTGCTCACTCACTTTCTCAAAACCAATAAATAAACTTTAAAATGCATAGCTATTTCCCTATGATTCTACACAAAGCACATAGGTCTACAAAGACATATCTTAATGAAAGAAGATGTTAGATGAAGGATGCATAACATGAATTATAGTCTCAATGAGTTCAGCACAGAACTATTCCGATATACATCTACACTTATATTTTGAAACATGTATAACTTTTTTTTAAGTTTTTATTTAAATTCCAGTTAGTTAACATACAGTGAAATATTAGTTTCAGGTGTAGAACTTGCTGATTTAACACTTACATACAGCACCCGGTGCTCATCACAAGTGCCCTCCTTAATCCCCCTCACCTATTTCACCCATTCCCCCTCTGGTAACCATCAGTTTGTTCTCTATAAGTTCGTTTCTTAGGTTGCCTCTCTTCTTTTCCCCTATGACTGTCTTGTTTCTTAAATTCTCCTCATGAGTGAAGCCATATGGTATTTGTCTTTGTCTAACTGACCTATATCACTTAACAAAATACTGTCTAGTTCCATCCCTGTCATTGTAAATGGCAATATTTCATTCTTTTTGATGGCTGAGTAATATTCCATTGTGTATATATGCCACATCTTCTTTATCCATTTATCAATCGATGGATATTTGAACCGTTTCCTTAAAATTCATACGTTGAAGTTCTATCCCCCTCTACTACAGAATGTGACTGTATTAGCAGACAAGGCCTTTATAGATAGGACCTTTACATAGGGATTTTCATTTGAAATAGGGCTGTTATGGTGGTATCTAATTCAATCCAACAGGTGTCCTTATAAAGAGAGGAAATCTGGACACACAGAAAGACACAAGAGACACGTGAGCACACAGGAGACCATGTGAAGACACAGTGAGAAGATAGACGTCCACAAGCCAAGGAGAAAGGCCCCAGATGGAACCAAACCTGCCAATACCTTGATCTTGGACTTCAAGCCTCCAGAACTGTGACAAAATAAATTTCTGTGGTCTAGGCCACTCAGACTTTGGTATTTTGTTAGAGCAGACCACACAAGCTAATACAAAAGACATATTTAAGAGAGACTGATTCCATGGCATTACAAACTATCTCATAAAACTGAAGTTGTAGAAAGTAAAGATGTATTTATTACAGTGGGGAATTTTTATTTATTTTTATTTTTTTAATATGAAATTTATTCTCTAATTGGTTTCCATACAATACCCAGTGCTCATCCCAACAGGTGCCCTCCTCAATACCCATCACCCACTTTCCCCTCCCTCCCACCCCCCATCAACCCTCAGTTTAGTCTCAGTTTTTAAGAGTCTCTTATGGCTTGCTTCCTTCCTTCTCAGTAACTTTTTTCTCCTTCCCCTCCTTCATGGTCTTCTGTTAAGTTTCTCAGGATCCATATAAGAGTGAAAACATATGGTATCTGTCTTTCTCTGTATGACTTATTTCACTTAGCCTAACACTCTACACTTCCATCCACGTTGCTACAAAAGGCCAGATTTTATTCTTTCTCATTGCCAAGTAGTGTTCCATTGTATATATAAACCACAACTTCTTTACCCATTCATCAGTTGATGGACATTTAGGTTCTTTCCATAATTTGGCTATTGTTGAAAGTGCTGCTATAAACATTGGGGTACAAGTGCCCCTATGCATCAGTACTCTTGTATCCCTTGGGTAAATTCCTAGCAGTGCTATTGTTGGGTCATAGGATAGATCTATTTTTAATTTTTTGAGGAACCTCCACACTGTTTTCCAGAGTGGCCGTGCATTACAGTGGCAAAATTTTAGAAAACGCATTTCAATTACTAGAATAAAATCATTTAAAATCATTTAAATAGAGGAGATTTTTAATAATTTATTGTGATTCAACTTCCCAAATACATAAATGCTATCACTTTAGAGTTTTGTGTTTTATATGAGGAAAGACACAAATATCTAGACACCTATCTATGGTCTAGATACATGTCTAGATACATAGACCTAAGTGTTATGTCAGTCAACTGCTTGTATTACTTCTCAAATTAAAAAAAAATATTAACACTTCATTTTCAGGTAATAATTCTGGCAATTCGTTTAGAGTTTGGTATTATTACCCCCTACTCCCCCAAAAAATCAAGTGACTTTCAGAAAATTCATGGCTAAATCATTTCATCTGTCTCAAAAAAATTATGATATCAACCCCTTAAAGAATTGCCACAAATATTAAACAAGATTATGTACTGGAAAGCAGTTTTAATTGGAATTGAGTTATATGAGTGTTCATAGTTATTTACATTTTGTTTGATCATCGTGTTTCTATAAAATCTTCTAAGAACTAGCAAGGGTCATCTATTTTACTCTACTCACTCTAGAAAGGTAGTCATTAAATCTTTATAAGTAGTTGTCTAGATTTCAAGTATAGTCTTCTTTAAAGATTTCCAACACAAGAGAGTATGCATAACCTTTATTAACACATTCCACTGCTTAAACCTATCTTACTCTCAGAAAACCATCAATGAACTGACTCTAAGTCACTTCTGTTGTAATGTGGGCATGAAGCTTTTTACTCACCTCAGTAAAATTAGATAAGTGAATTAGAAATTGCTTGCTCATAGGCTGGGACATGTTTGCCCACAGGTAGATTTTTGTAATGCCATATGCACAAATATAAATGGATATACACTGTGCTTCACTTTATGAATTTATCTGGTTATTACTTAGAAATATTGGCCCTGATTTGAGTTACAAAGACTAGAGCTAAGCAATTCGAAGATTATCAGTCAGCTCTATAATCAGTCAAAGATGCTGCTTCTTATCAGTGCCTAAAGGGACGTAACCAAATTGTTACACAAGTCTCAAAGATTGGATCGAATGAGGCTGACAGAAAGGTAAATAATTTTTTTAAAGAATCATTCCATTAGGATTAGAAGCCTCTTCTCTAGAGAAAAAAGAAAAGGTCTGAGTTTCCATTTAAAAAAAAATGAATCTTTCAAGCTGTTAGAAATAATGCATCTTTTTGTGAAGCTAGGTAAACATTATGCACACAAGTGAAAATAAATTATAACATCTCATAAAGTGATACGAAGAAATTAATTTTTATTTACGTTCTCATTTTGTCTTGGCAGTGAGAGAAGCCAAAGGTCAGTTCACTTGCTCTAACACACTTTTGTGGGCTAAATCACAACTTCATTATCATCTATGCTTAGATTCACAATGGGGAAACTTTCACCCTCCCATTCAGTTTACATCCCATATTTTTAGACCTACCAAGGACACTTCTCATTTGGGTTCCTTTGTTTGGGTGAGTTGGTTTTTAGAAGCAGAAGTGCAAAGTGACCATCAGAGAAACATTTGGATAAAGGCAATTGAGGAAAATCTGATAAGCCTGGAAGGTAAAACTTAAGTGCCTTGACCTTTGAATTTATTGAGTCCAGTGATAGAATGGGAGAGCTAAACTGTGCCCATCAAGATTGGCATTACAGGACAAACTGTTTACATGAGTATGCCCACTAAGAAAGAAACAATTATGTGCCATCAACCACACAACATAGCAGCAACTAGGATTTATAAGAAAGGGAGACAGCAAGCAGCCCATCTCATTTAGTTTAAGACCCTGGAATATACTGTCCCGCTGAACAAATTTTATGCATAATGTGCCTTCTGATAAATAACATTACTTGATTTTTCTTTCCTAGCTTATAAACAACTATAGAGTTAAAAAGGATAAGGAACTTCACCTTAATGATGATGAAATGGAAATAACATCCAATACCTTAATGAAAGAAATAAAATAACGCCCATTATGAGGCTAGAAATGGGGCAGAGTATTACCGACTAGTGTTTTGCCAATTCTAGGATTCTCTTCTCAATGTTGCATGTTTTTCCAAACTGTGAACCAAAGCAGTATATTATAAAATGGCATGCCTTATATCCTCACTGTCTAACATATGGCCCAAGGTGGAAAAACGTGTCCTGATATATTGGGAAACACTTACTATAAGTTTCTCTGAGAATATCATTCCTACTTCTATTTAAATGGTCCTGTAGGATTGTTGACTGAAAAGGAACTTGTACTGCCACTTCTCAGTGTGCAGTTTAAAGGTGAGAACCGGACACTGAGATGAGTTCTGGTCACTTGTGACAAGGTGATTAGTACTGGAGGGTATTATGCTAAGCGAAATAAGTCAGTCAGAGATAGACATAGATATCATATGACTTCACTCATACGTGGAATCTGAGAAACTTAACAGATGATCCTTGGGGAAAAGAAGGGAAAAAAAGGTAACAACAGAGAGAGAGGCAAACCATACAAGACTCTTAAATGCAGAGAACAAGCTGAGGGTTGCTGGAGGGGAGGTGGTTGAGGTGATGGGTTTAGTGGGTGATGGGCATTAAGGAGGGCACTCTTAGGGATGAGCACTGGGTGTCAAATGTAAGAGATGAATCACGGAGTTTTACTCCTGAAACCAAGGCCACAATGTATGTTGACTAACTTGAGAATTTTAAAAAAAGTGGGGGAGGGGAACCAGACACTGAGATGAGTTAAGTAACTTGCCTAAGGCCACAGAAGCCACAGAAGCCACAGGATTGAGTTTCTGGGATCAGACCTCAGATCCATCTGGCTACAAGCCCGTGTTCTTTCACGATGTCATTTACTCAATGGGACATGCAACATTCAATATGCCTTGTAATGTGTGCTACATAACCTAGTGAGATGTATACATGCAGGATCCTTTTTGAGTCTTTTCATATTTAGTTTTAACAGAAGTTTTACTAGACTTAAGTATACATTTTATCTAACCCACTTAACAAGGATTTGAAGCCTAACATTATAATTTCATCTGAAAACATTTGTGACATTTTAACTCCCTATTTGCTTAAGATATTTTTAGAAAATCGGAAAATACTCACACTCCCCGATCAAGAACATGTGCTCTTTTGCAAGGACTTATTTTTCAAAGGTAAATATGACTGTCTGACTCGTTAATGAAATTTTGTCTTGGTGATTATGCTAAAAACATAGTGAGATTTTTAACTTGAAGAAGCATGTTCCCCTGTGCCATTACAGTCAGTTCCATATATTATTTATTTTTATGAGTTTATAAAGTACTAATGAATAAATCTGGAAAGGCCCTGTTGTTAATGCTGTTATTATTTGCAGGCTATTATTTAATGTTCTGTGGCAGCTTAATAAACTCTGCTCTCTCGCTCCCACCAGTCTATTCAGCTGGGATACCAGAAAATAAGGAGCGGGAGTCCTAAGGAGCATTCCAGCATCCTTTCCAGTATTCATCACACTCCTGTGCATTCTTTGGTAGTTTAAGATTTTACTGTTGCTTATTGTTTTGGACCTCACAGGCTCTGAACTTCTTGAAGTGGGGCGCTCCTTACCTTTGTGCTTAGTGTCTTAAGGGGTTATTATGTGAATTTCACATCGTATAGAAATGTCTCAAAGCTTAGTACCACCACTAGAGTTATCAATATGGGGACATTTTAGGCTTAAAAAGTCTTAGAGGGGCGCCTGGGTGGCGCAGTCGGTTAAGCGTCCGACTTCAGCCAGGTCACGATCTCGCGATCCGTGAGTTCGAGCCCCGCGTCAGGCTCTGGGCTGATGGCTCAGAGCCTGGAGCCTGCTTCCGATTCTGTGTCTCCCTCTCTCTCTGCCCCTCCCCCGTTCATGCTCTGTCTCTCTCTGTCCCAAAAATAAATAAAAAACGTTGGGAAAAAAAAATGCTTAAAAAAAAAAAAGTCTTAGAAACTTTTTTGCCTTCTTCTTCATTAAAGACCTACCTTCCAGTCATTTATAGCAACAACAGAGCTACCTATGGTAAATTTGAAGAGGCAGAGAAAGATAGAATCACAGGTGAAGTCCAATCTTCTCCACCTCAAATTCTAGATCTTTCATACTTACAATGGGCATCAGTATTAGAGCATAATTTGTGAATCGGGGACAGATCACTAGGCATGAAGCACAGATTGCCTAAAGTCTTGTGCCAATTCTACTGTTACCCAAATAGGTATCACCTCTCAGCAAACAATCTTGTTATGGTTTAGATTTCCCACTAGTGAAATGGAGATAATAGCAACTGCCCTGGTATCTTCCTAGCCAGGTCACAGCTAGGGTCAGATAGGTCAACAAAGGTGAGAATGCTCTGACAACTGTGATAAATTATAGATATGCTTGTGATCAGGAAACATTTAGAGTGTCATTGATAGAAAATCAGCTTTTGCTTCCAGATGTGGTAAGTTTACAGCATAATATAATTTTAACACAGAAAACAGCAAAACATTTCAGCATGTCACTAAAACTACTAGTTTTTCATATTTTATCTATGGCTTATTAAGGTTTATATTTTATACAAGAGTTGAAAATCTTTTCCTTTAAAATTTTAAACCAAGAGCATAAGGTTTATATTTTATACAAGACTTGAAAATCTTTCCCTTTAAAATTTTAAACCAAGAGCATAATCTATCATGTGTCTTATTTGTAATCAAGTGAGGGAAAAACAGATAGCCTTCTATGCTTCATTCTAACTCTAGGCATTGAAATACACCATCTATAAGAAATCACAAATTTGGGGCACCTGCGTGGCTCAGTTGGTTAAAAACCTGGCTTTGGCTCAGGTCAAGATATCAGGGTTCGTGGGTTCGAGTCCCACATCAGGCTATGTGCTAAGGGCTTGGAGACTGAAGCCTGCTTCAGATTCTGTGTCTCCCTCTCTCTCTGCCCCTCCCCTGCTCATGCTGTCTCTCTCCCAAAAGTGAATAAATGTTTAAAAAAATTTTTTAAAGAAATCACAAATTCTAATGTATACATATAATCAAATGTACGAAATAATCTAGTTGTAAGAGAATGGGCAATAATGGGGACTGTAGCTAAATGGAGAGCTCCTGCTAAAGATGCCAGAGCTATTTGATTCCTACTGAGGTTAATAGTCAGGAAAATACACAAAGTATCACCAGGTCACTTGCTTTTTCCACAAAGGCTCGACATTCATAGTTTTGTATCACATTTCCTAAACTTCAAATATTGATAACCAATAATAACATTATTAAATACCATGTAGACTAAACAGAACTTTATATGAACATACTTGTAACTTTAGAGGCAAAACACAAACACCTAGAAAGAAACAAACTACTCAAACTGACCAAAAAAAAAGGAAAATCTGGAAAATGGAAGTGAAACCCAAAAGTGGAAATCAAAGCTAGACAATCTTATGTCTATTAAATATATTTAATCTTTCATTTAAAACTTCCCCAAAAAAGAAAATTTCAGGTACAAATGTCAAGTTTCTACGCCTGCACAATCAGGCGCTTAAACCTAGCAACCTATTACAAGGCAAACAATAGGCCAGTATCTTACAGACACCCAATGGGAAAATTCCAAATCAAATGTTAGCAAGCATTAGCAAAGAAATCTAACAACAAAGACAAAAGATTATACATATCATCTATGTTTGGTTTACATCAGGAATGCAAAGCTATTTTAGCACTAGAAAATGAAGCACTGTGATTTTACATATAAAGGGAATAAACAAGAAAAACAAATGATCATCTCAACTGATCCTGAAAAAAGCGTTTGATAAAATTCAGCACCCAGTAAATGACAAAGCCTTTTAGAACAAGAGGAATAAAAAGGATCTATAACAAACCTACAGGAGATATCATGCTTTATTATGGTGATTTACTAAAAGCCTCACCTTCAGAAACACATCAACAGTCATCTCACTGTACTAGAGTATACAGTATAATAATAACTGATTTAATGAACAAGGAAAGACAGCAAAAGACAAATGGAAATTGAAATTTTAAAAATATACTATTTATAAAAACAGCAAATATATCAAAAAATATCAAAGAAAATGATTAAATCTCATAAAAAGTCTAAGATCCACTATCCTGGAAACTGTGTAACATTACTGAGAGAAAATAAAGGCCTAAATAAATGAAAGGCTATTCCACATTAATGAAATGAAATACTTTACATAATAAAGATATTAATCCACTATAAATTAATCTATATAGTCAATAAAACCCAATTAAAATCATAGGAGAGTTTTTATTTTGTTTTGTTTTGTTTTGGTGGGGGCAGACAAGCTGATTCTAAAATCTTTGAGAAAATGTGAATAAAAATAGCCACAATAATTTTTTAAAAGGAGAAAACAAACATGAAGTGTTTACATTGGCCAAGGTAGACTTAGTGTTTCCTTCATCTTGACTAAACTTTGGCTACAAGCCTCTGACCTTGTTTTTCTTAGAGCACTTTGAGAATTTTGAACTGTAAATTTTTCTTTGCTCTTTGAGATGTAAATATGCTACAACCCAAGAATGTCCTTCTCAAGGACCTGAAAGTTATCTTTTTGAAATGTAATTATCAAGAAAGACAGTACCCCTGTCTCCCAATCTCTGGGAGGCTAGGAACCTAACTCTGATAAGGCACAATTAGCAAACACAGATGGCATAAACATATTGACTACCCAACCCCATAAAGTTTCTCCAATGGTTTTACGCCAGCTCATTGCAGCACTTAGCAAACTCGTCTGCCTTTGGTTTAGTGGAACTGAGTGCAATCTCTTCCCTATTACAATAGTCTTGATTCCTAACTGCATTAGCCTTGAATAAATTCTCCCTTGCCTGTTTTACCAACTGGTTCAATTTTTCTTTTACAATACCACCAGATGTCAAAATTTATCATAAAGCCACAGTAATTAAAACAGTGTGGTATCAGCCTAACTGTAGGCAAAGGTACAAATGAAACTTTATTGGAGTTCATATATATATTCATATATATACATATATATATGAATATATATATGAATATATATATTCATATATGAATATATATAGGAATTCATATACAAATATATATATGAGTATATATAGATATATATATGAATACATATATATATGAATACATATAGTGACCCGTATATGTATAAGCATTTGATTAAAAGTGCCAATGTAGAACATTAAGGAAAGGATGGTCTTTGCAATAAATTTGCTATTTTAACTTTATCTAAATGAGAAAAAAAGGACATTCATCTCTTTTTCACACCAGAAATACTAGATGGGTTGTAATATGAAAGGTAAAGCATTTAAGTCCCTGTATGACAATCCAGGAGAGTATACTTTGGGTCAGAGAGTAAGAAATTTTATTTTTAAACTCAGGACAAAAATGTACTAACCATAACAGAAAATACTCAAGTAGAGTACACTGAACTTAAAACTTCTGTTTATTAAAAAAGATATCATTAAAAAGTAAAAGGGTAAGGTGCCCAGTGAAAGCAAAAAAAAAAAAAAAAAAAAAAAAAACTGAAATGGTTAATATAGATAATCAATAAACAATCAAAACCCAGAATATATATACTTTAAATAACTACAACAGATCACGAAGGGAAATACAGATAATCCAACAAATAGGCTTTTCAAAAACTAGGTATTTCTTTTTTTTTTTTAATTTTTTTTTTCAACGTTTATCTATTTTTGGGACAGAGAGAGACAGAGCATGAACGGGGGAGGGGCAGAGAGAGAGGGAGACACAGAATCGGAAACAGGCTCCAGGCTCTGAGCCATCAGCCCAGAGCCCGATGCGGGGCTCGAACCCACGGGCCGCGAGATCGTGACCCGGCCGAAGTCGGACGCCCAACCGACTGCGCCACCCAGGCGCCCCAAAAACTAGGTATTTCAAATAGCCAATAAAACAGCTGTTAATAGCGCTTTTAATCTCATTAGTCATCACTACATGCTAAATGAAAACAAGAGATGCCATTATAAAACCACCATAAAAGCTCAAATTAAAAATGTGACAATATCAAGTAATGAAGAGGATATGAAGCAATTTTTACCTTGATTCACTACTGATGACAGTAAAAATTTATACATCAACTTTGGAAAACACTTGTGAATGCCTGTAAAGCTAAATATGCATATATCCAATGATCTAGGAATTCTAATCTTAGGTATATAGACAATAAAAAAGCATACATATATTCCCCAAAATATATGTGCAGTTATGTTCATAGCAGCATTTTTCATAATGACCCCCAACTGGAAAGAGCCCAAATTTTCTAAACAGAACTTAAAATTAAACTGTATATTCACAAGAAGGAATACTATCCAGCCATGAAAATTAATGAACTACTACTATATGCATAGTGGAGGTATCTTATAAATATAACATTGAGTAAAAAAAAAAGGTGGTTACAACCTATATATTATGCATTTGCATTTACATTAAGTTAAAAATAAAACGATTCTGAGGTATTATAAATCAGGATAGAGGTCAACTGTGAAGAGCTGTGAGAAGTTTATGACTACTAGGATAGGACTTAACAGGAGTGTCTGCATTGTTAGCAGCAGATTATCTTTTTATCTGGGTGTGAAACTACACGTATGTTACCTTTGTGAGTCTTCAACCTAAAATTATGGTTTGTGTTCTTTTCTGGGTGCTCTGATAAAAAAAAAATAAATGATTCTGTGCCATAATGTGAAGTTTAGATTTCCTTCATAGACCAAAAAGACCAGAATTCCCTTTAGACCATATCAGAATTATATTCATAAAGAAAATGATCATTCCAATATATTCATACATATACTTATATTAATAACATTCATAAGGAATGTTACTATTCCAATATACTTGCATATATATCCCCTGTAATTATTTTCTCAAGGTCACATAGTAATTTTCTTCTGTGAAATTGAGAGATTAGGAGAAATCACACAGATCTGGGTACCAGTCCCATCTCTGTGATTTGAAAGCTATATGAACTTGGATTTAACTTCATTAAGCATTGGATTTTTCATTTGTGAAATAGGGATAGCATTTCATACAAAGTATGTAAAATTTTTAGAAAATGATGAGCACACAAAAGTGCTAATAATTATAATTATTGCTTCTTGGGCAACAATTGTTGATACTTGGGTTTAGTGAAACTATTTCCATTACATTTAAAGTTTTTTTTTTTTTAATTTTTTTTTTCAACGTTTTTTTTTATTTATTTTTGGGACAGAGAGAGACAGAGCATGAACGGGGGAGGGGCAGAGAGAGAGGGAGACACAGAATCGGAAACAGGCTCCAGGCTCTGAGCCATCAGCCCAGAGCCTGACGCGGGGCTCGAACTCACGGACCGCGAGATCGTGACCTGGCTGAAGTCGGACGCTTAACTGACTGCGCCACCCAGGCGCCCCTAAAGTTTTTTTTAACATGCTATTTATTCACCAAGTGAAGAATTAGAAACTATAGAGAAATATCAAAACTATTTTCATCCATACTCTTCTTCACAAATAATCTCCATTTCTCAATTCTACAGGCTTTAGCATTCCATAGACTTTTTCACTCCCCAAATTATCCCAAAGGTATGCACAGTAAATACTTTTAATTGCAAACCCATTTCCAAGCCCAGATAGAGAAGAGGTCATGATAGCCCTTCTGAACAACTACTTTCCAGCAGACTATTTTCCTTCCAAACAACAGACACATAATTATGATACACGATGGCTTAAAAAATGGAGTACTCATCACCAAGTAGAAAAAAAAAACCGCCTCGTGGAGAAAAATTCAAACTGAGTTTTCTACATGAAGCAGTTTTTTTTTAAGTTTTTTTATTTTTGAGAGAGAGAGAAAGACAGTGTGAGCGGGGGAGGAGCAGAGAGAGAGGGAGACAAAGAATCTGAAACAGGCTCCAGGCTCCGAGCTGTCAGCACAGAGCCCAATGTGGGACTCAAACTCACAAACCACGAGATCATGACCTGAGCCGAAGTGGGACACTCAACCGACTGAGCCACCCAGGCTCCCCAACATGAAGCAGTTTTCATACTAGATGACCAATAGGAGTACTGTGAGCAACAGGAATAGCATGTACAAGGACAGTGACACAGAGAGTATCGGAAATGGCTTATGGAAATAGAATATAGGTGAAGGGATATGTGGGGGCTAATAGGAGACACATACTGAGAGACAAGAAAGGATCAGACAATAAAAATCATTGCAGGCCTAAGTGATCAGACTCTATCGAGAATAGAAAGCAACAAAGGATTTTAAATAGAGGAGAAACTGTAACAAAAGGCTTTTGAGAGCCAATGCTGACTTTAATGCAGAAACTGGATTAAAGAGAGGTAAGAATTCAGGAAAGGACTTTACCTTGGGTAAACAGTGATGGGAACAAATATGAAATAATGACTATGAGAGGCAAGGAAGAAATTCTGTGACTGTTGACATGCCGGGGGCTCACAGGGAAAGAAAAGGGACGAGTCTGGATGATTCCAGGTTTCTGGTACAGGTGACATGGTGAATGGCCATGTAATAACAAAAATGGGGAAGTCAGTCAAGGAAGCAAGTTTAGAAAGACATAGAGAACAAAGAGTTAATTTTTACCTTATTGAGCCTGAGATGCATTTTGGATTTCAAGTTGGATCTATCCAGAACAAAGTGGGATAGAAGAAATTGGGCTCAGGAAGGAGATCTGGGCAGAAGACAACCAGGCTTATCAACCTCTGTTTCTTTTTGATACAACCTTCTGAAGCAATACAGAGAAAAGCCTTCCTCTTTCTACAAGACAATACGTATCCCTTATCTCTGCTTAGGCTGTTCTTACAATTAAAGAATCCCTGGTTCTATAAACATTCTTTAGAGGATGCCACCATCCTGGTAAAATCCAGCTAAAATTCTAAAATACAAAGTGCATTCAAACCAACGCAGGATAGTAATTATTACTCCTTATAATCCAGACACTATACCATGTCCAGGATTGCATTAACTTACTAAGAATCTGTATTATCTTGCTTTAATATTAATCTTGCGCCCAAGAAGTGTCTATCTCTCTCTCCATATATGTACACACAGGCATGTGTATGTGTGTATTAAAGAAAATGTAAATGTACATAAATGTACATTTGTATAGTTATATATACTTACACACATATATATACACTTACATGTATGGACGGGAAGCGAGATCTTCCTCATCAAAAACTTAACTGATTTAACGATATTACCTTTCACAAGCAGCAACAATTCAAACACCAAACATACCGTTTCTGATTTAAAACATGAAAGACAAGTATATGACATTTGAATGTGACATTCTAACTTTACATGACATTGCTATAAATCTTTTTTTTTTTTTTAATTTTTTTTTTCAACGTTTATTTATTTTTGGGACAGAGAGAGACAGAGCATGAACGGGGGAGGGGCAGAGAGAGAGGGAGACACAGAATCGGAAACAGGCTCCAGGCTCTGAGCCATCAGCCCAGAGCCCGACGCGGGGCTCGAACTCACAGACCGCGAGATCGTGACCTGGCTGAAGTCGGACGCTTAACCGACTGCGCCACCCAGGCGCCCCTGCTATAAATCTTCTAAAGTCATGTGGGAGAAGAAATCATCCATTAACCACTCCAGTTTGGGTAAAATGTACACAATGTCCCAGCTAACTCCTCAAATGGCTTCTTTCCCCCAAATTTTCTGACACTGCAGGATAAATAAAGGAATCCAATCATTTTCAGTCCAATTCTCTGGCACATAAATCAGGTACCAGGAAAGAATATATTAAAACACAGACATTCTCCACCAGCCCATATAGGGACAAGAAGGCTGACCTTATCTATCCAGAGACATATCACGGAAGGCTTTGCAAAATCTTTTACGTAAATCCAAATAATTGATATTAATTCCACTCCACTGGATCAACCAACTTAATAAGTTCACCAAAAATCTGTCTTAATAATACCACATATTTGTATAAATTGTTTAATGTCATCTGGTATTAAATTGCTTTTCATGTCTTCATTATAGTGAATTTATTTTAACTCTCAGAGACCTTATCTTCAAAAACTATTATTTCATGCAATAAATAAGTTTAGTAACTCCATCAGATGAGCAAGAAAATTAGCATGGATATATTTGATAATTTGTTCCAAAATTGTATTTTCTAGGTTATTCTTCCTCAGAAAAGGATGCTTGTCTGTATACACTCTTTTGATATACCTTTAATTCTCCAAAATAGTAGGCAGTAACTTTAAAATGAAGGTCATTGAACAAAATATTCCAAACTACTTTTATATGCCAGAAACTCACCTGGGTCTGTGCCTTAGACAATATTAACACATCTAGTAGGATTCTCAAATGGCGATGTGTATAGAGGAACATCTACAAATGGGACTTCAATCACTGCCTTTTCTCTGGAAGATGTTTTCATTAGAACGACTTATATAGACTAGAGGCCTATGTTTCTGGTTCTTTTTTTACTAGAAACCTCCCTAGAACAATAGGTGTTATTTGTGCTCCATTTATAGTCTTTCTCCAGCGTTCAAATGCAAAAGGCTCCTAAGGACCTGTGTACCTTCAAATCACCTCCCTCGCAGGCATCACAATCCCAGACTTTAGCCTCTACTACAAAGCAGTAGTCATCAATACAGTATGGTATTGGCACAAAAACAGACACAGAGACCAACGGAATACGAGACAGACCCCAGAATTGGACCCACAAATGTATGGCCAACTAATCTTTGACAAAGCAGGAAAGAGTATCCAAAGGAAAAAAAGTCTCTTTAACAAATGGTGCTGGGAGAACTGGACAGCAACATGCAGAAGAATGAAACTAGATCACTTAAACCATTCACAAAACTAAACTCACAATGGATGAAGGACCTGAATGTGAGACAGGAAACCATCAAAACGCTAGAAGAGAAAGCAGGAAAAAAACCTCTCTGACCTCAGCCACAGCAATTTCTTACTCGACACATCTCCAAAGGCAAGGGAATTAAAGGCAAAATGAACTATTGGGACCTCGTCAAGATAAAAAGCATCTGCACTGCAAACGAAACAATCAACAAAACTAAAAGGCAACCAACGGAATGGGAAAAGATATTTGCAAATGACATATCAGAATTTACACAAGGGATACAGGAGTGCTGATGCATAGGGGCACATGTACCCCAAAGTTTAAAGCAGCACTTTCAACAATAGCCAAATTATGGAAACAGCCTCAATGTCCACCAACTGACGAAAGGATCAAGAAGATGTGGTTTATGTATACAATGGAATACTACTTGGCAATGAGAAAGAATGAAATCTGGCCATTTGCAGCAACATGGATGGAACTGGAGGGTATTATGCCAAGTGAAATAAGTCAGGCATATAAAGACAGATACCATGTTTTCACTCTTATGTGGATCTTGAGAAACTTAACAGAAGACCATGGGGGAGAGGAAGGGGGAAAAAGTTACAGAGAGGTAGGGAGGCAAACCATAAGAGACTCTTAAATACAGAGAACAAACTGAGGGTTGATGGGGGGTGGGGGAGAGGGGAAAGTGGGTGATGGCTATTGAGGAGGGCACCTGTTGGGATGAGTACTGGGTGTTGTATGGAAACCAATTTGACAATAAATTATATTTAATATAAAAATTTCCAATATGAGTGAAATCATACAGTTAAAAAAAAACACCTCCCTTGCTTTGTTTTAGTTTCTACTTAAAGGCCACCTTTGCAAGGAAGCATCCCCTGACCACTCCCATGTAAAACTGCTCCCTTCCCCAGTGTATTTTTTCTTTATAGTTATCACCTTTTTCATAGTATAAAACTTGCTGATTTATTATAGCATGTGCTTATAAGGTAAGCTTCATAGAGAAACAATTTATGTTTTGCCCATACTTAACCTCAAAGCTTAGACTTGGCTGGCAGCTAGCAGCACTCAAGACATGGTTGTTGAATGAATATGGTTCTTCCACACAAAACACTTCCATACCCTTGACTATTGCCTAATTTAGCTTCTACTTTCCTGGCCCTCTAGAGTAAAACAGGTCATCTAGCAATGTATGTTTTTGTGCCAGTGAACTAACTCATCACAGCCATAATATTACATTTCATTGCTTCTGATTGGTGCAGGTCCAGGACAGCAGGTGCCAAGACATTTGCCGCTGCCCATCCTGCCCACTGTAGTCCCAACTGTGATCTAAGCAGAGAGCTGCTTCTCAATACATGTTTATTGATGGAATTTTGGTGGAGTTTAGCATCAGACAATAGTTCTAATGCTTAGGTAAGTAACTAAGCTCCAAGCCCCTTTTACCTGGTTGGTAAGCCTCCTCTAGCATCACTCTTCTGAACCTCAGTTTTGTAGCCAAATTTTTTTTTTTCAGTTCTTTGAAGGTGCCAGGCTCACTTGATTTACCGCTTCCCCTTCCTGGAAACTACCTTCCTCCACCAATCCCCTTTACACACACTTGAAACATATCCTTTAGACCCTAGCTTAAATACTTTGCTAGGGAATCATTCCTTGCCTTCAAAAATATCAGTTGAAGTCAGATTAGTGTGTTATTACAAAACCTTATTCCTTCCCTTCATATAAATAAGTTGTGTCTGTTTTTAAATATTCACTCATTTTTGTAAATATTTGATTCACGTCTATTTCCTCTGCTAGAGTGCAAGACACAAGAGAGCAGTCACCATGCCTACCATGGTGACCACCGATGAAAGGAATCAGCGTTTGATTTCGAAGAAAGAGCCTCAGAAATGGCTACCGTTGTTTCTAGGTTCCACATAAGGCAGCAGGCTCACAGATTACTCACTCCTGACCTAGGAAGGTAATGACAAATTCTCTTTTTGTTCACTCTTTTACCTCTGTTACCCAGCACAATCCCTGGGACATACCAAGAACATAGCAAGTACTCGCTTAAAAAAAAAAAAAAAAAGAAAAGAAAAATGGAAGGCAGATACTTTAGAAGGAGATGTAATAAAGTCCTCCAGGACTGAATATTGTACATAAATTACTAATCTCAGTTATTTAGCCAAGGTATTTAAAATCAGTTAAATGGCATCACTGCTTACAAATCAGACTCTCTGTGCATTGATATCCCAGAACCCTCAAAAGTGAAGGACGAGTTTATGACCTGTGGTGACATTGCTGAGGGACAAGTTGAACCTCTGAGAGAGAATCAAATTAATTTACAACAGACTGTACTTTTCAGAATATTGTCCTTCATAAGCCATGCTATCTTTTAGAATCCCTAAGCATGTGTTCTGACCTAACTTTGTTTTTCTTCAAACCTTTTAACAGAAAGACTTCTAAAAGTCTTTTAAAGTTAGACAAACTCTAACTTACAATACAGTTCATAGAATTAAGTCAGCACACGTAAAAATATTCTACGAGGAGTATTTTCAGAGCACTAACTCAAAATGATAAGAACACGTCCCTCTCTTATTACACTAAATCAAGGACTTCTCTTTCTAGTTTGCCCCATCTACATCTCTTAACTAAAGACCACTGGGTATCTATTTGGAGGCTCTGGACGGTGCTTGAACACACTGGAATGAAAGAGATTAAGGCATTGTAATGGTGGAGAAAAAAGGAGTGGAATAAACATGCAACACTAACAAGTCTAGGCGAATAAACTATGGACCAGACCTAGCTCCAGTGAAAGCCCTCAAGGATTCTTCTCAGATCCCTGCCAGGTTTGTTCCCCCTTATATGGAGTCCATATACCTGTTTTTCTCTCTTAAAATTCTTCCCATTCTAACAGAATTCCTCTGGGCGCAGCACAAAACATAATAATAGTCCACATTTTCTGAAGCACACATGGAATTCTTATTATGTGCAGAGAATACTTGTGCTGCTGTTAAAGTGACTCTTGTATTTATCTTTTTATCCTTTATTATTTCTTCTCTCTTCCTCCTTCTCTGCCCACTTCTCTTCCTCTCCCCCTTCCTTTTAAAAATTCAACTAGTTTAAGAGCAGATCATATCACGTGCAAAGAACCTAAGAGAGAATCATGAAAATTTCAAGTCAAATGGGAGCCCAGCATTCCAGAGTAATTCAAACCAAAGGTTAAATAAGGCATAGAATTCAAGCATGGTTTCCTCTAGCACTGAGGAAAGTGACAGAATGAGAAGAAAGAAACATTAAAGCTGGGGCATTCTCGCCACAGAATTCCTTCCAACTCTGCCCTTTTAGATACTAGTCTAGATTAGCTACAAGTCAGGGCACAGTAACGGGAAATGTAGAGAGAAATTAGGATATCAAAAGGGAAAAGGGGGTTGAGGGGAAAAGAGGAGGTTTGGAGGCAGTAGTCAACACTAATTACTGGGAGATGATCACGGACAAATGCAGAGGGGGGTCTATATAATTTAGGAGTAGCAAATATATGCACAGCTATCTCAGGAGGTATCTCTGGGCCAAAGAAATAAAGACAGAAAATAAGGCAAAAAAGAAAGCACATAGGATAATAAATATAGAAAACCTGAGGGACACAACTCAAATGATCCTAGTTAAGATCCAATTCAGTCAACATCTGTGAGTGCTATGGATTGTTCTTCAAGGTGGTCTAGCCTCACGGACATCAAGGTGGAAAGATTATATTCTAAAGCTAGTTGTATTAGGTCTAGTAATACCAAAATGGATGCCTTTCAGTTGTTTTAACTAGAAATAGTCTATGACTTAGAAAAATGGGTGCCTTAATTTTTTTAACCTGTCACCCTCCCAACTCTGCCCCCAGCCTTCTTTTATCGTCTCTGAAAATTTCTGAGGAACGCTGAGTATTACATTTTTACCCATCTGTATATAATTAGTTACAACGCTATTTTATCAGAACTATGGAATTCTTTCCAATGGTCACAGCAGTGGCCTATCAATACAATCCTTTAGCTGGTCACAAGTGGTGTGTGTATACAACATATGTGATCATATATATGATGATATAATATCAGGTGTCACAAGCCTTTCTACATCTGTAATCACCGCAATTTCACTGAATCATAAGCAATTAACATGGGTGACTAATATATGTCAAATGCTTGGTTGTAGCAGTTCAAGAATTTTCTTTTTGTCATTTAATGATAGAGAAGAAGATAACATTGTTAAAGACTGGCAGTCTAAAGCAGTAACCTGAGGAAACGACATTTTCCTGGGATAAAAAAATACAATTCACACAAAAAGAGAAGAAAACAGAGATAAGGCTGTAAGAAACTGTGTTACAGGTTAGGTAAGAGAAATGATGTTTAGAACAACCTTGGGCTGATAAAGCTATTTAAGCCCACACTGATTGGATCCTTAGACATGTCAGACTATTGGCCCCTAACAATCGCATAGAAAAGGCAGGGATTTCATGATTTCACGGGTACAATGAATGCCTCAAGTATTATTTGCAGTTGTGTGTGTGTGTGTGTGTGTATATGCGTGTGTATATATATATATATATATATATATATATATATATATATATGAATGTATGTATCACAATCAGAACAATAAATTGTTCTATTTTTCCTTAATGTTGATGTTTTGGTATATGTACATATTGCTTCATTGAAAATGTTCTCTTGGGGCGCCTGGGTGGCGCAGTCGGTTAAGCGTCCGACTTCAGCCAGGTCACAATCTCACGGTCCGTGAGTTCGAGCCCCGCATCAGGCTCTGGGCTGATGGCTCAGAGCCTGGAGCCTGTTTCCGATTCTGTGTCTCCCTCTCTCTCTGCCCCTCCCCCGTTCATGCTCTGTCTCTCTCTGTCCCAAAAATAAATAAACGTTGAAAAAAAAAATAAAAAAAAACAAACAAACAGGGTCATTTGTAGTACCTTTAAAAAAAAAAAAAAGAAAGAAAATGTTCTCTTTTTTTTTTTTTTTTTTTTTTTTTTTTTTTTTACAATAAAACATCATTGTTCCCAGTTAGGAACAAAAGATAAAAATACAAAAACACCCACCTTACCCTTTGTTACTATGTACTGGTTATATTCCCAAGCACACAACTACTATGACTCAAGTTGAATGAGGGCTTGCTTCTCCAATAAAACTTCCAAAACTTAAATACCCTTCTATGCCCTCATCAAGACTATAACTGAAGTTTTCTAGGAAAAAAAAAATATACTGAAGGTGTTCAATTTCTCATTATTTGATTGAATCCTTGTGTGTGTTTTTTTTAGTTTTGTCCTCTTCCCAGCTGTAGGTTATTTTTTATTAATGTTATTTTTGAGAAAGAGAGACAGACTGTGTGTGTGTGTGTGTGTGTGTGTGTGTGTGTGTGTGTGTGTGTGTACATGAGTTGGGGAGGGGCAGAGAGGGAGGGAGACAGAATCCGAAGCAGGCTTTGCACTGTGGACACAAAGGCCCAGGGCTCAAACCCACAAACAGTGAGATCGTGACCTGAGCTGAAGTTGGATGCTTAACCCACTGAGCCACCCAGGCAACCCCGCTTGACTTCTGAAGAGGGCATAAGTAATATATTCCGACCACTTCTCTAATACATATTATTCAATTACAATTTTTTTTTTAAAAAAAACAGCCTTTGGGGAAATACATGAATGCAGATTTTTTTATTATATAATATTGTGAACAGTGCATAGTTAATGAAAGGGAAATGTGCACAAAAGGGACATAATTTGAATTAGTTTAAATTAATACACTCCATTGTAAATATGTGTAATATACAAATTACATTATAAATTTTCTAAATATTTTCTGAGTTGCAGTTAATTATTTTGAATGATAACATTAGTGTATTAAAGAAAAATAACCTGACCTTAAGCTGTTCTTCCAAAGCAGCAGTTGCTTGGTCTCCACCAGATTCATCGACCACCACCACCATGTGAGTGAGAGAATTGACCCTGACTTGCTCCTGTTCTAGGTCTTCTTGAAGCACCTGAAAGATAAAAATAAACACAAAAATAAAAATAATAATGGTAATTAAAATAATAGTTCCCTGAACTGAATGCCAAAAACATTTCTCCCCAACTGTGTGGGATTTGTTTTTCGTCTTTTAGGTAAGGTAAGGTTTTCTTAAACAAAAACCATTCCAAACATATTTTCTGCTATGGTGCTCAGCAAAATTGGCATACATTTACTGTCAACTGTTGGAAATACAGAGGGAACATCTGTTGAGAAAGGTATGGTAGGATGTTCTACACCTTATCCCACCTTCACTCATTTTTTGAAGGACTTTTCTCCTAAAATTACCGGCTGCCTCTGGCATCATCATTGTCTCCCTCTCTACTGAAGTTCTCCCTTATCAACATACACAAAACAAACTCTCTTGACCCAACAAACCCTTTCTACTACTGCTTTATCATTTTGTTCCTCTTCACTGAAAAATATTTCGTTGTCTACACTTACTCTTTCCATTTCCTTACCCTACTATTCTCTTTGCCAACTATCCCACTGAAACATCTCCTGTAAAGGTTGCCATCAACCTCTAGGTCCTCAAATCCATTCTTCTTTCATTCTCTTCTCGTGAGTGCCATGTATCACTCTTCCGTGATTATCCTTGCACCTCACTGAGTCCTGCTTTTTAACTCCTTTACTGGTTCCTTCTCATCTGCTCAACTACAAATCAGATGTCAATCCTCTGTATAAAAACCAATGGAGTCACACTTCATTAAGAGGGAAAATACAAATTATTTATCTCCTTAAACAGTATAGTACCTGCCTAGCTCTCTAATCTAGTTGCATACCATTCTTGCCCTCTGATACTATGTTTCAGCCACAAGAGTCTTCTCTTCCATCATGTGTCAAGTCCTTGGCTTCACCTAAAGCGTTATCCCTCCATCTCTCTAAATAACGTCTCCTTCTTAATGTTCAAGACTCATTTTAAGTGTCACTTGCCCAGAGAGGCTTTTCATGAAGATGCTATGTACATTTCCTTCTCATTTACTCTTAATCTCTGTAATTTTTTTAATACAACAATTTCACAACTCAGTATTTTCTTGTATATTAGCTTAGTCATTTATTGTCTGTCTCTACTTACTGGAATAGAAGAGCCACTAGAACAGACATGTCCCTTGTCCTTCTCACTACAGACTCCAAGCAATTGAAGATCAATAAACTTTTTGAATGAATGGTGCCAGGTGGAGGGATAAGGGCAATACACACAGATGAATGTGGATAAAGATTACAATCTAAAAGGAGGGATTCGTTTTTCTAAACTGTAATCATAATTACACTGACATCACATATAACCACAGAACAGTATTTTAATCTTTCAAACATCATAGTGTACAAGGTTTTTTTTTGGTAAAGATAAACAGGGTATAGAGAGTAATAAAATAAATAGAGAGGAAATACAGAAGAAGTCAACAGGGAAGGATGCTCCAATGCCTCCAGGACCTTGTCACGCTACACTAACGGTTATTAAAAAAATCCCTAAACGCATATGCAAAATGTCTGGCCATCTAGTTTGCTCCCTGAAATACTTTATTGTATACTATAAGAATGGAGGAGCAGGTTTGGGACAAGATCTGTTATTTTCTGGACAATCGGCACTCCCTGCCTGGGAAACAATGATGCTTGGTACCTACCATAGTAGCTCTTAGTTATGCATGCCCTGTGGTGGATGTAAGGGAATTTATTGGGATTGGTCACACCACAAACTCAAATGCATGCACATTTTTACCCTAGGACTTTCATTTTTTGAGTCTCTTTCATTTTCAGAGCACTATAAAATCACTTACTTTTAGTTTCTCTCTCTAGAGTTTTATGCTATATTTTCAAGTGAAGCAATTTAGAATAAAATGACTCTGCATTTATTTTGTGTGTGGAGTCTATACTGCCTATCATGCCTCTGACATTCCAGAGCTTACACTGGTTAATAAAACTCTTTTCTGCCATGAGGCCGAAAATGGAAACATTAACATTCAGAGTTGTCCTTGAAAGTCATGTTGAGTCTGTGTTTTCTGAGTTATATAAGGCAGGACTGGGAACATTACAAATGTGTCCTCCAGGAATTTTAAGAATAATTAAAATAATATTTTGGTAGCTGATATATAAGTTGATGTCTTTAACTTGGCCAGTTCTTTTCCCCTATCATTCAAGTATGAGAGTATATATAATTACATGTATTAAAAACTGAGAAATAATGCTATACTGCTCACATTTTTACATCTAAATTGTTTTTTTTTTCACTGTTTTAATATATTTTAGCAAAGGAACTTGAGAATATCATTGTTTGATCTGTGAAGTGCTAATTTTAAACTCAGGTCTAGTCTTTCTAAAGCATATGTGATCAAATGCATTATTTATTTTCTCCATTGCTTTGATTTCTGATTTTGTTTTGCTTATCTAGTTGCTTTTTAATCAGAAATTATATTCTTGACATATGCATCAAGGGTTTACTTCTTATGCTTTTGCAAAAGTGCTAACACAAAAAAATCACGAAAGCGAGTTGTGAGTTGATAGCTTCAAAATCAAACAGAAGAACTACCTGGATTTGTAGTGAGTAAAGGGAAATAAAGGAACATGGGAAAGGTACTCCATAGTGGCTGAAATTCTGGAAGAGTGCATAGCACTGGAGTGGATCAGCGTAGACTATTTGATTTAAGTTAATTCCAGTGTGTCTCTTTCCCTTCTATGACTTTTTCAAATCACATCTCTTCTTTTACCCATAATCAGGAATTAAAACAAAAAGGGTTCCACTGACTTTTTTGAGCATACTCAAAAGCCTCAAGACAGAAGCTATTGCAACATTGTAATCATCCTTCCTATTTCCTCAGATGTTGCCTCTGAAAATAAATAGAGTGCATACCACAGTATTTGCTAATGCCCCCGGTATCAGCAAAAGACAAAAGACTATAAAATATCCAATGTCTAGAGTTCATTTTTTTTTAAAGTTGATTCTTAGAAGTAGCAAAATGTCACATACAAAAAGGTGAGATTAAAAAGTTAAAATTTTTTTGCCCACCTACGTATCCATGAATAAGGGTGTTGAACGCTAGCAGAAACTATGCCCTTCTGCTTCCCTCTTTGAAAAAAACACAGATTCTCAAACTACTATTTTTAAAAATACATTAAAAATTTTAAGCTATTTTAAAATTAATTTTAATTATTTACTTCTTATGTATTTGAATTTCTCATAGCTGGATTTATACAATAGATATTTATAACAGATTCGCTAATTAATCCTGAAATAGGAGCCTAATTATTCCAAATATTGATGTATCCCCAGAGATATATGCTAACATTTTTGCCTGTCAGAAGATAATAGCTTCAAATTAAAATGCTGTAATATACGATTGTTAAAGTATGTTTTTCTTTATTAAAAGTGTATAAATTATTTATATACATATAAGTACATGCTACGTATTTTATTATGCATTTCTTGGCATTATTTTCATTAAAGTACTCCTTTTGTTACACTTACCACATTAAAAAAAATTGTCATGCTCCTAATTAAATTTCTATACCATTATTAGATAGATACAAATGTCAGCAATGTTTGTTCTCTAATGTCAACTAACAATCTTTATTTTTCCTTATGACAAGAGAAAAGGCCAACAGTGAAATGTAACATTAAAAATGCTTAGATTCGACAAACAGATTTTGTTATACCTCTGTAAATAATTCTATTTCTTATAAATTATTCTGTAGTTAAAGGTCCTGACCAAATTTGTTATTCCCTTAGTACATATTCACAGTTTTGTGATTTAAATATGACTTTTCTTCCATTCTCTTCAAATGTCATCAGTGGTAGTAAATTCTTCTTTCCCTGACCCATGTCAAGTTGGTTTTCAAAAACTGGCTTAGAACAATCACTGGAGAAGAGTCATTTCAAGTGTTTACTTCAGATGTTAGCAATTTAACTCTTTATTAGTACATATATGAAATAATGCATGGAAAATAAAAGAATGGAAATACGTAAGGCTAGGGAATTATTAGATATGATATCTACAGGTGAAGATGAACAATTAATAGAAATGTAGAGAAACAGAATGCAAAAAACAAGGTCAGTCTCTTATATTCTCCCTAGGAAGCTATCTATATATTATTTCTCTTGGACATCGTAAATGCTCCACAACATGGAATACAAAAGGGCAGTGGCTGCATATGTATATAGTTTACTTTATTACTCCTTTTACTTCAGTAATGAGCCAACAGATAATTGCCAATACCAGGTCCTACATGCACACACATAAACACACACATCTAGAAACAACACAGATCATGGACTATGCATGGATTCCCAGCCCATCTACTGCCCCTTACAGATTACTTTAAATTAATATAATTAAAAGATGTTTAATAAAATATTAGGTTTAAGTAATTTTTACTTTTTTAGTTTAGCCAAAAATATGTTCATGGCAAGAAGGACTGATGAAAGCAAAACTTTCATCAAACATAAAATTAGCAAAAAATCTTAAGAAACTAGAAGAGTTTCTACAAACATGGTCTAAGTCCAATATCTAGGAAAGTAGTATTTTAAAAAGTCCACCTCAGGGGCGCCTGGGTGGCTCAGTCGGTTAAACATCCGACTTCAACTCAGGTCATGATCTCGCAGTTTGTGAGTTTGAGCTCCTCCTCGGGCTCTGCGCAGACAGCTCAGAGCCTAGAGACTGACCGCTTCAGAATCTGTGTTTCCCTCTCTTTCTGGCCTTCCCTTGTTCACACTCTGTCTCTCTCAAAAATAAACAAACATTAAAAAAATTAAAAAAAAATAAAAAGTCTACCACAAAAGCAAAAAAAAAAATCCCTAGACACTTATGAACAATTAGCTAATGTAATACATGTGGATATGAACTGATTTTGTTTTCAAATAAAAACATCCTGGCTGAATCGGAAATTTTATGATATCCTAAGAAATGATAAGAATGTAGGCAATTTAATTTTCTCTTTACCTTTTCTCTTATGGCCATTCTTATTTCTTTCTTTCTATCAGCTCTGCACTGGCCTAGGCTCTATATCTCCTGCTTCCCTGAATGAGATGATCTGGAAATGGTTTGCCATTTTATTTTCAGTTCAATATTCACTTAGATAAGCCTAATTGGTCCCAGTATGGTCTAGTTCTTCAGGAGGATCTATTTACAGTATGTAATTTTATAGTACATTTGCTGAATACTTTTGAAAAGCTACCTCAACAGGTCTTTCTAGAAGACCTTCTACTTTTATATCCACTTACTAAGTATGAATGCACAATTATATTAGTTTTTATATCAGAACCCACTGTTTTTACTTTTTTGTTAGAAAAAAATGTTTCAGCCAACTCCAAAGCTACCAAAGAGGGTAGCCCTAAAGACCATTTCAATGAAGACATTAGAAAGATTTTAAAAACCTAAACTTTCCAGTTGCAAAAAAGGAGGCTCAATAAATATGAAAAATTGTTTTAAATAGAGCTGACAATTAATGTACCCGGCCTCATTCAGACTATAAGTGGGATTAGGGTATGGTATGAATGACAGACTCATAAAAATACATGTATGTTTAAAGGTGTAAGATCTGAAGTTAGATTTCCTAGGTTTGATTCTTGGATGCATTGCTAACAAGCTATGTGACCTTGAGAAATATTCCAACTATACCATGCCTCAGCTTACTAATTTTCAAAATTGGGATGACAGGACTACCTATCTCTCTAGTTGGATAGGAAACCTGAATATAATTGTTTAGCACATTGCCTGGCTCACAGTATAAACTCAATAAACAGTAATAGCTAGTTTATACTAAAAAGTACTCACATTTTGGCACATTCAGAACAAAGACTTTAATTTTAATTTTTTTAAGTTTACTTATTTATTGTGAGACAGACAGAGAGAGCGAGCAGGGGAGGGCTAGACAGAGAGGGAGAGAGAGAATCCCAAGCAAGCTACATGGTTAGCACAGAGCCCAATGTGGGGCTCAAACTCACGAACCATGAGATCATGACCTGAGCTGAAACCAAGAGTCAGACACTTAACCTACTAAGCCACCCAGGTGCTCTCAAAACAAACACCTTAAACCATACCGCAAGAACTCAAGAGACACCTAATTCACCCTCATCTAATTCATGCTGTCTATCATCCTCTAATAGGTATTATGAGTACAGAAAGGGATGTGGTTTTGGAAATCCAAGAACTGAAGTTACAGCCAACTTTTAGGATCTGGAAATATACAAAATAATTTTAAATCCATAAGTAAGTCTATAACTCCCAAATTATTTACAAGATATTAATATCAGTAGTTTTAAAGTAACTGACGTAGTGAGCTCATTGCTAAAAAATGAGCTTGATCAGAAAAGCTTTATCATGGGACATGGAGGACATACCCTAATCAATAAATAGTACTCAATTGTCATACTTTTCCTTCTTCCTCTATAACCCATGTAAGCGTGCATGTATCCATACATCCTGCCTATAGTTACACCACTGAAATCAGAAGTTAGATCAAGGTGAACACCAAGAAAATCTAATGAATAATTACAAAATGCCTTTAGCCTGACAATAATTAATGCAAAAGAAGAGGAATATTGGGAGAGAGGGGTGGGGTAAAAGTTTGCAGGGGCAGCACAGAGGAAGTGATATGCATTGACTGGCTAATAGCAAACAGATGTGATATTGAAGTCTACTGATAGATAGCAAGAGGATACTCTTGCTCAAACATTACTGCCATTCTCATCATAAACCTATTTTGTTCTATGCCCCCTTTGTAGTTCGTCTTGCCCTAATTTTCATGAAAGAGCTGCAGGATTAATGCTGAAAAATCATTTCCTTAACCATTTTAATTCTGAGCATTTCAGACCGGGCCACCACTAATGTGTCGTCTTTCCCAATGCTTACTCTGAGTTTGAGGACTTATATGCAGTCTCTCCATCTCTTCACCTAGATATTCCCAAGCCAGGGAAACCAAGCACCACAATTCCCCATCTCTTTGCTACTCTCTGCATTTGCTCTAATCTCTAGGAGAGCCACTGGTGTCAAACTTGCTTGGAATCTAATAAAAGAGGTGAGAGAAGCAGGTCAAGTTGAAAAGCCAGAGTGTGCCAATTACTAGTTAAGTTGCCTTAGGCAACTCTTTAGCCTCATTGAGCATATTTATTTAACCGAGAATTAAGGATTTGAATCTTTCCAAGAGGTTTAGAACTGGAATTAAATGAGAAAATACATTAGAATCAGCTACCACAATGCTTACAGTTGGTACATGGGGAGGAAATGCTTATTTTCTTCCATTTCTGACATCATCACCATATCACTCAATTCTTCGACTAAGATCTATGGAAATAGCCCCTCTGGGCATCAGTATTTATTGCCAAAACTTTTGATAATCACATCATATATCTTCTAATTACTAAATATTCTCAGTGTACTGAAACTACAGAATGTCATATAAAAATGTCTGATTTAGTAGTTTTTTATTCTCACTAGATGTGATCTACATCTTTAATTGATAATTGATTCTCAAATATTATCCATGGGGCACCTGGGTGGCTCAGTCAGTTGAGTGTCCGACTTGCTATCAGCTCAGGTCAGGATCTCGCCAGCGTGGGATGGAGCCCTGTGTCGGGCTCCCTGCTGAGCAGAGCCTGCTTGGGATTCTCTCTCTCCATCTCTCTCTGACTGTTCCCTGCTCGGTCTCTCTCTCTCTCTCTCAAAATAAGTAAACTTTAAAATAAATGAATGATGGGGCGCCTGGGTGGCTCAGTCAGTTGAGCGTCCGACTTCGGCTGAGGTCATGATCTCACAGCTCGTGAGTTCGAGCCCCGTGTCAGGCTCTGTGCTGACAGCTCAGAGCCTGGAGCCTGCTTTCAGTTCTGTGTCTCCCTGTCTATGCCCCTCCCCCACTCATGCTCTGTCTCTTTCTCTCAAAAATAAACATTAAAACATTTAAAAAAACCCAAAATGAATGAATGAATGAATAAATAAATAAATAGTATCCAGTATAAATTATCTCTGCAATATGTAGTTCCATTGAATAACGGAGGACTACCAGTTGTACCACTAGAAATCCTTTGTTCATAACAAAACTATTAAACATAAAATTATTGTATACTGTAGTTACCAATTTAATATTCCTTAGACACAGCGCCACATTCAGCCTTATTTTTAATAGGAGAATGGATTTATGGTCTTGCATTTTGTTATAAGATATATGAATATATTTTTCAAGAATAATTATTCTCTTAAAACTCATATTATCATATCTTTTGTGGCTTTCTTATGAAAAATTTTCCCCTAAAATGCATTCTAAAATGTTTTATATATGTAAATAATTCATTTACATTATTAATGTTGCATTACCTATTCAAGGGAACTGAAATTAATTGGCATTGGTTCAGAAAAACAGATACTTTACATGAGACTAACTCCTTAAGTGACAGAGTCCCCTATTTTCCTTTATGCTCCCCAGAACCAGAAACTTTTAATAAAGAGGAATTATAGGAGAAATTAAAAAAAAAATAAACCTAGTGTCTCAAAGATTAGGGCATCTTGGATAGTTATATTTCAGTAGATGTACTGATGTATTTATTTATTTGTTTTTATTTTAGAAAGAGAGAGATAAAGAGAGAGCAGGGGAGAGGGGCAGAGGGAGAGAAAGAGAATCTCAAGCAGGCTCCATGCTGAGAGTGGAGCCTGAAGCTGGAATCAATCCCACACCACTGGGATCGTGACCTGAGCCAAGATCAAGAGTCGGAGGCTCAAGTGACTGAGCTCCTCAGTCACCCCAATGCACTGATGTACTTTAAAACAAGGCCATGATATTTTGAGCAATGTAATGGCATTGAATCAGCATTCAGTGATTTTTATGAACCAATTAGTAATCTATTAGCTGGAATCACTTGATTTGTTAAAAAAAAAAAAAAAAAGAACATGAGCACGGATTTCATTATTATTGTTGTTGTTGTTGTTGTTGTTATTTTAATTAATGGATTATCTAGTATATAAAGTTATCCTTGGAATTTGGTGCTTGTTTACAGCTTGTTGATGGGAAATTAGATGCGTTCTCAACTAGATTTCTTTTTAAATTTTTTTAAATGTTTATTTCTTTTTTTTGAGAGAGAGAGAGAGAGAGAGAGAGAGAGAGAGACAGAATGTGAGTGGGAGAGGGTCAGAGAGAGGGAGACACAGAATCCGAACCAGGCTGTAGGCTCTAAGCTGTCAGCACAGAGCCCAATTCCGGCTTTGAACTCATGAACGGTGAGATCAGACCTGAGCCGAAGTCAGACACTCAACTGATTGAGCCAACCAGGCACCCCTATCAACTAGATTTAAAAAAAATTAAAACTGAGTATCATACATATACGACTCTGTAGACTATCAAGTGTGATACTGCCCTTTTCCACTTTAGCTTGCCACTTCCATATATCAAAAGAATATTATTATCACACAAATTAATTTTATTTGGTTTGGAGTCATATCTTATAATAACACTTAAGGCCATTCATATACTTACGGGTACCAGGTATTATTATATGTGTTTTTTATGCAATTATGTTTCCAATGTTTTTATCATTCCTATAAAGTAGATATCATCATTATCATTAACATCATCCTCATTTCATAGTTGGGGCAACTGAGGCACAAAATCGTTAGGTAACTTATGCAAAGCTATTCGGCTCACAAGTGACAGGAGCTATGTTTTAATCCTAATCAATATGACTGCAGGGTCTATAATGTATTGCCTTGTATAAGAGATATTAATATAGCTTAAATAAGCTTAAGAGATAGATACATCTGTTTTCTATAACTATACGACATAAGGCAAATAAACAAAAACTTAAACTCTTGTGTGTAAGGGTATGTGCATGTGTGTGCACTCAGTTGAGTTCCAGGTTTTAGCCCTCCGGTGACACTTGAATTAAACCTATTATATTTTATTTATTTTTTTCTTAATATAGTTTGTTGTCAAATTGGCTAACATACAGTATGTAAAGTGTGCTCTTGGTTTATGGGGTAGATTCCTGGGGTTCACTGCTAAACCTATTATATTTTAAAGGCCACTACTACAAAGCTAGCTTTAAAAATATACACACATATAGACAATAGTTAGGTCCTAGTATATGTTCTTCCTGTTTGAAAGTAGGGTTAAGATTGGGTTATCTTAGCAATAAATGTTCATCAGAACAGTGTTTCATGTCTTAGCTTCTTTCATTAACTTTCCTCGCAGAAATCTTTCCTATCTTGGAACATATTTCTTTCCCTCTTAGAACATATTTGTATTGAGACGGTCATGGGATCTTCTCCCACGTGAGAGAATACATGTTTTTCTCCCATGGTTCCTATTCTGTGTCCCTTGAGGGTCAAGTAAGGTCTATATGGAACGTAAAAAAAGAAAAAGTGTAATGTCTCTAGGCCCTCTCTCTCCTTTCTTAGTAAGAATCTGGGGAAAAAGATTAAGTTGTAAGGCCAGCTTTATTTTTTTTAATATATGAAATTTATTGTCAAATTGGTTTCCATACAACACCCAGTGCTCATCCCAAAAGATGCCCTCTTCAATACCCATTACCTACTAAGGCCAGCTTTAAAAAAGGGCCAACCAGAACTAATTTAGCCTATGATAGAGACCAGAGGGCAAAAAGTCCTTATAATTTCTATCAGGTTCAATGTGACTCACACCAACCAGAATTTTGCACATAAATTTAAGAACAGAGTCTTATGATTACACACAGTATAGTTTGTCCAGCTGGTGGAGTCTGCATATATTCCTCATGAACTGACCATCCTGTGGCAGGTATCCAGCTAAAAATGTGATTTCATCAAATGGACTTCCTTTTCTGCATAAGCAAGGGTTACAAGTTTCATTTCAACAGACATACCTAAGTATGACTCCTGGTGGCATCTTCTGCGCTATTTATGAAGATGCCAGGGTTACAACCATTAACATATTTTAACAGGAAATGAAACAGGGATAGAAGAACAAATGTGAGACGTAGTGAGAGGGCATCGAGGATTATATCTCCACGTAAACTGCTTTATCGATGTGTTCCTTCCTCACCTGTAAGTTGTTTCCTTGCCCCTACTCACAATATTTTTTTCTTTATTTAACTTGTCAGATTTATGTGTCTGCAAGGAAGGAAGCAATGATCAGGCTTCCGTGTGGAAGAGAACTAGTCAAAATAATTTAAAGCGTCTGCTACAAAAAAAAAAAAAAACATTTATTGAGCATCAATTATGTACTAAGTATTTGGCTAGGCAGTGGAGAAATCAGAAGAGGTCTATCTGGTTCTCTGGCTTTAGCATAGTATTTTTTCCTGATTATATTGTTTATTTTTACTGTGATAGCCATCAAACATTCATTAATCACTTATAAGGGTAAAAGGAAATAAATTGGAATTTCATAGCAGTAATTAATAATGTACTTATAATCTTACTAAAGATTAAGGAGAGCTAACTAGACACTAAAAGCGCTACTTGATTCCATGGCATTCTGAGGCTTTTCAGAATCCGCCTCCTCCTTCCAAATACTGCATTTCTACTTAATACTGTCTATTCTTTTCTTATCCAATTTTGGCTTCCTAATTGCCCAGTCTCACAATCTATTATTTCAAGCCCTTTGCTCATTTCCTACATTTAGTCCTGCTGCTTGTGCTGTTGATTTCCAAAATGTTCCTTATACCTATTAACAATTTTCACTGACATGACTCCATTCAGGTTCTATATACTCTCTGCACTACCTTCCTAACATATCTTCTGGCCTCCTATTCATCTGTGCTCTGGTTTATCTTATAAGACATATCTTCCTAAAACATTAAGATAAATTTTCCTAAACAACCACTCTTTAGTTTCTCATCAATAATAGCTACCTATTACTCATAGAGTAACTCCAAATGCCTGAGTCTGGAGTTCAAGACCCTTCATGATCAGGTTGTATGTAGTCTTTTAGCACTGAAGATAGTGCAACACATGATCCAGGCAAGTGACATACACCCTACATTTCTGCCACGTCATTTCCTTTGCCCAAACAAGTCACTGTTTTTAATATTCTCAAGTCATTTGCCATATTCTGCCTTGTACAACGGTCACTTGTTTTCTGTGTCTTTATCTGCTGTACTAACATGTGACTTTCCTGAGGAAGATTCCATATATATAGTCAATCTCTATATTCTTCACAGCATATAATGCTTTAATGAGTGTTTGTTCAATGATATGGAACAGAATGCGATGGGATAAAATGAAATGCCAAGTCCTTTAGCCGGATTACACTTAAAACTTCCCCATTACATGAACATCTAGATCATTTTAAAGGTCACCAGAAGAGGGTATTTTACAATCTTGGCAACCCAAATGCTTGAGATTATCTAAGCTGCAAGCAAAGGATAAGTGACTGAGCTTCTAAAAGACTATTTAATTTGTATTCATCAGTAGTTAACACGGAATATTCAACGAAGTAGGAGTGTAGAGCACATGTCGTATTTACATCTGCAGATTCTAATAACTAGTATGGTAAGGATTTTGTTGACGCTGTTACTAAGCCATTGTAGGTAAAAACAAAAAGTCTAAATCTCTCAGAAGAATTGGAAACTTGGCCAGTAAACTAAGCCTTCAACTACATCTCAGTCTGACTGTGCTTTGAGACAAAAGGTTCCTCAGTCAAATACTCTCCTTTTGATGAAAAGACCCCCCCAAAAGAGCAAACTTCCTTCCCATTAATCAATGCCCAAGCCCACAACACACTATGACTCCTCAATAATACTGTCACTCCTTCAAGGGAAACCCTCATTCCTTATCAACATCATAGTCTGTCTCTTAAGACAAAAATAACCCACCAGAATTATTTCCGCCATGTTCCTTTGCAAAGGGAAGGAGAAGTTCAATTTATTCATTCCCAAGAGAATAACTTTTGGGTGACTCAGATCTGAAGTCAACCTATAAATGCTCTCCCCAAAGCAAAAGCCTTGAAGACCAACTGGTTTTTCCAATTTCTGTGACACACTCCACTTTTCCCACTTACCCAGCGTTAACACTTTGGCTACATTTAACGGTAACCACCAACAGAGGTTTGATTGTTTTGCCTTGCCTAATTGGCAGATTCCACACAAGTGACTTATCTCCATGACATTGTACAGTAGTTGCATTTCTAGCCTGCCTTGTAATAAAATGCTGTACAAATGGAGATGGCAAAAGGCCCTGTCACAGAACACAGAGAAGCGTATCTGTGATATCCATGGTGTACCTGCAAGGCTCGCCAACTTTTCTTTTTCTGGCCTCCAACAGAGGGAGAGAGGGAGGGAGGGAGATAAGTAGGGAGAATGGGAGACAGAGAGAGAAAGAACCAGGCAGAGGCCTCTGACCTGAGTAGAATTTAAATGGATTCTGGGCCACAAAATCTGTGTCTTTTCTTTGATTTGTCATCTGTAATCATCTCTTAGAAAAAGAAGGAAGATGACTAAAGAATGTGATGTCTATCTATACATAGCTAACAACCCTACATGTTATCTTAGGTGACAAGTGTGGCGATGCAGCTGGGTGGAGTTGCTTTCCTCGACTACTAGGGTTGCTGATGTATTTGGTTGTCACGGGAAATTGCCTTATTTTCATTCACCTACAATTCTTGGGAAGAAAAGCTGCAAAGCGAATTGATGACTACTTAAATCAGGCTTTAGTTTGGACTCAGTTACTTCAAGAAAGAACATTTATCTTTTTCTGTTTTATGAAACATGGCAAGAATAATAACAACAAAAAAACATACTCCTTTTAAGTATGTACTTTTAAGAGAATATATGTTACCCATTTAAATAAATTCAACTACTGGGATGCCTGGGTGGCTCAGTTGGTTAAGTGTCTGCCTCTGGCTCAGGTCATGATCTTCTGGTTCCTGGATTTGAGCCCCGAGCTGTCAGCACAGAGCCTGGAGCCTGTTTCAGATTTGGTGTCTTCCACTCTCTGCTCCTCCTTCGCTCATGCTCTGGGTCTCCCTGTCTCTCTCTCTCTCTCTCTCTCTCTCTCTGTCTCTCTCTCAAAAATAAATAAACATTAGAAAATTTAAATAAATTCACCTACAGAGAACAAATGGATGGTTATCAGAAGGGAGGTGGGGGATGGGTGAAACAGGTGATGGGAATTAAGGAGTGCACCTGTCCTGAGGAGCACCAGGTGCTCTGTGGAAGTGCTGAATCACTATACTGTACACATGAAACGAATATTATACTGCCTGGGAACTGGAATTTAAATAAAAACTTTAAATAAATAGATAAATAGATAGATAGATAGATAGATAGATAGATAAATAAATAAATAAATAAATAAATAAATTTAACTCCTTTATAAATTGTTTCATTTTCTTAAATCATTTTCTTCTCCCCGTAATTGCTCCAAGTAAAAAAGATTATTATCAATTGTCAGGCTTTCTCTTATTATTCTGCCATTTCTCTTTTGGAATCCCTCCTGGCTTCCTCATACTACAGAGATCCAGTGTCAACATCATTCCCTCTGATGTTACCAGCCTGACTCTTGCCCTTTCCTAAAAAGCCTCACATTCTAAAACCAACAGAAAAATTAAAACCAGTATTGTTTCCAATGTGAAGATATGGAGAACATGAGAAAAAGTAATTACTTTTTTTAAAGATTATTTATTTATTTTGAGAGAGAGAGAGGGAGAGAGAGCACACTAGCAGGGGAGGGGCAGAGACACAGGGAGAGAATCTGTGCTGTCAGTGCAGAGCCGGACTCGGGGCTTGACCTCACCGTGAGATCATGACCCAAGACAAAATCAAGGGTCAGACACTTAACTGACTGAGCCCCCTAGGTGACCCTTATGAAAACTACACATTTATTTAGTGTCAAAGCTGGATAGTACTCTGGCCTCCAGGTAAGAAGGCTGTCACGTTGAGTTCTTTCGCAAACCAATCTTGAACCAAGGATTTAAGTGCAAAGGGTTTAATTGGGAAGTGATCTCAGGAGGTATTATGAGTGAGAATGTGAGGCAGTTTACCTCATGGACACCTGGGCCCAGTCTTGCTGGGACACCTTTTAGAGATTGTGGGAATTAAGAAACACCTTGGGATTGTCCTACCATGGGCCAAGGATTCTTGGGCATTTATCCATCATCTCCCATTCCTCATGGGTTAATTAATGGAAGCTCTCAGCACTAACTCTGCTTCCTTCCCACCCTCAAAACTGGCTGAGACTCTCTTGTGGCAGCAAACGTCTTCAGACACAGAGAAGCCATTAGTGTATACAGAAACTGTCTGCATGACACTTCCAGGGCAGACCAAGGGGAAGAGGGTTGCATAGTGTCTGCAATAGGAGTGCATGATCCACACATGAAATGTGGTCCAGTTTGACATCTAGCACTGGATCTAAGTTCTTTATCAGATGTTCACTTAAAACCTACGTGACAGGGGCGCCTGGGTGGCTCAGTCGGTTAAGCGTCCAACTTCAACTCAGGTCACGATCTCGCAGCCCGTGAGTTCGAGCCCCGCGTCGGGCTCTGGGCTGATGGCTCAGAGCCTGGAGCCTGCTTCGGATTCTGTGTCTCCCTCTCTCTCTGCCCCTCCCCCATTCATGCTCTGTCTCTCTCTGTCTCAAAAATAAATAAACGTTAAAAAAAACCTATGTGACAAATTAGCCTCTTTTCATCACAACTTTCACATGAAAATTAGAATACAGTTGATGTTTTATTTTTTTTCCCCCTGGGTGCAGAGTACCTGGATTACCATAGCTATAGCTGTCCCCATACTGCTCCACTGTAAACTGCTATGGCCAAAATGGCTGTGAGGGTGGCAAAAGCGAAGGCCAGCCTTGTTTGTTATTGAATCAGAAGCTCATTACATAAGAAAAAAAACTCTGCGACTTAGAAGGAACAGTATCTTGCATCTGCAAAGATTAACTTCCAAGCTACCTCTGAAAAATGTTATAAAAAGAGACAATAAACTTGAGCGAGATGCAGATTTAGCAGGAATGAGTTGAAGGAGCAGATATTTCCTTTCAAAGCCATGAATCCAAGAACCACAGAATCCTAAATAGAGTTGTCAGATAAAATCCAGGATGCCAACTAAGATCTCAATTTCAGATAAACAGTGAATAATTTGGGACATACTTCCACTAAAACAGTATTTGTTGCTTATCTGAAATACAAATTTAACTAGGTTTCTTGGATTGTTATTTCCCAGATTTGGAAAGCCTACTCTGGACCAATTATGAAGGTTATTCTGTGTGTGTGTGTGTGTGTGTGTGTGTGTGTGTGTGTGTGGTTGTGTGTGTGTGTGTGTGTGTGTGTTTCTTGATGGACTGAGCAAGCTCTTGTTCCTATAGTAAAACCCAGAGCTAGTTTTATAATGGCTATTAGAACGAAGCACTTTCAAAATTCCAACTCAGAAATAACTGTCACTATTTGTAGGCAACATGACTTTAAACACACAAGATCCTAACGACTCCACTGAAAACTGTTAGAACTAATACATATAGTAAAATTGCAGGATACAATAACATTATACAAAAATGTGTTTATACACAGGAACAACAAACTATCCAAGAGAGAAATTAAGAAAACAACCCAATTTACAATTGCTTCAAAAAGAATAAAGTGCCTAGGAATAAACTTAACCTAGGAGGTGAAAGATCTATATACTAAAAACTACAAGATATTGATGAAAGACTGAAGAAGACACAAATTAATGGAAAGATATTTCATGCTCATGACTTGGAAGAATTAATATTATGAAAATGTCCATATTACCAAAGCAATCTACAGATTCAATGCAACCCACATCTAAATTCCTATGGCATTTTTCACAGAACTAGAACAAACAATCCTAAAATTTGTACAGTGCCATAAAAGACTTGAGTAGCCAAAGCAATGCTGACAAAGAACAAAGCTGGAAGCGTGATCTTCTCTGATTACAAACTATATTACAAAGCTATAATAATCAAAACAGTACGGTTTGGGCATAAAACACACACACACAGGTTGAGGGAATATAATAAAAATCCAAGAAATAAATGATGCATATGTGGTCAGTTAATTTACAACAAAGGAGGCAAGAACGTACAATGAAGAAAGGCCACCCTCTTCGATAAAGGGTGTTGAAAAAAGGGCAGAGCCACATTTAAATGAAACTAGACAACACTTATACCATACACCAAAATTAACTCAAAATGGATTAAGACTTGATATATGAACTGAAACCATAAAACTCTTAAAAAAATACATAAGTGGTAAACTCCATAACAGCAGTCTTGGTGATGATGTTTTTTTTTTTTTTTTTTTTTTTTTTGGATTTGACTCTAAAAGCAAAGGTAATAAAAGCAAAAATAAACAAGTGGGACTACATCAAACCAAAAAGCTTCTGCACAGCAAAGGAAACCATCAACATAATGAAAAGAATAACCTAATGAATGGGAGAAGATATTTGGAAATCATACACCCAACAAGGGGTTAATATCCAAAATATATAAAGAACTTAAACGACTCAACCACAAAAACACAATCAGATTTTAAAATAGGCAAATGATCTGAATAGACATTTTTCCAACAGGCACATCAAAAGATGCTCAACATCACTAATCATCAGGGAAATGGAAATGAAAACCATAATGAGCTCTCACTTCACATTTGTTAGAATGGCTATTATCAAGAAAAGAAAAGAAAAGAAAAGAAAAGAAAAGAAAAGAAAAGAAAAGAAAAGAAAAGAAAAACACGAAATAACAAGTGTTGGGGAGGATGTGGAGAAAAAAATAACCTTGTCCACTGTGGTTAGGAAAGTAAGTTTATGTAACCGCTATGAAAATCAGTATGAAGTTTCCTCAAAACACTAAAGATAGAACTATCATATGATCCAGCAATTCCACTTCTGGGTGTTTATCAAAACAAAATGAAAACAATAACTCAAAAAGATATATGTCCTATGTTCATTGCAGCATTATTTACAATAGCCAAGATATGGAAACAACTTCAGTGTCCACTGATGGATGAGTAAAGAAGATGTGGTATGCGTGCGTGTGTGTGTGTGTGTGTGTGTGTGTGTGTGTGTATGTATTTATACATACATATATACAAACTGCAATATACTCAGACATAAAAAATGAATTCTTGCTATTTGTGACAACATGGATGTACTTTGATGGTATTAAGCTAAGTGCAGTAAGTCAGAGAAAGACAAATACCATATGATTCCACTTATATGCAGAAGATAGAAAACGAAACAAATCTTACAGATAAAGAGAACTAAATGGTAGATGCCAGAGGGGAGAGGGGTGAGGAGGTGGGCAAAACGGCTGAGGGACAAACTTCCACTTCTAAAACAGTAAATCATCTGTATGCCATGTACAGCCTGGTACGACAGTCAGTAATATTGTAGTGCATGTTTGAAAGTTGCTGTGAGGGTCCATCTTTATAGTTCTCATCACAAAATAAAAAAATGTACAACTCCGTATGGTAAGGAATGGTAACTAGACTTATTCTGATCATTTCACAGAGTAAACAGGTTTTTGAATCATTATATCATATACCTAAAATGTGTATTATGTTATATGTCAATTTTATCTGAATTTAAAAAATGGATACTGAAGAAAAAAAAGAAATAAACCTGTAGAAATCCTACTCACAGAAACAACAAATGCTTTTTGGCGACCAAAGAGCATAACTTGTAAATATACCAATAAACTGAAAAAAGATACGATGCAAGTATTGCAAATAATAGATTCTGTATTTCATAGAAAAGCAATGTTACAGATGTTCATTTTAATCAAACTTCGCCTGTTCTAAGACTTTCTGAACTGAAGGTAAAAACGTACAAAAAAATCATGTCTTATTAGTTAAATTTGCATTGCAAGTAATCCCTACAGAGTCCCTCTTCCAAGAAACCAAAACTTTAATAAATCACATATCCAGTGTTGTTGTCCTCCAGGAATGCATTTGATATTTTTTCAAATATGAAAAGCCTAATTATGCCACATTTGAAAAACACAAACGTTTCAGAAAATATTAGGTAAAAATGACTCTCAAACTCTTCTTAACTGAAGCTTTAATTCTTTCCTACCTGTAAACCCTGATATATGTATAAATGTGTGTATATAAAACACATATGTATACACAGAGATTGTTCTCCAGAAGAAAGCAAACAGCATTAAATATACTAACCTTATGTTGTTGTACTTGGCGTTTTAGGTCTTCAATATCAGGTCCAAGGGGCTCTTTCTCCATTTTCCTTGTTCTCTCTTCTGTTTTGGTTAGCCAATCATTTAACTCTTTCAGTTGCTGATTCTGAAGATCCATTAGAACTTTATGTAAGCTGAAAATGTGAACGATGTCTATTACTACCTCTATCAAAATAACTTTACTTATTATTAAACCTAGAAGATAAAACTGTTGATGTTTTAATCTATGGCATGTTCACATTGTTTGGCATCTAATTGACATTAAGAAGAGAAGCAGAGCCCATGATTAATCACCACTGAAGTTATTCTTTCTCCGACTTATTATAGTTCATACATCTTGAGTTTTACAAAGTTTCACACAACTAACTAAATGTGAACATGTTAAGTAAAGTGTGACCCATCTCTGATAATTGAACTAACAGCATATCCTGGAAATGGTTCATTTAGACCTCCATTATTTTAATATGTATGGTGATTAAAGATGGCCACAAATTTTTTGCCACTCTGCCCCAGAATCTACTTCCCATCCTCACGAATATGGACTAGCCTTGTGATTTGTTTTGACCAACAGAACATGGCAGACGTGACACTCTACGAGTTCCAAGTATAGATGCTGTAAGGGAACAAGGAAGCATTTATACTCTGTCTCAGAACCCAGCTGCCATGGTGTTAGAAGACCAGGCTACACTCCTGAATGATGAGAGGCCATGTGGTAAGTGACTCTAGAGGATAAAATTCTATCTTAAAAGTTGAGCTTCCTGCTGAATGCGGCCCAAAGAGTGACCTCAGCCATATCACAATTGCAGAACAACCACCGAGATGAACCCTGGCCACGTCCCTGCTCTACAGAATCATGATGTAATTATAAAGTATTGTGTTAAGCCACTAAGATTTAGAGACATTTGTTATGCAGAAATAGATAAGTGACACAGATGTATTGTTTACAAAGATGTAAACAACAGTGGGCTGGGTAATGAATTTAAAGCCTGGCTATATGCCCTAAAACCAACTTAAACCTTCTCAATTAGATTGCCAGCATCAGGGACAAGGGACAACATCTTGCTTATCAATCTGCATGGTGAGGATGAAAATTAAAACAGGTTATTTTATCCATACAATAAAAATATGAGACTCAAATGAGAAGTGTTAATACCTATTTCGAAGTAAATGTTCTTCATGAAGACAGGTTTAAAGCATTTTTAGGAAACTACAGTATGCTGAACATTAATCTTATAACACTAATAAAGAAGACATAATTTGAATTAGGAATTCACTATTGTGATTTATAAAATTTTTACCAGAAATTTCCATTAGTCAGCAGATTTAAACACACCAAACACACACACAGTTGAGGGTTTAATATAATATAGATTTCACCATTTACTGATCTTTTACCTTTCACAGACACATGTTCACTGAGGCACACTGCAGTCAAAAGCCTATGAGAATAAGCTTTCATTTATCAAGCAAAAAAGGCAGTCATCTTCTTTTTATGAGAAGTAACATAAATGAAGAAGCACCCGTTTAAGTAAAAGCAAAAACTCAAAGATGCTAGTGTAAGCCTCTTAGATAAAGAATATCATCCTTACATTGTAAAGTATATAAATCATTCACTTTATTGGTTCAGTCTACCCCTTGAGAACTGACCCGAGAATAAGACTTCATGAGAATTAGCTACAGTATCACTCTTTACTTTTGTTGTTTTTCCTGCCCAGTTTGTCTTCACATTAAGATACAAATCTCACCTTTCAAAAACTGAAGAAAAATTCCCACAATGTTATTTATACTTGAAGAACTATTACAACACACATTTGTTAGAGTCAATAAGCAATTTAATTTTAAAATATTTACTTCCTTTTTTGTAAACTTTTACACAGACATTTCATTCAACAGATATTCACTGAATTCCATACCTATGCTGGAAACTCCTAGTGAGTAGGATGTCCCTGTGGGGAAGCCTCTGTGAAGAGTGAACTTTGTATGGCTTTCCTTTGGCCTTTAAGAACAATTTTTTTAATGTTTATTTTTGAGATGAAGAGTGCCAGTGGGGGAGAGGCAAAGAGGGCGGCGGGGGTGGGGGGCGGACAGAGGATCCGAAGCAGGCTCTGTGCTGACAGCACGGAGCCTGATGTGGGGCTCGAATGAACCATGAGATCACAACTGGAGTCAAAATTGAATGCTCAACCGACTGAGCCACTCAGATGGCCCTAAGAATAATTATTTTCACTATAATGTTCAAAAATGTTTTTGCTTTCCCAAGGCTGTTACTTTAGGAACTCTTAATTATTCAGTAACGTCTGGTCACTATTTACTGCTTTCCGTGCAGGCGTTATATGGAATAAGTTAATAGGTGGTAAAAGGTGCTATGCTTCCTCTGCTCACTGAGGCCTGCAAATAGACAGCCTCAATATATGCAGGTGAATTGCAGGCCAGAGTTCTCAGAATGAGCAGCAGGGAAGTGAATGAACAGGGGCTCCTGGCAATGCCTGAGCAGAGACAGAAACAGCCACTAGGAGGCACTGCTATCAGAAGCCTGTTTAGAAGCCTTTGCAACACAAATGCCCTTTTTTGAAATGTGGTAGAAGGGGTAACTTTAGAAAGGGGTGGGGGATAACTACCCCTTTGGTGAAAATATCTTTAAAATAAATTTTTAACTATATTGGTTAACATGTATTCAACACTTTTCGTGTGATAACTCTGTTAGTAACCATAAAATGCACTATTTCAGTGGATCCTAAATGATGGAATGAGATCTATTTGTGCTTTGCAGAATGATTTTCATGGCAAAAGGAAAAACTTATGAAATTATTTTAGTATGTCTTGGCATATATCTATATGGCTGAACAATATATGCATGTGTATGTTTGTATACACACATACATACATTGAGTCTACATATAACTTCAATGCATATATAAAATCAAACAGTTTAAGATGAAGCTAAGTAAAGATAATTATTTTAAGAAGGAGTCTTAAATATAATAAAAGTGCAGGGGCAACTGGGTGGCTCCGACAGTTATAAGTGTCTGACTCCTGATTTCATTGCAGGTAAGATCTCATGGTCTTGAGATCAAGCCCCGTGTTGAGATCAAGCCTTGATGCTGACCCTGCTTGCAATTCTATCTCTCCCTCTCTCTCTGCCCCTCTGTGGCTCGCAATCTCGCTCTCAAAATAAATAAACATTTTTTTTAAAAGAAGAGTGCAGGTATGAAAGAAATTGTGAAGGTGGAACATGACTGACATGTTTGAAAAACACCGAATAATTACATTTGGTCTTCATTATCACTTACTGAGGTAGATAATACCATTATTCTTTTATTTCTGAGGACAATGGAA
Source organism: Leopardus geoffroyi (assembly GCF_018350155.1). Classification (NCBI taxonomy): domain Eukaryota; kingdom Metazoa; phylum Chordata; class Mammalia; order Carnivora; family Felidae; genus Leopardus; species Leopardus geoffroyi. Next base: position 28,232,207 of record NC_059343.1, read on the forward strand.
TTTGGGAAGGTTAAAAAACTTGCCCAAGTTGTCTCAGTGACAAGCTAAGACAGTATATAAATGCTAAACTATCTGTGACCCAAGTCTGTGCTCTTAACTTTGACTTATCTTCCTTCTTTATGGACTTACCTTCCTTCTTTATGTTAGGTTGGGTCATATGAAGCTGCTAATACATGAGTTTTCATTCCATGAAAATGACAATTTCATATTGTTCAATTTAAAATATTATTAAAGTGAAAAAGAAATTCCACATTTCCAACTAACATTCTAAAGATGCCAATAAATTAGGGACATTTGTCAAATTCATAAAATAAAAATCTACCACCCATGGGCAAGAAAAGAGTTTGCTTTCTCCTTGGTTTCATTTTATGGTTTTCAGGTGGTCATTTGGAACGGCCTGTAAAAGCGAAAGGAAAATGAAGGATAAAAACGTGACTGGCAATGGAGGGAGAAGACCGTGGAACTAGAACAAACTAGCGCCAGACTGGAGATAGTTCTGACAACATCTAGAGGCAGAAGCATGTCAGGATACGATGCTGGGAACTGCTACAGCCAACTTCCAATTGTAAAATCATTTAAGGACAGAAGGAGGCTACCAAAACCAATAAACTGAAAGGAACTAGAGACTATCATGGCAAGTGAAATAGGCCAGTCAGAGAAAACTATCACATGATTTCACTCATACAATGACCTAAGACATAAAACAGATGAACAAAGGAAAGAGACAAACCAAAAAATAGACTCTTAAATACAGAAAACAAATTTGTAGGGCACCCGGGTGGCTCAGCCAGTTGAGTGCCCGACTTCGGCTCAGGTCATGATCTCACGGTTCATGGGTTTGAGCCCCCATGTGGGGCTCTGCACTGACAGCTCAGAGCCTGGAGCCTGCTTCGGATTCTGTGTCTCCCTCTCGCTCTGCCCCTCCCCCGCTTGCACTCTCTCCTCTCTCTCTCTCTCTCAAAAATAATAACTAAACATTAAAAATTTTAAAAGAAAAGAAAAGAAATTCGGTAGCTGCCAGAGAGGTATTGGGTGAGGGGATGGATGAAATAGGTGAAGGGGATTAAGAGTACACTTAGCTTGATGAACACTGAGAAACATATAGAATTGTTGGATTATTTTATTGTATACTTGAAACTAATATAACACTGTATGTTAATTATACCCTAATAAAAAAAAAAAAAGAAAGAACCTCCGATTTTGACGGCACTATGGAGTCATATACTTAACGTATAGCTATCGCACCAGGGGATTTATTGTAATATAAGACAATGACATCCTTATGGTTTTAACCAGGGCTTCCCAAACTTTAATGTGCATACAAATCACCTGGGGAATATGTTCTACTGTGGATTCTAAGTCTAGAGAGGGGCTGAGAGTCTTCATTTGTATGCCCAAGGGATACCAATGCTGCTGGTCCATAGATCACACCTTAAGAAATGATACTATAAGGCACTTGGATTTGGGTTATTTGTTAGTTACAGTAAAAAAGCATTTTAAGGAATACCATTTTCCAAATAATTTTATTGAAGATCTGTCTCTCACTCCACACCCTGCTTCAGGGACATACCTCTATGAACATAAAGGAAATTGGTGCAAACATAGAGTCTGCTTTACAGAGACTTTGTTGGACTGTAGAAAAGCATTTCTACTCTAGCCAGTACTGCCCAATAGATCTTTATAACAACGTAAATGTGTATCTGCATTATCCAATACTATAGCCACCAGCCCCGTGTGGCTATTGGACACCTGAAATATGGCTAGTGTATGTAAATGAGAAACTGAATTTTTACCCATATCTAATTATAATAATTTAAATTTGCAACTAAAAAGATGCATGTGGCTGGTGGCTGCCATATTGGAAAGCACAGGTCTACACCAACAGATAACTGGCTTGACCGTAGCAAGGAATCCTTACTGGGCAGTATTTATCCACAGTATTTGATTATGTCACATAATATTTATAAGGAATTATATCCTGAGTTAAATTGTCTAGCAATAAATATAAATAGGATTTTCTGAAATTTTGGTTCTCTAGACAGATTTATACATGCCAAAACTGTACATGTTTTCTTAAATCTCAGCCTATATTTTATAGTCTAACTAGTGTTTCTTGGGCTTTATGGAAATACATTATAAAATATATAAAACTACTTATGAAAACATAATAATATGGTAGGCAATATACTAATAAATATGTAAATGTATAGACTTCATAAATCCTAGAGACTTACTATTAAAAATTACCAAGAAGGGGCGCCTGGGTGGCTCAGTCAGTAAGCATCTGACTTCAGCTGAGGTCATGATCTCGTGGTTTGTGGGTTCGAGCCCCACGTCGGGCTCTGTGCTGGAAGCTCAGAGCCTGGAGCCTGCTTCGGATTCTGTGTCTCCCTCTTTCTGGCCCTCCCCTGCTCACACTTGTCTCTCTCTCTCAGAAATAAACATTAAAAAAATTTAAAAAAATTACCAAGAGGGCTAAACTATTTAATAAGCTAGGTTCTCAGGCCCAATTTCCTACACTTCATAATGACTTGCTTATATGCAATTCTCAAATAAGAAATACAACTAATGAAAGGAGGTAAAATATTAATGTGAATTTACAAATTACAAAAGAATCCTCAGTGGTGTTAAAATATCCATGTTATACATGCAAATACAATACAATCACATGATTTAAGCTGTCAATAAAACCTATATATTTGATTTAAGGAGGGCTACCAGTATGAATTAGAGAAACCGAATTTTTAATGCACTTTTTACTTTCAAATGCATGCCATTTTGTAACTAAAATCACACTGATAAATACCAAAATTAATTTATTTCCTTATTCAAACTGTTGGCCTGAAAATCTCAGCAAAATGGTTTTAATGACTAGATTATAGAGTTTTGATTTTAGCTCACAAATTGTTTATGTACAACTAGATGTTCCAGGAAGGCTGAAGTATACTTACATATGTAGATATTTTAACCCCCTTGTATAGGTTTTTGTTTCATTTCCTCTGTTACCAAAGTGATCGATGAAGGTGGTGTTTACACAGCAGGTGTTTATTAAAACTATCACAAAATGGTGATTTAGTGCAATTTAAATCCAACTAGGTGCTTCCAGTGAATATCCAGGGTCGAAAATGAGTGTGTTGCTTTAACTTGAACCAGAAGCATGGAGGCAGGTTTAGGACACATAAAAATGTCTTTACTGAATTATTTATAAATTAATAATACTACATAAGGAATACATTATCTACTAAATAATCATTTTGACCTTGTACACTTTGGGACATTTAAATATCATTTTATATATGAATAACAAATTATATTTATCGTGTGTCAGACAATAGATGTGTTACTATAATTAATCCTAATGATGCAGGAACTGATCTTAGCCCCAATTTACAGATGGGGAAACAAAAGTATACCTGGGTCAAAGGGCAAACAAGGGGAGGTGGGAAACTGCGACTCAGGTCGTTTGGCCCTCGGGCCTACTTTGCCATCATGCTGTACTGTCCGCACTGATGTTATTTTTTTAGAGCTGATTTTCATACCTATTCCTCATTTCATTTATATCAGTAATTATCAGGATATAAAAACAGAAGGTAAAAAAAGGTCATTTAGTGGGTTTTTATAGCGATTGTCATCAATGGATAATTTTGTTCTTTGTTCTCACCAAAATGAAAAGTACGGTTGTTACTATTGAGACAAATGCTCTTAGCATAACGTTTACATTAATGGTAGAAACCACAATACACTGAGACCCGATTTTCCTCACACATATGGTGACAAGGTAAAATAAATGACCAGATATTTTAAATATTTATAATGTTTCACTAAATGTAAGAATCAGAGCATGATATATCCTAGGCAAAGCAAAACCGACAAAAAGAACCCCACCCTGCTTTAAAATAGGAAAGTGATATTGATTTTTTTAAAGGAAAGTTTCAGTAATGCATATACAAACATAAGTAAAGGCTTCTGTTGTATGGCAGTAATGAATGGGCCATATGAAGCACATTAGTAGTTTTCAGCTCTCAAGGTTTGGGACATTTATCAACGCTCAATAATGAATACCGTGTGAAATACAAGGTTCAAAACCGAGAATCCAGTAAAAGCAACGACCTCAAATGTGTCCAACTTTCACCATCACTGTTACATGGATACCACCACCTTTCCCACCCCTGCGACCACCACCGCTGTTGGCCAGTTCCCACTCTGAATTTCTGAAAGTGTAGTATGTGCATCTGTGCAGTGGCACCCCTGCGCCCCCCTGACTCAATAAATACATCCTCTTTCCTCCAAGTCCTAACCATCCCTTAAAAAAATCCGGCTGCAAAGGCTGACAGTGGACACTGGTCTTCGAGCTACTACCAGTAGAGTAGTTTCCATTGGAGAATGAAGAGAGGCAAAGGTCTAACCAAATCATATAAAGAGGCTTTCCTCGCCCCTAAAACCAATGCGTCCATCCTCCTCTCTACGGCACCACCACTCCCACCAACTGGTAGGCTGACATGTCTCTTGGGCCAGAAGAGAAAGCAAGAACAGGTCATGTACATTTATCAAAAGCTCCCACTAAGCCTGAAAGCGCCCTGCAGCTTGTATTACAGCTTGTATTACAGCCTGCAACCCGGTCTTGGAGGCCCCAGTGTTTACTCTGCGACCTCACAATAAGTATCTCAGAAAGAATTCACCTGCGAAGTTCCCCTTCCAACGGCTAGAAATAAAAATAAATTGTCAACCCTCCCTCAAAATTAAATGCGTATGAATATTTATTTGTTCACTGAATGGAATGTGGGAAATAGCAGTGTGCCTAAAAAGGATTCTGTGAAACAAAAATGAACCACTGTTTCCAAAGTCCTAATCTATTTTTCTCCTCTGTCCATATAACTCAACAGCAGTTTAATTACTGACATTCTTCAACTATCCAGAGCAAGATTAAAGTTCAAAATGCAAACAAATTCATTTGCATTTTGAAAGCATAAATTCAAAATAGTAACAGTAACACAATAAAGAAACTGCATGGCTGGATGAAAAGATTCGTGTGGCAAATACATTATGGCAACCCTCAATTCAATCTTCCTGATTAAATACTTACAAAGTAGATGAAGACACTCGCAGATGTCATCACAAACCAAGGACTACTATTAAATACAATGATTGAAAGATTGTTTAAATTATCCCTAGTAAGAATGAGAAATGTTGACACTCAGAGATCACATTCATTTCTATGGCAATAGAAGCCTACTCAAATTCAAAAATTGTGTCACTAAAGAACATCTGGCACGGTGCCTGGCATATACAAGACACATGACAAATATTTCGTGAATGACTAAGTGGTATCATTGAATTATCAATCAAATATAAGACATAATACAAAAAACAGGAACACTTTCCCAATCTGAAATATCAGAATTCAGATTATTAAAATGTCAATTTCCATAAAAGCTGCTCCTGTTAAGGATGTCTATTAACCTAATTTGAACCATTTTTTAGTCCTAAATCACAAAGACATCATTTTTCCTTTTGTCAGCTCCGGCACACTGTTTCGCAAACATGGCCAGCACCCTCCTGCCTCAGGAATTTTCCATTTGTTTGCCTTTGCCCCAGCTACCTGCATGGCTTATTTCCTCCCTTCATTTAGGGCTCTGCTTAAATATTACATCATCAGAGAGGCCTTCCCTGAGTGCATACATACCATAACACACACAATGATGTTTCCTTCTCTAAATCTATAGCCTGCTTTCCTTCCCTTTTAGTCATTTCTCACCAACTGATACATTATTCGTATTCTTTAACTAACTGTCTCCTCCCATGAAGACTGCAAGCTTAATAAGAGGGAGTTAGTCTGCTTTGTTCACTTAGATTTCCCCAGTATCTAAAACAGTGCTGGGAATATAGTAGATAAGAATTGTTAGTGAGATGGATGAATGAATGACTAAACTTAATTTTCTAATTATCATTGTTTATCTTTGTGAAAAAGCATTCTTCCAAAAAATCCTATTCTCTACTCTCATTTCTAAAAATTCCAGAGATTGGGCTTTCCTATTTGTAATTTAAACTATAAGAGTCATATACTTGTTATTACTTGAAAAAGGACTATCCATATTTTAAATGCACATCATCTACACAAAAACAAATTGTGATGGTCAGTCATATCCATATTTGAAAAGGACTATCCATATTTTAACTGCACATTATCTACACAAAAAAAATTGTGATGGTCAGTCATATCCATTTCAACCTGACCAGATTGCTGTATGTTAATTACTGCTGCTTATTAGGCCAGTGATTAGTTGTCAGTACGCACACGTTGTCCCTCTTGTTTCTTCTTTCACAAAAATCTTGCAATTCCACTAGTCACCCGTGTGAGATAATATTACCATTGAAGGATTAAATTAGACATCACCAGCATTGTTTATGGAGCTTCTAAGAAAATAGTTCAATTGTTTGTCCCATCCCTTGATAGAAAAATAGGGACAAAAGATATTAAAAATAGTGGTCTACAAAGAAGGAGTATGGATTTATACTATTCCGTAATTGTGCCAAGAAGATCAGTTCTTGTCAAACTTTAATGTGCTTAGGAATCACTTGGGATCTTGTTAAATGGCAGATTCTGATTCCATAGATCAGACGGAGGACTAATTCTGCATTTTTAATAAATTCTCAGGGAATGTTGCTCCTGCTAGTTCTTGAACCACCTCCATCTCTAAGGAATTCTCATTGTAACATTGTTAGAAGAATTTAAAAATGAATTAACAAAATGGTGATATAAAATCACATATAAGAGTCTGAGATATTGCATCGTTAAAACGCTCACTACAACACATTTATCTGACAAACTAGAACTACCTGGAAAAATTAATTCATTTGTTCATCCATTCATTCCTATATTCACATATGCAATAGGTCAGCTACTTCACTTGGGAGAAAACCCACTATTTGTCAGCATCTCCTTTGCTCTGTTCACTTACAAAGGCCATCTCATTTCAAGACTGGAACATACACTCGGGGGAAAAGAGATGAACCAGATTTGTGAGACATATTTTTCTCTCCAAAGTGTTGATGGTGATTCACGACTGTTTGCCATGTTAGGGCTTGCGTTTTCACCCACATACTATTCAGATCTCTCCTCCTGCTGATGTAAACCAGGATGTAACTTCACCTGGCCTCCTTCCTGACTTGCTTTCATTTTCTTCCTTCACCACCACCAAGGCTTTACTTTCCCCCTGCGTGTCCTAACCACAATTATCAGAGAAGCTGATGGAACTTGCTGTGCTTATCTTGATGAGTCCTTGTAGAAATGTCAGGAAATCTCTTTTTCTCTCTGCAGGTTGCATTTTTCAATCAAATTAATTAGTTTATTCATAAAGAAGAAGATTTGCTGTTGTCCTTATGCCAGTTGTCTTCTCACGCTTCCACAGTTGGAAATTTTGCCTTTTTCTTCTCTCTCCCTCACCTCCCACCATCCGAAGGGTATTCTCCAGCATAAAAGGAATCCAAACAAAAATGATTTCACCTCCTGTCCATAAGGTTGTCAACTTGAGGATGGCAACAGGCACTGTCCTGTTTTCATTATTTTATTTTAACTATGCAATCAGGGGCACTTAGTTCTTTCCAATTTCATAAATAAAGATTTTTAATTGACTGATAGCAGCATACGTTAGTGCCAAGGCTACCTTATCAAACTTCTTTACTGCATTAGCTTCAACATCAGCTCACATCTATGAAGGTATCAGAATTGTAGTGGAAAGAAATTTATAGAATTTAAGAATCCAATGGAAATGGAGTAATAAGAGGAAAAAAGGAGGGAGAAGCATCTGCATGTTTATGTTTTTTACTGGCATTTCTTTATAAAGCGCACTTCTAAATATTTACGTTGCAAAATTTTAACTTCAAATGTAATTTCAATTACCTTGAACAAACTCCCTCACCCCCAGAGAACACACCCAAGATCACAGCTTTTGGGGGAAAAAAATCAAAGAGGCAATTAGAACAAGCTGGGGGAAAAAAAGTGAAAAATATATAGGAAGCAAATTATTAACCATTATGGTAGAGTTAAAATAATTAGCCTATGGCTAGTCATCTTATTTACAATGATGATCAGTCTTTGCATTTTGTAATTATTTTGCATTCACGATCTACTTTTTCATACTCTATGTCAGCTGATATCTTCTCGAGGTGTGTCAGGTTCATAGAAGTGCTGCTGTTTCAACAATCAGTAAGTGAGAATCACAGAGGGGAAGTATGCAACCCCAGTTCACATAAACAGGTGATTAAGAAAGTGAGACCTGGGGGCGCCTGGGTGGTTCAGTCAGTTAGGCATCCGACTTCGGCTCAGGTCATGATCTCGCGGTCCGTGGGTTCGAGCCCCACATGGGGCTCTGCGCTGACCGCTCAGAGCCTGGAGCCTGTTTCGGATTCTGGGTCTCCCTCTCTCTCTGACCCTCCCCCATTCATGCTCTGTCTCTGTCTCAAAAATAAATAAACACTAAAAAAAAAAAAAATTAAAAAAAAAAAAGAAAGTGAGACCTGGGGTGCTTGGGCAGCTCACTCCAGTGAGCCTCTGACTTCAGCTCAAGTCATGACCTCGTGGTTCACCAGTTTGGGCCCTGCATGGGGCTCTGTGCTGATAGCTCAGAGCCTGGAGCCTGCTTTGGATTCTGTGTCACCCTCTCTCTCTGCCTCTCTCTCTCTCTTAAAAATAAATAAACATTAAAAAAAAAAGAAAGAGAGGCCTTATCCCTTTGGCAAATCTGAATAGATTTATGGTTAGGTAGAAATAGGAGCATTTTGTTACCCCCATATATTTTTAAATTTCTTGTTTGATAACTATTAACAGTTTGTGGGATACATAGTACTTCCTAGATGCGACCTGTATATAGCTAACATTTATGTGTACAATGCAAGGATACCTATTTCCAAAGCAAAAAGGATCCTGACTAGGGCAACCGCTCAGTTGCTTAAGGGTCCGGCTCTTGATTTCAGGTCAGGTCATGATCTCACAGCTCCTGAGTTTGAGCACCGCACTGGGCTCTGCACTGACAGCATGGAGTCTGCTTGGGATTCTGTTGCCTTCACTCTCAGCCACTCCCCAGCTTGCTCTGTGTATCTTTCTTAAAATAAATTAAACTTAAAAAGAAAGGATCCTGACTGTTAAAAAGGCAAAAAAATAACAAAACTAAGTATAGCAGGAATAGTTTATAAATTAACTGTTGGGCTAAAATAACAGAATATACTCGTGGTATACCACAACTACCACCTGGCATAAGACCTGTCATTTTTTACTTGGGTTACTGCAGTGACCTTATAACTGCCCTTTCCTCTTCCAGTAGCATGACTGAGATGTTCTTTACCTGTCTCACCCCTACTTAAAACAGTCTGGTGGCTTTTTCTTGTCTGATAGGGAAAGATAGGATCAAATTGGCAGAGAGGGAAACGTTGGGACCTGAGGTCCCTTGGTGGGGAAAAACACAGATTTTTGGAACGGTGCTGGGAGCGTCACGGCAAACCCCCTTGGACATAAGGTTCCTCTTCAGAATGTAACAGACACCACCTACTCCCCCTCAGGTTCCCCTCAGTAATCTGACAATCAAAATACCTAACTAAAATAAGTAAAGCATAAAGCTTATGCTATAAGAGGGACAGCATGACCCTAGTCTGATTCCTCACACAATGGAATGGAGCCAATCATGAATGGAGGACCCAGCATGTAGAGTTATGAAGCCAGGGAGGGTAGAACCTGAGAAGGAACAAGGGAGAAGGGAAAGAGGGGGCAACCAGAACCTTATAAAACAAAGACCCTTGCCTATAGTGGGGGGTATTCACTTTTAAATGCCCCGTCTCTGCAAAGAGAGCTTTCATACTATTCTCACTTTCTGATCCCATACTCCAATAAACTTTGCCTGCTGTTCATTTTGTGTCCACCTCTTCATTCTTCCAAGCGGTGAGACGATGAATTCTAGGTACGGAGGTAAAAAAAAAAAATCCTGGAACACGTGCACTTCCACTAGAACTCCAAAGCCCTTTTCTCTTACCCTAACACCACCATACAAGAGGGGACCCTTACCTCTCTTTTAACCCTGTCTCATACCTCCACTACCTAACCTTCCCTCCTGCAACTTTCCACTCATGCTGATCCTCGCTCCCTCTAACAAGGGTTGTTCCTATTTTAGTGCCTTTGCATTGGCTGTTCCCTCTGCCTGAAATGTTACTCTCCTGGTTAACAAACGGTAGTTCCTTCTTGTCATTCAAATTCAAATTAAATGGTTAACACCCCAGAAATAACATTCTTGGATCACAAACACTAAGTAACAGCTAGGAGTAAGTTTTCTGAGGAGATTAAAAGGTGCTGTGATACGGAGATGCTTCTCCCGCCTTTCATCCTCTGGGGTTCATTTTTTTTTAAAAAAATTTAATGTTGATTCATTTTTTTTTGAGAAAGAGAGATAAAGAGAAAGCATACACAAGCAGGGGAGGGTCAGAGAAAGAGGGAGAGAGAGAAAGAATCCCAAGCAGGCTCTGTCCTGCCAGTACAGAACCCAATGTGGGCTCAAACTCATGAAATGTAAGATCATGGCCTGAGCCAAAACCAAGAGTCAGACATTTAACCAAGCATTCAGGCACCTTTCTCTTGGGTTCTTTCTTTCTTTCTTTTTTTTAAAGAATTTTTAAGGGGCGCCTGGGTGGCGCAGTCGGTTAAGCGTCTGACTTCAGCCAGGTCACGATCTCGCGGTCCGTGGGTTCGAGCCCCGCGTCGGGCTCTGGGCTGATGGCTCAGAGCCTGGAGCCTGTTTCCGATTCTGTGTTTCCCTCTCTCTCTGCCCCTCCCCCGTTCATGCTCTGTCTCTCTCTGTCCCAAAAATAAATAAACGTTGAAAAAAAAAATTAAAAAAAAAAAAAAGAATTTTTAAAAGTTTACTTATTTATTTTGAGAGAGATTAAGTGCAAGTGAGGGAGGGGCAGACAGAGAGGGACAGAGAAAACCAGAGTCAGGCTCCGTGCACTGTCAGCATGGAGCCTTATGTGGGGCTTGATCTCATGAACCATGAGATCATGACCTGAGCTGAATTCAAGAGTCTGCAGTTTAACCAACTGAGCCACTCAGGCGTCCCTCTTGGGTTCTTGTTTTAACAACCTCTCTGGAGCTAAAGGAGATCTGGGACTTAAACTCTTATGACCAACACTTTGTCCCTAATGCCTGGAAATGTATCTGATATCTTGAGGTACTCCATTAATATTTGTTAATACTTATGTTTGTGTGTGTATGTGTAGAGTTTCATGTATGTGTGTGTGTGTGTGTATAATTATAGTACATATATAAATATATACATAATATATAGTTGTAAGCTTATTTGTATTCCCAGTTAGTTTTTTTGTTGTTTTGTTTTTTACATTTATTAAAAGATAGCAACTTCAGAATCCTAGCATGGCTTCGGTTATATCTTATATGCCCAGACAAACTTTAATTATCATTCCTCTCATCACAAAATCTATGCTTAGGCAGGGATGACAACTTGGGATGGGGTCTATCCACACTCTGTCTATGGGAGGGAGAGATGAGAAATGTAGACTGATCCATTTTTGTTTGCTAGCAATTTATCATGCCTTCCTACTTCAGAGGATGCAGAGGTTTGGAAAGAATAGGTGATGCTCCCTATGAAGCTCATCATCAACAAAGCTCATGAGAATAGAAAGTGAATGGGTAGCAATCTATAAAAGCATGAAATAAAACCTAGAATTATTATTATTTTTTTAAATACTGATGATATCCTATTGTCATAATTAGCTCTTTGGTTCCTTCAAAAAAATCTATTAAGAATCAGGTCCAGCACGGTTTGCATAATGGCTTATCTCAATTAGATTTTAATAGGTTTTATGCATGAATACACACAAAGTTAGGGAAAGTGATATGGAAGACTTACTTTTACAACCTTACAAAAGATTTCTGGATTTGCTTTGCAAAATCATACTTTGTGTATGGGTATTTCAATAAACTGTCCAGAAATGACTGTGTGCTACAGGTGGTTCCATATTAGTGTCTCATTTTCAAAACTTTATGTTTTAGCAAAAACTATGCCAGCTAAGAGGCTGCCCTTGCCTTCCTAATAATCATTCCAAGTGCTTAAACACATACCAAAGTGCCCAAATCTTCCCTCAGGACAAACGTTCTTTTTAAGTTTATTTATTTATAGAGAGAGAGAAAGAGAGAGAGAGTGCACAAGCGAGCAGGGGAGAGGCAGGGAGGGAGGGAGAGAGACAGAGAAAGAGAGGGGGTGGGGGACCCCAAGCAGGCTCCACAGCGTGGAGCCTGATGTGGGGCTTGGACTCACGAACCTATGAAATCATGACCTGAGCCAAAATCAGGAGTCAGACGCTTAACTGACTGAGCCACCCAGGGACCCCAGGACAAACTGGTGTTTTATGTCAATCTTAGCTAAGGACTGATGTTGTTATTTTAGCTTTTCCATCCTCCAGCAGGATGGGGGTAAAGAAATTACACACATACACACATATGTATGTATGCATGTTTGTGCATGTGTATGTGTGTAAATATGGGCATGTGCACTATCATCCACGTATGTGTATCTATGCTATTATCTATCATCTAATAGTAGATATCCCTTCAAGACAGGCATTTTTTAAAGTAACCTTGCTTTTAAAACTGACTACAAATTTGGGATTTTAAGTTGAATTCACCTTTTCTTGTAACTCAGTCTCAAAGGTAATTAATTGATTAGCATGAACACTTCATGCCATATTGTCAGTCTTACCTAAAAAAAGGGATTGGTGGGGCACCTGGGTGGCTCAGGGAGTTACGCATCCAACTTTGCTTGGGTCACGATCTCATCGTTCATGAATTAGAGCCTGCATTGGGCTCTGTGCTGTCAGCTCAGAGCCTGGAGCCTGCTTTGGATTCTGTCTCCTGCTCTCGCTGCACCTCCTCCGCTCGCACTCTGTCTCTCTCTGACTCTCAAAAATAAATAAACGTTAAAAAAATTTTAAAAAGGGATTGAGGGTTTGAGGGGGGCACTTAGCCTCCAGGAGGGAATGGGAAAAGAGAACATAGGAAGGAGAAGACAGCGGTTCTACCATAGGATTTTAAAGACAAGCAAATTTTATCTGAGGTTACGTTAAGTTGCACAGATCAGTGAAAATAGGAAGTTGCTACCTGAAAAATGTTGAGACACGACCATAAGTAAGAGAGGTTCTGTATCTTATAATTTATGATAATAAATGGGGGGAATAAATGAGGCAACCCTTGGGCATGGATATGAGACTGACTCAATTGTTAGAATATGGCTGTTGTAACTCTAACTTCTAGGGTTAGTGGCAATCATCAAAATGGGCACATCAGGGGAAAACGTCAGTATGTATAGAGACTCATATCTCCTGGTTTGGAATACCAATATTTGTGAAAATTCTATCCTGCATATGCCTTATTTATTCTTTCAAAAGACAGGAGTTTAAAAATGTGTTTTCCCCCTCCCTATTGTCACACTATAATTTAGTACTGAAATAGCAATCTTCCCAGCATATCTAATGAGCTTCTTTGGTCCTAGTTTAAAGCTTTTAATCTTCATAAATAATAGCTAAGTAAACTTAAGGCGCTTGGACAATTTCTTTAGCTTAATGTATTCAAATCCACAGTTGGCACTTCATTTCTTTTCATTTAAAAATAAATCTATCTTGTCTCGATAGGCTCTACATGAATACACACACCTAACAATATAAATCAAAGCAACACATCCAGAATGATGAGATCTACTTGTTACCTTTATAAGAAATATGCCATTTTCACAAAATATCTCAAAAATTCTTTTTTGATAAAGTCAGTATGTATTCTTAAAATAATTCACTACCATATAGTACTTGCACAAGGATTTCCAAACATAGATTAGAAGTAATTTTTTTCAAGAGGATTTCCATAAACACATGAGAAACTAATATTTTGAGAGCTTTTCCTTCAGAAGAGAAGTTTCCTGTCAACTGTGCCTAACAGATGATTTTATGTGCATGGTTTCCTGTTTACATTTCTGTTGCCTTCCATGGTCACATTTTAATTTTTGGAAAAAACTTCGAAAATATTAACTGTGACAACAATTTTGGCAACTTTGAGAGCAGAGTTCTGTAGATAATGGTTCTTCTATCCAACCTCTCCACATCAATCACAAAAGTGAGAAACAAAATATAACAGACATGAAAATACAATCTGAACATGCCCTCAAAAAGAGCTACATGTTCTAGGAGCAAACTGAGAATCCCAACTTAAATGAGAAACTGTATCAAAGTAATCATACAAGCCCAAAACTCACTATTTTTAGGAATTAAAAACAAAGACTTACTTGCTCTGTTTTTCCATGCTAGCTACCCTGAGGCATTCCCATCTTGAATTTAGGAGATTCATTTGTTCTTGTACTTCGGTTTCTTCATCTTCTGATAATTTCCCTGTTCCTATCAGTTGACTTCCCAGTTGGAGAACATTACCAACTCGTCCCTGATGAGATGTCAAATCCATCATGTACCCCTGACAGGAAAAGAAGGTGACAAAGTGGGCCTTTAGGTAAATCATTACGGTTTTGAAATTTATTATTTTTTTTGCAATTGTCAATTTGTAGCCCATGTAAATTATATTCCAACGTTTATTTATTTTTTTTGGGACAGAGAGAGACAGAGCATGAACGGGGGAGGGGCAGAGAGAGAGGGAGACACAGAATCGGAAACAGGCTCCAGGCTCTGAGCCGTCAGCACAGAGCCCGACGCGGGGCTCGAACTCACGGACCGCGAGATCGTGACCTGGCTGAAGTCGGACGCTTAACCGACTGCGCCACCCAGGCGCCCCCATGTAAATTATATTCCAGTAAAAGGATGTGAATTTTTATTTAAGAAAACCCAATAGCGTTTTAAATATGAATTAAGGGCAACTAGTAGCCTACGTCGCCTTCCACAGAAGCAGATCCTGAGATAAGGATCTGTATGCAAGTGATGTGCTAAGTAAAAGCTCCCAGAAAGACATGCAAAGGAGCCAAAGTAGCAGAAAATAGGACAGCAAAGGGGCGGAAAGCAAGTTAAGTGTGTCACTTCAAGAAAAGTCTCCCACGGAAGGCGGTGTAGCCTGATACCACATGGGTCCTCCAGAGTGACTGTTATAACTCAGCATCGCTTTGACCCAAGAGAAGGGAGCTGGGCTCTCATATCCCTGGCATGAGTCACTGGCAAAATGAGATCTCGGCAACTTCAAGTGTCATTCTGCAAGACAGAACTTTAAATGCAGGCTGTTGGAATCCCACGCCCATCAACACTGATTTGTTTCCATCGCAAAATAAAAGCTAAATTACCAAAGTACAAGGATCTCACAGAGTAACTGAGATAAAAAGAGGGACTTGTCATTATGACAAGTCATGTGCTTGGTTTCATCCATCAACGTTTTGCTTTACCTCGTGAGTATGAAATTGTTCTTTCACTTCTTCTACATCATTAGAAATCTCTCCTTGGGCTTGCAATGCGTCCTCAGCAGAAAGAAGCCATGAGAGTACTTCTTCTAAAGCTGTTTGGTAACTGTCCAGGGTTACCTCAGTCTCCATTGATGAACGGCCAATATCATCAGGAGTTTCCAAGTGCTGCACAATAAAATAAATTGGGTGTTATACAATGAGTATCTTTGCAGACTGTTCCAGTACATTACATGATAAATCGAATGAAATATTTAAAATGCTAGAAATGTCCACTTGCATTACCAGAGACATGAACAGCAGACACATACAATACCAAGTCTGCATTTTAACATCTCACAAACATACACACAAATTCTCAAATGGCAGTTGAAATCCACTTCAAATTAGTATTTCATTAAAGCTTTTCTGGATTATAGTAAAAATGAATTAATACATCATCTCTTCATGCTGTATTTTAAATGCTACCAATTTTCAGCCATAGGTAACTTTTTCATTTTATATTTTCAATCATTTATACATAAACATTATTGGTATTATATTTACATACTTTTGCAATGGCATTAAAGGAAACATCTCTTCCCAAGAGAAGGGAATGAACTATTTCTGAAAATTTAAAGAGCAATAAAGTTATCGGGTTGAAACTAAATGAGGGAAACAGATGAAATTTAAACAGAAATACCTCATTCACACAACTGAAATTTCTAACAGTATGATGACTTCTATAAATTAAGCTTTTATTGCCAGAAGGCCATGGTTTCAGTAGGAAGGCATTATCTTAGAAGATGTAAAATATGAAGCATTTGCTTCCACATTCTTTTAAAAATGTTAATTTATTTTTCAAAGAGAGAGTGCATGAGTGGAGGGGGACAGAGGATCTGAAGCAGGCTCTATGTTGACAGCAGAGAGCCCGCTGGGAGGCTTGAATTCATGAAGTGTGAGATCATGACGGGAGCCAAAGTCAGAGGCTCAACCTACTGAGCTACCCAGGTGCCCCTGCTTCCATATTTAATTAGTAGGATGTTAAGTAAGATTCCCAACAGTTGTCTTGAAACTCTGAATTTCTTAATAAAGCTGAGAACAACAGGTACATAGTCCATAATTCTAACGAGAAGATCCAGGCCACCTATGAAGGCACTGCTAAGAAGGAACCAGAAGACTGGCCCCACCACTTTCAGTCCATTACCTAGCTGAAGGTATAGAAGAAGAAGGACAGTGACTGGAGAAAACTGATGGGGAAAGATTCTTTTGGAGTAGTGGGAGTACTAGGCATGTCCATACCTCCTCCCCACCTCAAGCTAAGCAATGGAGACTTTAAAAGACTCACCTGTATATAACAGGTTAGTTTCCAGGATGGAACACTGACCTCTAAACCTGGTTGGGTGTTAGCAGGGATTCAGAAGCAATGGGACCAGTACTACCAAGTACCAGGAGACAACTCTTGGGGTAACTAATGTGTCCGCTGCTTTAATACTAGGGCAATTGCCAATGGTAAGAATCCGAGTAAATAAGAAAATGTGCATGAATTTTTATTTGGGGAAAGTACACTCATGGTACATTGCTGGGCTTCAAATATCTTAAGAAAGATGGCATTCAAGAGGGTTTCCTGCTGAAGTAGGGGATACAAACAAAGTGTTGACACAGTGAACCAGAGCAAAAATATTGAAGAAGTGTTTAGAGAGGAATCTTCTGTATACTCCAAAGACACTAAGCAAACACCAGGCCCCAACAAACAGGGTTCTGCAAAGGAAACAAGAGGCAGCATAGAACAAGCAGAAGCTACTTGGGAGACTGCATGATCTTGTCTAGAAAAAAAATCCCCCCTTTTGATGGCTTTCCTCTGACAGGTCTGCCTTGAATTTCTAGTCCCTGTCAATGCTGGGCCTTATCCCACGGAGCTGCCAGCACCAACTTAATTGTGCTCTTCCAATAAATGCTCCTATTTTGAAACTTTATTATTAAAAATTTCTTCAACTATTAAGTCCTCTAAGATGGAGAGACATTGGGGGAGGGCTTTGTGTGATATTTCCATCAAATGATGCATTCTTCATGTGTTTCTAGAGAACTGGCAGAAATATGTCATCCTGATAGGTCAAGATCACCCAACTCTAGCATCTCGAATAGCAAAAGGACCCTGAGCACAAGTCAAGGCAAATTTCTGAAGGTCTTACGGGTTTGAACAAGTTCCATGGTGTATCCTTTCTCTCCATCCCTAATTACTATTAATAACAGATATCAAAGTCAGCATTAAGAGGAGAAAAGTCACACAAAGGTAGCCTGGGAGATGTATGTAGTCAAGAGCAGCTTCATAGTTGTGCAACCTGAGCAGTGGTACAGTGCCGCAAGGCCCAGAAACATACCTTGCTTGTTTTAACTGTTTCCTGACACTGCCCTTAATAATGTTGTCTTTGAACGTGGGTAATGGAAGTGAAGTCCAATAAGGTGACAAAGGAAATGTGCAGGGGAATTAAGTATAATATGTGTGTTGACCCCCATTTGCATATAGTGTTACTGATGTGCCATGAGCATAAAATTCGGGTGGACACACACTATGCGGGGATGGAGCAACACTCAAGCCCGTCCAAGGGAAGTATGTCTACGAACGACCGATGGCACTAACAGCCCCAAGAACTCGTGCTTTCTGTTTGAACCAGAACTTGCTTCAAATGCAGAAAGAAGGCAATTCTAAGAAAACAAGAATGACCACAGAGCCCTTGGATATCCCTTCTTACTTGTATTTCGTTCCCATATTAGCCAACCATTTAGGCTGAAATTGAGGACACAAAAAGAAAGGGAAAGGGCAACCCCGGGTTCCTTGTCCTTTCAATCCTGCCTTACTCATCAGAATGATGAAAGTACAGAATAGGAGTAGAACATGCACCTATCAAGAAGTGAAATAAAAACAGCTAAGTTAGTTGTGCAATGTTTCCACATTAAGAATGAAATACATAGGCATGCACAAGCTACAAAATACAAATTGTATAGTGCCGGTGATTCTGCAGGAGTTAAATGGTCTTATATTTACATTTACAACCGCAATTGCACAATGTAACAATGAGCAATAAAACCCATGCTAATACTTTAAAATTTTAATTTTCTTTGTTCAGTATGAAGTTAAACAGCAAATAAAAAACACAATGGCAAGTCAAGAAAGAGAGACCATGGAATAAAGGAAAACAGCTTTATAGTTTAATTTTAACAGCACTTTCCTTCCTGCTCTTTGAACAAGGGGCCCTGTATTTCATTTTTCACTGTACTGCACATTGTGTGGCCAGCGCTGTGTGTAGGTGAAAAAAAATACAATTCAATTCTGAATATTTTGGCTTCTCTTGGCTACAGGTGAGAGGAGACGGTGCTTTATTATCATGTACGCTAGAGCGTGGTTGTAAAACCCAAGGGCTGTGGAGGCAGTGTTTGAATCTTGACTCTGGTCTGAGGTCTTATCACCCTGGGAAGGTTACTTAGCTCTATCATTAGCCTTAGTTTCCTCCTAAGTAAAACAGGAGCAGTGATACTTTCCTAATAAGATTGTGGTAAAAATTAAAGAACAGTATATCAAGTGTTTAGCAGAAT
Organism: Leopardus geoffroyi; assembly: GCF_018350155.1. Taxonomy (NCBI): domain Eukaryota; kingdom Metazoa; phylum Chordata; class Mammalia; order Carnivora; family Felidae; genus Leopardus; species Leopardus geoffroyi. The sequence continues at coordinate 28,251,217 of NC_059343.1, forward strand.
GCCTGATCTTCTGTAAGAACCCAAGAAAGTGCATGATAACTGCAATTATTATGGGATTCTTATATGCATAAGAACCATTATGAAACTCAACCTACTCCACTGTTATCATCTTAAGTCACTGTCCAGATTTCAAAAGCCAAAAAATTATTGTGGAAAAAATGATCCGAAAAACTTCTAAGAGTAAGCATCAATTACATTAAACCTTTATGAAACGTGAACCTTAACCTAGCTCCTACATCAAAGTTCTAAAAATCATTAATGATCTTGATTTCAAATGTATCTTCTCAAAATGATAAATTATAAACAACACTATTACTCAAGTAACCCAATACATTTTACCAGTGTACAATTTGGATTACAAAAGTAAACATCCCCACTGATAGATAAGTAGGTAAAGAAGATGTGACATATATACACAATGGAATATCACTCAGGCGTAAAAGAGGCGGAAATCTTGTCACCTGTGACAACTCAGATGGACCCAGAGGGCATTATGCTAAGGGAAATAAGTCAGACAGAGAAAGACAAATACCTTATGATTTCACTTCTATGTGGAATCTTTTTTGAAAAGCAAAACAAACAAACAGCAAAACAGAAACAGACTCGTAAATACAGAAAACAAGCTGGTGGTTGTCAGAGGGGAAGCAGGGAGATGGGTACAAACTTCCAGTTATAAAACGCTTAAGTCATGGGGATGTGAAGTATACCACAGGGAATACAGTCAATAGTATTGTAATAACTCTGGTGATAGATGGTAACTAGACTTATTACAGCAATCATTTCATAATGTACATAAATGTCAAATCACTAGTTGTACACCTGAAACTAGTAAAATATTGTATGCCAACTACACTTCAATAGAAATAAAGTAAACACTTCATGATTTATTGATATTTACAGAAGCTTGAAATTTTGGAGACAATTTTAAAAGGCAAATCTTTATAGTCAAGGACACGAGGTCTAGTACTCATAAATTCCGAATCTCAAAGTTTTGTCTGAGGATGTTCATAAAACAAAAACTTTGCGAAGACAGCCTTATTAAAGCTAAACTCAAACATGAATAAGCTGCGTAAAATAAAAAATAACTCAATTCATTATTATTTGTATGCATAAAATCAACTCTACATACATAGATGATTATGGTCAAAATTGTCATCAGGGCTCTGAGTAATTCCTTCTTTGTCTAGACAACTATTTTTCAAATTTGTTAGTCATGATTCATCAATGATTCATGAAATCATTTTCGTGGGTCATGACCAGGAATATTTAATGGGTCATGACTAGGAATTACTTAAAATTAAATCAAATTAAATTAATAAAATAAATATTAGCCTGTGTCATTTATATTAAGGATTAATATTGCTTTCTGAACTTTTGTTTGAGATATACATATATATGTATCTATGTATATATGTGTACGTATATGTTCCGGGTCAAGAATAAAAAAGTTATTTTCCATAGGTCAGGAAAGAAAAATGGAAACAATTCTAGAATTTCAGCACAAGTAAACCCATGAAAGAAGAAATGTGCTTGAATTTTCACATTTGCACATTTTCAATAGAACCTTTGAAAGAAAATACATTCTTTATAAATCCATCTTTAACACTGGTGGTTCTGAAGCTCCTTGGGAGCTTCACAGGTGTAGTCCAAAATTAATCCATCTGTGTGGAAGACAGAGAGAAACCAACTAAAGAGGCAAGCCACTCCAGATAGGTAGGTGGCAAGGGAACTTGCATACAAGCCTTGTTTACATACAGACCTTAATGGAGTTCAGTCACATATACTGTCCAGATGGGCTCAACATTACATCACTCTCTCAGAGCTGCATCCTTGGGGCAGTTCTAGGAGTGGGGAAGGCAGGTGGAATCATTCCAAGGACACAGGCAGGGGTGAGGGGACCTCCAATTGCCACGGTCCAGCTCATGGATCAAGGAGTAGTCATGTCCTCTCAAAGACCTCCCCCAATGAACAGAGAACTTAGAAACAGATATATGTAGACAGGCTAATACTTTTGGTTCCAGCTCCCCAAAACATGTATTTATTGCTACAGTATTTCATATTTTACCTAAACTTGTGGCTAGTTCATACATATCATGGCAGCAAAGGAAATTTTCTAGGAAATTTGATCTTTGCTTTTTATAGAAGACATATGCATAAGAAAATGTTACCAATCATTTCATGACTTAAGATGCCAGTATCATCAAATGGAACTAATTTTTTTTTCCCTAGGCTTCAATCTTCTTTTAATTTCTATCTTTATCACAGTGGTTTATGTTTCTCTGCAGTAGACTGGGCAAAGAATGATTCAGGTGAGAGGTATAACGATGGACGGATGGAACAATTCTGGCTGTTTTCAAAATTAAGAACACTAAAATTGATTCAACATTCTCCACACATTTCAGAGGCGTAATGATTGTCCTTTTGCATGGAGACTTACAGATATTGTCACCTATGTTCCTTGAAGATGTTGCTATTCCATAAGGTGGAAGAGTATAGAAGAGGAAATGAAGTAATGAGGGAAGACAAATGAATGTATGTGTTAGTCCTGCAATGTCTAGGACAAATGTCTGGAAACGGATTTCCAGTGAGAGAAATTGTTGTAATAAAATATAGAGCAAGAGCCTTGACACTACTTCATTATGTAACTTTTTTTTAAACCCAGCTTACTCTCCATCTAATCTTGAGTAAGTTGTTTAACCTCTCTAAATCTCAGTTTCCCCATCTGTAAAACAAGGAGAATAAAAGTGTATCTCCATAGGACTGGTGAAAAGATTATATGAAATGATGCAAATAAAATGTTAAGCACATTCTAGTTTCCAAGAAATGTTCTACAACGCCTGTATTTGGGGACCAATGTTCATTGAAATGGCAAATGACTTTTATGAGGAAACACAGTTGAATGAGCTGTGTGTATTTTTAGAAGCACGATTTTGGCAATTCAAAGTGAGAGAAGTCATCAAATGGCTACATACAGGTAGTGAAACCAGCAATCCAGCAAACCACAAAGCTCTTAGAAAAATAGCTGGGACGTTTCCAGAGGGCACATCTATTACTGAGTACTTTTATATTTCTGTTGAAACCAGCCTATTTTGGCAACTTCCCCAAACGCCACCTTAAAATGTGATAGGACTGTTAACCTGGATAAAAACAGTTCTTTTGTTCTTGAATGTGTAAACACTTCAAGAACATTTGAAAATGTTATCACTTAGCTCCCTTAAATGTGTCCTACTTTTTTTACAGTCAAGTCAGTGCATGGATAGTGAATTTTTTGGTGTATTCTATAATCTTTTTATTGTTCAGTGAAAGATTACTGGAAAGCTAAAGGATTACAGAGGGATAACGAAGTGGTTCGTTTACTAAATAACAGAAGAACCATTCATAAGAACTAGGATTAGTATGTGGAAATATTCTTGCATCAGTTCCCCTGTGTTTCCTCAGAGATATAACATGTAAACCAGGGTATAATTCAAAGTATAAAAAATGATTGCAGAAGTGATTTATGACAAATTAATCCATCATGCAACACTGTACATGACATTCGATCTAATCATACGATCAAAGAGGTAATTTTTAATACTGCTTGGGCCTGAAATTCAGTTCAAAGTTAAACCCTAATGAGGAATTAGAAAAAAATTATGGTCTCCTGTTAGGGCAATATTAAAACAACAGTCACAACAACAACGACTACATCTATAAAAGCAGTAACAACAGCTGCCGTTATTTATTGGGCACTTAGTGTCAGTTAATTTGTTAAGCACTTAACGTGCACTGTATCATTTTTTACCACAACAAATCAGGATGACAGAGCATAGTAGGATGAGCGAATGGGAGCAGAAAAATTAAACAATATGCCAAAAATCACAAAGGTGATTTGCTGTTCTGTGACTTAAAACCAAGTTGTTTGGTTTACAAACACTTATCGTCACCACAATTTTATAAATCTCTATTAATGAAGAAAATGATTTCAGAGTCTGTGAAACAGCACTTTCACAAAATATCTTAATAAGACTTCTTAAAAATAAAATAAAAATGTATATTTATTTGTAAATGTGTTTAGTGATGGATGTTAAGTAGACTATTGCGAACATTTTACAATATCATGAATCATTATGTTGTATACAGGTGTTGTGCACCTGAAACATAATGCTATATTACAATTACATCTCAATGAAAATAAATAAAATTATTAGAGGAAGTTATAGCTCAGGCTCATAAAAAAAAAAAAAAAAAACAGTTACTGAACTAACATTCTAACCCAAATCTCCTAGTCACCTAAGAAGGATTTTAATTTCAAATAGCAACTGTATTGAAAGTTGTCTTATGTCAAGTATATAAGATGAGTCCATTAATTTTTTCTTTTTTTAATGTATGTGTATTTTGAGAGAGAACACACAAGCGTATGTGCAAGTGGGAAAGGGGAGCGGGAGGGGCTGAGAGACAGAGACCGGAGAGAGAGAATCTCGAGCAGTCTCCCTGACAACATGGGGCTCAATTTCCTGAACTGGGAGACCATGAACTGAACCGAAATCAAGCGTTGGATGCTTAACCCAGTGAGCCACCCAGGTTTCCCTAAGATGAGTCCATTTAAAGAAAGCTAACAGGAAAGGTCAATAAGATTATGGTTCAGCTAATAAATTGTGCCTTGAAAAATTTTATGTATCTATATTTTTTTTCTTTTCTTCACTTTCACAATTTCACAATCAATGGTTTTGAAACTACTAAGAAAATAATATCTGGAACCCACATTGCTAGTCGGAAATCAAATGTAAAGTCAAGAATAATGCTTGCAAGACTAAGACACTGCTGTAACACTGAAAAAGGGGACAACGCAAACGCAGACAGGAGTGGGACATAGCCGAGGTGATGGCACAGACTCTCTTTTATAAGACAGAGGAAGATGCACGAAAAGTAAGTAATGTAAATATTTTCTAAAGGAAGACATGTGCCAAATCTACTGTTTGGACTCTATACTTTCTATAATTCCTATCACATGCCTTTCATTTTTGTATCAGTTAAGTTGATTTTCTTCACTATTACAGAATGTCTTGCAGAAATGGTATATTGTGCTTAGAACACTCTGGTGAAGAAGACAAAAGAAGTCTATCATCATCTGTATACATATATGTTATATCTATGTGTATACTTCCATTTTTAAGGAAATATTTTCCCAAAACCTATTAAACAAAAGGTTATGGAGCCAAGTATTCATCTTGATACCCAGAAACAAGTGTCCACTGCAAAGACTGCTGGTCCTTCAATATCTGTCCTCCTCCACTTCTTATATAGGAGAAAATATAGATGAGCTATGGAGCCTGGCTATACAAACTATAGTTCCCAGCTTCCCTTGCATTTAGGTGTGACATGTGACCAAATACTGGCGAGAGGAACAGGATATGTGCAACCTCTTTGTGAAAAGTTAAGAAGAATCAAAATGTTCTCCCCTTTGTAGTTTCCTTCTTCCCACAGCCTGTAATACAGACATGACGGTGAACGATCCTTGATGAAGTCAGTATCCTAGGGGATGACAGAGTATCATGGCAAAGAAAATGCTGGTCCCTGGATGGGCAAAGCTTTCCTACAAAGCCTGGACTAGCAAAATACTGATAATTCTGAAAGAGAAATCAACTTGTTTCTTAGATAGTCCATTACTATGTTGTCTCTGTCACTCCCACAATGCCTATATCCTAATACATGAGCATGCCCTAAGTTTCTAGGAACTGAGATTTTATTATAAAGATAAATGTATTTCTAAGGGCTAATATGTGGTTTTAAAATAAACTTTCTACCATAAAATCATATGCCTCTCTGCTTAATATACTCTCCCTGTATGAAATGTATTCTCAATGAAGGTTCCAGTTCATTCTGTTTCATCATTTTTTCTTTCTTTTTTATTCTTTTATAGAGTGAGAGTGAGCATTAGCAGGGGGGAGGGACAAAGGGGGGAAAAGAGAGAGAGAGAGAGAGAGAGAGAGCATGTCAAGCAGGCTCCACGGTCAGCGCAGAGCCTGACATGGGGCTTGATCCCATGACTCTGGGATTATCATCATTTTTCAACCCATTTAACTTTTAAAAATATCTTTCCAGATTGATTTATATAAGTGACATATTACCTTGTGCAAATTTAAGATATAATTACCACTGTAGCTTTAGCTAACACCTCCATCATTTCACATAATTACCATTTCTTTTTCTGTACTGAAAACATTTATGATCTACTCTCTAACCAACTTTCAAGAAATATAACATAGTATACACTTCTAGACATTACACAAATCTCTGTATTCCTTTAAGGCAGGAACTCTGTCCCATACTTAACAGAAGATACAACATACAGATAACTAATAAATACTAATTGAATTTAATTGTTTTAGGTATCTAATTTTAATTTATTATTAAAACTCATTTGCTCTTCCAATTTATGGTCTTGTATAAAAGATGTTTCAACCAGTGATCATGTGTGGAAAATAAGTGTATCATGGCGTGAAGCATTCATGATTTTAAATATATATATTTTTCCCAACATTCCCTTTGACACATACCATGTGTGTGTTTATTGATTATTTCCTTTTCTTTAATTTATCTAAGTCTACTTTTCAAAAATTTTTAAGTTGATTTATTTATTGAGTGAGAGAAAGAGAGTGAGAGAGGGTGCACAAGTTGGGGAGGAACAGAGAGAGAGGGAGAGAGAGAAAATCCCAAACAGGTTCTGCACCATCAGCGCAGGAATCGATGCGGAGCTCAAACTCGCAAAGTGTGAGATCATGACCTGAGCCAAAATCAAGAGTCGGACGCTTAACTGATTAAGCCACCCAGGCACACCTTATTCTACTTTTTCATGTTACTGGACATATATTACCTCTCTTAACTATACTATCTTTCATTTCTTAATTTTCTCTTTTCTTGATCTCCTTCTGAAAAAATTTGTCTTGGTTATTGTCATCAACAAAGTAATATGATCTTTCATAGAAAATCAAAAAGGATGGAAAATAAGTAATCATTGCTACAACAAACCCTTCTAAAGCAATGAAAGTTTAGAAAGAAAATAATAAAAGAGTTAAATAGATTTTATTTTATTTCTTTATTTTTACTTATTTAATTTTGAGAGAGAAAGAAAGAGTAAGCAGGAGAGAGGTAGAGGGGGGAGGAACAGAGAGAGAGAGAGAGAGAGAGAGAGAGAGAGAGAGAGAGAATGAATCCCAAGCAGGGTTCCCACTGGCAGCACAGAGCCCTATGTGGGGCTTAAACTCACAAACCATGAGGTCACGACCATAGCTGAAATCTAGAGTTAGACAGTTAACCGACTGAGTCATCCTGGCACCCCAAAAAGATTTTTTTTGTCATTCATGATTTTATTTTATTTTTTTAATATGAAATTTATTATCAAATTGGTTTCCATACAACACCCAGTGCTCATCCCAAAAGGTGCCCTCCTCAATACCCATCACCCACCCTCCCACCCCCTATCAACCCTCAGTTTGTTCTCAGGTTTTCCAAATAGATTTTAAACGTACCTAATATAAAAGATATGTCTTTTTATTGATAAAGTTTACCATAAAGTTTTTTTGATAAATACCAATAAATTCATATGTAAAACAGCTTTCTCAAGAACTCATGAAGTAGTTAATGAAGAGCATCCAGCTTAGTGATTTCTTTGCACACGTTATGTCATATAATTCTCACAACAACCCTAAAAGAGGGTCCATTGTCCAGATGAGAAAACTGAGGTCACACCCATGAGGTGTTGGATGAAAAACTGGACCCTCAGCAAACCAACATCCCTTCTTGTCACTCTGAAGGGCTAAAGGAATATTATGAGATCCATGGATTCCAGAGAAGAAAGATGAACACAATAACTATAATAATTTTGGTAAGCTTCAATAATTTTAAAAGTCAACACATACAAGTAGGAAAACTCATACAAGTAGGAATTTAAAGAATTGGGGATTTTCTGAAAGTAACTCTAAAATAAGGCAGTTACAAGATATGTGACAAGACCAAGTCAGTTCTTAACGCTATCCTCCTCAGTCCTAAGTTTAACAATCGTATCTACTTTCAAACATGCCTAATGCAAATATACCAAGTCTTACTTACTTTAATCAATCTTTTCTAAGTATTTGCCATCTCTTGATAATCTATTTGCTTCCCATATTAAATCTCATTTCTTTCATGGAATCAAGAATCTCATTCCATTTCACAGAATCAGGAACTTCCCACTGTGGATTATCTCTTCTCTGTTCAAGCTCTCCCCCCCCCCCCCATCAAACTGAGCCTAGTGGGTTGGTTTCTCAGTCTATTGCACGTCCTAGCTAGTGTTTTCTAAAATGTCACTGCCTTCCCTGGCTCCATCCCCGCCTCTGTATGTGGCAATGTCTCAAAGGTGTCCTGGTGCACAGAACCAGCGCCTGCCCTCAGGGAACTTCAAGTGAGTCTCACTTTGGAGCAAGATAAACCTGAATTCCAATTCCTGAGGCTCTAGAATTTTGAAGGAGTGTGTGTCTGACTAAATAATGAATCTCAGATTCCTGGTACACACCTGATAATACATAGGGCAGTATTAACTTAGAAGGTATTATAAGGCTCACAGACAACATACACGGAGTTTTTATTGTCATTCCACATTACCCCTTTCCGCTCAACCTTTATAAAATCACTTCCTTTTCTTCATTGTTCTTATTTAATGCAACACAGAATAGAGAAGTAACAAGTGATACCAACAAAAGGAGTCTGCCTAAATTTGAGACCTGAAACCATAAAACTCCTAGAAGAAAACATAGGCGGTAATCTGTTTGACATCAGCTTTAGCAGTATTTTTCTAGGTAAGTCTCTCAGGCAAGGGAAACATACAAACAAACAAAAGACTATTTGGTCTACACCAAAACAAAAAGCTTTTTCCCAGTAAAGGAAACCATCAAAAAAAAAGAAAAGAAAAGAAAAGGCAACCTAATGAACATAAGAAGATATTTGTAAATGACTTATCAGATGAGGAGTTAATAATCCATATGACTCAACACCAAAACGACAAAAACAATCTGATTACGAAATGGGCAGAGGACCTAAAGAAGACGATTTTCTAAAGAAGACATCCAGATGGCCAAGAGACACACGGAAAGATGCTCAACATCACTCGTCATCAGGGAAATGCCAATCAAAACCACACTAAGGTATCACCTCACACCTGTCAGAAAGGCTGGAGTTAACAAGACAAAAATTAACAAGTGTCGGCAAGGATGTGGAGAAAAAGGAATGCTTGTGCACTGTTGGTGGGAATGTAAATGGGTGAAGTGACTAGAGAAAACTGTATGGAGGCTCCTCAAAAAATTAAAAATGGAAATACCATATAATCCTGTCACTTCCATCCTGGGTATCTGCCCAAAGAAAACAAGACTAATTAAAAAACACATCTGCATCCTATGTTTGTTGCAGCATTATTTACCATAGCCAATGTACAGAAGCGACCCAAGCGCCCATCAGTAGATAAATGGATAAAGAAGATACGGTGTATGTGTGTGTGTCTGTGTGTGTGCAATGCAGTATTTCTCAGCCATAAAAAAGAACAAGATCTTGTCATTTGTCACAACATGAATGGACTTACAGGGTATAATTCTAAATGAAATAAGCCAGACAGAGAAAGACAAACATGATATGATTTCACTTGTATGTAGAATCTAGAAAACAAAACAAACAAATGAACAAAGCAAACACAGACCTATAAATACAGAAAACAAACTGGTAGTCGCCAGAGGGGAGAGGGGTAGGGGGATGGACAAAGCAGATGTAGGGGATTGTGAGATACAGACTTCCAGTTATAGAACGAGTAAGTCATGGGGTGAAAGGTACAGCGCAGAGAGCATAACTTAATGGTATCATAATAGCATTGTATGGTGATAGATGGTAGCTAAGCTCACAGTGACCAAAGCATAACATACAGAGTTGTCGAATTACTGTCTTATACACCTGAAACTAATTTAACATTGTGTGTCAACCATACTTCAACCAAAAAAAAAGAAAAGAGGGGGATTGGTTTTATTTCAATTCTAGCTTATAAAAATATACAACTAAGTTAGCAAGCACACTTTTGTTAAGTAGGTCATTTTCCCTCAGACACAATGGTTATCTCCACTTCCTTCAGGTACACCAGCTACTTGGCTTATCCTTTCACGTGTATCACTAAATTCTTTAGATTTTTTTCTTTATTCATTTTACATGCTTCTGTCTCCTTTCCTTGTTCTTGAAAGTGTGGTATGGTATATATTTCAGAAAAACCCTCACAGTAAGCTTCACAAGTGTAGAGTTTTGTTTTATTTTGTTCACTATAGTGTCTGACAGATAGGAGAACGTAACAGACTTTTGTTGAAATAATGAATCTCCTAGCACATACCTGGTAATAACTTCCCATCTCACTTTATATTAATATTAGGACATTATTTTTCCTAAGGGAATTAGATCATATCTGACCATATCAGAACATTCCTAGGGGAATTAGATCCTAAGGGAATTAGATCATATCAGACCATATCAGACCAGAGAGAAGAAAGAGTACATTTTGTTTATAGCACCTGCCACCTTACAAGCACACTATTTGCCTGCTTATTGTCTTCAAGGAAACATCCTTTGTTTAAGGCCTTTAAAGCTTGACATTTGTAAGGAAAATGCTAATGGTATTAAGCCCTGGGAAGACTCTGGGTAGATTTCATTAACAGGTGAAAATTCTGCCCTCTGCCTCAAGGCAAATAAAAGACCAGCAGTCTTCTACCCTGTAAGGCCAGGTGGACTAAAAGGTGCATGCAGAGCATCAACTGAATGCAATGGGCAGTTCTTCCATTGTATCATTCGCTCCTAACAAGAGTGAGCATGCTTCAAAGCTTATACCTCAGGGTCTCACTGACAATGAAACCCTTTCATCTTAAGGTTCTGAGAATTGAGAAGCGTGCACATGCACGTGATAGAGATAAAAAGTGTGGAACCTTTGGACAAGTTTTTATCTCTTGTACTAACGCTTCTTCTCATATCTCAAAAGTCAGAGTGGGCTACAAGATACGAGGAATCACTCCTGATGTAGTAAAGACACTATAAAAGCATTTTAGGGTGTTATGCGTGTATTATAAAATAAGGCAATAGCAAACTGAGTAGGAAAGCAAGACAGAGAACAAAGGGAGGCTGACAAAGAAAATACCTATCATAAAGACATGTGTGTGTAGTTTTTTTTTTTTTAACATCTATTATTATGGAATTAACTTTATTATTTTTTTTCCTTTAGCAGTTTGGTTGAAAGCTGTCCAGCAGACAACATCCTTCACAATTTATTTTGCATTCGTCTCTTCTTTTCTATTCCTAGTGGCATCATCCTAAAACACTGGTTCTCCACCAGGGAATATTTTACCCTCTAGGGAATATTTGACAGTATCTGGAGAAAGTTTTGATGGTTACTGCTGAAGTGGAGGTTGCTACTGACATCTAGGCCATTTAGAGATGAGGAATTCTGCTAAACAATCTACAATGCATTGCTCAGCAGCAGCTCAAGTACAGTAGTCACCACCCCTCCTCCTCCCCCAACAAAGCACGATGGGGCCCCAAATGTCAGTAGTGACACTTTGAGAAACCATGCTCTGAAACATCACAAGAATTACTTTACTGACATTCTTTCCACATTGATTCCCTCTCTTCTTCTGGTTACTTCAAGCCAACTTGAGAACAGTTGCAATATTTATACTGAGTATGTTATTCTTGTATGCAATAAACCAGCAATTTTACTCGTAATACACAGTCCCAAATATATACCCTATCATGCAATGGGCTCAGATGTTTCCTTCCATTCTCTCTCTCAGGGTTCTGGAAACCTACACATCAGCCATTTGCATGTTTTACCTTCCTACTTGTTTATTTCTACTACAAACATTAAAAAAAAAAACAAACAAACACTTTCTAAACACATTTAAATCATATTCTCCTTTAAGTTTCAGCCCAAATATCATCTCTTGTATGACTTTTCCTGATCCTTTACAATAATGCTCTCCAATTTTATAAATGTATCATCCTTATCAAATATTTCTCCTTATCAAATATTTATGAATGCATAATCTACATTTTTAATCACTTTGTTCAACACCTATTTTGAGGACTGATACAAATTAGCTGCCCTACTCACTTTTCACCCAATCCACCAGGTATTTTAAAAAGTCTGGCTAAAAAATTTAATCTTTTGCCATCTAATTCAGAATTTCTGAAGTATCAAATGAAAATGTTTTTATATTTATAATACAGATTCAAAATCTCACGGAAACATTTCACTTACAACGTTTTAAATAAATTTTAAAATTCTCCTTTCAAGCTTCCGTGGGTCCATGTGAAATCTTTTATAAGTGACAAACTTATGATGAGAATATTGCCAAATATCGTTTCTTAAAACGCTCTCTCCATAGCATGCACTTCTTAGAAAATGCAGTTTCTTTCTTGATCATTGTTAGTACAAAACTTTGCCTTGACAGCAAATATCAAGTGTTTCTACTGCTTTTGGAAATAACTGAGAAATAACATAGTCCTCACACTGCCGACTGCCAACACAGCAAAGTTCACCATATTTGGAACACTTGTCTTTCTGAAAAAGAAGACACATAACTAAGTTTTTTCCACTGTTTTGCCATGAGATAACTAGAACACTCCTGTTCAGTAAAAAAGACTTTCTAGGACACTTCCAATTCGGTGGAAAATATAAGTATCCTACTACTTAAGATAACACGATCTATAAACCTACAGAACTGTTCACATGAATTACAATGCATCCAGAACCCCAATGGTGCTAATAAATAGGGGAGGGCCCCACTACCAACCTATCCTATTGAAGATCTCTGACTTTCCACTATGGTATCTATCAAGTACCTTATATAATATGAAATCACATGAAAATCTGTATATTATGCAGTAACAAATTTTTAATAAAATTTTTAATTTTACATTAAAAAAACTTATGAAGACACATTGTGATATATTCTACCGGGACCCCAGGAGATCATCCCATGTACATCTTAGGTGAGAGTTCCCCACTTTGTAGACTACGCTCTCATTTATAATGCTTTCTTCTCCCTCTAAATGGCTACAGAATTTATAATTAGAACACAAGTACAATGCATTGAGTGTTTACTATTCTTAAGGTATGGTATAAGCATCCCATTAAATTAGCTAATTTAACCTTACAACCTCAGGGATGATTACTGTGTAAATGTTACAGCAAGGAGACCAGATATATAGAGGTGAGAACAAGGTCACACAGTTAATAAAAAAGAGATGGGAGATGAACTCAGTATCTGGCTCACAGAAGTTGTAATTGTAACTATGTTGCCAGACATTTTTAATAACTTAAGGGGAAGAAACATTTCCCAGAGATAGCTAGATTGGGAAAATTGCAGTTAAGGATCAAAATGTAGTACTGTGCCATATTTGATGTAAGGGTAATAACTGCAACTCTCTCACACATCTCCAGAACTATTGATGGAATTCTGTGACTCACCCAATCTCTCCCCCAGACCCTTTTGGATCTAATGTCACATGTTATATGGATTGACTTTGGCATACAATTTCTGTATTCTCAATAGATAACTTGTTCATATAAAGATTTAAAAAACAATCTACCATGGGTTTCGTTAGCAAATGCCCTAAAATTTATTTATATACTTAAATTTTTTAATCACCACATAAAATTATGGATACTACCATGAAGGTACTACCATTGAGGTAGCAATTGTATCACCGGGGTTTTTTGTTGATACATACTCCTAAGTAAAACATATGTATGTCAAAATTGAAAACATGCCTATGAACATAGGGGTAAAAAAAGAGAGACAAACTAGAAAACAGACTCTTAAGTATAAAGAACATGCTGAGGGTTGCTGGAGGGGAGGTGTGTGAGGGATGGGTTAAATGGCTGATTGGTAATAAGGAGGGCACTTGTGATGAGCACTGGGTATTGTACGTAAGTGATGAATCACTAAATTCTACACCTGAAACTAGTATTACACTGTATGTTAAATAACTTGAACTTAAATAAAAACTTGAAAAAGGAAAAAAATAAAAAATAAAAAAACAAAACATGCCTATCGGCATATTTCAAATTGATTGCTCTATTTTTGAAGAAAACGAAGGGAAAGAAACAAAAAGAATAAAAATTCTATGTTCACATACTGAGATAATAAATACTATATTTAAAAACATTTCATTACATTTATCAACTACTCTCAAGGTATATCAGTTACCATTTTCTTGATTTGTACAATATTTGGAAATTTTCTACAAAGTCACTACTTAGTCTATAAAAAGGTATTTTTCATATGTTGGCCTTATTTCATATAGTAGGAAGGGATCAGAATTATCATCAAATATACAAATTAAAACAATAAATGAAACCTTGAATATTAAAATATGGCAGCAATTAAAAACCTTAACATGAACAGGAATTAAAAATCATGCAAATGAGCAGAAAGGGAAGGTCAAATGTGTGTCTGTTCTGGGGACACTATAAATCAAGGAAAAGAAATTCATTTGAGTGAGAAGGGAGTCATAAGTATGTTTAGAATCTCTTGATTTAGCAATGCTGGGATACAACTTAATCTGACCTATAAAACTTTTCAGATAATCCAATTGTGCCTAGGCCTCAAGGTACCCCCATGACCTTTGTTTAAAAAGATTGTGATTGCCTTGTAAACTTCTTTTACAATGTTATTAACATGAGTTGCTCTGTGTACTTGTCCAACATTGCTTATTTCTCCCACTGTCCCAGAAGAACCATAAACTGCCAATTATCGTGGGAGTACTTTATCAGACTATGGATTATCTGGAGCTCTTATTTCTCTTCCATTTGGCCTTTTCACAGCTCATTAGCACCTCAACAAGAAAGTTCAGGCTAAGGAAGGAAAGGCTGTCGAAATTCAAAATAATTACATTTGCTCCTTGTCAGCAGCATATACAGTGAAGCATTTAGAAATGCTGGAAAAATTAACCAAAATGAGATCCACAAAGGTACTGAATGTATACAACAGTACTTTGCCTTGACCGAATCTTCCCCACTGCATTGTCTGAAAACTGATTGAACTAACTAGAGGTTTGGGCATTCTATAGGACTCAAAGTCCTTTGTTTTTAGCATATAATAGGCCACCATTAGAGATATTGCTTGCCAGTGATCAATTCATAACGCTCACTGCCAATATGTTGACCATTTTTCAGTACGAAGACACGAAAATGAAGATCAGCTTTTCAAAAGAACACTTTTAATGAGTAAACAGTTTCTTGGGGAGAGAAGAGTATGCCCAGTAGACAATGTCAACTAGAAAGCTTGTTTGGTTTTCAGTTTCCCTTTGCATTTAAAGGCCAACGATATCCCTGACTGTCCTCTAGGGGAAGAAAAACCACTTGAAGTAAGGCACAATTAGAACTGACGGCTAATTCAATTTGCCTTAGGTTCTTCCAGAATCTGATAGTTTTATGACAAATCCATAAGCACCTTTTTTTATATATAAAACAGATATTGATTGTTCCTTGGGAATTTAAATGTCAACAAAACAAATTCAGGCTAAAATAATAAAGAAATCCAAAGCATTATTCAGAAAATGTTACACAAAATAGAAAATGTTATAGAGGAAACAAACCTTTAAATTATATAATGTATATATAAGGGTTATTACATGTGATGTCTGTAATGTCAATTACACATCATTAGAAATGAAATATATATAAAAGTTTACAAGAACTTTGTTTCCATTCATCACACCCTGGACTTCTTAAGAATAATTATCTTCTTCAAGTGAACCTTCTTTATCTAATTTTCATTATTTAAGGAACAGTAAAACATGGCTTTAATAAAAGTGCTGACTATAATTATGTAGACCTTCTTAATAAAACTGAACCTTCTCAGGAGGCAACACATATCATTTAAAACACAGCACAAGTGATGTACATATGCATAATCAAATTCATATCAAGGTTCATGAGACAACAGTTGAATTCTAAATCACAAATGTGGTACCTAAAAAGAATCTAATTGCTATATTCAAAGAAACCTTAATATCCTTTGCATTGCCTGGAGTCCCATTTTGGACTGGTTTCCCTCAATCCCTTGGACTGGGGATCAGGGTGAATGGTTCCAGGTAGATTCTGCCTCTGGGGATGGGGCACTTTGTCTGGCATAAGGAGTCAGGAAACATAAAATATCCTTATCCTTAGATCTTTCAGCATCCTTGGATGGGGAAAAGATATTGCCTATAAAATCCAAAGCTAACTCAGAAATTCCAGGGCACTTTGTCAATGGACACATTGCCCTAAGACTGGTCTGATGATCTGTTTAAAGTCCTGAGACCTGGTCAGACTAAGGCAGACTAATAGAATAGATTGTTCGTCTGTTATAGTTAGTCTCCTATCAGTAACCTGTGAGAGGTAACCTCTACCTCCCTGATATTGAGTGCCTACAGGATGTCCTCTGTGTGTGTGTGTGTGTGTGTGTGTGTGTGTGTGTGTGTGTGTGTGTGATGTGGTGAGAAAAAAATAAACCTCATGTCTAAAATAAGTGGATTTAAAATTCAGTGCGATTTTCTTTTATAAAAACTTTCCAATCATGCCAAGATGTATTTTATTGCCTCTGAGAAAATGATTTTTTCCAAAAGATTATCCAAAAGGATGCATACATGTATATTTTCATAAATACCCTAAAATGCTTAATTATAATGAATGTTTCAAGTGTGGACTAGAAACTACACACACACACATCCTTGTTTGGGGAAGAAATGACTTCAGAAAATTAAGCCTCTTACTACCTCATCATCATAGATAATATATCCTTAAACATGGAAATAGGCGTGTGTAACATCCGCTATCATTTTGTTTTTTAATAAGTACGTAAAACATTCATGATCAACTGGTAAACTTTGCCTAGCCTATGTAGGGGCAACTGAACTAATAATATTTAAAACTTCAAATAGACAATTTGTCATAAAGTCATTATAACTGCAGATTTACCAGGCAGAGGAACAATGAGCAAAATAAATATTATACATTCAATAGATCACACTTTTATTTATTTTATAGAGAAGGACTCTGAAATTGTATGAAATTCTGGCTCTAATACTTATTAAAAATAGTGTGTCTTCAACAAGTACTTATTGAGTAACTACCAAGGCCAGGCACTGTTGCAGACAAGGGTGATACAGGCATAAAAAAAGAGACTAAAGTCCTTATTTTTATGCATTTAACCCTGTTAGAGGAGACATACTATACAAAGTAAATTTGGAGCTGGTAAGTGCTATGGAGGAAAAAAATCAAGGAAGGGCTAGACGCAGTAGAAGGGAAGGGGACATTGTAGATTTAATTGGGATGGCGAGGGAAAACACCAGTGAGTGAATGTCATTTGAGAAAAAGAATTAAGGATGTGAGAGAGAGAACATTAGGGGAATATATGAGGAGAATGTGTTCTGGGGAAAGGCGTGGAGAATGAGAGAAGGTAAGAATTAGTCAATCCAAGGCCAGAGGAGAAAGGAAGGAGGAGGGAAAGGTGACTGTATATGGGCTTATAAAATAGCAGGGTTGCATTTTCCTCGGACTGGCAAGCCAAGCCCTTGGAGGATTTTCAGCAGCAATGTGATGTGATCTGACTTACATTTTAAGGAGGCCATCTGGCAGACAAAATGGATTGCAGATACAGCAAGGACCAAAGTAGGCAGATCAGCTTAAAAGGCTATTTTAATAATCCAGACTGGAGATGATGGTGGTGGCAATGGAAGTGGCGAGGAGTGATCAGATTCCAGACTGAGGGAGACTGATCACAATGACCTGGCATACTTTTCTGACTGATGAAGTAGGGTGTGAGGAGAAGGGAGACTAAATTTGGCTCCAAAGCGTTTGGCTGGGGCACATAAAAAGATGGTCTCACCATGTACTGTGCTAGAAAAGACTGTTGATGAAGCAGATCTGGGGGTTAGCCAGTTCAGTTTTGAATATCTTAACTTTGAATTGACTGGGAGTGAGTAAATAGTTGTGTATGTAAGTGTGAAGCTTACCAGAAAGTTCTGAGCTGGGATAAAAACTCGGGAGGTGCCAACCTCCAGATGGCATTTGGTATCATGATGCTAGATGAGATCATCAGGTAAGTGAATTTGGTCTAAGAACTGAACCCCGGTTACTGTAATGCCTTATTTGTGAATTACATTAAATCACTAAAGATACATGATGAATATACTCATAGGTTCATATGCATACCAACTCTGTGGAATGTGATTTAAACATATTTTCCTTTTCCTCAGCTTTACAAATGTCAATACTAGCTATCCAAACTCAGAACATTTAGTGACATTTTTATACATAGTCAAGTTGCTGCATTACTTTTAACTGTGCAAAATCATGGTTCTGAGAAGGCTTGTTTCCAGACCTGGCTTGAAGGGTCCCATCATCCCTCTGCATTATTCACATGGAGCTGTGGAAGGTGCTAAAAACTTGGCATCAGGGGACAAAGTCCTACTGATCAGCAAAGCTTTTGAATAAATAAGAGAATTCCAACAGTGGATGTTGTAAAACAAAGCAACGCCTGATCCTCATTTTATTGTGTTTGATAAAATCAAATCATGTTAAAATGTCCCAGCTATGTCGTGGTCTGTGCTCTATGCCCTATGCCACTTTGCTCTCTGACAAAATGTGAATTTGAAATATTATTTTTTAATAAAGGGCGGAAATACACGGAGACTCAGAGGCATGGAAAAGGATTAAGTAGGAATCAATACTAATAATAATCACTTACTAAAAGTGGAATTATATTAGTTAAATATTAATGGAGTAACAGCTTGTTATTGAGGATGCATCATGAATGCTCATAGATTTTTGTATGTGCCTGTTTGTCCACAAAAATCAACCTGGAGAAATTCATTCCATACATTAATAAGTAGCACCTTATAGAGTATACACAGCACACTAGAGTTTCCTACCACAGTGTACTACCACAGAGTATATTAAAACTCCTGCTTAAATCTTTCCCAGTCTAAAACACATCCTATCACTCTTCCATCTACTATTTCACCTTCCCCTTGCTTTTATCACTGAACTTCTGAATAGATTACTGTACTTTTCTGCTTCAAATTTGCCACCATCGACCTTTAACCCTGTGCGGTCTTTCTTATTCCCTACCTCTCTACAGAAACAGCCTTCTCAAAGCATACAAGTCCACTTCTAAAACGCCAACTCCAGCTGCGTCTCCCCCACGTTCATTCTCTTCAACTCCACTGCAGCATTTGACACTGTTGAACACGACCACCTTTTTGAAGGGCTTTTTCAAAATCTTTTGTGGTGAGAGGAGTGCACTTGTGATGAGCACCGAGTGTTACACGGAAGTGTTGAATCATTATATTGGACACCTGAAACTATTATTACACTGTATGGTAACTAACTGGAATTTAAATAAAATTTTTAAAGAAATCTTTTGTGCTATACTACCCTCATGAGGAAGTTCTGTAATCATACCTAACCGTCCACCCCCTCCCCCTACTACCCCTCCGGCCACTCCGATTCCTTCTAGTTTGTTTGCTTATATATCATCTCAAATATTCTACGCTTGGACCTCTTCAAACTTTACTGTACTTCTTCTGGGAAATGTTGTAAACTGTCAAGGACTGCTTGCTGTGTTTCCATCTCACGGGTGGCCCCTTCCATCCCAGTCACTATCATTCCAGGTGTGTATGTCTGTGGCACTGGCCTTAACTAACACCTTGAGAACAAACCCTGGTTTCCAAATACAGTTACATAGCTCCACCTAGAGGCGTCATGGGCACTTCCAACTCAGCCTGACCTTTTATATCCATCTCAATGCTCAAATGCCTCTAGATTGAGCTCCTTCAGTCCCTGGATTGAAACAGAGCTCCATACTCAAAACCTGTCGATGGCTTTCTCTTGCCTTCTGAATATAACACTTCCTCCTTAGTCTGATATTAGGATCCTCTACAATTTGTCCTCAATCTTCCTTTCCAATTGTCTCTCCCATTCTCCCCCACCACCATAGAGCCTACATGCTATTTGCAAAATGAACTTTCATACTTCTGTGTCTTTCTTGTGTGGTTTCATCAAGTAGAGTTATCGTTATAGAAAGACTCCCCTATGAAAATCGCATTTACCCATCAGGGCTCATCATTCGGTTATACTTCCTACAACCTGCTATGTCAAGATTTATGAAGCTACGGTTTGTGCTCCCAAAGGGTTTGTATGGACATCTAATACACTTCTTAATTCTACTGTGCCTTAAAGCAGTTGTAAGAGTGTCTCCTCTTCTAGTCCATAAGGACCCTGAGGACAAGTCAAATAACACCTGGTCGTTAACACAAATTAGATCATCAATATATGTCTGATGGATTGAGCTATCGGTGTTTGACCTTCACATACTACATTATTATGTAAATTTTAAAGTACCATTATAAATTAAAAATAAATTTTAGTAGAAAGGCACGAGGATATGATTTAAAAACCATAGACTTAGGAATCCAACATGTCTGGACTCCATTTTACTCTGCCAGTTACTACCTTTGTCACTTTCAGCAAATTATTTAACTCAGTCCACAAAGTGGGAAGATTCATTAGTGGTAAACATTAAAGATACTCTCTGTGAAGCAACTACCACATGCTCCTGCCGTATAGTCAGTGAATGGTAACAAAATGATTGTAATATCAATTAACAGTGACAGCATTTATATGTGGTCATTTTTAAGAATTTTTTTTTTACATTTATTTATTTTTGAGAGACAGAGAGAGACAAAGCACAAGTGGGGGAGGGACAGAAAGAGAAGGAGGCACAGAACCCGATGCAGGCTGCAGGCTCTGAGCTGTCAGCACAGAGGCTGACATGGGGCTTGAACCCACAAACCGTGAGATTATGACCTGAGCCAAAGTCAGACACTTAACCAACTGAGCCACCCAGGCGCCCCTATATGGGATCATTTTAAAAACTTTCGTCTATTCTGAATTTCAAGAAAGTAAGCAAGATAAAACCACTGATTGAGAAGTGATAAAGAATTACTTGCAACAAAACAAAGACCTGTATTTTTTACTGAAGATTCATAATGGTAGCTTGTCAGATTTTTCTGCTTCGAATGACTTGAAAATAAAAGTTGCAGAATTAGAGCTTACTGTGGTATTGCAGTAGTGAACATGGTATTAATGTGAACAAATTCTGTCAAGGCCAAAAGCATTATAATGTTAAGACAAATGGGATCTCATAAACAGGGAGGATGTGTGTGGGCAAATGGGAGAAAATGTATACACAGTACATTCTGTAGGATTTTCTTAGATTTTCTCAATTTAGCCAAAACAACAAACTCTAAAGATCCACCAGTGTGGATAAAGGTACATGTTCATAAGCACTTTAAGAAAGTAACCCCAGCTATAAGTGGTATAAATGGTTAATATCCCAGGGCCAACACTACTCATGAGCAAGTGACCCTAAGATATTTATACCTCTCTACTTGGTTCCTTCTGAAATTTGGCCTACGTGCCTGTAGAATTTTCTGAATAATGTGTATCTCTCTATTATTCAGTGAAGTAAATCTGGTTCACAAACATTTCTCAATTACCAGACATCCATCTGTTTTTATAAAATTTAATTTCTTATTCCAATTAATCATAACTTCGATTTCTCAATTTATGATCCTACATATTGAAATAGACACACATAGTTCTTATTCAGCTACATTCTTACTCATCTCCCGAACCTACCCTACATAAATATGTTGTGCATATACGTACATATATATATACATTAAATATATTGTATATCATTTTAAAACAAAAGAAGAAACCATATTGGGTTTGTAATGCTATTATTGTTAACAAATATTCTTTGGAAATTTATATATATATACATACACATTTACTCTATGATTCAACTATAATTTATGGGCAAATAGAGACATTATCAGGTAATTACTCTAAATCTGGTAATTACTGCTAAAATATTTAAGTCAATAAAATTTACTTAAAAGTATTGTAAGTCATACATTAGAATGACCTACGAGAGTCCTTTATTCTTGTACTTTACAAAGTAATCTATCCAGGTAAATAGTTTCATTTTACTTAGCTTATTAAATTCTCGTTTGTTTTTATAAATTCTATGATGCATATTGAAAGCTAGCCATCTTTAAGAAGATAGAAAAATGGCAAATTTAATAACAATCTAAACTATGTAAATATATGCAGTATACTTCTTACATGCTTATGTTCTTACATAAGCTGTATAGTATGCAACTAGTTCAAGTAAGCTCATGTGTCATTATTTTCTTCTTTATTCTAGAAAACACTCGAGGTCTTCCTATGATAAAATGAGAAATGACAGAAAAGAAAAATGCAATGATATTGTAAATAGGCACATTCTGAAAGCCAATTTGTCATTGCTGTATGACATATATTTATCTTTATATACGCAAGAGCACCTAGCATAGCACTTTGCTTATAACAGGTACTCAATAAATGTTTTCTAAATGTTGAATATATTTTGCTCTGGGAGAGAGGCTGAAGTATTGCTTTAGAAATACTTGCCTCATCAGTAATAACCCCATCTACACTAAGCATGACTTTGTTTTGTGTGGGGCATCCTCTTTTAAAAGCATGCTACCGAAACTTATATAAGATAAAAATTTATTGGACATGAAAAATATATTCCGAAGGAAAACAAACATATTCCTAGAACCAATGATATGTATGTATATATGTGTGTATACATACATTTATATATATTTTTCAAATGCACATGTGCAGACACACATATAAACACAAAGAATACACACACATTAGAACGATAACACATGATATCTCTCATCTCATCAAAGACTGATGTTATCAAAACATGGAAAGACATTGAAATCATTAAAATTTTAACTAATTAATTAATTAAATTCATCAATCAAATTTTTAATAAAATAATTCCCAAAATGCACTCAATGTATCTCACCTTTGTAGCAACCTTGCGGTTTGGGTGGGATTAATCGCAACCCCAAACTGGGGATGAGCCCTGACTAGTTTAAGGGAACTCTCCTTGCCATAGTCACTGACTCAAGAAGATGTAATAGAAACTCTTATGCATGGCTTTCTGCTGGTCACAGTATAATAATCATGGACATATGACCTAACGTGTTCCAAGGAAAAGAATGCTCTGGCTTTTTGTATGAAAACTGAGGGAGGGGAAAAAGTAGTTATTTTTCCTTGGACGTGAAGAAGAAAAGAAGTACTGGAGATTCTGGTACCCATCATCTTGCTATGGTGATAAAACCATCCTGGAAAAGACTCAACTAATTGACAGAGGTAGTGGAAGAGAGAGCCAAAAGAATCAGAGAAATGGAGCTACTGTGTGACGACAGTGTGAACATCTAGATTAAATTTTCACCAGAATCTCTCACCGTTACTTGGGAATTTTTGGTTATTTAAGCCAATAATTCCCAAAGTATGACCACAAAAAATATTTAGCGGAAGAAAAGATGTCACATGACTGCTCCAGTGTAGATGTTTTCTGTAGATATGTATGTGTATTTGAATTTGTCTCCTATGGGGAGAATCAATTGGAAATTCCATTATTTTAACAAAACAAAACACTAACGTGGCTCTGTGCAAAGCAAATGCATTTTACTTAATAAACATAAAAGTTAAAAAAGGGTATCATCTAAGTCACTGTTACAAGAGGATAAATGTTCTACAAATGTACTTCCAAAGATACTTTACTATTTAAAAGTAACTTATTCAACTAAGACAATCTAGGTGATTGTATTTTAGAACACGCAAACTCTATAAATAGGTAAAATATACTAACTCAATTCTTTTTAATTACTAACAAATTTTAGTACAACAGAGAAAATACTAAAATTGTAACATCATTGTTCATTTACATGTCTCCCTTATGACACTTAAAGAGAAATGCTTTCTCCTAATACAACTGCTAAAGAACCAAATTAGACTTACTAAGAAAAAGAACAGTTTCCAGTTTCAGGTATATATGTGACAGGGAGAGATGGAACGACCAAAGTTTAGCATGAATTACTATCTCTATAAGGCCTAGATTCATTTCAAAGGAAGCACTAACTCTTCAGCAGCTCACCCATTTATTTATATACATACATATATATGTCAACTATATATATATATATATATACACACACACACACACACACACACACACACATACATGTAAACTATGTAAATATATGCTTCGTATACTTATGTTCTTATATAAGCTGTATAGTATGCAAGTAGCTCAAGTAAGCTCGTGTGTATACACATACACACACATATGATGTGATTTTATATATATATATATATATATACATATATATATAATCCATATGACAATGACCTTACTCAGGAACTATTTACAAAAATCATATCTAATATCCTTTGTATGTAGTCTGGGGTATGAGAGAGTATGGGGACAAATTCAAATCATTAAGATGACCAATGCCTGAAGTTGCATGGTTAGTCTTTTCTTAATTAGCTTATGACACTGATCCATGTTAAAATGCAATTATTTTCCATAGAAGAGTTTAACACCGAAATCTCATGCATGACTTTTCCATTACTATAACAAACAACATTCTAATTTACACAGAATTTGGTACCAGGGAGTGGAGAGTTGAAAGTAACAGATCATAAAATAAGATCAAGTACATCAGAGACGAGGACCAAGAGTGAGGACACTCCTATCTCAGGGTGTAATTATTACATGGTTAAGTCAATCAAACAACAGCTTATTTTATCTGGAGATACATACCTTATACCTATCAACACTATTAAGGGACTTAAGAGAATGTAATCAGATGTCAGATGTAATCCACAGTCAAAGGGCAGATTGGCTATGCCTCCTCTCCCAAATCTTTACTGCAAAATGCCTCAGTCATGGGATATGTAAAGTAGAGAAAACTAGTCACATTTGGAAACTAAAACCAGACCAGAGGACTTAGGATACTAAGTCATAGAACTGAGAGAGAAAAACTACTAAAAGCTTAAACATTTGAAGAAAACTTATTTCCAAAGAAATCCTAGGTCTCACGAAAAATACCTTATTACTCAACCCTAGGGTAAACACCAGGACCCCAAAACAATGAAATAAATAGAAGCTTAACGTGGCACATCCCCCTGAAATGACATTTTCCCCAGTGTCAGTCTCAGATATAATCATGTTAAGTGAGGGTTTTAATGAGCAGAAGGGAGAACAGTCAACAACTCTCAGACAATGCAGGTTATGATATGTATTTGTTTCCATTCTTTCTTTCTACACATTTTGTTTTCATCAGGATTTCTTGTTCTCTTTCAACCACTTATTTAGGGATACTGGACTTCAATCTTTATCTCTCTTCGTTTAATCATAGTCCATTGGACAATGGAGCATTGCATCATAGTCTGACTGAAAAGGACTGCAGATCATCCAAAAGTCTTGAACTTGGAATTGGATGTTATCATTGAAAATGTTTTAGACTCTCTCATTTCATGGATGTTATCTGGGTGTTTTTGAAAGCGAGTGTATGTTAAGGAGGGTGTGGAGCAATGTTGTCTATTCAAAGAGCAGGACTGCAGTAGGCACTGCGACACCTGCCTCACTTCCTTTTTACCACTCCCCCATATGGCAGCCTGGCAATTGGGACAGGATAAATCTTACCCTCGGTTCTGGATGTGACTTTTGTTTTTGTGCAAGCCAACATGGATAAATCTATCCCCAATGCTACAGTAATATGCTCAGGGCACACACATGATCTAAGAGATTCAAATCAGATAGAAGCTCATACCTTTCGTTTGATATTTGGGGAAGATAAACTTTATACCTGGCTGAGAACAAGAAAACAAGAGTTTATAAGAGCTGCTAAGAGAAGGCAGCCTATATCAATCTTACAAGCTGTGGAGGATAGGGTTGAAAATTTAACAGAGAAACAAAGACCCATCTCTGACTCCATAAGAAAACTCTATTAAATCTTTGAGGAAACCTTGAACTTAATACTTCCTGGGTCAATAAATGTTTTGTGGCTTAAGTAGGTCTGAAACCAAGAGCATCCTAAATAACACAGGATATAATAAACTTTAATGTTATTCATCAACTTAATATATCTTTAAATAATCAACAATCATTTTAACATGTACTCATGGCGTCTTCGGTGCCAAACGTCCTGATTTCAAATTCAAAGCTCAAGCGCTCAGTTTGCCAAATCTAGTTAATTGCTGCTACTCAAAGAGCATTATCATTAATGTCAGTGATGCTATTATCAATAAAATGAAGACAATTTGAATTGGTTCACTTATTCATCAAATGAAAATTTTTAGAAAAGATGTATTATCTCATCACAGCCAGGGTGCCAAATGGTAATTTAATGCACCATTTTTTTCACAGTCTGGCTACAAAGTGGAATCTTTAAAATTCTCTCCCTCTTCCTTTCCCCATCTCTCTCCCTCTCCCTCTCCCTCTCACTTCCCCTCTCTTGCTGTGTCTCTTTCTCAACTAAGCTAATGGTAATATCATCTGAATCGCATCCAAGGAAAGCAGATTACTGAAATCAACAGCTGATATATTTAGTAGCAATCATTTTTCATTATTACCAGTTGCCCAACCTTCATCCTTCATGTTTTTAGAGTCATCTTTATTTTAGCTCTTTATTTTCAAGTTGGAGAATTTACGGTGTCTGTCAAATTGTTTAAATATTCATTCACTTTTAGCAAATAAAAAAGCACGTGTGTGTGAAAACATAACCTTTATTCACTAAAACTCGTTTTTGTGTCAGTTTAGCATAGGGGCTAATAAGATAAATTCTGGGGTCAGACATTGTGTCTTCAAATCCTGATTCAACCACTTTTTATCTATATGACTGGGGAGATTTCTTCAACAGTCTATGTATCCATTTCCTCATGAGTAAGGTGGATATAACAAAACAATCTTCTTGGCAGGGCTGTTATCAGGACTGAGTTAATGCATGAAGAGAGTTTAGAGTGACGCTTGGCACATAATCATATTTAATCAGTGTTATCAATTTTTGTGTTGTTATTAATCATTATAGACATTATCTAAGAACATTAAGATCAATACATGGGAAGGATTTTAGGCTAATACAATGGTTAGAAGCCTAGGAATTAAAAAAACTGGTGTTCAGTCCATTTCTATTGCTTTCTACAGATGCTGCTTTAGTGAAATCATTCAACATTGTTCTTAGCTTACAGAATTGAATCCCATCTACTACCTCACAAGTTCAGAGGGGGACCAAAGGACAGAAAGCATGCAAAAGGGATATAAACATGTTACAAAACAATTCTTTTTATCCATAAGGAGATTATGCATCCTACAGCTGAATCAGCAGAATTCCTTTCACTGTCTCTTCTGGGAAGGACTCAACTCATGGGGCACTTGCTTCTCTCCTTCCGTGAACACACAATTTTTAGTTGAAACATAAATCTTTCTTCCTACTTCTCAATCTACTAGATTTTAGATATGGAGAGTATAACATGAAGCAATTATCTGATGTAGCATGGGAAGGAAAACTGTGCCTGGCTTCCCAAGTCCTCAGAATCCCATCATAACTCATTTCTGTCAGGGGTATTTTACTATTTGGGGACAATTAACTACTGTAAGAATATGATGAGAACTGTAGATCCTTTACCCCAAGAATAGACCATAGACACACACAAGAACAATTTGAAAATTATGTTAATGGACTAATGGACACTATTACGTACACTTCAAGAATTCTTATGGTCTTAAGAAGTCTAATGATTGTTATATCCTTTTGTCTTTGAAATCTGTAGTGGCCTATCATTCTGTGTTCAGTTAAAATTCTACAACCTTTGGGGCGCCTAGGTGGCTCAGTCGGTTGTGTCTGACTTCAGCTCAGGTCATGATCTCCTGGTTCGTGGTTTCCAGCCTCATATCCAGCTTTGCACTGACAGTTCAGAGCCTGGAGCCTGCTTTGATTCTGTGTCTCCCTCTTTCTCTCTTCTCCTTCCCCACTCACACTCTGTCTCTCTCTCAAAAATAAACATTAAAATTTTTTTTTTTTAATTCTACAACCTTCAGTACTCAGTAATGTTAACCAATTCCTTTAAAAAACTGTCTAACAATACAATCACACATATAACATACCATTATAACCTCTGGTTGCATTTATTTTTTAAGATTTTGTTTTTAAATGACTTCTACACCCAACATGGGGCTCAAACTCACAACCCCGAAATCAAGAGTCGCATGCTCCACCAACTAAGCCAGTCAAACACACCCTTCTGGTTACATTTTTAAATGTGGAACTTTATAGTGTACTATTTTCTATTTTTAGTAGCATTTATATATAATCCTCAAATGAAATGTAATTTCTTGTTTCCAGGATTGCTTGTGGAATTGTGACTTTTTGAAGATTATGTCACTAATTATTTTTTTTTCCTGCTCTCAGGAAACATATCTGCATATATATTTAAAACATGTAAATTCCTTGAAGAAAACGAGAAAAAATGAAAAATTCAAAGAATTTAAGCATTCCTATAAAAAAAGCGTGAAACGACTTATTGTAAAATGTTTGGAAGTTACTGTCTTTATTGTAAATGTATATATAAGTGTATGCCACACAAATATAGTTGATTTTTTCAAATAACTCATAATGTCCCACCTATATTTTTACTCATTTATTGTAAACATTTCCCAATGCCATTAAATTTTCTTTTATTATTTGGTTCTCAGTGGCTCGATGGTATTGTACTATTTGGACATATAATATTTTAAAGAAACTAAGAGAGGGTATTCGAAGATGCAAATTTTCACAGAAAGCATATCAATTTCATAGCAAGAAATATAAATAAAAGGACCTAAGGAATTGATGAATAAAACTACCTTTCTTTCCATATTTCTCATTTGAACACTATTCAGTAATCTCATAATTAAAAATGAAATGAAAGGGGGCACCTGTGTCTAACTTTGCCTCACATCACAATCTCATGATTGGTGAATTTGAGCCCCGCATCAGGCTCTGTGCTGACAGTTCAGAGCCTGGTACCTGCTTTGGATTCTGTGTTTCCTTCTCTCTCTGTCCCTCCCCTACTCACACTCTGTCTCTTTCTCACTCAAAAATAAACATTAAAAAATTTTTTAATGAAATGAACAAATTACATAAGCACCAGGTATTTTCTTGGCTTCTTTTTATCTATTAATGTTATAAAATTCCATTAAAACTAATGAATTCCAACAATTGAGAAAAACTGACCAACCTTTTTAAAAAGTTACTATAAAAATCCTCCATGAACGAAAAATACTGTCTACCATGTTTATTCTCTGAGCATATTTATACCTATTAGCTTAGTGTGCTCTTATTTCTTATTATATAATAAGGCAATAACTTTCCTTTTTTTAATTCTTTTTTTTTTTTTTTTCGAGAGAGAGAGAGCAAGCGTACACAAGCAGGGCAGGGAAAGAGAGAGAGGGAGACACAGAATCCAAAGCAAACTCCAGGCTCTGAGCTGTCAGCACAGAGCCCAACGCAGGACTCAAACTCGTGAACCATGAGATCATGACCTGAGCCGAAGTCAGATGCTTAACTGACTAAGCCAGTCAGGCATTCCTTTAATTATTTTTTTAAAGTTTATTTATTTTTGACAGAGAGAGAGGCAGAGACAGAGACAAAGACAAAGCATGAGCGGGGGAGGAGCAGGGAGTGAGGGAGACTCAGGATCTGAAGCAGGCTCCAGGCTCTGAGCTGTCAGCACAGAACCCGACGCGGGGCTCAAATTCAGAAACCACAAGATCATGACCTGAGCTGCAGTGAGAGGTTTAACCGACTAAGCCACCTGGCATCCCAGGCAAGAACTATGCTTAAGCCACTTTTTAAAATGAGTACAATTTCAGCAATATATTCCAATTCACATAATCAGTAAGGAACAGAACGAGAAGAGGCCATCAGCAGTCAGACCGATTAGCAATTGTGTGTGTGTGTGTGTTTATGATATTTTAATCTCATGAAATTAAGGGGGAGCTGCTTAAGTCAGTATGAGTACATGAGTACATGCTCTGTATAGGACAGAGATGTCTTCCTTCATCCAACAAGAACAAACATGAACATGTAATTGCTGTTTCTCTTTCCCACCTTCTCTCTCAACTAGTCACCAAAAAAATCATCCACGTTGGCATTCCTAAGAAACGTGGTAATAAGTAAATGGTCAGGGACTCTTGACCCATTCCCCACTGCTAACCTTGGAAATAAAATGTGTCATATTTATTAATGTATCTATTTATTTGTTTATTTTTAAAGTTTATTTTTGAGGGTGAGAGAGAGAGAGAGAGAGAGAGAGAGAGAGAGAGAGAGAATGTACATGTGCTTGTGCAGGGGAGGGGCAGATAGAGAGACGGAGACAGAGAATCCTAAGTAGGCTCCATGCTGTCAGCACAGAGACTGACGTCGACGTTGAACCCACAAACACTCAGAGCATGACATGAGCTGAAATCAAGAGTCAGATGCTCAAAGGACTGAGCAATCCAGGTGCTCCAATGTGTGTTTTTTAAATTAAGGTTTGGTTGTGCTAACCATCTCATCATAAAATGTAATCACACTGACATTTTAATTAATACTTTTTCAGAAAAAAAAATAATTGCCTTTTATCTATTATTATTATTTTTACTGGATGGAACTGGAAGGTATTAAGCTGAGTAAAATAAGTCAGTCAGAGAAGGACAGATATCATTCACTCATATGTGGATCTTGAGAAACTTAACAGAAGACCATGGGGGAAGGGAAGGGGAAAAATAGTTTAAAACAGAGAGGGAGGGAGGCAAACCATAAGAGACTCTTAAATACAGAGAAGAAACTGAGGATAGATGCGGGGCATGGGGGAGAGGGGAAAATGTGTGATAGGCATTGAGGAGGCCAGTTGTTGGGATGAGCACTGGGTGATGTATGTAAGCGATGAGCCACGGGAATCTACCCCAAAATCCAAGAGCATACGTTACATACTGTATGTTAGCCAATTTGACAATACATTATATTAAATAAATAAATAAACAAACAATAATGGAAAATTTAAATATATACATATCAATATATATATATATATACACACACACACCATTCATTCATTCATTCATTCATTCATTCCATCAGTAATTTTTGAGCATATGTTCCACATTCTGAGTCCCTTCCCTCTTGGAGTTTTCATTCATTAGGGAAAACAACCTACAAATAAATACAAAGCATATTATTGGTAGTGATCAATGCTATGAAGAAAAAATAAAAGCAGGGAAAGAGGAAAGAGCAATTGTGGTGGTACTTTTTTTTAAAGTTTTTTAATGTTTATTCATTTTAGAGAGACAGAACCTGAGCAGGGTAGAGGCAGAGAGAGAGGGAGGCACAGAATTGGAAGCAGGTTCCAGGCTCTGAGCTGTCAGTACAGAGCCCCACATGGGGATCGAACCCACAAACTGTGAGATCATGACCTGAGCCAAACAAAGTCAGACGCTCAACTGACTGAGCCACCCAGGTGCCCCCTGTGGTGGCTTTTTAAATAGGGCAGTCAGAAATCTCGTTTCTGAGGCCCCAGTAAGCTCAGGAAGCAAGCCACCTAAGTATTTTGAAAAAGAGCCTTCAAGGAAGAGAAACACACATAAAACACTCAAGATACGAGCACATTTTCTACCCTATGACCCATCAATAGCACTGCTAGGAATTTACCCAAGGGATACAGGAGTGCTGATGCATAGGGGCACATGTACCCCAATGTTTATAGTAGCACTTTCAACAATAGCCGAATTATGGAAAGAGCCTAAATGTCTATGAACTGACGAATGGATAAAGAAGATGTGGTTTATAAATACAATGGAATACTACTTGGCAATGAGAAAGAATGAAATCTGGCCATTTGTAGCAACATGGATGGAACTAGAGAGTATTATGCTAAGTGAAGTAAGTCAGGCAGAGAAAGACAGTACCACGTTTTCACTTTTATGTGGATCCTGAGAAACCTAACAGAAGACCATGGGGGGAGGGGAGGGGGGTGGGAGTTACAGACAGGGAAGAAGGCAAACCGTAAGACTCTTAAATACTAGAACAAAGGGTTGATGGAGGGGGGCGGAGAGGGGAAAGTGGGTGATGGGCATTGAGGAGGGCACCTGTTGGGATGAGCACTGGGTATTGTATGGAAACCAAGTTAACAATAAATTATATTTAATATAAAAGAAAGATAGAAGCACGTTTTGTCTATTAGAAGCAAAGCTAGCAGGCCAGTGCCTCTGGAACTAATGGGGGAAAGGGTAGGGGAAAAAAGTAGGCTATGTAGGGAAGACATCATGTAGGGATTTTTTATTTTCTTCAGAGTATAAAGTGAAATTGTTCCAGGATCAACATTACTCCACACATCATCTCTACTTCTTAAATTTGTAAGTTCCTTGAGGCCAGCAATGTGGCTGTATGTGCCCCGCATGCTTAGTTCACTGTTGCTTACTCCATAATAACTACCACTGTTCAACAAGATTCAGAGATTAGGATCATAGGTTCGAGGCTTACAAAAAAGCCAAAACCTTGATCATCCTTCAAAACCTTGTATTGAAAAATTGAGTATTTCTATTAGAAAGTTAAGCAATAGTTAAAAATCATGTATATGCTTCTATAAATTTTAGCAAGTTAAATGCCCTTAGAGAACTAAGTTATTGTTTTATACTTGAAAAATTCACATCACTAAGCCCATTTCTTAAGGACATGGCCGTATTTTATTTCCAATTTCTTTTTGCCTTTTCAGTGTTTGTACAAATCACCGCATAGATGTTGTAGCAGTTACAAACACTGCTCAGCTCATGCTCATTTCCAGCTTTCTACATATAAGATATGTAGTATGAATACACTCTCTAGCATTCTATAAATGGGTGAGGCTATGTGACTAGTTGTGGCCAATGAGTTGTGAGCTAACATATCACCTCCTGTCCAAGTACTTAATTGCCAAAGAAAGTCCAAAGTTTACTTTCCTTTTGTACAGTGACTATAAATATCCTAGATGGTGGCTGTTTCATCAGGCTGGGTTGCTGAATGACCACAGTGAATACCGTCCCTGTGCTGACCCACAACGCACATGTGGTTTGAGCAAGTTGTTTTAAGGTACTGAAATTTGATAACCTCATGCAGACTAAATGATAGAGGACAATAAATATTGTCCAGTGGCTACTAATATATTCCAATAGCAGGTCTTAGCCTACATATTGTGATACACTAGTAAATCTCCAAACCAACATTGGATTACCCTAGTAAGCAACTTCATTGTTCCTAGTACATAATAATTACTTAATAATTGTTTACTGTATGAAGAAATGAACATAACTCTTCATCTAACAGGAGGCTATTTATATTTAGACTTACTGTCTCAATTTCCCATGGGCCATTGAGGAATATCGCTTATTTTTTTAAAACTCAAGTGGGGAAAAATCTAGTTACTAAGTTGTTAAACTTCCAATGAAAAAAATTAGCATCACAAAGACAAAAATGAAATGTTATCTCACATACACAAGCCAATAATTAAATCTGAAGTTATTCACCTCACTAAATTGCAAGGCTTTTGAATGAAAGCAACAAAATACCATAAAAATCTTTTCTGAGGGAAAGACCGAAACAAACAAAAAAGTTTACCAAAATAGACTGTTGCCTTTCCAAATACAACTGGACTGAGAATGTGTGTGTGTGTTTTTTTTTTTCCTCCCAAGTCATCCACTGTGTGCTTTCAACATGAATCTCATCCCAAGAGGCAGGGCTGTTGCTTCTTCCAGGGACTTGGGAAAAGGAGATCAAGAGATCTGATAAACAACAACCTAAATTAAATATGCACCAGGTATTTTCTTTGGCTTCTTTCTACCTCCTTAAATTCTGGAATGTTTTATTAAAGCTAATGGGACCCATGAATAATTACAAATAGGGTTAGATGAGAATTCAATGAGCATATGTACTCACAGTGTATATCATGATTTGGAGTTGTAGTTATGGTGATAGGACTAAGGAAGTATGTCAGTAAGGGTAGGAGCTGTTGGAGGCTGCCCGTAAATCTAACGTACAACATAACATACACACTCTGTAAGTGTTTAATGTCATTGGCAGTGTTTGTGTACTTGTATGTATATACACATGTACACATATATACATATACTTATTTATGCGTGTAATGTATAATTATATTTCATAGACTATTTGCAACTTTCTCTATTACCTAACCATATACCAGGGCTAACTTTGCAACATCGCAATAATATGCCTCTACAGCATGCATTTAAAGGTTTCATGATATAGCATTAAATATATTTACCATAAGATTTACCAATCCACAGTAATAGGTATTCGTGTCTTATCTATAATAAAGGTAATATATGACAAGCCCACAGCTAACATCATATACAACTCCAAGATCAGGGACAAGAGAAGGATGTCCACTCTAATTTTATTCAACATAGTTTTGGAAGTTGTATCCAGAGCAATTAGGCAAGAAAAACAAATAAAAGGCATCCTGAATGGAAAAGAAGAAGTACAACTGTCACTATTTGCACATATCATATTATATATAGAAAACCCTAAAGACCCCACCAAAAGCCAGTTAAAACTAGCATATGAATTCAGTCAAGTTGCAGGATACAAAATCAATATACAAAAATCTATCATGCTTCTAACAATAATAATAAACCATCAGAAAGAGAACTCAAGAAAACAATCCCACTTACACTCACATAAAAAAGAAGAAAGTACCTATGAATAAATTTAATCAAGGAGGTGAAAGATCTGTACATTGAAAACTATGACACAGGGGCGCCTGGGTGGCGCAGTCGGTTAAGCGTCCGACTTCAGCCAGGTCACGATCTCGCGGTCCGTGAGTTCGAGGCCGCGTCGGGCTCTGGGCTGATGACTCAGAGCCTGGAGCCTGTTTCCGATTCTGTGTCTCCCTCTCTCTCTGCCCCTCCCCCGTTCATGCTCTGTCTCTCTCTGTCCCAAAAATAAATAAACGTTGAAAAAAAAAATTAAAAAAAACAAAAAACAAAAAACAAAAAACTATGACACAAATGAAAGAAAGTGTAGAAGACACAAATCGATGGAAAGATATTCTGTGCTCAATGATAGGAAGTATTAACATTGTTAAAATGTCCAGACTACCCAAAGCAATCTACAGATTCAATGTAATCTCTATGAAAATCCTAATGGCTTTTTCACAGAAATAAAACAACCCTAAAATTTGTATGGAACCAAAAATGCTCACTTCAAACATGTTTGAACTACTTTTTCCTTACATTATTGTACTTGTGATATTAGGGCCTTAGATAAATTTCTATATGTATGAAAGCTGGTCTCTGATTATACATATTTAGAACTTTGTGATTTATTAAAAAATATATATGCTCCAGGGGTGCATGGGTGGCTCAGTGGTTAAGTGTCCGATTTCAGCTCAGATCATGATCTCATGGTTTGTGAGCTTGAGGCCTGCATCCGGCTCTGTGCTGACAGCTGACAGCCTGGAGCCTGCTTCAGATTCTATGTCTCCCTCTCTTTCTCTGCCCCTCCCCTGCTCGTGCTCAGTCTCCCTCTCCCTCTCTCTCTCCCTCTCTCTCAAAAAAATGAATTAACATTTTAAAAATTAAAAAAAAAACAAAAAACAAACAGTGCTCCAAAAAGACAACATCAATTTATTCTGTCATAAGCCCTTTCTTAACTCATGACATTTCCTGTTCCTTTATGCTCTAGAAAATTCCATCCAATTTGCCGATCTGCTTCGTAAAAATGACTTCATTGTTTTTTTAACGTTTATTTATTTTGAGAGAGAGCACGTGTGCGCAATTGAGAGAGGGGCAGAGAGAGGGAGAGAGAGAGACTACCAAGCAGGCTCTGCTGTTGGCAGCATGGAGCCCATCACGGGGCTCAACCTCACAAACAGTGAGATTATGAACTGAGCTGAAATCAAGAGTTGAACACTCAGCTGACTGAGCCATCCAGGTACCCCAGCTTTATTATTTTAAACTGCGTATCTTTCATCACTAGTTAGGTGGAATTTTTTTTTATATACATAAAGATATAGGGACTTTTTTTCTTTTGTCATTTTTTGCCTCAAATATTCATTGTGAATTTTCCTGTTGGGGTGTTCTTCTATTTTTTTACTGATTTACTGGAGTTATGGGTGTATGCAGACTGTTAAAATTTTGTGTATTATAAATGTTACAAATAATTTAGTAACTCATTACTTAATTTTTAACTTTAGGAGATTAAAAGATTTAAATTTTAATCAATACATGATACAATAAGAATTGCCTTATTAAATACTTCACCCACTCAATAAATAGTTACTATAATCACAGAATGTGATACAATAGGAATATTAAGATTTTTAAGAGCTTAACACATTCTTTCACATTCATTCCTACCTTCTAGCATCAAGTGAGCAATGAACAATTAGTAAATTAATGGTAATACTACAGTGCTTCTGGCATATTTCTTCCTGAACTATTTGAAGTACCAAATAGTTAAAAAGCCTCTAATCGCCTAGTTTACGTGAAATTTAAATGTTGAAACAGAAGTAGAAGAATCCATGGGCACATCTTACTTCTAATTCCGTTAATGATCCAAAATTCCTCTTGAAATGACTTTTTGAGGTATTATAAAGTAAAATTTAATGTTTCAGAGAGAGAACTACATATCTTAGGGAGCAGATAATTGCCACTGGATTTAGCAATTTGACCCACAATATAGAAATTTCTAATTAAAGTCCGCTTTTTATAATGCTAATCTTTCAGCCAAAAATTTCCTTGGGACATGTTATAATGAAGATAAAATGTACTAAGATTTTAAATTAACCAGAGATCCCAGAGAAACCTAATAAACATTTTCATAAATGTTCACTATAAGTAAATTTTATTGTGAAGTAATCCTATTGTTATATATAGCTCTCATCATAGGCATCATTACACCATGAATAACTGAACTAATTGATATAAATATTTAAAATGATAATCTCCCAAATCGGGATTTGATATAGGTATAAGAGGGACGTGACCTTCTGTAAACGGATCAGCAGAAGGACAATCCGAAAATACAGACACATAACCATAGTGTCAACTCATCAGTAATCCTTCCAAAGATAGTTTTTTTCTTAATTAAAAGAATATTTATTTATTTTTTCAGAGAGAGAGAGCGAGAGAGTGAGAGAGAGAGAGAAAGATAAAGACAGAGGGAGAGATCTATCATGAGTGGGAGAGGGGCAGAGAGAGAGGGAGACAGAGAATCCCAAGCAGGTCCCATACTGTGAGTGCAGAGCCCAACATGGGGCTCGAACTCAAGAACTGTGAGATGATGTCCTAAGCAGAAATCAAGAGTCAGTAGCTTAACCAACTGAGCCACTGAGGCCCCCACAAAGACAGTTTCTTTCCCCCAAGTGGTTAATTTATCACATTAAAAATATATATTTTTTTACATATAGAAGCTTAAGGGAGTAAAGTTTTAGTTAAAATAAAACATTTGCCAGTAGATTTGAGAGCCCACAACACTAGAATCACCACACATTTACCTATGTTGCTCTGCAGTTGTGGTAAGTTTACATTCATTAACTTAGCATTACTCTGGTTTTGCAATGATATTATTCCTAGGTAAAGACGACAAAGTAATATGCAAGACAATGACAATGCTCCAATAGAGTTTTGTAGCAGGGTTCGTAATTACACATGGATGCCTGCTAATTATGTATTTCAATAAATATACCCGTATAAAATAAATTTCCAATCAGTTGCCGTATATAATTCTTTTAATGTTTAATTATTTTTGAGAGAGAGACAGAGAGATAGAGAGAGAGCACAAGAGAGAACGAGCACATAAACAGGGGAGGAGCAGAGCAAGAGGAGACACAGATTCTGAAACTGGCTCCAGGCTCTGAGCTGTCAGCAAAGAGTCTGACATCGGGTTCGAACCCACAAACTGGGAGATCATGACCTGAGCTGAAGTCAGATGCTCAACTGACTAAGCCACCCAGGTGCCCTGTATCATATATATTTTGATGTTACCACACTTTGACTATGGTTCTTTTAGAAGTAGGATTCTTACATTAAGTAATAACTATCAAAATATTAGAATACTTACTGAAAACAAAATAGGTATAAACAATAAAATCAATAGAAAATAGAAAATCAAATTATTTAATGAATGTAAAAACTACAGGTCGTTCTACAGAAAATGTGAATTTGCTTAAAATATTTATAATCCTAGTGTATAAATCATACTGAACAGATTTTAGGATACCGGGTGCAAGATCCAATATTTCTACTCTGTGACCTTACTTAAATGATTTAGTATCTCTGGACATGAGTTACTTTACTTATAAAAGGAAAAGGATAGAAAATTTTCCATCTACTTAATACTTTTTTAAATTAAATAACACACATCAATTCTTCCCAAGCGAGTTTGAAATTTCACTTGGGTTGGAAAGCAACCAATCTCCATTGTAGAATTTACTCTGTGATACTTATGGGCAAGACACTCTTAAGCTTCTGAGTTCATCAGGAACCTGGATGTTTGAAAATCTGTATAAGACTACTTTAAAATAAGTACAGACACCAGCAAATTGAGTACTCATTACTGAATACCTGTGAGGTACCAGGCTGGCTTCTTTTCCCAACTGATTGCTATCCCTCACAATAATTTCACAAATTGTGGCAGAATGTATTTTTTAAGATAGATGCAACAAAATCTTCCATCCCACATACTCTTTTAAAACCGTAACAGTGACATTTCTCCATCATGAATTGACTTAACTGTCCTCCCCTTGCCTGTGGGTGGACCTGTGACCACGGAGCAAATTACACCATGTGACTTCCAAAACACAAAAATTGATACAGCGTCCACGTGGTCTTCTTTGGATCACTTGCGCTTGGAACCCAGCCAACATTTCATGAAAGAGCACAAATGTATGTGGCAAGGCCACATGGGGGTCTTCCACCCAACTGCCCTGGATGAAGTTCCAGCACTACCCACCAGACATAAGAGTGAAGAAGCCTTTGACATGACTCCAGCCTCCGCTACAGTCTTATTTCAATTGCATGAGAAGGCCGAAGAATCGTGACCCATCATGATACAAACGACTGTTATTTTTGTAAGCTCTTAAATTTTGAAGTGGTTTGCTACATGGCAATAAGCAGAGAACAAGATAAACGTGCCTGTATCACGCAGGTGAGTTAGAAGACAAACATTTGTATCACACAGTAAGTAAGAAGATGAATCCGAATTTTAATACATTCTTATGGCATCCTTTTCCAAGATATATTTTATTTGCAAAGAAGTATTAAAATAAGTGTCTGACACTAATGTTCCTTAAGAGGCCAAAAATCAGCTAAACAAGACATACTACTCCAAGTCTATATGAAGAGATCCAGTTTATTAATCATTACAAACAAGACACCTGACCTTTTTAAAGATTGTTACCCAAACAGATTGGCTCGATTCCATCCAATAATTATTTCAACTCTTATAAACACACTAAGTCCCATGAAATATGATAAACATGAAGTAAATGAGGGACTTTCACATATCCTTTTTATGCAGAAATCGACTCCATTTTTGTATCCTTTCCAGCTCTACCTATGGAGCTATCTCTGATAATCAAGAGACGGATGGTAAGTCAGTTTTCAGCATGGCTGGTTAAACTATCTATCACCTTTTCCAGAAACTGTGAGTATCCTTGGCAAAGGTAATGGGGATTTCATTCTACATTTTTGGACTTACTTTATTTTTAAGCTTATATCAGGATTTATAAATAAAATACACGACGCAAGAAAGTTCACCTGCGTTAATATAAGCATTTCTTCACACTGAAACACTTACTTAGTGCTTAGTGGGTATGAAGGTAAGTGAAGGCTTCTTTTTTACATGTGCTATGTGTTAATTATTTCACCCACCATATAAAATAGCGATTAGCTCCATTTTAGAGATGAGAAAACTGAGTCATAGAGAGAAAGTGATATATCCAGGTCCCACAGAAAGTTATTAAAATAGAAGGGCTGGAGTTTGAACTAGATTAGCTTCTTCTCACCCTCCTGTTTTTAGCTCAAGAGAAGGCTCTAGTAATACTTTTAGCTGCAGAATGCGCCTTTAACCTTAAAATTCCCATTATTATTTTTTTTTAATTTCAGGCCTTGTTTGTTTCCTTCACAGTATTTATAACAATGTAGAGCCACTTTTTAATTTGATTTTTCCAATATTGTGGTCTCTTTTCCCACCTTTAAATTAAACTTCATGAAAGCAGGTAGCACTTCCATCTTATTCATTGAAAAATTCAAGACCTAAAACAGTTCTACTACATAGTCTGTGCTTAATACATACTGATTAAGTAAATGTGTAGAATCTACACCACTACTATACGGATGTCTGACTCAAAAATGTGACTCTAAATGTAAGACTATTATATACCTGACATTGAAAATTTCAGAAAGATTTCAGATGGTGTTATTTAGCCAGGTGGTGTCCCCCACCCTTATCCACTTTATAGATTAAAAAATTGATGGGGAAGAGTGCATTTGTTCCAAGTAATATTATTACCTGTATTCTTTCTCAAGTCCCCCTCCCCCCACCTCCACTTTTAAAATTCTGCTTGGAAATCTTGAGTGCATCGATCTTTAGAGCTTAGCTCAAACTTGACAATTCTGTTTCTAGGTCACTTGTTTAGTGACATCAGAAAGTATAAAGACTTCCATGAAGCAGATCAATGGTGCTTTTAATCTAAGGAGTGCTCCCCACCGACTGGCTTTGCCAATTTTTCTGTACAATCTGCGTTTCAGCTAAGGGACAAGTTGTATCAGGAGGTGCCAATAGCAGGGACAGAGTGAAGCATTTCCTCTTCCTGTATCTCCTCCCTGCATAGAAACACTGGGTCTAAAACCACCTTCAAGTGCTTTTTTCTGCTTTAGAAGGGAGCATTGCTATATTCCACTGTGCATGTTCCCAAGATTATTTCTCAGCATCTTTAGAACTACAAAGAACATCCTTTCCTGGGAATCCTTTATCCAGTATATTAAATCATGGAGCTGCCAAACTCTACACAGGTTACAATGCAAAAGTGTGTTTACAAATCAGTTTAGAACCCAGGCTGTATCTTCCCATAGAACTGAATACAATATACTTAGGTCCTCAAATCAGACCACAAAATTTCATTTAACTCCTGATGTACTTAAAGTAGTAAGCCTGATATTGCTGCCAGTTTCTGAGAAGCCACAATGTGCCTGGACCATGGAAAGGTCTTTATATAATTCATCTGACTTAATCCCCCTAACAGCTCTAAGAAGTAGAATGACCATAACAACATATGAGGAAACTCAGGCCCAGAAGGGGCAAGAAACTGTTTCAAGGCCACACAGCTAGAAAGCAGCACAGGTGGAATGTGAACTTAAGTCCCTCTGGTGCCAGATTTTGGGTTCCCTCCTCTTTGGTCACGTAGTACTTTCCTGCTCAAAAAGTGGATGCTTCTTTGGGTAAATCTGGTTTCATTTTCAGGTTTCCTAAATGAATGTTTCCCAGCTTTTGGGCTACCAAATGCATGCCTGTTTATCTCAACCACCTTCAGGATAAGAGTGAAATTTCCGCCCTGGGGTACAAATTCCATCAAGCCCTGAGATAGGTGAACATAAAGTGCTGACTGCCTATAAAATATCCATTTCCTTCTCTGCTTCCTAATAGGATCTGATTAGACACAGGAATCGCCCTGTTCCATTTGGGTATGTGATTCAAGGATGGCTGAGTTTTGACTGGTCTAAGCCAATCATGGTAATATACTCGGTCTCCTTTTATTGGCTTAGACAAGGATGTGATCTAATCCCGTACAACAAAATGTAAGGGAAAATATGCTAGAGAGCTTCTAGGAAATACTTCCTCATTCT
Organism: Leopardus geoffroyi; assembly: GCF_018350155.1. Lineage (NCBI taxonomy): Eukaryota > Metazoa > Chordata > Mammalia > Carnivora > Felidae > Leopardus > Leopardus geoffroyi. Next base: position 28,293,078 of record NC_059343.1, read on the forward strand.
CAAAAGAGGCAACCATTTAGATTATGACAAACGTGCATTCATCAATAGATGGTTTCAACAACTGGGCAGCTTCTGGGGAAAGGATTAAAATTGTTCTCAACTTTGCAATTTGCACTGGTTTTACTAGAATCAAAGTTTAAAAAGCAGAACTAAAAGAAGCCATGGGAGAATGTTTTTAAAGCATCCTTTCAACAACAGAGCCCTTTTATAAATGTGACCTCTCTGGTGCCAAGAAAAAAAAGCCACAAAATATAAGATTAAAGAATTCCCAACAACATAAAATAATAATGTTTTCAATGGAGAAAAAAATAAATTCAAAAGGCAAGTAACAAACTGTGAAAATTATCTGCATTTCATGTTATACACACACAAAAAATGGCTAATGTATTTAATATATAAGTAATTCCTCAAAACTGATCATAAAATACACTACTGCAAATGATAAAAATTGGGAATCATGAAAATTTTTCTAGAAAGAGAAACCCTACTGGTTCTTACGCACATGTGAAGATGCCCAGTCTCTCTCACAGGAAGGAAAACTGCAAATACTTCCAGCATTACACGTGTGTGCACACACAATGTAGCAAGGGTGGGAAAAGCATTTACTTTTAACTGACTTTTATCCTTTTTATGTTTAAATCATATTTCTGCATATGCTATGCTAAAAACAAGCTGAGTAAATATGACATGAAGAACTTTTGACGAGACGACTTTCTTAAATCATTCAACTCCTAGAACATGTCATTTAGTATAAAGCTAGTCATTTTTACACAAAATTCCTATGCGGATGTGAGAGTGTGTAGAAACTGACATGTATGCACCAAAAACAGAAAGAGAAAGAGGCAAGGGGAAGAAGGAGGAAACAAACTGATTGAATAGCATAAATTAAAGGCATGCTATAAAGTAAGACCTAGATGTAAGGGGGAGCATACACAGAAGAGTCATAGATAAAATTGACAAGGTTTGCCAGATCAGAGAAAGTCTTAAAATCCAGGCTAACAGACAGGAAGAAAAAGATGCTAGAAATTATTCACAGGGGCAATCGGAAGAAATTAAGGACTAATTAGGTATAACGGAGTGCAGAGAGAAGGAGTCACACATGGCTAGATAGGTTCAAGCCTGCATAGGAATAAATGTCAAAAGAGACTCCTAGCATCATGGACAAAGATGAAGTCAGCTTCGAAAACACTGAAGTTAAAGTTATGGTAAGACATCCATGGGTGCAAACTACCAGTGAGTAGGTAGATGAAATTGTGGAACTGGACCATGTCAGGGGTAGAGCTAAAGCTCTAAGCATGAATTATGTCTAAATAGATACAAACACGGAAGGCATGAGCAATTTGCATGATGGGTGCTTCCTTTTCCTTTCTTCTAGTTTGTGACTACCTAAATGCCATTTCTAGCTATTTATAGTGTTATCCATGGTATCACCACCTAACCTTATACTTTATATTTACCATTCAAAGGATTTAAAGATAACTCTATTTTTCCAGACTCCAACTTTAACTATTTTGAAGATATGGTTCAAATATGGTTTTTCTATTTTCCCCCTTTGTTACTACAAGAACTAATTTTACTTCTGATAAAATTATTAGTTTTGTGATGTTCACGGATGTTTTCATATGGATGATACTTCTCTATAGTGTTTCTATATACTTTACATTGGTATCTCTATTTGAAAGGCTCAGGTACATATTTCATAAATGCATAAATAATTATTTACTTGTCCTATTGCTGGTAGGCATAACCCCAGGAAGGTGATAGCTACTATTCATCAGACAAAGAGAAAAAAAGGAGAGATTTCTTTTTCTTTCCAAACGCTTTTTAGTATTTAGAAATATTAAAAGACTAAGGAAAATGATGATGACAAAGGAACAGCTCCTGTAACTGGTGGGGCTGTTAGTAAAACATCAAAACTATACTAGAAGCCACGATGTCTGGTTTGAGGCCCAGTTTTGCCAGCTACTCACTGCTTGACCAAATCCTTTATTCCATTTAAATTTCTCCAACTTTAAAATACGAGTCTAATAAAATCATCCCATAGGTTTACCATACTGGTCAAATGAGATATGTATTCAAAAGTCTTGTAAAAACTACAAATGGTAGTAAAAGATGAGAGGTACCTCATCTTTTGGTATGTGCCTCTTTTGCAAGAATGCTAGCAGTATGATCCCCTTGTTTTCCTGGAGAATTGTAAGAGCATAAGCAAAGTATAAATAACTTTCCGAGGCCTGACCCCTTTACTTTGTGAGCTGTTAGAGAGAAGGGGACACTCCATTTGGAGCTCAAAAATATTTTCTAAATGAATGTAGGCATCTGGGCCCAAAGCCATGGAAGGAACAAAGATCAATAAGGCCACTGTAGGCAGAAATATAGGTATGTCCTTCTTTTTTTGTTTCTCTGTTTCTTTTTCTTCTACACTGATTCTGGCCTAAGGGTGGTTTCACAATATCTCTGGAAGAACGAAGGAGCTCATGTGCAGCCAAGAAAGGAGGAAGGGAACAACTTGATACTTGGGGGCACCTGGGAAAAGCCAGGTTATACCACATTTATTGTTAGCTTGCAGGTAATGGATGCCTTCCTCAGATTTGCATCCCATGGTATTATTAGACAGCAGTGGGCAGAAAACGCCCTCCACCAAAAACATCCATGTCCTAATCCCTGAACCTGTGAATATGTTACACTACATGGCAATGAAGAATTAAGGTTTCAGATGGAATTGAGTTTGATAAGCAACTTATCTTAAAATAAGTAGACTTTCCTAGATTATCCAGGTGGGCCCAATGTCATCTTAAGTTCTTAAAAGCAGAAGAGGAAGAAAGCCAAGTAGGTCAGAGTGATATGATATGATAAAGCCTTGACTTGCCTTTGTTATCTTTGAAGATAAAAGAGAGGCATGAGTCAAGGAATGTGGGCAGCCTCTAAAAGTTGGAAAAAATAAGGAAATGGAATCTCCCCAACAATCTCCAGATGGAAGGCAGTCATGCTAATACCTTGATTTTAGCCGAGACCCATGCTGAAATTCTAAACTCTAAGATAATATATTTGTGTTGTTTTAAGCCACTAAATGTGTGGGTATTTGTTACATCAGCAAGAGGAAAGCAATATACAGACCCATTGTCAGTTAGCAGGATGGGGTAATCCAAAAGAAAGATGCTTTTGTTCATGTGGACATAAACTTTTCAGTGTAGGGTTAAGTGCCTTAATGCAGGTAGCCCATCACTTTCATTCTATCTTGAATCCGCTCTGATCAGCAATATCCCCACAAAAACACACAATCCACTGGAATTGTTCTTAACAAAGTGAATATTGGCTAGAATGAGCATGTAACTTATTAGCCAAAATGGGAGTTTGCAGATTGAACAGAGATGTTATTAGTAATTCCACTGTGATAACTGCTATATATCAGGGACTTCCCAGAGACCCTACCTCATTGACATTTCACTGGTTAATTTTCAAGCCCGCTGTTACTTGAAGTAATCAGCAATACTTAATCCTGTAAAATAATGTCCTGTCCCTGAAATGCTTTCTTCTCCTGGCTGCTGGAATACCACACGCTTCTTCTTTTTCCTTTCCCCCTTCTGGCCATCCTTATTATACCCTTTGCTGGTTCCTTCTTATCCTTAAGTATTGGGATGTCTTATCTACTGTACTTTTTTTCCTAGGTGATCTCTTCCAGGACAATGGATTTAAATACTATCTATGTTGTTAATGACCTTCAAATTACTTATCCTCGACTCTGACCTAAGAAACCCAGATTTATATATATGCAAGTCTTGGGGCGCCTAGGTGGCTCAGTCTTTTAAGCGCCCAACTTTGGCTCAGGTCATGATCTCACGGTTCGTGGGTTTGAGCCCCACATCGGTCTCTGTGCTGACAGCTCGGAGCTTGGACCCTGCTTTGGATTCTGTGTCTCCCTCTCTCTCTGCTCCTCCCTCCACTCATGCTCTGTCTGTCTCTCTCTCTCTCAAAAATAAACATTAAAAAAAATTTATATATATATGCAAGTCTCATGAGCATCTCAAGATTAACTTGTTCCACATAATACATCACATCAACAAAACAAAAAATAATCCTATGATCATCTCAAAAGATGCAGCAACAGTGTTTGACAAAATTCAATATCCATTCATCATAACCTCAACAAAGGAGGTAGAGAGGGAATATATCTCAACATAATAAAGGCTGTGTATGACAAGCCTACAGTTAACATCATACTCGATGGTGAAAAGGTGAAAGGTCAGGAATAAGACAAGGATGCCCACTCTCCCCACTTTTATTCATCATAGTATTATTTGAAGTCTTAGCCAGAGCAATTAGGCAAGTAAAAGAAATAAAATCCAATCAAATAGAAAGTAAAAAAATATATATATATGGGGCACCTGAGTGGCTCAGTCGGTTGAGCATCCAACTTCAGCTCAGGTCATGATCTCATGGTTCATGGGTTGAGCCCTGTGTTGGGCTCTGTGCTAACAGCTCAGAGCCTGAAGCCTGCTTCTGATTCCGTGTCTCCCTCTCTCTCTGCCCCTAACCCACTCGCATTCTGTCTCTGTCTCTCTCAAAAATAAATAAACATCAAAAAAAGAAAGTAAAAAAAAAGTCACTATTTGCAGATGACATGATACTATATATAGAAAACTCTAAAGACTCCACCAAAACAAAACAAAACGAAACAAAACAAAAAACTGTTAGAATTCAGTAAAGTTGCAGGATATAAAATCAATATCGAGAAATCCACTGTGTTTCTATACATTAATAACTATAAGACAGAAAAATCAAGAAAACAACCCCATTTACAATCCCATCAAAAAGAATAAACTACCTAGGAATAAATTTAACCAAGGAGGTGAAAGACCTGTACACTGAAAACTGTAAGGCACTTATGAAAGAAACTGAAGAGAATACAACTAAATGGAAATATATTTCATGCTCATGGATTAGAAGAATTAATATTAAAATGTCCATATTACCCAAAGCAATCTACAGATACAATGTAATTCCTACCTAAATTCCAATGGCATTTTTCATAGACTAGAACAATTCTAAAATTTGTGTAGTACCACAAAAAACCCTGAGTAGCCAAAGAAATCTTAAGAAAGAATAAAACTATAGGCATGATACTCCCTAATTTCACACTATATTATAAAGCTACAGTAATCAAAACAGTATGGTATTGACAAAAAAAGAGACACATAAATCAATGGAACAGAATAGAGAACCCAGAAATAAACCATGTGTACATGGACAATTAATTTATGCCAAAAGAGTTAAGAATATACAATGGGGAAAAGACAATCTTTTCAATAAATGATGTTGAGAAAACTGAATAGCCACATGCAAAAGAAAGAAACTGGACCACCATGTTGCACCATACACAAAAGTTAACTCAAAATGGATTAAAGACTTGAAAGTAAGACCTGAAACCATGAAACTGCTAAAAGAAAACAGAGCCAGTAAGCTCCTTGAGCTTGAGGAAGATTTTCTGAAACTGACTCTGAAAGCAAAGGCAAACAAAACAAAAATAAACAAGCGGGACTACGTCAAACTGAAAAGCTCCTACACAGCAAAGGAAACCAAATGAATGGGAGAAAATATTTGTCCATCATATAGCCAATAAGGGGGTAATATCCAAAATATATAAAGAACGCCTACAACTCAATAGTGAAAAATAAATAAATAAATAATTGGATTAAAAAATGGGCTGAAGATCTGAATACATATCCTGCCAAAGAATACATACAGATGGCCAACAAGCACATGGAGATGCTCAACATCACTAATCATCAGGGAAATATAAATCAAAATGATGAGCTATCAGTTCACACCTGTTAGAATGGCTATTAGCAAGAACACAAAAAATTACAAGTGTTGGTGAGGATTTGGGAAGAAGAAACCCTCGTGCATTGTTGGTGGGAATTTTTTTTTTTTTTAAGTTTCTTTATTTATTTTAGAGACACAGAGACCATGCAAGTTGGGGAGGGGCAGGGAGAGGGGAGACAGAGAATCCCAAGGAAGTTCCACACTGTCAGCACAGACCCAACGTGGGGCTTGATCTCACAAATCGTGAAATCATGACTTGAACTGAAACCAAGACTCAGAGGCTTAACCCACTGAGCCACCCATACAGGCGCCCTGGTGGGAATGTTAATTAGTTGCAGCCACTACAGAAAACAATACAGAGGTCGCTCTAAATACTAAAAATAGAACTATGTGATCAAGCAATCCCACTTCCGAGTATTCAGAAATATGGATGGACCTAGCGGGTATTATGCTAAGTGAAATAAGTCAAACAGACAAATACTGTATGATCCCACTTATATGTGGAATCTTAAAAAAGAACAACACCAATTCACAGAAAACACATTGGTGGTTGCCAAAGGCAGGGGTGGGGAGGTGAGCAAAATGGGTGAAGGGAGTCAAAAGGTACCAACATCTAGTTACAGAATAAGTAAGTCATGGGGATATAATGTACAGCATGGTGATTATAGTTAATAATACTATACTGCCTATTTGAAAGTTGCTAAGGGAATAAATCTTAAAAGTTCTCATCAAAGGAAAAATTCTGTTATTATGTATGGTGACAGATATTAACTAGACTTATGAGCATTTTGCAATATATATAAATATCAAATCAAATCATTATGTTGTACATTTAAAACTAATATAATGTTTTATGTCAATTATGCCTCAAATTTTAAAAATTAAAAAATAATGATTAACATGTTCAAAAGCAAGCTCCTAACCTGACTTCCAAAACTGCTCCTCCTATAGATGATCCTGTCTTGTTTAGTGGCAACTCCATTCTTCCCATTGCTTAAGACTACACTTTGCAGTAATTCTTGGTTCTTTGAATTCTTTCATAACTCACACCCACTATGTCATGTGGAGCAACATCTTGATGCAGTGGTGGCCTCCAATTCTGCTACCAGGTATGCCATCCCAGAGATTATGAAACCGAAAGGCTCAGTGACCAAACTGTTATGTTTAAATCCTATCATTTACTAAATAATTTTAAACCATATAGCAAGAAGCAAGATGAAAGAAATGGGAGGCAGGGAATGCAGATAGGATAAGACCAAACAGTGGGAAGGACCACACTATTTAAATCTTGGGTTGTACAATGTTCATATGTTTTGCTCTATCAATTTTTCCTGATGATGGTGCAGTGGACAGAACCAAAGTTGAGATTTGAGGGAGGGGTACAATAGACAGAAGGTGTCTAAGGCCACCACATATACTTGTTCTACTAGAGAGATACAGGGACACGTATACCTGACCATAGCTGTAGCTCAACAATTAGTTTGCTAAAGAGCCATGGGAATTATTTGCATTTTTATGTTGAACACTGGGAGATCGTAATGAGACCATAGAGACTATCATCAGCGGGTAGCCAATTTAGGAATGATGTAGCTAACAACACAGAGATGATATGATCACACCTTATGATTTGGTCTTTTCATCTCTTTCTATCCACAAGTAACACTTTTGTGTATTCCATTATTTATTTCCTCTATTTTTTACCACGTGTACTAGGTTATGTGACTATCTATAATTAATATACATTTTGATCTATGCCTATGTCTCACAAGCTATTAGCTTCCTTATCAGCTAATTTTTTAATTTATTATTATTTTTAGCTTTTTAATTTTAATGTTTATTCATTTTTGAGAGAGAGAGAGAGAGAGAGAGAGAGAGGAAGGGAGGGAGGGGCAGAGAGGGAGACACAAAATCTGAAATGGGCTCCAGGCTCTGAGCTGTCAGCACAAAGCCCAAAGTGGGGCTCGAACTCACAAACTGCTAGATCATGACCTGAGCCAAAATTGGACATTTAACCTACTGAGCCACCCAGAAGCACCTGTTTTTTAATTTTTTTAAGTTTTTATTTTAGTACCAGCTAATTAAAATCAAGTGCTATATTAGTTTTAGCTGTACAATATACTGATTCAACAATCCCATACCTCACTTGGAGCTCAACAAATCAGCTAAATTTAACACAAGGGTTTCATAAATTACTAGTTTACTTACAATTAATGCTTACCACCTCCTAGAAGTTCTGATTTCTTTATAACAAAATATTCTCTAAGAATGCAGGAACAGGCAATCTACACTGTATTAGCAAATCCTTAGGTTTTTCAAAACATTATCTAGAATTCAACTACTATGCATCATACTCATTGATAGAACCATTATAAAAAAAAAACAAAAAAAAAACAGTACGGAGGTTCCTGAAAAATTAAAAATATATATATATAACTACCGTATGACCCAGCAATCCCACTTTTGGATATATATATCGGAAGAAAATGAAAAAAGTATCTCAAAGAGATATCAGCACTCCTATGTTCATTGTATCAATAGTCACAATAGCCAAAATACGAACACCATCTAAATGTCCATACATGGATGGATGGAGAAAGAAAATGTGGTGTATATATACCGAATGGAATATAATTCAGCCTTAAAAAGGAATAAGATTCTGCCATCTGTGACAACATGGATGAACCTGAAGGATATCATATTAAGTGAAATAAGCCAGATACAGAAATACAAATATTGCATGATCTCATTATAGGTAAAATCTAAAAGAATAAAAACAAAGACAAACTGCTAAACTCATAGAAACAGAATGGTAGCATCACCAGGGGCTAAGGGGAAGAAATCAAAGGGACTTATTGTTTAATGGATACTGACTTTCCATTTTTCCAGATGAAAAGAGTTCTGGAAATACACGGTGATGGCAACGGCTATACAATTTTATGAATGTACTTAATACCACTGAAATTCACACTTACAAACAGTCGAGTAAAAAAAAAAACAAAACAAAAAAAACAAACAAACAAAAATGGTCAAGATACCAAATTTTATGTTAAAAAATTTTAATGGGGTGAAAAAAGAAATTACTGCAGATCCAACCTCCTTTCACATGTTGTGTGGATTATTGCAACTGCATTCAAACTAGTTCCCTTACTTTCATCCTTGCTTCCTTTAGTCTATTTGCCACACAGCAGCCATGTTGAAATAACGTTCCTTCAATAGCCCTCCACCTCACTGGTAATAAAAACCAAAGTCCTCACTACTTACTGGGCTTTGTGTGATCTGCTGTACTATTACAACTCAGATACCATCTCCCAGCACTGGGCCCCTCACCCATACCTTTCCTTGAGTAGTTCAAGTATCCCCACAACTCAGGGCTTTTACACCATCTGTATCTCCTCCTCATGGGTTTATCTTCTCCCGGAGATCCACACCTCTTTCCAGTATTTATACAAAATTTATTTTCTCTGACTACTCCAATTGCCACATACTGCATATTCTACTCCCCCCTTTTCTCTTTTTAGCACTATTGTAATTACTACTAAATTTTACTTTACTTAATACATATTACTTGCATATTATTTGAAATACTATTTTACTTATTCATAATGCTTATCTTTTTCCTATTTTGACTCTCCCATAAGGCTATGCTATTCCATTAGGGCAGGAATTATTTTGTAAATTTGTTTACTGATCAATTACTCGGTCATATAATAATACCTGGCACATATGGAAAAAGCCCAAATGTCCATCGATTGATGAATGGATAAAGAAGATGTGGTATGTATATATACAATGGAATATTACTTAACAATCAAAAAGAACGAAACTGTGCCATTTGCAACAACATGCATGGAATGAGAGTGTATTATGATAAGCACAGTAAGTCACTCAGATAGAGACAAATAGCGTATAATTTCACTCATGTGGAATTTAAAAACCAAAACAGATGAACACAGGGGAAGGGAAGGAAAAATAAGATAAAAACAGAGAGGGAGACAAACCATAAGAGACTCTTAAATACAGAGAGCAAACTGAGGGTTGCTGGAGAGGTGGGGAGGGAATGGGCTAAACAGGTGATGGACACTGAGGAGGGCACTTGTTGGGATGAGCACTGGGTGTTGTCTATAAGTCATGAGTCACTGGGTTCTACTCCTGAAACCAATACTACACTGTAGGTTAACTAACGTTCATTTAAATGAATAAAATTTTTAAAAAGAATGAATACTCCATGTGTAAGTAATCCTGCATATTCATACATATAATAGTAAAGAACATTCAGTGTTAGTATGAAGAACATTAGCTTCTAGTTAGATAAATCTGAACACGAATCTAGGCTCTGCCCCTTACTGGTTAGGTCATGAAATCTGGATTAAAGTACCCAATTGAAAGGAGACAAAAGTCACTCTAGGCTGAGAGATCCCGGAACGCTAAGATGGGAAACTTCTCGGCACTGATGGAGGACAGCAAGTGATTTAATTTGGTTGGAATAAAGAAAACATGAAATAGGCTACTGTGAAATAAGCATGAAAGTATAAATAGATAATAGATCATGGAGTTCCTAGATGAAATTTAAGAGAATACACTTGTTATAAAGGCAAAAGGAAGTGAAAAAAATTTTGTGAGTGATATTACTAAAGCTGTTAATATGGAAATTTAATCTGACTTAGCGGGGACTAAGAAAAAGATAGTGATACTGACTGCAAAGGTATTTCTGTAATCTACAAGACACGTATTGAGGGCCTGAACCAGAGGACATAACATCAGGGACATAACTTCATGGAGCTATGTTGTAAAGAATGAATTGCCTCTGCATGTCTCTTTAATGAATATCAGATCAATATAGAGACCAAAGAGTATGTCACACATTTAAGTCTCAATCACTGCTAACATTCTCACTTACATAACAAAAAAGGGCAAGAAACAGGTTTGTGAGCAATGAAACCAAATTCACTTCGGAACATGCTAGGTTTAAGAATTCAGTGCACATCTAGGTATAAATATATCCCCAAGAGTTGAAAATGAGTTGGAGATGTGGTGGTAACTCAAAAGATATTGGAAGTGGGTGAAAACACAGATAACAGTGGTCATCTGCATACAGCTTGAAGCCAGGAAATTATATCATATTGATAAGAGAGAGAGTTTAATAAGTGGATCAAGAGATCTTATACAACGGGAGTTACAAGGGGAGAAATAGCCAGATAATGAAAGAGATAGAGAAGAGAGATAGAGAAGAACCTGATGAGTCTAGAGGCTGTGAGAAGTTATTTCAATTACGGTGAAAAGCCTGAAAGCTGAAAAGATGACATTTGATTTGCTGATGAAGTGTAATTGCTGAATAAATAAATGAATAAACCATAGACTATTCTACAGAAGGTAATAAATGAAAGAAAGAGTCACATAACAATATATGAAATACCAACAAGATAAAGTGGAGTGATGTGTTTGGGAAGAGGTATTATGCAGACGGGTCTAAGTGTCCAGAGGAGGTTTAAACAGGGTTAGGTGCCAAGAGAGAAAGAAACTGAAGGCGAAAAAGATACTGGGTATTTCTTTTTGTTTTTTCATTTTTTTAATGTTTATTTATCTTTGACAGAGAGGTAGAGACAGAGCATGAGTGGGGGAGGGGCAGAGAGACAGGGAGACACAGAATCTGAAACAGGCTCCAGGCTCCGAGCTGTCAGCACAGAGCCCGACGTGGAGCTTGAACTCATGTGCAGCGAAATCATGACCTGAGCCCAGGTCAGACACTCAACTGACTGAGCCACTCAGGTGCCCCAAGATATTGAGTATTTCTGATATAAAATTAGGAGTAGAATGAGAGACATGATCAAACTCATAAAAATAGGAATTAAGTATAACCATTAAAAAAAATGTCCCCCATCCAAGGATGGATGGCAGGAAAGTGTTACAATAAAGGAAACCTGGGGTAAAATAAAGGAAACCAGTTAGTATTTCTTCTTGGCAAATTATGAGAAAAATGCATTTACAGGTAGGAATCCTAAGGTAGGTCAGACTGCCTGACCCCAACAGGTTTGCAAACTACAAAGGTTATAAATCACATTTTTCAAGTTTAGGACAGATGGGCATAATTGATGTTTCTAATATATCAGGAACTTTTAAGATAATTCATAAATTTTAGGTTTTCCATCGGGGACAGTCACCCACATAGCTCGCTCTCCTATTACGGAAAACTTCACCCCCTTCTCCCTAATGCAACTCCCTAATGGAGTCCAGTCTAGTCTGTCTTGAGTTCATTTGAAGTAAATCAGACACAACTTGTAGGGGACTGTACGGGCTCAGCCCCTCTGAGCAACACTTCAGAAATTTTTTCCTCTTAGTACATAGTTAAGATATAAAGTTATCAAACCTAACTACGTGTAACATCATCTTCTGCTGTGCTTCCTATAGAAATAGGCAGAACATATCATTCCTCACCAACTGTGAATCATGCTTCTTTTCTAAAGGATACCATTAAGTTTATTTCAATGGCCTAGGCTAAATAAAACAGGTAAGTGAATTTGTTGCATATTTTTATTTTATGACACATTATGTATTGTGTAAAATTTATACAAAGGTAGAATGAACAAACAGAGTCTAGCAAAATTAGGTCCACTTATAATTACTTCATTAAGGAGTCATACCTGAGCAGGGCCTTAATGAGCTGGTAATGAGGTAAAAATGTGCTGCCAGAAAAGGCACTGGAGAAAACCTTCTGGAAAAGGCAGCTCAATAAAGTGATAATGAAGAGGAAAAAGGACTTATCTCTTTGTCTTGGCTCATGCTCCTTTATTTTAGGAGCCATTCCTTTTCTTTATTTCTTGGAGGTTTCAATGGGAAGGTGGTGAAGACAAGAGTCTAGAGAGTCAGGCAGTGAGGAGGGTAGGAGAGAGGAGGAGGAAGAAGAGAAAGAAAAGGGCAGATACACTGAAACTTAAAATGGGGTCAAAATAGCATCTCCTATCTCTAAGAAATGTTATAAGGATTTGATTAGTTCACATAATATGCATACTTGGCATATGGCAACACTCCGTAATGTCTGCCAGAACTATTTTTATTTACTAATAATGAGAAAACTGATTAAGTTTCTTATTCAAGATTATACAACTAACCTTTGTAGAAACATGGATGGGAATTTAACTCGAAATGAGTCTGAGTCACACAAATGTTCTCACCTAGTCTCCTTTGTCCAGCTTTGCCAGAAACCTAGCCAAGGATAGAGGGCATAACTGCGCCCTGAAATATACTTCCCTGGTTAAGAATTTTAGCCTTACTCATAAATTAACTGTGCAAAATAATCACTAACAATCACTAATTAAATACAACCACTATTCTAAAAAATCGATGAGCCTCTAAAAATGTATTTTTCACCACACAGGATCAGCTCTATGATTTCTTAATTCCCATTCATAAACTACACTAATTCCTCTTCTTAATTCCCATTCAAAACCACATTTTTTTTTAATGTTTATTTTTTGAGACAGAGAGAGAGCGTGCGCAAGCATGCAAGCAGGGGTAGGGGCAGAGAGAGAGAGGGAGACACAGAATCTGAAGCAGGCTCCAGGCTCTGAGCTGTCTGCACAGAGTCCGATGCGGGGCTTAAACTCACAGATCTCGAGATCACAACCTGAGCTGAAGTTGGTCACTCAGCCGACTGAGCCACCCAGGCGCCCCAAACTACATTTTTGATAAAAGTCACTTTCTTAAGAACTTTTCAAATTGTCTATTAAACAAAATAGTTTTCTTCTAAAGAGAAATTCTAGGAAATCACACAAGTCTAACACCTTTCATTTCCATGCTCTAACATATACCATGCTCTAATTTCTTGTATTTTTAGGTTTCCTACAACGCTACAATAATGGAAGACTCCAATGAGCAGACTCTTTATGTGGAAAGTATTAAATGGTGCATAGAATCTGACCTGCTTTGGGTGTGACTGACCTTCTTGTATAAATAGTACAGAGCATGTTATATACATGTTTAAACCAGCAAAATTAAAATGTATCATATGAAGAAGCTTATAGTTATATTTTTCTGAAATGGAAAATAAATACACTTTTCCAGAATGAAAATATAATAAGAACAGCTATACAGAATATCTATTTCCTTTCGATATCATATATCTAGAAACATTTCCCCAAATAGTGTGACGAGTAAATTTCTTCCATTTTTCTACTCTTTTAAAAATTACATATATAAGCCTTCAATGATGTTTGCATTTTTGGGTAACCATTGGGAACTTTTATAAAAAGAGAACCTTACGGGTAACTATATAATGAAAGCACACACCACTATTCTAAGAATGCCCATGCATGAAGAATCAACACATGTTACACCTAGAGAAGTCTCAATAACAAAAGAGCATCACGTGACAACATCTAATACAACTGGGAACAATGAAACAGCTCCTGATGAAGGAAAAAAAGGCACTGCAAAATTCAAACAAAAGCCATGTTAGCTTATCTTGGATGAGGAAATTCTTTGGTTTGTAGAACGGAGAGTAAATGTTGACAGACCTGTGAAGGAAGTGGGCTCCTTGTGGGGTCAGAGGTGGTGACATAAGCAGCCTGTGTGTAGGCATAGCTCTTGAACCGAGGCTTAGGAGAGGAAGGAGTTCGTTCATAGCCCTGTGCTAGACTGACTGTGATCTGCAGAGTAGGGTTAGAGGGAAGGGGACAGAGGGGAGGAGGAGACATCATAAGTAACCCTGGAAGGAATGCTTTTCAACACACTAGAAAAACAAACATTAAATGGAAACAGTGAGGTGAACTGTCTAATTTGAAACGCACATAGTTGGATTAGAAACTGGTATACTCCAAGAATTCTGGTGCTCAACGTCATGGTAATCAGGGAAGGTAGGAGAGTGGGAGTCAACTCTAAGGATTCCATGCTGACACAACTCCAGCACTAATATGGGATGGTGCTCTTCAATCTGGCAAAAACAGGCACCCAAAAGCAATATTCTCTGAACTCCAAGTAAACAAAACCAGAATTCATCAGGTCAATATCCTGGAAAGAAATGGAGCTGTCATAACCTAAATATAGAACTATCTTGGTAGAGTGAAACAATTAGGCCTAAGATTAGCTTTCCACGCCTTCAGCAGAAATTTTGATAAAAGGCTTTTTTAAAAAGGTTTCTTTTTAAAAGGTTTTCTCATCATTGCATGTGTCCAAGAAAGTAAAAGAAAACACCGCAAATAGCCAATACTGGGAGTAAGAACAAGCCATGTAACAAAAGAATCCTACTAGATTCTGTACAATAATAAAAATCTTTATAAGTATTCTCCATTTAACTTTTTTTCAAATATTTTAAACTACTTTTATCAAAAACGTTACCTTAAGTAATGAAAATTTGTTAATGCATCAGCAGGTGGCCACTAAAAATAAGAAAGTATTATTAAACAGCGTGCTTGCCATTGCTCTTGCTCTAGCTCTTTGTTCTCATATAGAAAAGTTTCATACACATATGACTTTGTCTTTTATTTTATTTCGTTTTACACAATATATTGTTTTCCATATTCTTATATATGCAATATATTGTTTTCCATATTCTTATAATATAGTGCCTATCAACAGCAGAGTATTTTTTTACTTAAAAAAATTTTTTTAAATATTTATTTATTATTGAGAGACAGACAGAGCATGAGCATGGGAGGGGCAGAGAGAGGGGGAGACACCAGAATCTGAAGCAAGCTCCAGGCTCTGAGCTGTCAGCACAGAGCCCAATGCACGGCTCAAACTCACAAACTGCAAGATCATGACCTGAGCCAAAGTCAGATGCTTAACCGACTGAGCCACCCAGGCACCCTGGCAACCTGGCAGAGTATTTTAATAATGTGCTTTGAAAATAATATTATAATCCATTCTATCAGTTAAAATTTAGAAGGTTTACAGAGTTTATCCATCTACTCATAGATGCCTATAGATACCTATATGTAGACGGATGAAGAAATAGACATACACACACACACACGCATTGTGCTATGTAGACACGTTTGTGTGTATATCCATAGATATAATAGATATGTACACGTATGATGGCTAAAAATGCATATACAATATAAAGTATCACTGATATCAGTTACTCTTTTGATACTTTACCTGTTGAGAATAATGCATTTGATGATGTAATTGAAAGTGTTCCTCTCTAGTAACTTTTGATGGCCTTGGCAACATTTCCACTTCCTGGATGGCTTCAATGCTCACTTGTTGAGGCAAAACTTGGAAGAGTGATGTGACATACATTAAGATGGACTTCTTATCTGGATAAGTGGTAGCAACATCTGTAAGCACATTAACACCACACATCAATTTTTGGTTTCTATATTTGAGTCTCTGAAAGGGGAATGAACAAATCAATGTTACAGGAAGAAGACACATTAATGAGCACTCGATTGCCCATGAATGTCCTCCAGAGACTAATTAGAACATGATAATCAGGCCTAAATTGTCCTTCCAATTTGGCAGACCAATGAGAGGAGCACTAAAGTTAATTTCTTTTCCTTGTTCACATAAAAACTTCATTCCGTAATACTTTTTCCCAAGTCAAATTGCCAAACTAGCCCATCTAAGAGACTGGTTTTCATTAGATAAGAAACACAAATAAAAGATTATATCTTCCTTCCCATGGAAAGCTATATTAACATGTCAATTACAATAGTGCATTGGTAATTACACAATTATACAAAAGAGCTTAATGCCTTGGCGTCCAGTAAGGAAAGCTTACACCATCTAATCAAATTTTTGCTGGTGATTAAGTATGTAAAATGCGAAATATGTCTCTGTGTTGAAATGAACCATGTATTTCCACAATAAACATAAAATAAAACAATATACCATATGTATATGATTTGTAATATTCCTTAAGTATATTAAAAACGTGTATTTACATTTTGATACATCTGTTAGAGTCAGATGTTACCTTCCTTCTCACACTCCAGAGATAAATTTAAAAGTCCTTCACATAAAAGTTGATCTGACATTATGTCCTTTGCCACATCCAAGGAGTTGAAGAAACACAGCATTTAAAGTCAATAATAATTTGTAATCACACACATAGTAAGTGGCAGGTCCTTCAAAAGGTTCTTTTGCTACTTGGCATTACAATTTACCCACTGCGCTCATTCCAGGGAACCAAGATGTAAAAATAATCCTTTATGTGAAGTGTATCATTAATCCCAGAAGTGTTAAAACATAAATCCTGGCGGGAGGCCAAAACAACTACGGAGCAATGTGCCAGGCATTTTTCTTGCCATAAATTTATCTTAGCTAGCATGAAAAGATCTGTTTTAAGTTAAATATGTATATTCTGGTCAGGTATTCTGATTGTGACTAAAAAAGCCAACAGTCAAATCTCGAGTCCACTAACATAAATATAAGTTGAATAAGTCACTTCGTCCATGCCTTCACAAAAATCAGGAACATGATTAATTAGAACAACTCTTTTTAAAATATTTTTTAAAAGAATTACAGAAGGGGAAAAATTTAACTAATATTCCGGTCTGCCTCTATCCATAGTATAACGCGGTACTTCTCAATTTTTAATGTGCATATGAATCACTTGGGGATCTTTTTAAGCTCGGAATCAAACTCAGTGGGTCAGGGGTGGAACCTGAGGTTTTGCATCTCCAATAAGGTTGCAGGTGATATTGAAGCTGCTGGCTTGAAGACTATACTTTCAGTAACAAGGGTTGAAAAAAATTACACAAGAAGCAGACTGCTTTATTATCTGTCACTTCATTGTTTTGCCTTTTATTTTTTCCCTTAAAGATACTTATTGGGCACTTAAATGCATAAGGCTGGGAGGTACAAAGTTTTATGGTACATATTCTCTGCTCCTTATTATAATTTAATTATTAACCACCAGATGGTGAAAGTAAGTTTTTGGGGCACCTGGGTGGCCCAGTCAGTTGAGTGTCTGACTTCGACTCAGGTCATGATCTCACGATTCTTGAGTTGGAGCCCCACATTAGGCTCTGTGCTGACAGCTCAGAGCCTGGAGCCTGCTTCAGATTCTGTGTCTCCTTCTCTCTCTCTGCCCCTCCCCCGCTTGCACTCTTGTCTCTCTCTCAAAAATAAATAAAAACATTTTAAAAAAGTAAGTTTTTGCCAGTAATTTTTTATGAAGAACCAGAAATCTTACTAACTTAGCTTTGAAATTCCAAAGACTAAAATCTCCCCTTCATTTGATAACTGTTTTTCAAGTGTTCATTGTATGGTGGATACCACAATTCTTCACCACATTTTGAAACTCAAAAATGTTTTCTTTCTTCTCACTATGAACTAGTCAGTTTTATTTGTAATGAGCATAATTTAGAATTCTATTTTTAGTGTATTAAATAGAATTATGCTGTGAGAAAGACACTGGATCCAAAAAGGTTGATCTATGTGTATTTACTGCTATATGATACATAAAAGTGTGCATGTATATTTTCAGCCTCAAATATATGTTATGCTAAAAATAAAGGTAAAAATCAATCAGGAATTATTTCCATTACCACAAGCAAATGTCAAAAATTATAGTACGTTTTATCTACACAAAACATCTTTTGGATGAAAGCAAATATTCATAAATATCAATCATTATAATAAATATACACTGTTTGACCAAGTTATTGACATTTTTGCCCCAATATATTACCTTCCCATCTCTGAGGTTATGTGGATTTAGCTGTACCAGCAGATGGAATCCACTATTTCTTTTCTTAAAGAAAGGAACTTAGATATTCCAAAATACGTTAATTTACTTCAACATATATGTACTAAGGACCTATTGTATTTATAATATTATAATATATTATACAGGAGATTAACAAGACAGAGAATTCATGCATTCTGCTCACAATTTGCAATAGTTCAATAAATAAATAACGGGAAAAGTACAAAATAATTACATTGCTGAACAGAATTTAAAATGTGTTCCTCTGACTGGTACAACCAGTGCTTAAATATGTTCAGAGAAAGGAAGAAATTATATACTAGTAGGGGACCAGAAAAGTCTTATGACTAGGACACTGAAATAAGTATGTATAGGAATTCATTGGCTAGAAACGGGGAAATGAGAAAGGTATTCTAGGCAGTGGGAAAGCACAAGCAAAAGTGCAGAGGTAAGAGATTAGAAACATCCCAGGCATAGTGCCTTCAGGTATCTTAGCCACAGACAGGAGAATAGTGAATAATAAGATACAATGTGTACGTTATATGTGAAACGTAGAGAGATCGTCCATAGCACAGTAGAAATTTTGACCTTAGTTCAAGAGGTTGGACAGTAACTGACTACTTTTGACCAAGAGTGTGACAGCACTGATTTTTTTTGTAAAGTAAAACTATTAAATGTAGAATGGGGTCAAGGAGAAAAACACCTGGAGGGAAGCTGGAAGCTAGGACCCAATCCAGATAGGAGGTATTAGAGAACTAAACAAGACTTTGTAATGAAAGCAAAAACAAACAAACAAAAAAACGCATGGCAGAAATTCTAAGATAGGTCCAAAACAACTTCATTGGATTTCAAATCATTTACTTAGCAGTCTTTGAAAATAATTATGTATAAAATTCTGTCCTAAGCCCTGAGGGTACAAAGATGAATAAACTGAGAATAAAATGGAGGAGAACAGGAGGGAAATACTTGCTCTGTAGTCATAGTAACAAGTAGCCACCAACACAAGTTTCAGACTCATTTAATCAATTAACAATTACCTGACTAGATGGTCTTGACTGTGCTTCCTCAAGCCAACATTGGCAATCCCTCCCTTTTGAAAGTTGTCTGATCAGAAGTGAAATCACTCCAATGAACAAAATTCTGAATGCAATCCAATTAACAGTGGTCTCACCTGAATAACCAACCATGCTTCTAAACCTGAGATCAACCTATTCCCATCTCTGAATGCTCACAGATGTACACCTCTTGACCTCCCAGTTTTCCCTCAAACGCAAGAAAACTCTATTTTGAGATACTGTGGTTGACCAGCATAGTTCCCTCTTATTTAAGTAAGTGATACATTCACCTTTGTGTTTTCATTTCAAATACCGAGCAATGATTTCATCATTTGATAAAATTCAATGGATGCAATTCACTTGTAAAGTTAAAATTAACAGTTTTGTGGGGTTTTTTTTGTTTTTTGTTTTTTGTTTTTTTTTTTTTAGAGGAGAGTGTGATAGAATGAAAGAATGAGCAATTCTGAATCTGGATTTGGAATTTTAAAAATCTGTACCTAAATACTTATATTTGTAAAGAAAAACCCTTAACACCATTTATTTCCATTTCCTCATCTGTGAAATAAAAACCAGAGTCCCAATCTCATCATGGTGTTGTGAAGGTCAAATGCAATAACGCTTAGAAAATACTGTAAACTTAATTAGACCTTGATATTGTTGCTATATTGCAATTGTTGTTTTTTGTGTTACTAATACAAAAACAGATCTAGTTGTAGGAGACCATTAGTACTATTAACGGGAAGCCACAAGAAGCTGGTAGGAAGGAAAGGTCATTCATCATTTATTAAATATTTACAGAGCAATTATTATGTATCATAGAATATGCTTAGCCTTTGTTATATTACAGGTATTCAGGGGATGAGCCACCCAACAAATAATTAGGGACTGAGCAATGTATGAGAAACCAAAAGAAATTTCATGACTTGTGATGATCTTCACTCAGGATAATTGCACGTAGGCCAATGCCTGGGACTTTGTGAGCACCTAAATATTTGTCGAGAAACTGAATATAGTAGTTAAAGCCATAGAAATTGACGAGAATTGGGTAAGACAGCAACTGACGTACAACATAATGTTACAGATAATGAGTACCACAGTATTTGAGGAGGGTGAGAATGATGGGATGTGATTTACATTTTTTTTTATTACAAGACATTAAAATGTGTGAAGTGAAAGAAGTGCCTGTACTCCCCAAAAAGAACTTACAATTTGATGAAAGTAATCTTTGTACTAAAACCCTACTATGTAATCGTTTCATGGCTGCAAACATTTAAATTAATAATTTCTAACTTAATCTTTAAAGACATCTCAGAATGAAAGTGTTGAGAACTGATAAATACTGCTAGAATGTTTTATTTCATGAACAATAACACTGATTCTGACGAGTGTTTCTATACTAATCAGAATTTTGATATTGATGGATATAATGGAACAAATAAATCATTCACTGAAATTCCATTATTTTTCTTTTTTTTTTAATTTTTTTTAACGTTTATTTATTTTTGAGACAGAGAGAGACAGAGCATGAACGGGGGAGGGGCAGAGAGAGAGGGAGGCACAGAATCGGAAGCAGGCTCCAGGCTCTGAGCCATCAGCCCAGAGCCCGACGCGGGGCTCGAACTCGCGGACCGCGAGATCGTGACCTGAGCTGAAGTCGGACACTTAACCGACTGAGCCACCCACGCTCCCCTCCATTATTTTTCAAATGAGGAAACTGAACTTCACACTGGTTTGATGGCAGGTTCAAAAGCTAGTCAGAATCAGAACTAGAACCCAGTCCATGCATCAGACTTCTTAGTACCTTACCTTCATTCTTGTCAAAAATGTTACCTTTAGTGCATTTAAAAACCAAGTATCTCAGAGTCATTATTAAATAATGACCCTGTGATGCATTACCAAATATTAATGATATTCTCCATAAGAGTAGTGATTTCCATTTCTAATAAATGACATATGACGAGTAAATATACATGAAAATGCAAATTCAGTATTAAAGAAATGCAAATTAAATACTGATGTGGGTTTTAAATTATATTCCTTTGCCTACTACATTATCAAAGAATGACAGAAAAATAACAACCAAAGATGCAGAGGCTTCACCAATTTGGCCAAGCTCCTACTTTGCTGGATGACTATCAGTTGGTTCCAAATTTTATGAAAAATATTTTGGCAATGTCTACCAAAACCTTAAGAAAATTCATATTCAGTGACCCACTAATTTTCCTTCTAGGAATTCACCACAAAGAAATAATCAGAAATTTAAATGATGATTTATACAAACCTGATGTAAAATGTAACCAGTATTTATGAAACCAAAAAATTATCATACAAAAAAGAAAAGAAATTCAGACCATTCCAAGTGGCTTAACAGTTTGAGAGGTAGAAACGATCAAATATATAATTGGATATGAATAGTACAAAGCCATTCAAAACGTTACTTTTGAAGAATATTTGATAAAATACAAAAATGAATTCTTTATAACATCGAAAGAATAGAATGTATAATTTATGAAGAATATAATAATATTTTTTAAAAATTTTTTTTCAACGTTTATTTATTTTTGGGACAGAGAGAGACAGAGTATGAACGGGGGAGGGGCAGAGAGAGAGGGAGACACAGAATCGGAAACAGGCTCCAGGCTCTGAGCCATCAGCCCAGAGCCTGACGCGGGGCTCGAACTCACGGACCGCGAGATCGTGACCTGGCTGAGGTCGGACGCTTAACCGACTGCGCCACCCAGGCGCCCCTATAATAATATTTTTTAATGTTTATTTAATTTTGAGAGAGACAGAGAGACAGAGCACAAGCAGAAGAAGGGCAGAGAGAGAGGGAGAAACAGAATCCAAAGCAGGCTCCATGCTCCGAGCTGTCAGCCAAGAGGCCGATGCGGGTCTCGAACCCACAAACTGTAACATCATGACCTGAGCTGAAGTTTGGCACTTAACCCACTGAGCCACCCAAGCACCCCAATGTTTTTTTCTTTAGAAAAGACGAGGGAACCATACTTCAAGACATTAGTGAAATGGGTACACTGATGAAACTAAAAATAATCTTCCTTTTCTCTTTTGTCCTATCTATATTTTCCACACTCTATTCAGCACTAACTTTATAGGTAGATATTGTCATCAATATTATAATAAAAGTATCTGTGAAGATCTAAAAGCAACAAAAAAAGAAGTTCCACAAAGTTTTGTTTCAGTATGTCCTCACCCCTAACAAGTCAATGGGAATGAGTTTGTCAGGAAACGGGTGTCTTCAACAGAACTGTTCTTATCTTGGGCAATCAACCTACCAAAAGTCTGATTAGCCAGCTGGCAGGCACAACCTTGAAACACCTCTGAGAAAATCTAAACAGGAGCCTCCACTGCCTAAACCTCAGGTCAGTTTTCTGCCAGGAGAAAGGCAGAAATTGAAATAGCAGATTATAATGCATATCATGTATAATCAGAAAGAAGTGGGATTTCGGAGATAACAGATGCATAAATGTACACTCACAAAGTCTGGTCAGCCTTTTACAAGTTTTATAAAAAAAAATGACAAAGGATGTCATTTAGAAACCCCGAGCAGAATAAATCTAGGTCATTTCTCACAGATTTCGTATTAGAAACAACACAATAAAAATAAATTCATTCACTGTAAGAGATGAGGAATAGGTAAACAGGAAAGAAGAAATTTGTGACCACAAACAAGACATGGTCAGAGAGCTCTGAATGTCAAAATGTGAACACATACACATGCATACACACATACACAGACACAATCAAACAGCTGTGTTTGCTAAAATAACCAAATAGGAAGATACACAATTCAGAAGAACTTACTTCTGGAAGCAAGTGTGCTATCATCTGAGGTTTACAAATGAAGATATTATGTTATAATACCATCTGATCTCTAAGCACTAGCGTTTGTCAATTTATACGCAATAGCCTCGCAATGGACTGAATCATTAAAGTGTTAGATTATTACCTCCAATTTTAGTATTTTGCGTCCAGCACTACATTCTACATATATACATCTTCCATTTGCAAGTCACTGTGTACAATGAATATATAGCATTCTAATTAGAAAATAACTTGCACAGGTCCCCTCAAGTTAAATTCTTTAACTTTGTACATGTTCTGCCTTCACTAAATTAAATACTCCTTAATGAAGCCATTCCAGATCTTCAGCATTTCACTCACTGATCCAAGTTGCTTTTTATCATCTAATAACAATGCTTCTCATTAAAGGACTATAAAATATAGTGATGAAAATAATTTGTATCGATGAAGATGATTCAGTTTCATAATAAAATTAATGATAAAAAACAGTGCCTTTCATTTATCCAGGAGAAACACTAAATAATTTTAACATTTAAACATCCAATTATTCCTTTCAATATGCTCATGAGGTAGCAGCAGCTAACTATCACTATCATCTTGGTACAAGTAGAAAATAGTGCTCAAAATACATAATGGTCACCGAGGCCTAAAAGGGAAAAATAAAAACAAAAACAAAAGATGAGGTGCTTACAGCAGACTTGAGATGCACTGAAAACTAGTTCAGCTTTCTAATCATTAACTAAATAATGTTAAATATATGTAGCTGGAGGTGATGTTATTGATTCTGAAAAGTACCAGACTGATAAAATGAGACAATGAAAAATATATTTAACAAACATTTACTGATTACACTTTGTGCCAAGCTATATTCTAGTCTTTGAATATAGAGTGATAAGTAAATGATCCCAGAGAGCCACTCTCATGGAACTTTGATTCTAATGGGGAAATAAAATTACAAATAAATACTTTCAAAATCCTGTATTTACCACTTGTCAATTTATCCCTATCACCCTAGCTCTTTTTGCTTCATTATATAAACAAAAGTGACTTCCACAAATGCATTTTCTTCGTTGGGCTTTTTGGGAAGAGGATTAAATGGGAGTGCAGATTCTGGAATGTTAATACCAAACATTCTCATAGAGACTGAGAACAAATGCACAGAAGCTGGTGGGTAAAACTCAATTAAATGGAAATCCTCAACAAATCGTGACTTCACAAATTTCAAATAAGCCACCTTTAAGTTTTTTTTTTTTGTTTGTTTTTTTTTTTTTTTACATTTTTTTAATGTTTATTTTTGACGGGGGGCGGAGTGGGGGCAGAGAGACAAGGAGACAGAATGTGAAGCAGGCTCCAGGCTTTGAGCTGTCAGCACAGAGCCTGATGCAAGGCTCAAACCAACAGACCAGTAGATCATGACCTGAGCCAAACTCAGACACTTAACCAACTGAGCCACCCAGGGGCCCCTAAGTTGAATGTTTTTGAATCAAGTATCAAATGTCTTCTGTGTGCTGCTAATCAAAGTGAAGTCTTCTGACTTTAAATTCTCAATTCAAAATGCAAAATTCTCTTTTCCAAACGCAAAATTCTCAATTCCATATGCAAAATTCTCTTTTCTGGCTACTCACTGACTTTGTACCTCATTAAAACAAATTTATTTAAAATAAATATTCCTGGCCATTTAAAAACTTAGAACAACTCTTCAGGGCATGTCTTCTAAAACTAGGAGAATAGGAGCTAGCTTGACCTAACAAACAGAAGCTGATCAAACAGTATGGCAGACTATTGACAGAAAAACATTTGTACTTTCTTACACTTCCTCTACAGGACTATTGTGGAAAGAACTATTGGAGTTCCCATTTGAGAAGGAAGTATTTTGGCTCAGTGACATTGAACTAGGCTTCCTTAATTGTCACCTGCTGTTTTTGTGCTGTGCTTTGCTTCTGATCTAACCAAAATGACTGCCATTCTGCCTCCTAGTAGAAAAGGTGCAATAAGTTTCATAAGTAACTCCACGCAAAATCTTCTTCACTAACACAAAATGTTCTATTTCTACCCCCTCTTTCTTTATAGAGTTCAAAAATGATAGTTGATAAACAGTGAAGCCAGAATGGAGGTGGTTCACTTCATTAAACACAAGTTTCATTGGTTATTACGGTGCTTTCCAACATGTTTCATTCAGAAATATGCCTGATGGTGTAAGGACAATTCCAAGGCAAATCGCGCGATGAACACTAGCTTGAGGCAGACGCTGTATATGTGAGAAATATTTTTTAGTAACAAACATTATTAAAAAGTATCCATTCCATATCAAAGCGTTTAGCCTACTGATTTGACATAGGGAACGGGTGGGCTCGATATTTAAAGAAGATGAGCTCAGAAGGCATCTCTAGCTAAAACTGGATCAGAGAACCAGTTTCTCTCTACTCCACTGAGGGCTACAAATGTAGCTCAGCCTAATGGATGGCTTTTCATTTTATTCTGTACCTCCCAGTAGCACTCTTTCTTCTTAAACTGCTTTGTTTTTCTTGGAATCTTTGACGCTGTATTTTTCAGGTTTTATACCTATCAGCCACTGTTTCTCAGGCTCTCCTCCTGGCCCAACCTATTTAAATGACAGCAAATTCTGGAAAGACTTAGAGGCTCGATCTCGGTCTTCTCTAGCTACCCTCACTCTTTCCTAGGGTATTACCTTCCAATTATCCCTCCCTTTCTCTCTTAAATATTGCCTATATGCTAATGATTCCTAAATACCTATCTCCAGCTGAGACCTCTCACCTCAAAAGATATCTCAAATTTGTTGCATATAAAATAAGGCCCTCAGTTCCCTTCAAAACCATTAGGCTCCCCCATCAATCACCGTCTCTGAATATGGCAACAACATCAATTCATTGTGTCAGGCCGTAAACTTAGAAATTGTCCTTGATTTTTCTTTTTATCTGAATTCTCTATTCTGATCCATTAACAAACCTTGTCTCTTCTGCCTCTAAAAAGAATACACGCACCTGTTTACTTCATGTTCATGATTACAATTTTCACCCGAGCCATGATCCTTGCCTTCTGGCCATTACATTCACATTCTAACTATTCTCATGCCTTTCAATCCATTCAGTATGCAACAGCTAGAATTATCTTTAAAAAAACACAAACTAAATAGCACTGTCATACTTAAAACCCTTCAAAAGCTTCTCCTTTGTTTAAAATACATCCAACCTATTTCCATGTCCTACAATGGACTACATGACCCAATACTCTTTGCTAATGGGAGTCTAATGGCCTCTCTCTTTCTCACCCACTATCTTTCAGATATATTGGCCTTGTTTTCCTATCTGAAATAACAAAGGCCCTTTTTATACCTCTTGGTCTTTATACTTGCTGTTCTCTTTATCTGGAATATTTCCTCCATCTTTTCACATTTTTGGTTCATTCTTATCCATTAGGTTTGAGCTCATATGGCACTGCAGATGCATTTGTTGATAATCCTATTTTTAAAAACCCACTCCCTTCCCTTTCATCTCACAGTGGCTTATAGCCTTTATATCATCTGTCACAAACTGTAATTATTATGTCTATTGATCTATTCCTTTGCTATGATTTGTCTCTCTACCATAATGTAAGTACTGCAAGGGCAGCAACTTTCTAAATTGTTTTTTTTTTATCACATACTAACAAATAGTAGGTACTTCATATTTGTTAAATTAGTAAATGAATGAATGAACAGATAATTATGGCTGCTGGGAAGAAAGTTTCACTTCAGTGATGTGAACACAGAATTAGATTCATGTTGAAAATTGAGAACTGGTTCGAGAAGAACAAAGAGTAAATCAGAGAAGAGGAGGCAGTACTTATCTCCCTCTGAAATTACATTAAAGAGATTCAGTTTGATATTTGATGACTTTTCAGTGAGCATCAATTATGGACAAGGTATTTTATTATGTTTCCTCATTTGACATTCAACACTCTCTTCTGAGTTAAGAATATTGCACAAGGTCATATAACTAATAATTGATAGTCCCAATAAAGCAGAGAAAAGAGACTTCTAAGTTGACATCCTGGTTCTCTCATTTTGTGACACTGGACAAGCTTAAACAGACTGAGCCTCAGCTTCCTATTGTACTGCAAAAGTTTGTCTTAAATTGCTGATGGCACTGTAAAAAATGAGACATGATTTGCATAACATCTCATGTTCTAGGAAATGAATCGGATTATTTTTTTAAGTAGTAGGCAAAGAAGCATTCAATTCTAAATTAGAGAGCATTAGCAGGTTAATCAGGAAGCCTATGAGTGATGATGACAAAGTTAGTACATTTTTAATTCACACTGAAAATACTCAAGCTAATACTCAAGGCACAGGAAAACTAATGTTTTATTCATTGTTTCTAAGCCTTGGCATAGACTCTACAAAATACCACAGTGCTTTACATACACTAGATGTTCAAAAGTTATTGACTGACATTTACAGAAAAATGTGTTCAAGTACTCTCTGACCCAGGATAGAAAAAGGTAACCCCTTAGAATTTGGATAAAGCACATTTCTCAGTAAATCTGTACGAAGTGTTTGAATCCACGGCAGGCTGGAAGAGTGAAACAAATGAAAGCCTTGCCATCTCACTACAACTATGACCCAATCATAGGTAGGACCCTACAACTACAATTCTAAGAGCAGTTCTTTCAACTAAGATATGAGAATGAGAAAGGGATTCACTTAAGTAACAAAGAATTGTTAATACTATATATACGCAAACACATCTAAAAAACAATATGGTCACTTACAGAACTACCGGGTGTATGCACGTGTGTGTGTCTTATTTGAAAATCAATCTCTTTTGAACAGATATTAGTAACATCAAAAAATGGGTAGAGTGGGGCGCCTGGGTGGCGCAGTCGGTTAAGTGTCCGACTTCAGCCAGGTCACGATCTCGCGGTCCGTGGGTTCGAGCCCCGCGTCAGGCTCTGGGCTGATGGCTCAGAGCCTGGAGCCTGTTTCCGATTCTGTGTCTCCCTCTCTCTCTGCCCCTCCCCCGTTCATGCTCTGTCTCTCTCTGTCCCAAAAATAAATAAATGTTGAAAAAAAAAAATTAAAAAAAAAATGGGTAGAGAGAGGGAAAGGTGTAGCCTCTGTTTTCTATTTCAATAGCTGGATGTTCATTTTACCTACCTGCAACTTTAAAACTTCTCTTGCTTTTCAACAGTTGGACAAGGGTTAAAACTGATATGCTAAATAATACATAGCTACATTTCTTATCACAGCTTCTGGTTCTTGATTTTCAAATTTTGGTTTCTCTCAAATACCTTTCCTTCAGGTTAAACTCTACTAACACAGATCTATTGATGACTGTGACCTTCAAGGTTTAACTAGCTTAATTACTGTATACTGCAAAGTCTGTCTTGCTACCCAAAACTTCAGACCCTATTCAGGCTCTGGTCTTATATTGGCCAACATGGGCCCCATTTCCATTCTCATCATGATGGGAAACTTACTTCTTACAAAGAAATGTCTCCTTCAGAATAAACAGGTCAAGGGGCACCTGGGTGTCTAAGTCAGTTAAGCGTTTAACTCTTGGTTTCAGCTCAGGTCTTGATCTCATGGTTTGTGAGTTTGAACCCTGTGTGGGGCTCTGTGCTGACAGCATGGAGCCTGCTTGGGATTCTCTCTCTTTCCCTCTCTTTCTTCCCCTCCCCTGCTCACGCATGCCCTCTCCTTCTCTCTCTCTCTCTCAAAATAAACAAATAATTAAAAGAAAAAAAAGAAGAAGAAAAAGGCCAGATTAATGATCTTGAGTCCAAGAGTTAATCTTTTAGCTATCCCTGATTTTTCTTAGTTTGGATTTAATCTCTAACTTTCAAACATTTTTATTACAAGCAATACATGCTTATTGTAGTAGAAAATTAAAATAGTGCAGGAGTACATAAAATAGTGCAGGAGAAAATTAAAATAGTGCAGGAGTACCCCCACATCTCTACACTACTCCAGTCCCATTTCTAGAAAGAATACTTCTCAGAAAAGGCTATGCTCTCTATCATCCATTAATATGTCTATCTATCCATCTGTCCATGTAGGCATCCATTTATCTATTAATCTGTCTATCTAATGAGATCAAACTAGATATAAACTAGGGTGCCTGGATGGCTCAGTCGGTTAAGCGTCCAACTCTTGATGGCTTAGGTCATGATGTCACGGTTAATGGAATTGAGCCCTGCCTCAGGCTCTATGCTGGCAACGCTGGGCCTGCTTGGGATTGTCTCTCTCCCTCTCTCTCTACCCCCCTCTACCGTTTGCATGCTTTCTCCCTGAAAATAAATACATAAACATTTAAGATAAAACTGGATGCTAACTATCTACATATCTACTTTCCTAAACATCTTCACAAGATGTGCCCAGGTAGTAGAAATTCAAAGCCTTCTCCTAGAATTCCTAGGCTCTATATAATTTTTGACAATGAACTGGATTTCTTCATGTCTTCATGCCCTCATCCATAAAATGGGAGTAAGGCTTTTAGAAGAATTAAGATAAATGTAAGTACTTAGAAAAATGTCTATGAAAAAAAAAAGTTTTCAGAAAAATGCAGCTGTAAAATGTATATACACATACATACATACAATTTGGCCTTTAAAAATTAATTTTAGGGGCACCTGGCTGGCTCAGTCAGTACAGAATGTGGCTCTTGATCTCGGGGTTATAGGTTCCAGCCACATAATGGGTGTAGAGATTACTTACAAAAAATCTTTAAAAATTAATTTTAATAACGCATGCATTCATCCATCCATTTTTTTTTTTTTTTTGCAATTGTTCACTGGGCACCTATCATAATTCAAGGACTGTGCCAGGCAGGAGAGTTATAATCGTGAGCAAAAGTTAAACAAAAACCAAACAAATCTGGACTCTGATTTTACGGAACTTCTAGTCCAATGGTCGAACTCTACCTGCCTAGCAATCCATAGTATGGAATAATACTGGGACTGCTGTAAATAATTCTGCAATGAGCATCCTCATATATGTGTCTTAGACATGTGTGAGCATTCCTACAGCTCTAATCCCTACTAATGAAATCTGAGGATCAAAACTATGTACCATTCCATATTTTGAAAGGTAACTCCAAATACCCTATATAAATGTTTCCAAGTGGTTCATCCACCAAAGGAAAAACAAGGTCTATTTCCATGAACCCTCATCACCAAAGGATGTTATATTTTACAGTTCTTTAAATATTGGCAGTGTGAGCTTATTTTTGATTGGTTATTTGTCATTTTCTCAAGAGAATATCCAGATCATATTGGCCACTTTATAAATATTGTTACAATGTATTTGTTCATAGTAACTCTAAGAGTTTTATCATAGCGAAGTTATTCTTTACTATCAGTATGATTCCCCAGTCTGTCATATATTTTGTTACTTTTTATTGGTGTCTTTCACCACAGAAAATATTTTAATTTCTGCATTGCTAAATCTGTCAGTCTCTTACTTTACGGCATCTGTGGTTTTATATCAACTTAACATTAAAATAATCTTCTACATGTTAGTGTGTTCTTTAAAGGTTTACCTACTCACATTAAGTCATTATTATTTGATGTGGAAATGGGTTATCATTACGTTTTCCTTTCTAAACAGTCTCAAAGATTTCCTATCAATTTGCTAGCTAACCTACCCTTTCAGTTTAGGTATGAAAAGACACCCTTAAATAATAATTTTAGCTAAATAAAATAACTTTCATCAAAATATCTATTTTATGTTATTTCTTTATCATGCCACACTATGTCAGTATAAAATTTACCATACCAAGTCACCTATTTAAAAATAATTCCTTGACTATTGCATCTTGACAACTGCATCTCCCTTCCATTTTGTGTGATTATTTTTAGTGTGTTTGCCCCTCACACATTTCTGTCCTTTCTTCTGTGCTTGTTCCCTAGGTGGCTGATCCCTTCACTATACATCTCCTGGGATTATTTGCTGCCTGGATCCCAGGTGCAGTAAGCCAATGGGAAGAACTGGAGACTCAAAGATAGGGAAAGAGAAAGCGGGGGAAAATTCCCTCCATAATTTCTCTGCTTCAGAGCTGCATCTTATAGTAGCTGATTCCTTCCAACAATTTCATTTTCCAACGTGTGGATCTGCCTCCAGTAGTGCAGCTCTCACCAGACTCCATCAATCTCCATTCATTCTTTTGTTCCTCTCTCCCCCTAAGCCTTAGGGATAGCAATTGCTTCCTACTGTTGTTTCTCTTTTGGTGACTCACTTTCACCTATTTGTTAATATATTATCTGTCTCTAAGTCACCTTTTTATGAAATTCTCTTCTTTTCAGCTACCTGAAGTAAATTCTATTTCTTGCTTTGATTATGTTTATACCCTCTAAAATAAAAGGTAGAGAGATTATATGTGTGTGTATATGCGTGTGTGTGTGTATACATGTACAGATTAGATATGCATGTATATATAACTACATCTTGATTGATATTGTTTTTGAATGTGCAGATTAACTTAAAGAAAACTAGCAGTTTCACCGTATACACCTCTACCTTTCCTCATGTCTTTATTTACATTCTTCTAATTCACACTGAAACTTCGTCCAATCCTTACACTTTCCAGTGTAATTTGCTTCTACAAAAATCTATAGATTTTGGAGATGTTCTAAATAGGATTATATTACTTAAATTTTCTAATTGTTAATATACTTTTAAAAAGGAGAAACTCATATTGTTCTCAAATGATGATATTTATCCATCTTTTCCAATATACATATCTCACATTTCTTTTTTTTTTCTTATCATATGACATTTCCTAGGTCCTCCAGAACAATATTGAACAATAACACCAATGAGGAGTATCTTTGAACTGCGTATTATTTTATTAAGAATTCTTCCAGAATATCAAGATAAAGAAAGTTTCCTCATATTTGTGGATTAGTAGGAACTTTTCTCAGGACTTGGTAATGAATTTTAGCAAATGATCTTAGATACAGTATTTTTTGTTTAACTGGGAGTATTGACTAGTATGGTTTTCCGACCTTCTTTAATAAACGGAAGAACAAAGATTAAATGTTACTTGTTAACTATTCTGCACTTTTTTTAAATATCATTATTAATATGAATGTTATTTCACATAAATGCATCATGTGAAAGCTCTGAATTTCATCCCTTTAAAAACTCTCCCTTATTTCTCTTTAAAATATATGGCAAATACAGAAGCAATTTCACTTTCCGCCAATATTTTCTCTAGCTAAATATGTTTATATTCTAGTTTAAAGTGTTAACAGTTAATAAATTTCCATGTTTACAAAGAGCTTCATTTAAACAACATTAATCTTTAGTTGACGTATCCTTAGAGGGGGGAGGAGCTATATCCCTAATAAAATAACAATTTGATTCATTTGTCTACATAAATAGTCACTCACTTGGAGAAAGCAGGAAAGAAGCTGATTCAGAATCCCTAACTGTAACTGGACACAGGGGGAAATAAGGTGAATCCCTATGCTTCTTTGGTCATGATTACCATAACAATGACCCTGAAGTGATATCCCCATTCATTATCTCTGTTTGGATCTGTATAAACAAAGAAAATAGCTTGAAATACCAAATGCCGCCAAGATGCATATAATCTTGATAGAGCTCAGCTTCTAGAGGTTTAAATGAGTCAAATGCAAATCAGCCCTTCCCTATGAGATTCTTTTTCAATTTCTTGATATAAATGTGTTCTCTGTATGGCTGCTGTATGTTGCCAAGAAATTAAAGTCAAGTAATTCCGTAACTCTGGGTCTTTGTACTAAATGGACTGAGAGAAAAAAGAAACCCAAGGGTTACAAAGTTTAAATTAATTATGATTATATGTATTTTCCTCCAAATCTTAACGTGTCGTAATGGAAATACAAAATTTAATTTGGGCAGAAATGAATCTTTTGGATTTTGTACAGATGCACATTACGCTTTGAACATACTACATGTGGACTTACTTTTGTGCTTTGATTTAAGCTATTTTCACTGCCAGGAATTCCTGGTCCTATTTATTTTCACTTATTTAACTGAATAAATGTTACCACTCAGTCGGTATTGAGGTGCTATGAAGTTGTTTTACTGAATACCATAAAGAGCTCAGGACAAAATGGCATCTTTCAACCCCTGAACTGTTACAGCCAAGTGGGTTCTAACATACACTACCTTGAAATTCAAGTTCACATACACATACATTCACAGTCTCAAACATATACCCGCACACATGCACAAAGAATTACAAAACTATTTTTGAGGAACCTGAGATTCTCTTTTAAATATTTTAAGAAAATTGTGACTTAATTACACTGTGATCAACAATTCAATGTTTTTCTTAAAGGTAATTCATCCAGACTGGATTGGAACTTGCTGAATGCCAAGCTCTGGTGTTGTTTGCTGAATATCAATACTGGACAGGATAGACCTAGCCCTTGACTTCTGAATGCTTAGACTGCACATGACACAAATCAACACTAATATGTGAGGACATACAGTGTAGATTTTTCTAAACTGTTATATATTTAAATGTTTTTAATATTAAAGAGAGGCAAATTAAATATATTAAGTAAATAAAATGCCCACATATGATCATTTACTTTTTAAAGTTTATTTATTTGAGAGAGAGAGAGAGAGAGAGAGAGAGAGAGAGAATGTGCACAAGTAGGGGAGGGGCAGAGAAAGAGAAGAGAGGGAGAATCCCAAGCAGGTTTGGTGCATTCAGTGCACAGAGCTCAACCCGGGGCTTGAACTCACGAAAACATGAGATCATGACCTGAGCCAAAATCAAGAGTAAGACACTTAACCCACTGAGCCACCCAGGCATCCCCATGTATGATCCTTTATAAGGGAACTATTGAAACAAGAAAATAGAGGCATTAACATTACTTGGATTTTTTATACGTAAACAATTAACTGGAGTCTTCACACATATACAGAATAGTGTGTCTCCTAAGTTCCTTTTAGTTGTTATTACTTTTTCTATTCTTTTTTTTTTTTTAAGATTGGAAGGGGAACAATATGAACTTTAAGAAAATGATGTCAATTCACCCTCATTAACTACTTGTGAAAAAAATCTTTAAAAACTTTTTTTTTAATGTTTATTTTTTTTTGAGAGAGACAGAGACAGAAAGCGAGTGGGTTAGGGACAGAGAGAGAGGGAGACACAGAATCTGAAGCAGGCTCCAGGCTCCACGCTGTCAGCACAGAGCCCAATGCGGGGCTCGAACTCACAGAGCTGTGAGATCATGACCTGAGCCGAAGTCGGATGCCCAACCGACCGAGCCACCCAGGCGCCCAGAAAAAATTCTTTTTTTAAAATAGTCACAGGTAGACATCCAGCTCTTCTGTCAGATAATATGAATTGCTTATATTCTCTTTATCTGTTATTTGTTTCTTAGCACACATCTAAAGCAGCAATTTCATCTATATGGGAATGTCATCTGATTCACATATATAGCCCACATATAGATTGTTTGTGCCTTTCTACAAACTAGCTCATTGGGTCCTACATTCACTGTCTCAAAACACGTGATGAATAGGCAGAGAAAACATTTTTTACAAATCTCAACACTATTGTACAGAAATAATATATATTTTTTTAAAAAACTGTATATGCCTATCTCAATCAGATTTATTTTAGACATAAAAGGATTAGTATTTATGACTTATTTGAAATTAAAAGAATTAGATTTAGAAGCACTTGGATGTCTCAGTCGGTTAGGCATCTAACTCTTGCTTTTAGCTCAGGTCGTGGTCTCATATTAGCGAGATAGAGCCCCATGTCAAGCCCAGTGAGGAGTGCGGAACCTGCTTGGTATTCTCTCTCTCCTTCTCTCTCTGCCCCTGTCCCTCTCTCTGTCTCTTTCTCTCTCTCTCTGTCTCTTTCTTTCAAAATAAATAAATAAATAAATTTAAAGAAAAAGAAAAAAAAAAGGATTAGATTTAATAATTGACAAGTCAGATTTAAGGTACAGCTTAAAAAGATACAAAATTTTACTTCTTTAAGAAGTCCCTTAGAAAAACTGATCAAATCAAAATATACTCTAGAGTTTTTTCCTGCAGAAACTAAATGAGGTTAATAGAGTAGGCAAAGTAAACCTAATTTACAAGGCCATTAGAATTGAAATGGTTCAGATACTTTTCTGTTCAGTTCTTATCTTTTCCATAAAGTTGATTTATGAAGAAATATGCAAGTCTCGAGAAGTCCACTAAAGTATGCTTTTTTTTTTTAAATAAGATTATTTCACACAAAATGGCTATTGACCATACGTTTTTTGTCTAGGCTTTTACACAGGGGAGTTGTTAACATAATTCATTTACAATTCAGTTAGCAAGAAAACGTGTTCAATTGAATTTTACTCTGAAACAATAAATCAAACCAATGTGAAATATATAACACCCCATAAAATGAATACACACTGATCAAATTATACAGCTGAACTATGTAGCTCACATATCACAGGACACTGAAAATACCACCTCCATATAGTCATTAAATAAGTCTCAAGATCTATAGCACAAATTAATAACTTTGGGTCATATTATCACCTTATTCTGGAGACTTCTGACGGTGAATTAAAATAGTAACCTTTTCTTATAGTCTACATCAACAATCATTCAGTTTTTTCTAATCATAAAAGCCTAAATGTACAATGTCATTCAGATGAAAATACATTTTAACTTATGTTGATTATCAGCAGCACCTTAAGCATCTTCAAGTAGTTGTAGAAAAAGCTATCAAAATCAGAATTCTGTTTTGAAGTTCAGAAAGCTCTAGTAAATATCAAATAACCTTCACCAGAGTCTATAGACAATAAAAACATAAAGTACAACACCTTAGAGATGGTGCTTAATAAATAGTCGTTGCTGTGTTGCAGCTATGTAACACAAATCAAATAAATAATACAATTTTAATCCTTGGTTTACACTCTAAACTTTATTCTTAGCCTTTTCTGCAAAGATTGTTAACAGGAAGGTTTCCTCTATTCATGTTGAAGCCCTTAATATGCAATCTTGTGCTAAGAATTCCAATACATTAGATTTGAAAGTACGGCCTGAAAGGGGGTTCCCACTGCTGAGTGCCTTGTCTATCATCTATTTTATCTGTGATCTACTGTCTAACTATCAATCAATCATTTTCATTTATGATCTCACCACCTCTAATATTTCAGACTAGGGTATAGATAATGTATGTATCTTTAAGTTCATATGTGCACTGCAATTCTAATAAATCGTATGACATATGCAATGACTATTTTTCCCTAGGCTATATGCAGTTCCTATAAGAAATGTTATCTATTGTTTTATTTATTTATTTTTTTTTTTTTAATTTTTTTTCAATGTTTATTTATTTTTGGGACAGAGAGAGACAGAGCATGAACAGGGGAGGGTCAGAGAGAGAGGGAGACACAGAATCGGAAACAGGCTCCAGGCTCTGAGCCATCAACCCAGAGCCTGACGCGGGGCTCGAACTCACAGACCGCGAGATCGTGACCTGGCTGAAGTCGGACGCTTAACCAACTGCGCCACCCAGGCGCCCCTGTTATCTATTGTTTTAAATTAACATTGAAGATATCCTCACATATTTTTGCCCCATATATATGCTACACATCTATTGCTGCTAAAGAATCTACGCAGTCTGACATTTATAGGCATGAATGACACTGCAAGAAACTATCTATGACACTGTGGGATTATCAAATCAACCAATGAACAAAGTCATTTTCTTTTTTGATCAGACCATTAGTGTGATAGATAAGAAAATGTCATACTCACAGTGTAGCTTATCAATGTCTCTCATAATAAATTCACATACTATGTGCACGTAAGTTCATATAGCACAGTATTGAGTCTGCACTAGAATACAGTATTTTAAAACACACAGTATTTTAAGGATACAATACCCATACACAAAAACTAATGAAAAATGGACCCATGTCAATGTCAAGTGATAGCTAGTTGACAGTCACGTGACTGTCCTATAGCCTGCTTCTGACACCTATATCTTGCCAATGACTTAGGATGTTGAGCCACAAAAATGCAGCTATTACAATAAAAATGTTACCATCCTAGAAAGAACAGCTCGTACTATTTATAATAAAATACTGCTATGAATGTCTTAACTGAAATACTGAAACCAGTAAGATAAAAGTTAATAGGTAACAAAGTTGGGAATTAATATTAGAAAGAACAGTTACAAGAATTGTATGGATTCAAAAAATATTTTAGAATCAGGCAATTGGAATTCTACTCTTAGCCCCAAATCTTACGGAGGTATGATTACCATGATGGTACCAAAATCCAGCCATTTGAGTAACGGTTTTTTTTTTTTTAATTTTTTTTCAACGTTTTTATTTATTTTTGGGACAGAGAGAGACAGAGCATGAACGGGGGAGGGGCAGAGAGAGAGGGAGACACAGAATCGGAAACAGGCTCCAGGCTCTGAGCCATCAGCCCAGAGCCTGACGCGGGGCTCGAACTCCCGGACCGCGAGATCGTGACCTGGCTGAAGTCGGACGCTTAACCGACTGCGCCACCCAGGCGCCCGTTGAGTAACGGTTTTATATGCTCATCTTAGAGATGGTAGAGATCTAATGACCTCTTCAAATAGTGGAAGATGATCATAGTACCTCTAAATGTAAGTAGAAACAATGTGTGAATGTTACAAAGATACAGATGTGTGCTCAATATAAGAAAGAACTTGTAAGCAATATCACTTTTAACAATTAGACTTGACTAGTGTAAGACAGGATCTGCTTCAGGAACACTTCAGATTGGCAGAGGGATTCAGCAGGGAACTGCTTTGATTCCTGTCATCTGCACTAGAGTAGGTGTTCTGCACTGCTTGATACACTGGCTTGAAACACATTATTTCATTTACTCCTTTCTAAGAAATCTGTGAAGCAGGGCAAGTAAGAACCGTATCGAGATGAATTCAGTGAGACTTAGAAACTAAAATGCCTTCCCAAGACCACTGAGCTTGTAAGTAGCAGAGCAGAACTACTTCCAACTCTAAATTCTGATTGATGTTCAAGCAATTAACAGGACCACTTAGCCGATTATTTACTAGAGTCCTGTTTACACCTCTATCATCACCTGAATTAATTTTTTCATTTTATGTCAGGCCTCTGCCTGCATTGATGTGACTGGTCCCTGTCAGTGTGTAATAAAATACTTGACTTTCCCATGTTGCATTTTTTTAAATCAATATTTCATAGGACAATACCTGCAAATGCCGCCTCTAATTTAGAATGCATGTTAACCTTCATAAGAGAAATAAAAATTGTGTTAAAATTCAAGTATTTCTGGATGATCGTCTCTCGAACATTTTACATATTTCTATTACACATAAAACATTACATATGACCAATATATATACCCACATATATGCCTATTAACTTCTTAAATATATTCCAATTCACTTTCATTTGCCAAATTAGGCTACTGCAAAACAAAGTTTTAGAAAATGCACTACGTAGGACTCTAAGCATACCTGTGTTTTCAATTTAAATAACTTTTTTTGTAATGAAATCTCCATACTTTACAAAGGGCATTATTGCCTGTCAGGAAGAAATAATGAGCTTGCATTTCTCAGCTGTGTATAAATTGCATGCATTTTATATTTCTAAGGAGAGGCCTCTATCAATCAAATTTTTAGAGAATGACAGTCCTCAGTTAGGCAGTGATTGTTACTGAAGCTGATAAATGTTTACCCTTCATTGGAGAATGACAAATAGCCGATGACAAGACTGCTTTTCTGCTTTTCTGCTGCTTACATTAAAACCTGTTTAGGAATATGAAAATTCAAAAATGTGATTTCAATGTAAAACTGCTTTCAAATTTCTTGTTCAGAAGCTGGCCAGACAAACCAGAGGGCCATTTTGGGAAGCAAAGAGATGTTACACGTATAAGAAAAACGAGTGAAGTATAGATTAAAAACCGATACAAGCCATTGTTGTGACATGGACAAAATATAGTAAACTATTGTTAAATGATCACATTGCAAGGGCTGCAATCAAATGTCTTTTCATAAATGGAGTCCCAGAAAACTTTGTAGGCTGTTTGGGGCAGGTTTAACAGCAGTAGTTTGCCCAGAGGGGGCTAAAGTCACTTAATCCATGACCACTTTTTATACAGGGCTGATTTGAACTTAGACAACAGAAGACCACAGAAATGTCATGTTAATATTCTAACCCGAGCTAAATCACATAAGCAATGAAACTTATCATATGTTTCACCTCGGCCTATGAAGAATGTGATAGTTCTGCTATTAATTGACAATCAATCAGCAAAGCAGTTATTTTTGGAAATATATAATGCACGGAAAATAGAATTTTCCTGCTCCTCACCTAACCATGTTTTTTAAAACCTCTTGGCTTAAGTGAGAACTTCCTGTTGAAACCGCTTATTCTTCTCAGCATTCTTAGCTTTATATCGTCATTTTTAAACCTCCCTTCCCTTTCCCCAGTTCTACGATGAGATGGTGAAAACTTAATGACCTCTTCGAATAGTGAAAGGCAATCGTGGTTCCTCTAAATATAAGCAATATCAAAGCGTGAATGTTACAAAGATACAGATGTTTGTTCAATGTAAGAAAGAACTTACAGGTACTATCACATTCAATAATTAGACTTGACTAATATAAGACAGAATCTGCTTGAGGAACACTTCAGATCGGCAGAGGGATTCAGCAAGAGAATGCTTTGATACCAGTCATCTGCACTACAAAAGGTGTTCTGTGCTGCTTGATACATTGGCTTGTACTATATATTGTCTCTTACTTTCAAATGCATTATTTCATTTTCTCCTCCTTCAAAAATCTGTGAAGTAGATGCAATAAGAGCTATATAGAGATGAATTCAACAAAACTTCAAGAATAAAAATGAAATTGTTGGAAGTGTGTATTCTACTTAGCTTTATTTCATCATTTTTAATCTTCCTTCCCTTTCTCCAGTTCTGAAATAGAAGAAAGCCTGACCTTGGCCACAACCACCTGAATACTTTGATAGTCTACTTTAATTTTTCCAAACTGAAATCATTTTATTTATTCATTCATTCAAGAAATATTTACCAAATGCCAATCGTTCCAGGCACTGAAGTGATAGGGCACAACTGTGAAGGGAAGATTCGATGGATAATTTCTTTATGGAGCTTAGATTCTAGCAAAAGAAACAAACATGCAAGCAAGTAAAGTCAGTACTTTGTACCAAGTACTATTACAGGGAAAGCTGGATGTGCCAAATATATAGGCTTCTGACACAACTTCAAGCATTAATCTTGCACTTTAACCTCAGGACTGTTGCATATTAATGACTATTTTGGCCCACGTGCCTATATATTCATATTCTGTCTCATTTCAAAAACTGATTTGTGGTAGCTTT
The DNA here is from genome assembly GCF_018350155.1 of Leopardus geoffroyi. Lineage (NCBI taxonomy): Eukaryota > Metazoa > Chordata > Mammalia > Carnivora > Felidae > Leopardus > Leopardus geoffroyi. The sequence goes on from NC_059343.1 coordinate 28,333,788, forward strand.
GCATGTTGAATGATTCTCACAAATTATTACAGTGTCCCTCTGTCTTATCACAATCCTCACCCCCCAAAAATCTCCCTTTAACATTTCCACAGTTTCAAACGTTATCTCAAGAGACCCTTTTTCTTTCAATTTCTACTAAAAAGTAGTGTTTCGCGCTTCATAGAGGATCATAATTATTAAGATAGAGTTGTATCTTTGTGGTTATATCTCACAAAGAACTTTTCATTCTAAGAAGCTCAGCGGGCATGTGGGTGGTTCAGTCAGTTAAGATCACAACTCTCAGTTCATGGGTTCAAGGCGCGCATTGGACTCTGTGCTGATGGTGCAGAGTATGCTTGAGATTCTCTCCCTCTCTCCCTCTGCTCCTCCCCTGCTTGTCCTTCCATGCTTTCTCTCGCCATAAATTTTTTTTTAATTTAAATTGAGACAGGATTGATATACAATAGTTTCAGGTGTACAACACGATTCAATATTTGTATATACTACAAAATACACACTATAGTAAGTCTAGTTAATATCCATCACCTCACAGGGGTGCCTGGGTGGCTCAGTTGTTGAGCATCTGGCTTTGGTTCAAGTCATGATCTTACGGTCCTGATCTTATGGTCCTTGAGTTTGAGCCCCACATCGGGCTCTGTGCTGACAGCTCGGAGCCTGGAGCCTGCTTCAGATTCCATGCTTCCCTCTCTCTCTCTGTCCCTCCCACTTCATGCTTTGTCTCTGTCTCTCCCTCTCTCAAAATATAAACATTAATTTAAAAAAAAAAAAACTCCATCACCTCTCATGGTTATAGTTTGTGTGTGTGTGTGTGTGTGTGTGTGTGTGTGTGTGTGTGTGTGTAGAACTAATTGTCAAATGCAATTCAACTTTTGCCTTGTTGTCTGGGAAGCTGTTCTGCTATCCTGCAGCTAAAACTTAATCCTGTTCAACTTCTCAATCCTTTTTCCACGAAATGTTAAAATATTTTGGGGGCCCACTTAGGTCTTCTCTGATATATTTTAACTATCGTAGATTGAATCACTTACTGACACATTTACCTAAAGCCACCTTACATTTTAACATGTGTACATGATGACTAAATTTTCCCAAAGCTAAACATGTGATTTAATCAGCACCACTTCCAACCAAATGTTAAGCACAGGTCAAGGATTATGCTCATATAGAGCACAGGCTGTGCTATACATATTTTAGTTTTGCCATTGTACATAGAAAATTAGTGAATATATAATAAGTTCTATGGTGAACGTTTAAAAAATGTTGAAGGACTTGCTAAAATGACTTGCTTATGCTAGAAAGAAAAGTTAAGTGAATGGCATACTTGCTTAATTACTAAAGAAAGAACGAGAAAATGTACTTTTTTGATCTTCTTACATTTGTTTTATTTATTTTTGAAAGAGAGCGCGCGCCAAGGAGAGGTAGAGAGCATGAGAGAGAATCCTATGCTGAGTGTGGAACTCAACGTGGGTCTCAATCTCATGGCCATGAGATCATGACCACAAGCTTATGACCTGAGCCAAAATTAAGAGTTGGACACCTATCCAATTGAGCCACCCATGCACCCCTATTTTTTTTAATTTTAAAAGATACCTGCACACTTGAAATGGTAAGAAGCCTGCCTGTGAATCATGCTTTAGACTAGTAACAGATAAGCCTAGAAGAAAGGGTAGAGGCTAGAAGACAATGAAAGATATTGATAACTACTAAGTTTCAAATTTTTAATATATATAATGGAGAACCACTAACTGTTTGTGAATAGAGAAACCACATGATTAAACTACTGTTACAGCAAGTTTGGAGGCAATATGTTGAATAGATTTCAATATGGGACAAAGAGAAAGTGTTCAGCCATCAATAGAAAAAGATTAGGAATAAAGCCCAGCAGTAGGAAAATTCAGTCAAAATATGTGATTAGGCATCTGATAGAATAGAATTAAAATGTTAGGAAAATTAAATTATTAGGTAGAAAATTCAGTGCAGGTAACATACGGAGTTGATACTGCCTAAATTGGGTCTAGAGAATCAAAATCCTGGAGGCCTTTCAGAAATTAAAATTAAGTCAATTTTATTTGACCTCAAGTAAAATATGGGAAAAACAGAAATAAATCTGACTAAACCAAGATCATAAAAGGTTTTCAATACTTGGTTAGAAGTTTGAACTTCATCTTCTAGCTATTCAATAATGGCACTGATAAAAGAATAAAGATGAGCTTGATTTGAGGCAATGGACTATCTCAGAGAATCCTTCCTCCTCTTAAAATCATTACTCATTTATGAAGGGAAATAATCTGTGCAGATGTTCTTAATTAACAGTAATAAAATGTTTGTACCGTGAAGTCAAACACTCCTGGATTCAAATCCAGTCTCCACTTCCCACTAGTTACCTGTATGATATGGGAAAACTCCTTTATCTTTCTTCAAAACATTGCTTCTGTACAGTAAATGTGGAGGTAAAGTGATTATAAGGCTTAAATAAGAAACCGCAGGTAAAGTGCCTGGCACATAATAAGCTCACTTTTAATAGTAGTTATTTTAACAAATTGATCAACTTTCTTTTCTTACACTGCTAGCGACAGAGGAGAGCTAGTAATGTAGATCTTAATGCAGCAGAATGGTAGCGAAATTAGGAGAATGGAAACCTCTGGAAACAAGTGAATATACAGATAAAAGAGGATTTGGAAAACATCCATAATAACATAAAGAAGGAGACTCAACAGAGCAGGTAAGAAGTATGATATGGAAATAGATGATCTATCAGATATAGAAATAGATGTGTACAGAATTAGAGATGAAAACAGAGATACAGACAGATGGAATGCCAGACTGGTAAGCTGTCCCAAATTCACAGAAGTAAATCTCTCAAAAGGAGGGGTGTAAAATTACCCTGAAATTCAATTACAATGTAATTAGTGACAGTTGAGAAAATAGTTTTGATAGAATGATAGCTTTTATGGGATTACGGTGAAATAGGTAATAGGCAAATTTGTTATAGAGAACTCATTCATTGTAACAGTTAATTATAACACCTATATAGTCATCAGGTGCTCACAACTTCTCAGGCCCTGCTTTAAATATTTCAAATCAACCAATTAATTTATCTCTCAGAAGAGCCCTATGGCTTTAATGTAATTGTCACCTTCATTTTCTCAATGGGGAAAAGAAGCCAGAGGGTATTAAGATTTTGCACAATTTAACACAGCCCAAAAGTGGCTATGTTGGCTTTGAGCCAGGTAGTCTAGCTCCAGGACCTGTGCTGTGCCATCACTCATACAGCTTCTAAGACAAGGGTAGGGATTTCAATTTGGTCATAGGGCTGAGCCTCTGCTTACCTGAATAGGCCAGAGTCAGAAATGAGGAAGATAAAAATTTTAAGTGTTTTAACACTCACTTTGTGTAAACTCTATGAGACACGGTGCCTTAAAGCAGCCTGCCCAGCTGGAGAGGAAACACAAGTATGAAATTTCTGTAATACACATGTGATCACTTCCACTGGAAAGGTCTGAGCTACTTTGGAAAAGGCACAGGGAATATTTCAAGCTAGAAAAATTCAGAAAAAATCTCCTCGGAGGACACATTAATTAAACTGGGCCAGGAGAAGAGAAAGCCTAGAGATACTTCAGGAAATTACAAATACACTGAAGGTTGTAGATTGAGATAAATATTGAGATACATTTGGCAAACTGAACAATATCAGGTTGTGATGTGATCATGGACAGTTTATGTGCCATTGTTGAAGTATTTAAACTGGGGAATGGTACAAGGAGTGCTTTCGATTAGGGAATTGGTTCTCATAGTGTGGTCCCCAGAACAAAACCATCAACATCACCAGGAAGTCACTAAAAAGGCAACTTATCTCATCCTGCTTTACACCAAAAGGATTAGAAACTGGGCATGTGACCCAGCACTCCATATTTTAAGTGGCATCTAGGTTATTTTGATGCATGCTCAAGCATGCAAACCACGGCATTAAGGGATCTGGTCATCAAGAGGTCTGTTCACTGGAGTTCCATTATTTCATCATAGCCCTTGAAAGCAACTTTTACTCTGGCCACCTGAACTTATCTGTGGCCACATGACTTGCTGCATCAAATGAAATGTCTACACAAGTGACGTGTGCTACTTCTAACCAGAAGTTTTGTGAACCGTCATGTGGTTAAACATGTTCTCAAAGTTTGTGTTGAGATGACCCATCCATCAATGTGAGTCTTTGCAGAGACTACAATGACCTGAGAGCCCTACCAACCCACAATGACATGAAGCTTGGTAAGAAAACACTCCACTATTTTCAGTCCTTGGGATATTAGGATTTTTGTTATAAACACATAACCTAGCCTATCCTGACTTGTCATGGGCTGGGGAAATGGTACCGAGAAGGGATTGGTTTCCGAGTAAAAGAGAATGTGCTTACTAAAAAGGAGAGATTTAAGATAGCTGTGAAAGAGGGAAGAATCAATATTTCTCAAGAGTCAGAAAAAGGATATATATCTTTACATGAATATAAGAGAGATAACGTTACTACCAAAATATTAAGAATATTTATTTCTGGGTGTAGGGATTTGAGGTGAATTTCTACTTTCTTACTTAGCCTGTTGTTGCTGCTGTTGTTATTTCAGAGTATTACCTAATTCTTAAAAAAAAAAAAAAAAAACAGAAACAAAAATGGAAAACAATTAGGTCTATGGCACAGAATTGGCCTCAAATCTCATTTTGTCCAGGGGATAAAATCTTAGTAAACTTTTTAACTACACAATTGGGTGTGTGCATTCACTACCTCTTGGGCTATTACCATGTATAGAATAATCTTTTAAGTTCTAATCACACATTATTTCTACCCTTCTCATAGTCTTTTTTTTTTAATTTTTTTTTTCAACGTTTATTTATTTTTGGGACAGAGAGAGACAGAGCATGAACGGGCGAGGGGCAGAGAGAGAGGGAGACACAGAATAGGAAACAGGCTCCAGGGTCTGAGCCATCAGCCCAGAGCCCGACGCGGGGCTCGAACTCACGGACCGCGAGATCGTGACCTGGCTGAAGTCGGACGCTTAACCGACTGCGCCACCCAGGCGCCCCTACCCTTCTCATAGTCTTACTAGTAAGACTTATGATCCTAAGGTTAACGATGAATTCCCAAGTGTTTATATAACATGACTTAGATCGCACAGTGAGTTAACAGATGCGCTGAGATTCAAACCAAGTTCTGTATGATTCTAAAACTTGGAATTTTTAATTAGATCATGCTGTTGTTTGAGGGTTTGTATGAGCACATGCATGTGTACATGTGTATGTATATATACATGTGTGTGCAGAGACATATTGTATCTTTGATAGCTCTTAAAAATACTTCTTGTATGTGCCACGAAAAAGACTGGATCTTTATGCTCAATGTGCTAGTATAAAAGTAGAGTTGGTAATAATTATAATTAACTAAGAAAAAAAATTGATTACTTTTTATAAGTCACCATGCAGATATTGCTGCTATATTTATTTCATTTTTTAAAAATAAAATGATGCGGGGCGCCTGGGTGGCGCAGTCGGTTAAGCGTCCGACTTCAGCCAGGTCACGATCTCGCGGTCCGTGAGTTCGAGCCCCGCGTCGGGCTCTGGGCTGATGGCTCAGAGCCTGGAGCCTGTTTCCGATTCTGTGTCTCCCTCTCTCTCTGCCCCTCCCCCGTTCATGCTCTGTCTCTCTCTGTCCCAAAAATAAATAAACGTTGAAAAAAAAAATTTTAAAAATAAAATGATGCAATAAAGAATCATGACTCTTTGTAAGGGCAACAACATTGACATTTCTAGGTCAAAACAAGTCTTTATGAGATGATAAATGTAGTATCTAAATATCTACAATTGGCATCCAGAATTTCACAGACCCCAATATACTTTTTTTTTTCAAATTCTTGTCACCCACTCCACAGATAATAAAGCCCCTTAACTCCCTCCTCTAAATACTAAACCCTGAAATATTAGGAACCAGACTTATCATATATATTATTTTCATTAATGGGATATCATCACCCAAGTTGATTACCATGAATCTACAGTATTATCAACAACTTTACATGCCTGCTAGATTGTAAAACAAGAAATAATGGCTCCTTTAATATAGAGAAATTTTGGCTAAAAGAGTAATACTAGGCAAAATAGCGGGTTTTAGAGGGGTTCCTTAATCCTCTGAAACTGTTTGTCAACTATTTTATATTTGTACAGATGTGCACGGGAAAGAGTTCATGGATTTTATTATATCTCCAATAGGTGTAACACTCACAAAAGATTTAGTTGCATAGTCCTGTGAATGTACTAAAAACAATGAATTATAGACTTTAAATCGGTGACTTGTATGGTATGCGAATTATATCTGAATAGAACTTCTTTAAAAATGATTAGCCTAGGGGCGCCTGGGTGGCTCACGTGGTTAAGTGTCCAACTTTGGCTTAGGTCATGATCTCGTGGTTCATGAGTTTGAGCCCCACATTGGGCTCTGTGCTGACAGCTCACAGCCTGGAGCCTGTTTCGGATTCTGTGTCTCCCTCTCTCTCTACCCCTCCCCAGCTCGTGTTTTGTCATTCAAAAATAAATAAACAAAAAAAAAATTTAAATGAGTAGCACAGACATTTCAAAATAAACTTGTCAAGTCCAATTGAAGTTCCTTCAACTTTTGTTATCATATTCTCAGAGTTCGCATTCCATGTCAAGTGACCCTTCTCTTGATCTGACTCAACCCCAACTAATGACCTGTTCATTGCCCTTGTCTATGATGTTCTAGCTAAGCTTACTGTGCCTGGCCAATCTGAGACCAGCTTGATGACCCGGTTGCACAGAACCCTCCAATCTAGCACTTTGCTACTCTTTCTGGCTCACATCACACCACAGTTATGACACAATCAAACTATCTAACATATCCTTCAGGGTATTTAGGAGAAAATATTTATTTAGTTCTAAGAGAAAGCCAATACATTTTACCTTGAACAACACAGGTTTGAACTGTGTCTACCTGTATGCAAAATTTGTATAAATACAGTACATAAATGTATTTTCCCTTCATTATTATTTTCTTAATAACATTTTCTTTTATCTAGCTTACTTTTTATTATAAGTATACAATACCTATATAAAATATGTGTTAATCTGCTGTTCAAGTTATGACTAAGGCTTCCAATCAACAGAAGGCTATCAGCAATTAAGTTTTGGGGAAGTCCAAAGTAATACAATATTATCAACTGCATGAAGCATCAACAGCCCTAACCCCGCATTGTTCTAGGGTGAACCGTATTTGTGCCCATTGGAATGTGAAAACCAACAGGATTAGCAAGGTCAGAAAAGCCTAAAGATTCCATTGAAACAACGAGTAAGACAAGTAATCAGGTGCCACTGTCTATATTATGGAGAAAATACACATATCATCGGTCAAAGCATGTCATGGATAAGGAGAAGAGCTGGTAGGGAGAGAAAACTTGGAGCTAATAACATAATTTAAGCAGTGGGCAAGGCCACAGTATGAGATCTTGGAAAGGGTGTGGAAATATTCTCACATCCAGCTGTGAAGCTTGTCAGGACAATTCCATGGGTTTAGTAAGAGAGTAAATGAGAGAAAAGGATTCAAGAATTATATACAACCACTATTAAAGTAGGGACTAACTTATAAGGACACCAGCAAGAAAGACATTGAATGGTAGAAGTAAGAGAAACAGGCTAGGGTAAAGAGTCTAAGCTTTGAGGAGTGGTTTTGGCTGCTTCCCACATGTGTGACACTAGAGAAGTAATCTTTTCTAAGCTTCCAGTTTCTCATCTGTAAAAGTGATAAATTTAATAATTCATTGAATTATCATTATAATTCTATGATGTACATAATTTTTTTTTCAACGTTTATTTATTTTTGGGACAGAGAGAGACAGAGCATGAACGGGGGAGGGGCAGAGAGAGAGGGAGACACAGAATCGGAAACAGGCTCCAGGCTCTGAGCCATCAGCCCAGAGCCCGACGCGGGGCTCAAACTCACGGACCGCGAGATCGTGACCTGGCTGAAGTCGGACGCTTAACCGACTGCGCCACCCAGGCGCCCCTGTACATAATATTATTATCCCCATTTTACAGATAAAGAACCTGAGGCCCAGAGAGGGTAAGTACATTATCCAAGGTCACACTGCTAATAAATGGCAAAATTGAGAATCAAACAGCTGCTATTGGTACCTTGTCCATCTTCCTTCAGTCTTTTTTCATTTCGGGGCATGCTAATCCAACTTCTGCCTACCAGCCAGCTCCTGCTTCTCTTTGCCTACTGGAGTCTATGCCTCCTGAGTGCATTTGACAGACCATAAATGCCAACGACTGACTGCATAACCCTCTGCCAGGATCCCTCAAACAACGACCAGCACAAATGGGTGTGTAAACCCCCGAGCTTCCTCCTCGTCTCTTCCTCAGATAACCCTGAGATATGTGTCCGACGCTATTTCCAACAGCTCTCCAATGGTCCTGAGCATTAGCTGCTCACCATAGTAACTCTTGAAATACACTCTTTCCTGGCCTCCTTTCCCTTCCTTGTCTCACATCCTCACTCCCCAATTCATCTTTCTTTGGATTCTTTCCCAGATAAACCATGGGCATGAAGTATTCACAGAGGTGTAGATCACAGAGGTGTAGATCACAGAGGTGTAAATTTAAACTATTATGTTATTGTAATTGCTGGTAACATTAATAGTTTAGCCAAAATCTAGAAGCGTCTCTTATTGTTATCCTTTCTGGTTAAAAGTCTACCTGCAAGGGTTAAGAATGTGGTTGGCCCTGAACTACTAGTTGCAGGCTCCAGTTCTCCTGAATGCCAGAGAAGCGTTCATGAGAGAAAAACAAGGAACTTTAAACAACTCTGTTGAATATGTTTAGCGAGTGAAGAATGGGAGACAGTTCTGTTTTGGCCTTAGTAGTGAAGGGAAATGACACGCTGAACATTACTTCTTCTGGAAAACTCTCCATGTTTCCCCAAGATGAAGACATGTTCTATGTGTGATAAGCTGTTATAGTGCCTTGTACTTCTTTTTGGTAGGACCAATCACAAATGAGAAAAATATTTAGTGAGTAGTGAGTCTCTCTACTCCAGCTCGTTCAGTGAGGACAGGCATTGTGTTTCCTCCAGTGCCTCACACCATGCCTAGTATATCCTGGGCAATAATACATATGCCAGGCACATGCCAAGCACAGGACAGGGAGTGGTAAGAAAGACAATTTACCTTGTCCTAATAACCACATTAAAGCGATTTAAAGTCCACATGTCCATCTTTGAACCGTCTTCCAAAGCTTAGAAAGGTGCTCACAGCTATTCAGTTTCCCTCTACCTATGACCCATTTCTTGATCTTTTCAGCAACTCTCTGTTAGAAAAGAGAATCTATTCTCACAAATTTTCACTGTTCTGCTAAAGTTGCTCTTTGGAATATCATCAAAACCTCCACTATGCTGAATCCAATACATTATTCCAATCAATGTCTTAAATTAATTTTTTGGTGGCATTTAGTACTTAAGTACTCTTTTCATGATCAACCTCCTACCTCTTTGTCCTCTCTTTCTTGGTTTCCCTGGGGCTGTATGATTTTTACATCATCTTCTCAAAGACATATTCTTCCATGTGTTCAAAGGGTAAAATGCTTAAGATTATCTACTCTCTGTATATTTATCAGTCACGATCTCCCTTCTAAAGTTCAGATTCATATACACAATGGCCTAGCAGACAATTCATCACAGACATATTAAATGAGACCTATCAGCAATCAACAACTGAACTCATTCCCCTATCTCATCCCCAAACTCTGTTGTTCCCACTGGGTTTCCTATTCACTTGCCTAGAACATTAGCAAAGAAATCATCCTGCATACTTCACCTCCCTACTCAGTCACATCAAACCATTAAGTCCCATCTATCAACCTTCTCCATCCATCATGTCACTACCCTACTTTAGCATATTATCATCTCTTATCTGGACTATTATTACCAGACTCTAAATGGTTATTTTTCCTCCTAAAACATGTCATAATTTAGAATAGATTCCCCTCCAGATCACTGGCTCATTAACTTCCAGGATGTAATGGAGAGGTGTCAGCTGTGACTGTGGGTCAAGTTTTCCAGATCACTGTGGACACAACCTTACACTTTGCTGTTTAATACAGTGATGGTGCCTACATGAGCCCTGTATGTCCATGAATTTCAGAGGTCTAGTGTAGATTAGCAATCACTATTAGCTTTGCTTCACAATGTCTTAGAGGTAGCAATCTCAGTCTAAAATGTGCTTGGCAAGAAAGAAAGTGAGAAGAAAAAAACAAATCGTTTGTTCCACCCATGAATGAGTAACCTTACAATTCTTTTTGTAACTTCAAATATTCACCCTCATAAGAATTCTTTATAAAACTATCATCATGATGATCAACCAACATTTTTAAGTTGAAACATATATACCCAACTTTCTGATCTTGCTCTGTATCAACATAGCACTCACAGAACGCAGGAAATCCCTATAGCCACCTGAGCTTCCATCTTCCTCTTGTCTTTTGAAATCCCTTAAAGTACAAAGAACTGTGTTCAGTCAAAGGTAAAAATAATTGTCGAAATGATGGTTTTGCAGACAGGGAGTCCTCAATGACAGTGCAATTCCTATGGTGAGACACTGTAATGAGTTCAAAGTGTTTACAACTTCAATACCGCCTGTCAAATGCTCCCTTCAATGAAGTGGATTCTTGGCTACAAGCCACAAATGTGCTTTCAGAAATAAAAGCATGTGAATATGCTCATGTCTCAATTACACGCCCAGGTTAGGCAGTGCTTTTTTATTCCTATCTTCAAAACAACTTTTCTCAATATATGCATTATTTCAAAAACTGTTTATAGTAATAAATTATGTTATTTACAAAGTAATCTCTCACTGTGATCATATCTATATAAATAATATAATCATGTAAGTAATATAATCTAAAGTTTTCAAGGTTATTTTCTGTTTAAGTTCATAGGCTATATATTTCAGTAGCCAACAAATTCTATTTAAAACAACAGTGTTCCGGGGCACCTGGGTGGCTCAGTCAGTTGAACCTCATGATCTGTGGCCCATGAGTTCGAGCCCCACATCAGTCTCTGTGCTGACAGCTCAGAGCCTGGATCCTGCTTCAGATTCTTTGTCTCCCTCTCTCTCTACCCCTTCCCAGCTCATGCTCTGTCTCTGTGTCTCCCTATCTCAAAAATAAACATTAAAAAGAAATTAAAAGAAAAAAAACAGTTTTCCTTCAGGAAAAGAAACAACACAGAACTAACTTCAAAGAGTGTAAAGGGACAGCCAGTAGACAACACAAACAGCAATTTGTAAAATCTTAAAATCATTATTTAAAAATATTTTTGGAATTACCTATTATTTTCAGCAAATCTCCAAGTTGTATTCTAACAAATGGTGAAAATCAATCTTAATTCTTAGATTTAAAACTATTTATTTTTACACAGCTACTAACATGGTTCGGTCTGGTACATTGGTAATGGTGTAAAAACTCTTTGGGGTAAAAAAGTATTGATATGTTTGGGCACATTTTCAAATAGCTGCACAGGATTGCATTCCTAACACAGGCTATGTTACTCAAAGATGTTCCACCTGAAGACAATAAGACTCCATACAAAAATCATAGATGGGCTTCTGGGGATACATGAACACTGGAAAATGTATACAAGCTATATTGTGTACTGTTTGTTGGTTGGTTGGTAAAAAAGATGTATATTACCCAGCAAAATCTCAAACAGATCCTTGATTCAAAAATGAGTTAAGAAGTAGTGGTCAAGGGGCACCCTGGGTGGCTCAGTCTGTTGAGAGTCTAACTATTAATTTTGGCTCAGGTTATGACCCAGGATCGTGGGATCAAGCACTGCATTGGACACTGTGCTGTGTTTGGAGCCTGCTTGAGATTCTCTCTCTCTCTCTCTCTCTCTCTCTCTCTCTCTCTCTCTCTCTCTCTCTCTCTCTCCTGCTCCTCTCTCCTACTCGTGTGCTCTCTTTCTGTAAAATTAAAAAAATAATAAAAATAAAAATAAAAATAAAAAAGCAGCAGCAGCAGTCAATGGCAGGCTATATTTCTCAAACTGTGGATTCATATCAGCATCAGAATCACCTGGGAACTCATTAGAATACAGAATCTCATGTCCCTCCCCAGACCTACCTGATGAGTAACTCTGAGGATAGGACGCAGTAATCTGTGCTTTAACAAGCCCTCCACATGACTATGATGCACATCAACATTTGAGAATCACTATCTGGGCAGGAGTTTTCCATTAGATTTGTTTTTAAGTCTCCTTGAAATTTTATTCAGTATGTTTGGGAAATTTATATATATTTAGAAGCTTCCCAGGAGATTCTCACAATTAGCCAATTTTCTACCACTGCTCTAGGGCAGAGCTATTCAAACGGTTGGAGAACAAGGAGCATTGGCCTTATCTGTGAGTTTGTTGGAAAGGCACAATCTTGACCTCATGCCCAGACCTACTAAATCCAAATCTCTGAGGGTGAGGCCTAGGAATCTGTTTTAACCATCTCTCCAGATAATTCTAATGCAAGCTAAAGTCTGAGAGGACAGGAGTGGCGCAGAAAAAAAAAAAAATAGAGGAGGTGACTGTTTAGGGAACACAAAAGCACACAGCTGCATTTCATCTTTGAATAGGTTTTAAAAATGGAAAAAAATACCTACTGTTTACTGGGAATTTATATGTCAAGCACAAGAACAAATATAACATGTTTCATTTTTATCCTTAAAGGAAAATTCTGACACTGTGCTGGAAGCCGAGCTATCCCAGCCTGAGTGGCAAGGCCCAGGCTATGGACGGATTGGTGACTGCAAGGCGGCCCGCCGACGGTGAAGCTTCTTATACTTCCGCTTTTAGTAATTTGGCCTTAATAAAGTACCTGGGGTATTGTCTGTTGGGGAATTGCCCTCAGCAGGCCCCCTGGGAGAAGAACTATTAGGAAAGAAAATAAGGTTCCGCAAGAAACCGTGCGGCCTTACATTTAGCCCTTGCCATCCCCTATGGAGACTCCTCTACTTGCAGGAAGGATAGCCTCATGCATTTGCCAGCAAAGGAGGCTGAGAAAGGAGAGACACGGATTTGAAAGCCTCGCTTCGGCAACTAAGGAGTGTATCTCTGGGCACAGGTGACTTCAACCCCTAGGCCCACCTGGCCCCCCGGAGGCATTCCAGATGATGACTGAACCTAGTCGGTTCATTGGTTCCTAGGTGCATTGTCTCTCTGAGCATGTATGAGGCATGGGTTTCTAAGGATTTTTCGGCCCCTTCCTGGCACCTCGGACCGACGCAAACACATTGTTCTTTTGGCCTCATGTGGTCAGGAGGTCATGTCCCTGTAACTGTTCCACTTGAGGTGTTGAGAAAAGGAGGGCCTTTCACAGCAAAGCAAATGCTTTGTAGACAATAGATAAACGCAGATGCATAATGGAATAATGTGAGAAATTAATCAGTAATCAAAGGGTATGTGGGAAAATTAGGGGAAAATCACCATCTTATTTCTTAAAGGTTGATTACACATAGGAACGGTTTCAAAATTAGGTCATGTTAAACATAGATGACGTATGCTCCAAGGAAATCACTAGCATATATTATGCCACATTTGCTACAATAAATCGGCCAGTTCAACACACTGCTGTAGTCTGTGTCCATTTTTATTTTTTGTTTTTATTTCAGTTTTTTATTCTAGTTTTTTATTTTAGTTTTTTATTTTAGTTGTGTTTTATTTTCCCTTTTTCACCGACACCGTTCATCCTTTGGGAATCCCTGGACCTGCTGGAGCTGGACTCCGGCAACACTGGGGTTATTAATCCTGTTACACAGGTAAGCACACTGAGGGCCAGAGTTTAGCAAATTTACATAAAAAAGCAGAATCAGCCAGGTTCAATGGTTTTGATGTTAACAATTATATCTATACAACTTCAGAATATACACGCTGAAAAGAGTCTTAGGGTTAGGTAAATCCATGCATTAGATGTATCATTTAAGAAAAATTAAGACTGATCATCACTCACACAATGAAGGACAGATATGAGGTAAATCAACTAACATACCCACCCATGGTTTAAAACAGGCTATCAGTTTTCAGAGTGCAGATCTTTGGTCTCCTTGCTTAAGCTTATTCCTAGGTATTTTACTTTTTGGTGCAACTGTCAATGGGATTGTTTCTTAATTTCTCTGCTACTTCATTTTTAGTGTATAGTAATGCAACAAATTTTTGTATACTGATTTTGCACCCTACTACTATTTCACTGAATTCATTTATCAGTGGAGTTCCTCAGTAGAGTCTTTAGGATTTTCTGTCTACAGTCTCATGTCATTGGCAAATAGTCGAAGTTTTACTTCTTCTTTACCAATCTGGACTGCCTTTTCTTCTTCTTCTTCTTCTTCTTCTTCTTCTTCTTCTTCTTCTTCTTCTTCTAATTTAGCACTTATTTTTTTAATTTTATTTATTTATTTTTTTAATTTACGTCCAAGTTAGTTAGCATATAGTGCAATGATTTCAGGAGTAGATTCCTTAATGACCCTTACCCATTTAGCCCATCCCCCCCTCCCACACCCCCTCCAGTAACCCTCTGTTCTCCATATTTAAGAATCCATTATGTTTTATCCCCTTTCCTGTTTTTACATTTTTTTTGGCTTCCTTTCCCTTGTGTTCATCTGTCCTGTGTCTTAAAATCCTCATCTGAATGAAGTCATATGATATTTGTCTTTCTCCGACTAATTTCACCTAGCATAATACCCACCAGTTCCATCCACGTAGTTGCAAATGGCAAGATTTCATTTCTTTTGACGGCCGAGGAATACTCCATTGTACATATATATACCACATCTTCTTTATCCATTCATCCATCGATGGACATTTGTGCTCTTTCCTTTGGCTATTGTTGATAGTGCTGCTATAAACAATGGGGTGTATGTGTCCCTTCTTGTCTGTTTGTTGTAGCTGAGACCTTCACTACTATGTTGAATGAAAGAGGTGAGTAAATATCCTTGTCTTGTTCCTGTTCTTAAAGAAAAATCTCTCAGTTTTTCACCAATGAGTATGATATTAGCTGTAGGTTTTTCATATATGTGGTCTTTACTATGTTGAGGTATACTTCCCCTAAACCTACTTTGTTGAGAGTTTTTATCTACTTGGTCAAATGCTTTTTCTGCCTCTACTGAGATGATCATGTGTTTCTTTTTCCTTTCTGTTTTTAATGTGAAAGAAACTGAAGATGACACAAGTGGGATTCTGTGCTCATGGATTGAAAGAACTAATACTGTTAAAACGTCCATATGATCCAAAGCAACTTACAGATTGCATGCAATCTCTATCAAAACACCAACAGCATTTTTTTTTTTACAGAACTGAGACAAATAACCCTAAAATTTGTAAGGAACCACAAAGACCCCTAATAACAAAGTAATCTTGAAAAAGGAGGACAAAGCTGGAATTGCCACATTCTCAGATTTCAAATTATACTACAAAGCTGTAGTAATCAAAACAATATGGTACTGGCACAAAAATGGACACAGATATTGATGGAACAGAGGGTCCAAAACATTTATGATTAATCTACAATACACAAAACAAGAATATACAATGGGGAAAAGACACCCTCTTCAACAAATGGTGCCAGGAAAACTGGGCAGTTATATGCCCAAGAATGAAACTGGACCACTTTCTTATACTATACACAAAAAACTCATCTCAAAGTAGGTTAAAGACCTAAATGTAAAACCTAAAATCATAAAATTCCTGGAAGGAATCATAGGCAGTAATTTCCTTAACCTCAGCATCAGCCATAGAAACATTTTCCTAGATATGTCACCACTGGCAAGAGGAAAATAAAAGCAAAATTAAACTACTGGCACTACACCAAAATAAAAAGCTTTTGCACAGCAAGGGAAACCATCAACAAAGTAAGAAGGCAACCTACTGAAGAGGAGAAGACAGTTGCAAATGATATATCCAATAAAGGGTTACTATCCAGAATACATAAAGAACTTATAAAATTCAACACCACAAGACCACAAATAATCCAATTATGAAACAGGAAGAGAACTTGAATAGACATTTTTCCAAACAAGATATACAGATGGCCAACAGACACATGAAAAGATGCTCAAAATCACTCATCATCAGGGAAATGCAAACCAAAGCCACAAAGAGATATCATTTTGTATCTGTCAGAATCAAAAACAGAAGAAACAAGTATTGATGAGGACATGGAAAAAAAGGAAGTCTCGCGCACTGTTGGTGGGACCGCAAATTGCTGCAACCACTGTGGAAAACAGTATGGAGGGGCCTCAAAAATTAACAATAGAAAAACTATATGATCCAGCAATTCCACTACTGGGTACTTACTCAAAGAAATGAAAATACTAATTCAAAAAGATATATGTTCCCCTATATTTATCACAGCATTATTTCCAATAGCCAAGATACAGAAGCAACCCAAGTGTCTGTTGATAAACGAATGGATAAAGATGTGGTATGCTTGTGGGGCATCTGGGTGGCTCAGTCGGTTAAGGGTCCGACTCTTGATTGCGGCTCAGGTCACTGATCTCACAGTTCGTGGGTTTGAGCCCCTCATCGGGCTCTGCATTGACAGTGGGAAGGCTGCTTGGGATTATTTCTCTGCCCCTCTCTCCCTGCACCTCCCCAGCTTGTGCACTCTCTCGCTCTCCCTCAAAATAAATAAATACACTTTTTAAAAAGATGTGGAATGTTTGTGTGTGTATATATATGTGAATGTTTATATATATGTATACATATATATTACTATATATCAAAAAAGAAATGAAATTATTGGGACTACACCAAAATAAAAAGCTGAGCCACTAAAAAAAAGAAATCTTGCCATGTGCAAAAACATGGATGGACCTAGAGGGTTTACTGCTAAGTGAAAAAAGTCAGATAAATATAAAGCCATATGATTTCACTTGTAGGTAGAATTAAAAAAAATGAACAAAGAAAAAATGACACAACCAAAAAAGACAAATACAGAGAACAAACTAGTGGCTGGCAGAGGGGAAGTGGGTGGGGAAATGGGTGGAACAGGTTAAAGGGATAAAGAGTACACTTATCTTGATGAACACTGGGAAATGTATAAAATTGTTGAATCATTATATTGTACACCTGCACCTAATATAACAGAGTATGTTAATTATATTTCAATTAAATAATCAATAGAAAGAAAAAGAAACAAAGAAACATACAAAACTAATAAAACAGACTATCAATGGGTGTGGATTGGACATGTACAATATAGGCAAGTGAATTCTTATTCAAAAATTGCTCCTTTAAAGTAATAGTGCTTATACATGTGAACAAATTGAACATATTCTGGGATGCAAGAAGACTATTAAGTCAGTCATTGCAAACACCAAGCAGCAAGTCACTTCTTAGAATTGTTCACAGAGCTCAGATTAGCTACTTTGCCTGAAGCACAACACAGGAGCACTTCCTTCCTCCCCCTATGGGTGCTAACTAGACTGTTGGATGTAATGAAGTGACTAAGAGAAACTTTTCTCCCATTTGGGACCTATATAGCTAATGCCCCATTAGGTCCTAGGTGCCTTAAGGACTTAAACATGAGAGGCCAATGCAGGGAAGGAATACACTTGTTATTTTATGTACTGTGGGCATCATTTTTTTTTTCCAAATTAACTAGGCTGATTAGTAAATGTAAGACACGGTCTAAGGTGTGACTGAATCACTGTAATATGCATCCTTTGAGAATTGTGACTCAGCAGATGGGAAAAGAGAAAACAAATGTCCAACATCTTGATTGTCACTGACACTTGTGAAATTATCATTTGACAAACCATGATGAAATAATTTGGTAGGAATCCAATACAGCCAATGAGTCATTTAATTAAATAAAATTCTGTCTCCCCAACTAAATGGTAGGCAATGATAAGAGCTCTATTCCTATACTTATCTAGAAAATAGATGTCTAAGATGTCTTTCCTTTATGACTTTTTAACAGCCAACCTGAGTATAATAATGATATTATCTAGAATTTATATGGTCACCACTCAATTGCTCACAGGGTTCTTAAACAGTTTGTAAATTATCCTGTTTTTCCCGCTGCTTTCTGCCTGCAAAGATTACATTTCTTATTAGCATTTTCTTAAGAAAATGGAAAGAGAATGGAGGAAAATGAAATGTAAATGGCCAATATTTCAAGTTCTTAACACCTTTGAAGATCTTTGCTAAACTGAAGCTTCTGGGTTTCCGCTTGATTTAATCTATCCATGGCTGCAATAAGTGAGGTAGACGATAAAGCAAAAATAACTAAAAATTTATTTTCTTTATAAAAAACAATGAAATGGCAACCCATTAATAGCCAAAAATCTCATTATTGACTAAAGAATGAAAATCTATGAATATTTGTGGTTCATCTTAAAGACAAATTTGCAAAATTAAGTTAAAAAAATGTGTCTAGCACCACACATACCAAAAAGATTTAACAGTAGGAATTAGGTATTATAACTGTTATTTGAATCAATAAATCATAACTTATTATATTAAGATATAGTATTTATATACAGTTCATTGATCTGTTGAAAATATGACCTTGAGCCCTTTCCATGAAATTAAAAGACAGGGGTCCTTCCTTAATTTTCGCTTTTACCCCATGAAAACTAGTATAATTCTACATACAAAGAAGAGATTCATAAATGTTTACTGATCTAGTCGTGAGTTACAACATTAAAAACAGTTATGAATTTTTTACCCACTAGAGGAAAATCATATATATATTACTCATTTTATATTAATCATGGACCCTTATTAAAAGTAACATGCCATTGGATACAAAAAGATATTATCATTTCCATCATCTTCAATTACTATGTTCCCTTGAAGAAGATCAAGTTTCTTCTGATTAAAGTATAAATGTAACTAAATGTAAAAATTAAAATATAATTCTTACAAAAGTGAGAAAAATTCCCATGTTTCAGTATGAAGTTAAGTAAAAACTGATTTACATTTGGAAAGAAGAGAAATCTACTTATTTTAGAAATAAATCAAGAGGGCACCTGGGTGGCTCAGTCGGTTAAGTGTCTGACCTGGACTTAGGTTGTGATCTCCTGAGTTCGAGCCCCACATCGGGCTCTCTGCTGTCAGCACAGACCCTGCTTCAGGTCCTCTGTCTCTGTCTCTCTGCCCTTCCTCACTCATGCTGTATCTCTCTCTCTCTCTCTATCTTTCTCTCTCTCTCTCTCTCTCTCATAATAAATAAACATTAAAAAAAAAGAAATCACATAATACTTACCTGGTATGGTCTTTAACAACATGATATTCTCTATGTTAATTTATAATAAGGTGCTATAAATCAAATACCTATGTTTCTTCCACGTGCCGGGTTTGAGAAACCTAGAGAAGCTCACAGACATGCTCATATGATACAGGGAAGGGGAGCAAAGAAAGAATAGGAAGATAATGTGGTTTTGACCATAGCATTTAGGAGGAAATTGGGGAAACTAAGGTACTATTAATATATAGAGAGGCATTCCTGAATAAACATGCTAATTCTCAGAGCTCCTTGATTTTCGCCAATATACTTTGCCTTCTTAAACATATGGCAAACCAGCTAACATTCATTCATTCATTCATTCATTCATTTAAATTCAAGTTAGTTAACATACAGTATACTATTGTTTTCAGGAGTAGAACCCAGTGATTCATCACTTACGTATAACACACAGTACACAAACCATTTAATATTTAGAATGCAACTAAGAATATTCTTATTAAAAACAGTTAAAATACAGGGCGCCTGGGTGGCTCAGTTGGTCAAGCGCCCGACTCTTCGTTTCAGCTCAGGTCATGATGTCATGGTTGGTTAAGTTCAAGCCCCGTGTCCCAGTTTGTGCTTACAGTGAGGAGCCTGCTTGATATTCTCCCTTTTCTCTGCCCCTTCCTCACTCATGCTCTGTCTCTCAAAACAAACAAACGAACTTAGGAAAAAAAAATGTTAAGGTACAGAATAGAACAATCTCTTCTACACTGCCTACTAAATCATGTCTTGATTCTCTCTATTGTCACTGCTGATCAAAACTGAATATGACTTGCTCTGGACTTCATGGACCCCAGGTCCTAATCCGTCACCACTGTTCCAGTGGTGGTTGCCATTCCAGTCACCCAAACCTGTTTTTAATTTCCTAACATTTCCTCAAGCTCAGGCTTCTCTCTGCCTAGAATACCTTTCCAGCCCCACCTGGAACGCCCCGCCCCTCTCATCAAGAATCCACTCTCCCCTGCTACATGACAAGCTCCTACCAAAACTCATCCTTTAGATCTTTGTTTAAATATCACCTCCTCAGAGAAGACTTTCCTGTTATCTTATTCCCTCCAGGAGAATAATGCTCCCTATTTTCTACTTTTACAGTACCCTAAATTTGCCTTTGCAGTATTCACCAAAATTGAAATTAAACTATTAATTACCAATCCTAGTTTTGCTAGTATTCCTCAAAGGAAAGTAAATACTAAGACACAGACCTTTTCCAGTTTCATCATTAAATTCACCAAGGCACAACAAAACCCTTCACCCAGAGGAGGTACTCATTTAACATTTATGTAAGTTGTGCTTTTTCCAGATCTCATCCCATTTTGCATTGAGTCTACCTTAGAAATTTGATTTTTATACTGACTTAATTTTTCTGTTGGCCACCATAACCCCTCCCCCCCATTCTCTTCATCCGCAGCCTGGCACAGTGCAAACTCTAACAAAGCTTGGGTTCACACTCTTCCCACAGCTGTCACTGTTCTACAGCCTGCCAGTGCCTCTCTTAAAATCTGACATGGGGAACTCAACATAGATTCTTGAGTATCTTCGGCCAGTATAAAGGAGACTTAAACTTTCACTTCCTCCAGTTGAGATACAGTCTCATATTACACTACACTACAATACACTGCACTGCACTGCACCATATTGTGCATCATTTGTGTTGATTTAGCATTTTTAAGAATACTTGTCATACAGTATGCTAATCTTCCTTTTCTGGAAGAGAAAGAACCAAGACTTATTCATGTTTCTATCACTGAGAACGTAGCACATGTGGATAACATTAAATAAGAAACCATTATAACATAAAGAAAGCAATGAAGAGGATACTAAGCCCTGTTAAATTCTATTTTGTGGGTTGTGACCCAGAGATTTGGCCTATCATAAAAATTTTTCACCTTGATTTGATCTATCCTCCCAGATTAGCATCATATGCAGAATTCAAAATCAGTCCTTTGCTAATTTTATTCAAGTTCTTGATCACTCAGCAAAACAAAACCTGTGATCACTTACAAATTATAATGAAAATAGTTAAGAGCTGCCAAGCACTTAGCATCTAGCAGGTAAGTACAGTCCTGAATGCTTTTACATATATAAACTCATTTCATTTTCAAAACAATTTTATCATATGGATACAGTTACCACCATTTTACGGATGAAGAAAGCCAAGCACAGTAGAACTTACTCAAGGTCACAGCTTCTAAGATAGGATTCAGCTAGAATTTAGCTAGGATTCAGACCCAGCCAGTGTATCTCAAGAGTTGAGACTCAGCACTCTACCCTTATTGCTAAAGAGTATGTATTCTCCTACACACAGAGCTCAGTGTCATAGCAAGTTAATACAGTATCAATTCTCCTGCCAACTTTGTCATAAACATGACATTTTACCACCTTATCCCTTGATATCCTAGACCCTGGGTCACTGTTATACACAAACAGAAATAAAGACTTTCTCAAAGTAGTAGGTCCCACAGTGAAAGAATATCCTGAATCTGATGGGACCCTCACAACCAGTCACAAACCTGCCTTTCTACTAAACAAGCTTTTAATTTAGGTCACAAAGCTCAATAAAGAACTCACTGAAGATACAAACATACAAAAATCCTTCAAGGCAAATCTGTATTATATGAGGTCAATGTGTGTCTAATTTACACTTGGTATCATGCATACTGTTACTTTTTTTTTGAAGTTACAGGAACCACACATTAAATTTAGAAAACAAATAACCAGGGGCGCCTGGGTGGCTTAGTCGGTTAAGCAACTGACTTTGGCTCAGGTCATGATCTCGCAGTTTTTGAGTTTGAGCCCCGCATCGGGCTCTGTGCTGACAGCTCAGAGCCTGGAGCCTGCTTCAGATTCTGTGGTCTCCCTCTCCCCTTCCCCCACTCATGCGCTCGCTCTCTCTCTCTGTCTCTCTCTGTCTCTCTCTCTCTTTCTCTCTCTCTCTCAAAAATACATAAACATTAAAAACTTTAAAGAACAAGAAGACAACCGTTCACAAGACTCCTAAGTAGCCATAAAATCATTGTGTATGTAACTCCCACTACTATTGTAGCCTCTTCTGTGTATCATTCTTCCTAAGTGTTTTCCCAAAAGTAATATATTTTCTTGTACCTGCAGGCCTCTGTACATTATGCCTTCTCTGCCTGAAACATCCTATTCACGCGCTCCTTTAAATGTCAGCTAAGTTTCCACCACCCCTTCAAAACTTCTGAGAGTATCTATCTTGGTTCAAGGCATCATCTGCCTGAAAAACACTCTTGACACCCAAAAGCATATATGTTTTTTCACTATTTATCACACTGATAAAGAATTGATTATGGGGGCACCAGGGCGGTTGAGTTGGTTAAGCGTCTGACTCTTGTTTCAGCTCAGGTCATGATCTCAAGATTTGTGATTTCGAGCCCCTCATCAGGTTCTGTGCTCAAAGCTCAGAACCTGCTTTGGATTCTGTCTCCCATTCTCTCTCTCTGCCCCTCCCCCACTTAAGCTCTCTCCCTCTCTTTAAATAAATAAACAAAAACTTAAAAAAAACTGATTATGCATCTATTTTCTCCCATGAGGATAAGAACAGTATCTTTTTTCTTTGTATACCACTTAGTTGCAATAACTTAAAAATGAAAGCTCAATTATACTTTGTTGCATTGGCAGATAAGTATTTATCTGTTAGTAAATCTCCTATCAATACTCTAGCACGTAGGTGTACAGAATATGCTTTTACATAGTATTTTACTGATGCCCAATACTACTGGCATCTACTTGAAGTCACAAACGTTTTAGGGTGTAGGTCCTCCTTGTATTTCCTGCAGAAGCTTCAAGTTTAAATTTAAAATTTGTCTAGCTAGTATGATAAAATGGTGAGATATGTATAGAAAAAGAACATTATGAAGTTCAAGCTAATTTGGAAATCATTTGGTCAATATCATTTCTTGTAAAGTGGAGAAATCTTTTTATGAAATATACAACCAATCAACTATTTTTTAAGATGTAGGACTAGACCATGGATTTCTAACTCGTCCTGTGACAATTACCTCTCAGTAGTATATATGACTACTATGTAGGTATCTCAGGAAGTGCAATGTCATACTGTTTTTGACAAAAGTAATCAAATTATTTCATTATTTTGATATGGGAAACTGAAGGTTACTATTGTATTTTTCATTCTACAGGATGACTACATAAGGCCTGCTCTTTTCAGATATTTGTCTTTCTGGGGCTCAATAATATTTGGTCACAACAAAATCTAGTTGGTGTTGATTAGGAAATGTTGACTTGCAATGACACCGGGTACGGCCCCCACAGGTTCTAGTATGTAGGAAAGCTCTAGGTAGGCAAAGTCTCCCTTTATTAATTTACCAATGGGTAAGGTAAACCAAGGGCTGCATTTGACAGTAACCCCTTCTTCTAAAAATTATGTCTTTAGACAGTGATCATTAAAGATGAGGAAAAAAAAAGTTCTAACTGTAATATGAATAAAACTTTATTTTAAAGGAGGACATGAAAGTAAACACATACTGCTTTTAAATAAAAATAAATGGTTCCATTAATTCACATAGCTGCATTCTGAACCTTTTCAGTTCCGATTCTTTGGAATATCTCCTAAGTTCTAATAGATGGAAGCTCCCAGAGGGCAGATAATATGCTTACTCAAACTAAGCCCCACGGCACTTAGGCAAAAGAGTGTGTGTTCTCTGATGAGCAGTGAGTGTCTTACAACACAGTGATATTTGCACATCGCTAGTTAATTCTTAACTGCAAAAATTTTTAAAAAGGATGCAGTATTTTGACTGTTGAGTATAAAATATTAGTTACATTTAAATAGCCCTACATTTACAGAATGAGTAAATCACAGGAATAAAAAGCAGAGCATAAGGAATACAGTCAGTGGTACCATAAGAGCAATGTAATGGAACAGATGGCAGCTACAGTTGTGAACATGGCATAGTATATAAACTTAGCATATCACTAAGTCGTACTACGTTGGAACTAATGCAACATCGTGTGTCAAATGTACTCAAATTAAAAAAAAAAATTAAATAGCCCTGAAATAACTATGGTTCGAATAACATGTTCTTGTCCTTAGCACTATACTTTCTAAATAGTATTAACTGTTAATTAAACAGTTTTCCAAGTTGGAAAGTGATCAAGAAAATGTGGTATATTTAAAGGTAGAAGGAGTGCAAATCAGTTGGGTACAGAGGGAAACTGGGTATGGGTTACACTCGGGCTACATTAACTGCTCCACTGGAGCAAACTAATTAATTTTCCTTCACGCAATGTAATCAGCAAGCTTAATCTAGGGAAAAGAAGAATGCAATTGTTACTGCAAATATTAAAGGTCTTACTACCTATCATTCAGTTGCGGTAACTAAAGAAAATCCAACAGCTTATTAATGTTCTATGGCTACTGGCCCTGTTTTTCATTGACTACATTTTTTACAGCAGTACTCAGTACATAAATTAGATCTTCGTAATATTTTCATATTAAATAACGATTATTAAAATCCATTGGTTCCACAGAAGAAAGAATTATCTCACTATATTGGCTAGACAAGAAACTCAGTCCTGATCAGAAAGAAACGTTTTTAAATATTTCACAAACATTAACCTAGGCTTTTCATATTAGAAATAAAGCTGAGCACAACCTATTTCAGCAGCTTCAGAGCTTGTTTTCTTATTAAATCATAAATTTCATCAGTTTATACTTGCTTCTACAAAGACACAGTGCACAAAGCTACATGTGAATGTCTACTAGGTCAGAAGGAAAAAAAAAACATTACTTGAATATGATGTTTGATAACAGTGAAGTCATTACAAACCAAAAGCATGCAAAGATTATAAGAGACCTACAAAAATCTGTAATACTAGTTAAATAACCCTGTGGACAAGCTCACCTAATTCGAATATTATGTCTTCTTCATTTAGTTTAAAAAGCTCATAAAAAATATGGAATAGTAATGCCTTGTGGATCAAGCTGGGAAACAAATGAAAAAATCAATAGATCTACAGATGGATAGAGGAATGTCCCAAGGACAATCACGGACTCAACGTTTAATTTTCTGGATAACTGAAGAAAGCCTGACAGCATTCCAAGGCATCTGTAAAAAAGCAGAGACCATGCCTATGGACAAAATGAAGCATATATTAAAACATGTGCTGTTCTCTGCCCAATCCACATTTTCCCAGCTTTATATTTATGATTAAGTGACCCAAAGACAGCACGGGAGAGAATCTGGTGGGAAGTAATGTGCCCTATATCACTACACACATGATCCCTGGGTTGAAGTCAGGCGATAACTCTTTGTTACATGGAGTCATCTTCAGGACCCCATCAGACCTCATTAACAGGAAATTTACGATTCACCATTTCAACTCACAGTGAAGAGGTAACCTCATTCATAACCAGTCATATGATTCAGGAAACCTAGGAGAAAACGTGGAGACATACACATTCCAGACTTTTAGCCCAGCTCCCAAGCCCCTCCAGAATGTGTTGTTCTGTTCTTACTTTCTTATTTTCTGCCTTTTTCTTTTCTTTTCTTTTTTTTTTTGTTTGTTTCTTTTGAATAGCAGTGGCTCCGTGTCTTGTACCACCTTCCCTGAATCCATCTCTAACTCCAGCTGCAGCCCCTGTTTTCTACTTAAGGACCCGGAAGCAAAAGGGTTAAGACCCAGGAAGTGACTCTCAGTAGACACAAGGAGGGGTAGAAAAAAATAAGTTGTCCTTCAGGGATATGTTTCTGAGGGGAATTCTACAAGGTTCCTCAGAGCATCCCTGGCAAGTGCTGAGGTTCAGTTAACAGTAATCAGCTCAACAATGTTCTATTAGCTTTTCTTCCTTCCTTCCCTCACAAGTTCCTGAGTCTGCTTTCAAATAAATTACCAGAAATTAAGGTTTTGTATCAGGCTTTGTTGTGAGAAAACCCAAATTAAGACAGCTCCCCACTTAAACTGTGAGCTCTTACAAAACACTGGCTATGCCTTTTAACTCTTTAGGGACCAGGGCAGTGTCTGATGCAAAAATAAGTTACGTGGGTCCCACAATTATACTTATGTAAGCTATAAAAGTTACGTAGGTCCTATAAGCACATCCATAAGGCAGATGACTAAAGTGGTATTGAGACGGGTGAGGTGATGAGCTTCCAGAGCTCACAGGGCTCCAAGATAGAAGGGCATTTACATTCAGTTTGCTGCCAGCAGGGTACTACATCTATTCCTTTTGTATTCCATTCTACCCCTACAGGCTTGTCCTCCATGACCTTTGAGAATTCAGCTTTCTCCCACTCATCTAATTGAATACAGACTTCTATTATACCCTATGAAACTTAACCAAATAAATTTTCACGTTATGGCACCTGACCCATTATTATTCAATGGCCTAGCTCCCTGACTTCCTGAAATAATAGAACAAGCCCCTTAAGTGTCAGTGAATAAAGATGGGGATCTCCAGCTTGGGAATCAGACAAACTCCCCATTTCCTCTTCTGCATCCTGCTCTCACAAAGGCATTCCAATGAGGACAACACATAATAAACGAGAGCTCTGCACAGTGACTGAACTACAGTAAGGTTTCCATAATGGGTGGCTGTTACTACTTTTAGCGGGAGCAAAAGTAGCAGGAAAAAGGGCCATAAGGTCTGCACCCATCCTGTCTCTCCCAGTTTATCAAGGCCGGAGCAACAGCCCTAAACAGGTATCCATAAATAACATAGACATACAAAGTGAAAAGTCGAATAAATTGCCCGGTTTCACTCAAACCCTAAGTTTCCTATGACCATCCATCTCCCTTCCCCACTTCTAAACAAACACCCTCTCATCTCTCTCAGAGCCAGGAATGCTCCCCCCAAGTCAAACCCCATGCCCCTGCTTTTATCCCATCCAATTCTAAACACCTTTAAGTTTCAGCTCAACTCGTACCTCTGGTTTGGTTTCCTATTTTCCACTGACGCCCTTGTTGGTTTCTCTCAGAGATTTCCACAGCACTCACACACTAGCAAAGGCAATTTACTACTTCATATACAGTTTTATTTCAGGCCTCCAGTTTGGTTAGTCCTTACTTCCGAGTTACACCGAAAGTTGCTTGAAGGCAAGGATCGTTTCTAATTTTTCTCTGGGTTCCCCTGGCACAACACTACAGAAGTAATCCGGCCAGTGAATGCTTAATCTTTAAGACAGAATGTGAAACTAATAAAGGACTTAAGATTTACTGTTCTCTTTCTCATTCCCCTTTCTCAGTTAGAGATGTTTTTATATTCAGTGTTTATTCTGATTTCATGCAGTATGTTCCCCCCTTCTTACCTCTCTTAATCCTTACACCTGCAACCACTATGAGGCATACTTGTCAGCATGGGCCTGGGAGGGTGCAGTTACTACAAAATTGCTTGTTCTGTTTATGCATTCATTTCTCTACAAAAATCGTCTCCATTAGAGAAATTCAATTGAATAGATTCATCATTCCTTGAACTGATTTGTTAGGAATTTGTTTATTTTTTATACATTCGTAGGTCACGTATCTAATTGAACAAAACTGAGGAAGTGAGACACACAAAATTTCAAAAGCCTTTTTTTTTTTAATTACAGAGAGGTGCAACTGCAGAAAATACAAGCTTGAGCTTAATGAATTTCATGCTGATTACTGGATCTTATGTTTAACTCAGGAGACAGTGTTTGCACACACAAAGAAGACTCTGACAGCCTAATGTAATATATTGCTTAAGGATTCTACCAGTTTCCCACTCAGAATTGTAGTCCACGGGATGCTACTGATTGGGAAATAAAATAGAGATTATGAAAAAAATTGAAACAGGAAAATAAATGTAATTGGAAATAAAGTTGAATAACACCACATTTTAAAAAGAATATTTGTTTTTCCCTTCCCCTATGTTCATCTGTTTCATTTCTTAAATTCCAAATATGAGTGAAATCATAAGGCACTTGTCTTTCTCTGACTGACTTATTTCCTCTAGCATAATACCCTCCAGTTCCATCCATGTCATTGCACTGGGTGTTATATGTAAGTGATGAATCACTAAGTTCTACACCTGAAACCAGTTTTACCATACATGACAACTCACTAGAATTTAAATAGAAACTTAAAATAAGAAAAGAAGCCAAACACTAAGAACATGTATTCTAAGATTCCCTTTATACAAAATGTCTAGAATACACAAATCCATAGAGACAATAAGTAGATTAATCGTTGCCTAGGGCTTGGGGGATGGAATAATTGGGGTGGGAGGGTGGTGACTGTTAGTAGGTATGCGATTTCTTTTTGGGGGGGTGACAAAAGTGTTCAAAAAGTGGTTGTCACAGTTGCAACAATTCTGTGAATATAGTAAAAAACACTGAGTTGTACACTTCCAGCGGGTGAATTGTATGGGTATGTGAATTATACCTCAGTAAAGCTGTTACAAAAATTAGGGAGCAATGGATTAATTATAAATGAAAACACTGTGAGGTGCCTCGATGGCTCAGTCAGTTAAGTGTCCAACTATTGATATTGATTCAGGTCATGATCTCACGGTTCATGACATCGAGCCCTTTGTCAGCATCTGTGCTGACAGCGTGGGACCTGCATAGGATTCTCTCTCTCCTTTTCTCTCTTCTTCTACCCGTCTTGCTGTCTCTCGTGCTCTCCCTCCCTCTCCCTCCCTCTCTCTCTCTCTCTCTCTCTCTCTCTCTCTCTCTCCGGAAATAAACATTTTTTTTTCAGTGAAGACACTGGTCTGCAATTAGGCTCAGAAAACAAAACTGCCACTGACTAGGGTTGCCCTTAAAAATAAAAGTTGCCCGGGGCGCCTGGGTGGCGCAGTCGGTTAAGCGTCCGACTTCAGCCAGGTCACGATCTCGCGGTCCGTGAGTTTGAGCCCCGCGTCGGGCTCTGGGCTGATGGCTCAGAGCCTGGAGCCTGTTTCCGATTCTGTGTCTCCCTCTCTCTCTGCCCCTCCCCCGTTCATGCTCTGTGTCTCTCTGTCCCAAAAATAAATAAACGTTGAAAAAAAAAAAATAAAAATAAAAATAAAAGTTGCTTTACCAGCAAAAAATTTAAAATTAAAAAAAATGAAAATATATTTCTATTTTGTGTTTGTGTTATGTTTTTTCACTCTACTCATTATTTTCCATAATTCTTACAGAAATTCCTCAAAGTAATCATTCTCATCCCCTTGATACATATGGGGAGATACAGACATCCAGATATTAGACAACTTACCTAAGATAAATTAGGGAATAAGTAAAAGAAACATTACTGTCACCCAGGACCATTTTCTCCTAAAATACCTTCTGTTAAAAAGAAGGGACACGGTCCACTCAATAAGGAGTGAAATGAAATTGGCATTATCACACAGTGTTTAACAGAACTATTCAATTGTCAGATTTGGTAAAATCTCACTATCTTCAAGAAAAATCTGAGATGCAAGAAGCTTTCTCTCCCCTTCTTCACCTCTGAGTGCAAACATTTCCCATCCTGAGTTGCCACAGAGGGGAACTTTCTCATGACTGCAAGTTCTATGGAAGACAGAAGATAGACAGAAAGGTCTAGATTTTAGAGGAACTGCAGATCTCTCCCATTATCCTTACGTTCTTTCAAACTAGAGAGGCTATTTGGTTTCCCAGTGCCAATCAGAGTCTTACCACATAGGAAGGATGCATTAAATATTTGGTGAATGAACTGGTGAGAATAACTTATAAATTATACGAAGAAGAGACAGAATGGTATACTACAAAATAAACCGAAGGTTATTTGCATTGGTTGAAACATAGATTCTTGAGGTAGGGGATAGGAACCATTACAATCATTTTGGGAAATAATTTGGTAGAATCTCTTATATTTTTAAATGCATACCTTTTAATCTAGGTCTCCTCAGTTCCTAGCATGATACTTCATACACTTGTCATTACTATTTTTTGGACCTCTATTTTTAGACCAAAATCTAATCATCAGATTAGATGATTTGCTATACCTTGAATAGGTCTTGCTCTTTCTTTCTTCTCTTACTGGTGCTGTGCCCTGGTGTTTTGCCTGGAATGCCATTCTTCCCTATTTCTGCCTGTCAAAGCCCTTCTCTAAAATGTAGTACATATGTCATGATCTCCAGGCATTATTTCTGTCACCCACCTGACTGCAATGTCTTTTTCTTTGCACTCCTTCTTTGGGGTACACTTAGGTCACCAACTCACATCAGAGTTATTTACAAGTCTCATTTCCCCCTGTGACTTTCACAATGTTGCTTTCTTTTTTGCAGGGTCTGTTTAATTCCATCTTTTACCATAAACCTATTTGGTCTTTCTGGAGATTTCTTAAAGCGACTGAGGGGAAGACTCTGGCCCAGTTCATAATCTGCTCATCCAGGGATAGATCCATTATACTCTCCATGAAGTCTGAAGAAAAGACACACTCAGAAGTCTCAAAATTATAGACTTCTAGAATGCAAAGAAATTCTATAATCATCTAGTCCAAGAATGTTTCATCTTTACCAAGGTCACGGATTCCCTTAGATAATGATAGATTCACTTCCTAGAAAATGCCAAAGTTATGTGCATACACGTACACACGATGATGATAGTTTTAAATGTGGCTGGTTCACCCAGTCGAGTGACGTATAGATAGATTTTTCAGGTGAGATCACAGAGTCAGATTCCATATGTGACTGGAGTCACAGGGTCTACAACCAGAATTACATAAATTATGGAATGATGGAGGACTGCTAGAAATGGGAGAGCATGTGCACCCTCTCACTGTCCAGCACTAGTAAAATGAGGCCATTGCATCATGTGGCCCCAGGGCTGCCAGGTCTCCTGAGAAAGGACATAAACTCGGATTTATAATGAAGTATGAGCCATATGAAATTTATCTCTGAGCTCCTTCCAGACTTCACATCAAAGGTCTGAAATGTTTTAAGTTACATTTATTTATTTATTTTTTGAGAGAGAAAGATAGAGACTGTGAGTGGGGGAGGGGCAGGGAGGGGGGAGGGACAGGGAGAGAGGGAGAGAGGGAGAGAGGGAGAGAGGGGGAGAGAGAGCGAGAAACCCTAGCAGGCTCCATGCTGCCAGTGCAGAGTCCAATGCGGGGCTCGAGCTCATGAAATTGCGAGATCATGATTTGAGCCAAAACCAAGAAATGGAGGCTTAACCGAGTGATGTACCCAGGCACCCCTGAAATGTCTTTTATGCTATCTGTTCCCATGCCCAACCTGATTAGTTGTCCTACAAGTTTGTCATTGGCTTAACCAAGCAAGACAAATGAGACCCTAACCATCAATCTATAATCACATATTGACGAATAAAATGCCATATATTTCTACCACTGACATTCATTTATCATCAACCATTTGCTAGGCACCATCCTAGTTACTGAAGTTAGTGAAGCCAATGAACAAAGTCCCTAGAATCAAAAAAGTTCTCGCTGAGGAAGCAAACTGAAAGAAAAATTAGACAAGCAAGCAAGATAACTTCTGATAACATGATGAATGCAAAGAAAACATGATAGGTGGATGGGACAGAGAATGATAGAAAATGACAGGGTAGTCTGGAAGGATTCTTCCAAAGATGAGACCTTTCGGCTAAGACTAAATGGCATAAAGGAGTCAGACATACAAAAAGAAAGAAGACTGCTCCTGCTAATAGGAATAACAGGTGAAGACAACAAAAACAAGCATGAATGGAGTGTATCAATGAGGCGGACTGGTATGAGCTAAGGTCAAGAAGTAGGCGGGGGCCAGATCACACAGGGCTTTGTTGGCTGCGTTCAGTGTTGGGACTTTTTCCTAACTAATATGAAGAGTCCTCAGAAAGGGGTAAGTAAGGAAGACATGACCTAATTAATGTGGTAAAAAGATCCCTTTGTATAATGAGGAGAACTGAGAGATTGGTTAGGCAGCTACTGCAATATTAGGAGGCTATGGAATATGATGGAATGTTAGCGGTGCTCCCTTTGAATAAAAGCAGCTCTTATTTTTCAATTAAAATGTAACATAATTGACTTCTGTAAAAATGTCTCTCCTGACCTTATTTCTCTTGCATTAATGGGGTCATTTATATGATATGTCAGGAGTGTTACCTCAGTACACAATGAACAGCTTTTATTTTTCAATTAAAATGTAGTATAATTGACTTGAACCAGAAATGATCTCTTGACATTATTTCCCTGGTATTAATAGGACCATTTATATAATGATCCCATGCAAATTACTCTTCTTCATTCAAAAATATTGCTTAATTTAAATTAATACAATAACATATATTTTTGAAATCTTCATTTTAATATTAAACTTACTAAACATGACCTCAATATCTTAAATATAAAATCTACAGGATTATTACAGCGATTTAAAGAGATGCAAAATTATTTACAATTATGTTTTAATTTGAAGCAGCAACTACATATAATTCGCCTGTGACCTTGTAAGCCAAAATAATATATCACAATAAACTGTAGATAGTTGCAGAGATGAAAACAGTGTTTGTCTGCTTCAGTAGATACATATGTGAAGATGAATTTTGGCACTTGTCAGCCTATGATAAATTACTACCAGACTAATACTTGTCAGTACAGTAATAACTGATCATGCTCTAAAAAGCACTAAGGGAGAAAGGTGATGAACAACCTACAAAGTAAAAAATTTTCACAATCACAATAATGACTCTAGTTCAAAGAGCAGTAATTACCTACCAACCTCCTTATTGCCAAATCTATATTTCAAGTGACTGCCTTGATATCTCTCAGAATCAATTTCTACCTTAAATTCTAATTAACAACATAGAAAACAAGCAATAGGAGTAAATGCATGTCTCTATTGAGTCTTTCCAAAAGCATCCCTAAGTCTCTCTTGGAAGAAGAATCTAGATAGGCATTCTCACTCTTTCTGTAACGTTTGGAAATCCTCTCCAGTATCCCCACACAAACATTTCACTATTACTAAAGCAAGGTCAAATACTAACAGTATTATGTGGCATAAGGAAAATAACAGCTTTTGCTAAAAACTGTTTCTAATCACCCAAAGTCCAAAAGACGCTAAACAATATTGAGGATTGTCTGTACACAATGGCATTAGAACGTTGTCAAGCTCACAAATTAATATTTTAAAATAAACCGTTTGTTACTAATACATTTTATAGTAAGTGCTGACAAAGATAAATAATTCCTTTTGGAGTAAATTAAGTGTTTCGTTCTTAAACCAAAAGACTAAAAGTCTTGAAAATATGTTATAGGATAATCTGGGACATATAAACACGCTGACAACAAATATACAAATTGACAAGTGACAACAACTGCTTCCATTTCCATTCACATTATGAAACCCCCCATTCAGCATCAATAAATCCAAGTATTTTCTAAAAGTTTACATGGAAGCTTATAGGATTTTTCCTTGTGGTAAAATAAACACAAAACGTTAACCATTTTCACCAAATTTAAGGGCACAATTCAGTGGCATTAAGTACAATCACAGTGTTGTGCAACCATTACCTCAATCCATCGCCACAAACTTTCAGATTGCCCAACTGAAACTACTCGCCCATTAAACAGTAACTCCCCATTCCCTTCTCCTCCAGCCCATGGAACTACTGTTCCACTTTCCGTCTCTAGGAATTCAGATGCTCTAGATAGCTCATGTAAGTGGAATCAAACAACATTTGCCCTTTTCTATCTGGCTTACTTCACATGCTTCAAGGTCCACTGAGATAACATGCATCAGAATCTCATTCCTTTTTAAGGCTAAATAATATTCCATTTTATGTATACACTGTATCTTGTGTATCCACTCAGCTTTCAATGAATTTATGAGGTATTTCTATCTTTGTTATTATGAATGATGCTGTTATAAACATGAGTGGACAAATATCTGTTGGAGTTTCTACTTTCAGTTCTTTTGTGTGTTTATCAAATAGTGGCATTGCTGGGTCAGATGATAATGCTATGTTTAGTATTTTGAGGAACTGCCATGCCATTTTCCACAGAGGCTACACCATTTTATATTTCCACCATGAATGTACAAGAAGGGTTCCAATTATTCCACATCCTCACCAACAATTTCTTTCTTTTTAATTTTGAGATACAGATGGAGAAAGGGGGGGGGGAAGGGGAAGGGATAGAGGGAGAGAGAGAATCCCAAGCAAGGTCCATGCTGTCAGTGCAGAACCCGATATAGGGCTTGAACTCATGAACTATGAATCATGACAGGAGCCAAAATAAACAGTCAGATGCTTAACTGACTAAGCCACCCAGATGCCCCTTAATTTCCTTTTTTAAAATAGCCATCCTAAAGATGTAAAGTGGTATCTCATTTGGATTTTATTTGCATTTCCCTAATGATTAGTGATGATGAGCATCTTTTCATGGACTCATTGGCCATCTGTATACGTGCTTTGGAGAAATGTCTATTCAAACTCCTTTGTCTATTTTTGAACTGGGTTGTCTGTTTTTTGTTACTGAGCTGTTGGACTTCTTTACATATCTTGGATATTAATTCATTTTCAGATATATGATTTGTAAGTAGTTTCTCCCATGCCAGGAGTTCTGGCATGGGAGTTTTTTTGTTTCTTTGTTTAACTCTGATAGTGTCCTTTCATGTACACAGTTTTTAATTTTGATGTAGTCCAATTGATATCATTTTTCTTTTGTTGACTGTGTTTTTGATGTCATAGCCAAGAAATTCTGTCACTAAATCCAGGTAATGAAGTTTTACCCTTATGTTTTCTTATGAGAGTTTTACAGTTTGGGCTTTCATGCTTAGTTGTTTGTTTTTTGTTTTTGTTTTTGTTTTTTTTATCCATTTTAAGTTAATTTCTGCATATAGTGTAATGTAAAATCTAACTTCATTCTTTGGCATGTGGTATCCAGTTTTCCCAATACAATTTGTGGAAGACTGTCACATCTTCAGTGAATAATCTTGGCAGCTATGTTGCAGATTATTTGGCCATATATTCTAGAGTTTATTTCTGGGTTCTCTATTCTGTTTGTTTATTTGTCCTTCTTTATGTCTGTATCATAGTGTTTGACTACTGGAGCTCTGTAGTAAGTTCTGAAATCAGGAAAGTGTGACTCCTTCAACTATGTTCTTTTTCAAGACTGTTTGGGCTATTCTGGATCCCATGCGATTTCCTATGAATTTTAGGATGGATTTTTATGTTTGTGCAAAAAAAAATGTCATTTGAATTTTCAAAAGGATAGCATTGAATCTGTCCATCACTTTGAGTAATACTGATATCTAAACAATATTAAGTCTTCCAATTTATGAACATAGGATGCTTTTCACTTATATAGGTCTTTAATTTCTTCCAGCAACATTCTGTAGTTTTCAGCATACAAATATTTCACATCCTTGATTAATCCTCAAGTTTTGTTTTGTTTTGTTTTTTTGATGCCATTTTAAGTGGAATGTTTTCTTAGTTTCCTTTTTGGATTATTCATTACTAATGTATAGAAACACAACTCGTGCACATATTGGTTTTATTATCTTGCAACTTTGCTGAATTTGTTATTGGTTCTATCAGATTTTTTGGTGTAATCTTTCAGATTCGTTACATATAAGACCATATTATCTATAAGATTATTGGATTTTTGCAAACATTCCTTAAAAGGTGATTTTCCTGAAGATAATTTGGAATGCTAGTTAAGAGACATACAAAAGTTTGAATTCTTCTAAATCTTCAGTGCTTGCCAACAGCCATTTCCCTGACTCAATTCAAGCAGCAGTCCACTGCCATATTAATACATATCATTAAACAAAACTGCTACACATTATAGGTATAGTAATAGGATTGAATTCACCTGGCTCGCAACCACAAGCAAAACCACTAACAATTAAAATATTTTCATCATGAATTATTAATGTCATATTAATGGAAGCTAAAGGCACTTAGAAGTTCTTTTGACTCATTTGCATGTACATACATACCGATTTCTCTTCCAAAAAGAGTAGTTTAAGGGAATCCTGATGTTAGATTTAGAAAAGAAATGTAGAAAAAGGTAAAATATCCAACTTACAGCCAGTTTGCATAAGATTTTTCCATGCCAGCTCCTTTCTGTTATATTTTCTTTCATCTAACTAATTTCATGAATTTAATTCTTCACAAAAAAACAAGACAGGATGATTCTCCTTGTTATGGAGCATCATGTTCCAAACTTTGGCTGATCAAAAACCTTAAAGTCATTAAAGTGACCTAAGTGTCATTAAACAAGTTTACTTTTCCTCTCCCGTCATTTTTTCCAATTCTGATGTTCATATTCAATTTGGAGTACAATCAATCCTTATACCCTATTTTTAACAGGCAGCCTGATGTGTTGCAGCAAGAAAAGTCTGCAGCAAACTGGGTTTAATTCTACATGGTGTTTAATCAGAAACAAAGTATTTAATTACTTGGAACCTAAATTTTCTCATTCGGAATATGAAGTTAATGCTATTTTACCAATAGGATTTTTTGAGGATTACAATAAGTATTTTATAAAGTATTATGCAAATATTAATTGTTTCTGTCATAAGAAGACATGCCATTTAAAAACAAATTGAGACACTAATACAAATTATATATACATATTTTGAATTATATATATATATACCATGTAATACACACAGACATATATATATGTATATACATATATATATATATACATACATATATATATACACACACACATATACAGAGAGCTTACACACACACACACACACACACACAAAACTATTGCCTGTAAATCTTTTTGTGTATGTTTTGGGGTGGTGTAAAATGCCAGGCTCAAGAATAAATTACTTCTTTTAAATGCTTAAATATTGACAAAAGATATAAATATACAGTTACTTGAGTATCTACTAAGTGTTACACAGAAAATAATTTTATTCCATTTCTAACAATGAACCAACTTATAAAATATTAAATTAAAGTCAAACTACACAATGGCGATGTTAAAACTAAAAAGTCAGAGCGTACTAATAAAACACCTTTTCATGACCCAATATTAACTTCATTTCTAACCTATGAAAGAAAAATACATTTTAAAAATGAGTATTCTATCTTGCAAATATTTCCTAATACAGCGGACACTCAGAAAACTTGTTCAATAATGAGAATACTGATTAGATTTCCTTCACATTCTGCCTGTAGAATTTTCAAAATAGATCTATTCATCCCTGCAAGTGTTTGGGAGAAGTGTCAATATCATGACAATGGAAAACGAAATTGATTTATGCCATCACACACTTGTGATCTGATCTTTGCTCACTCTTGGGCTGCATCAAGTTATGTGCCAATCTTGTCCCCAAAACAAGTATATTTGAATTCTCTGACTCAAATTGAACACTTATCAGCAAAACACTGTTGTTAGCATTTATTCCCCCATTCATATGTTGTGAAAAGAATCAGCATGGTTATCACAATGAAAAAATCAATAAAATGCACCATAAAAATTTACCATAGCTTGTACTTATTGTGTACTTAAGTATCCATGAAATATACCTACCTTGATTCATTTTTAGAATTACAACATCATTATAACCATATTTTTCTTAATAAAGAATTGACTATGATACATTTTTTCCTATTATTTATTCAGGTAATTAAGCCTTATCTCCCCATTTATCAAACCACTAGAGAACTTCTACCTTTCAAACCCATAGTTCCTAACAATGGCAGAAACAGGCAGTCATACAACCAAACCTTTCTCTCCATCTTTTGGATATGAAACTTTCACTTAGATGCAGCCACTCAGCCAGGCACTACATTTTCCCTATAGTTAGTGTGGCCATATGCCTGTTTTGTCCATTGGAAAGCATCACTTCAACAACAAAGTTTTTAAGAAACCACTATGGCTTTTATATCCTCTTCCCCTCTTCACTAGCTAGACGCAGAAGAAAATGATAACATGGTCCTTGGAGAAGGTGGAACCACAATAAAGAAAAAAAGATATCATCCCTGGGATGATATCAGTCACCAAAAAGGAACACCTGCATATGGACTTATCCCCGAGCCATATATAAACTACTGTTTTAAGCCACTGATATATTCCCATGTGTGTTTCAGCGTTACAGCAGCCAGGTTACCCCAGCTGGGATAATAGCATGAAATAAAATTTGTATCTGTTGATTTAAATAATGTTATTAAAATTTGGCTGCCTCCGGCCCTCATCCAGAATAAAGCACATCCTTTGGGAGAGACAGAGCAGATGAATAGTTAAAGAGTTGGTGTCACCTCAAAGTCTATGGAATGAAAGCATGTCAGCCAAATCGTACATTCTAGTTTTATCAATAAACTTAAAAATATTGCTATCCAGTCTAAATTAGAAAATTAGAAGGTTTATGATAGATGTGGCATTTTACTTTTGAAATATAAACCAGTTTGACAAAAAGGTCATCTTTACAGTCTAGGACAGTGCCAAAGCAAAAAAAAAAAAAAAAAAAAAAAAAAAAAATAGTGGAACACAGACTCATTACCAATAAACTCTTGCTACCAAGGTATGTATAAAGCACCAAACGAAGTGACTTTTGCAGTACACAAAAATGGAGTAAACCCTTTTGTGGTTCAGGAACATGGAATTCCAAGGTTGGTGTAACTGGAATTTAGTTTGATAATGGGTACAGACACATTTTGGGAAGCAATAAATGCTAGGCATAGAACATTAGATTTCATTTAGTAGGAAAATGGCATTTTATGAGGAGAAAGGCAGGCTCAGATTTGACATTTTCAAACACTAATTATGATAGCATATGGACAATGGTTGGAAACAAAGAAATTACAGACTCAAAGCCTAGCTAAGAGGCTACTGAAATGGTCCAGGTAGCAATTTTCCTGTGTCATCTGGCAGAGAGTATAAAATTTAAAGCCACTCCCTCTAGTATTGCTGTTTGGAATGAGAAACTTTCTATTTGCCAAGGTCTAACACTCTCACAAATTAGTATCAAGAGTATACAATGAGTTCTTAGATATAAAAAGTAAGTTTACTTCTTGGCACTTTCTCTGTCTGATGGTCAAATGATGTACTATTTTTATTTTTTCTAACCCAAATGTATTTAAGGCAACTAATTACTAAAGCAATATAAAGATATCAATTACATAATGAATTACATGAAATTAAATGTATTTGTACAATACAAAATATACATTTGAAAGAGTATACAGACTCTAACATTATCTCATTTATTCATTCATTAGTTTAATTTTCATTAAATATTTGTTTAGTTCCTACTGATTCAGGCCTTAGAACAGTGAAGAAAATGTATGAAGTTGTTGCCTTATGAAGTTTAAATCTGAGGATTAGAAGGAAAAAATAAAGATAGACAAATAAACATAGAAAATCAGGTCACAGAAAGTGCTATGAAGAAAACAGGACAGACTAAAGAGACAGAGAATGAAAGGGGTGAAGGAATTGGTTCCATTTTAGAGAGGATCTACAGAGAAAGTCTCTCAACAAAAATAACATTTAAAAATAAAATTGAATAACATGAGCAACTGAGTCCTGTGATGACTCCATGGGAAAAAAAATCATTTCCATACTAAAGGACCAGCAAGTGCAAAGGTCCTGAGGCAGGACCTCCCCCAGCATTTAGCTACCAGTGAGGGTGGATCTAAGTATGAAGGAAAGTAATGGATAGACTACCATTAGCTCATGCAATAATCATTAGGATTAAAAGTGAATCCAACATAAATGGAATTAGCTTTATCTCCAGGGCAGCAATTTTCAGAGAGGACAAATCC
Organism: Leopardus geoffroyi; assembly: GCF_018350155.1. Taxonomy (NCBI): domain Eukaryota; kingdom Metazoa; phylum Chordata; class Mammalia; order Carnivora; family Felidae; genus Leopardus; species Leopardus geoffroyi. Next base: position 28,373,776 of record NC_059343.1, read on the forward strand.
TTTGGCCTACATTTAAGCATTCTTAGGTGGACTCATATTCCTGTAATTGGGAAGCCATGTGAAGACGGAGATGAGGCCATTCCATTCAGTGATTGTGCCAGCCTTAGAAAGACTAAAACAGATTAGGTAAATGTTAATTTGTCACACCTAAGGTCCAACTGTCACAGATGGAAAAAAAAGAGCCATTACAAACTTACCCATCTAAGTAGATTTCCAAAGATTTTAGCTAATGACTCAATAAATGTTATCTCATCTATGAAGAGTTCCCTAATTCTCAACTTCCATCACACAGACACATGCAGACACACACACATACACTAGTAAACCAATACCCACTACTTCTGTGTTTTCACAGGGCTTTGCTCATATTCCCCTTACATCAAGGGTTGCAACTATCTTCCCAATACTTTCAAAACATCTGGTTCATAGAAGATGCATAACAACAGTCTGCTGAATGGAACCGAATAACATTTCCTGTGGTGACTCTCCAATCTATATGAGTTTCTGTATTACATTTCCTATTTCAGTGGTTGACTATTTTAGCCCTACAGACACAATAATCCAAGCAGCAACCTCATATTAAAAATACTAGTTTATCAGAACTAAGAGGCTTTCATTTAATCTTTAAGGTTGATACATAATTTTTCAGATTGAACTCAGACCTATCATAGCCCAGAAGTTAAATAAAACAATTCCAGGTCTAACGGATAAGAAAATGCCAGTGTATTCATCTAAAGTCCTAGCAGGGGGCACCTGGGTGGCTCAGCTGGTTGAGCTTCTGACTTTGGCTCAGGTCATGATCTCGTGGTCTGTGAGTTCAAGCCCCGCGTCGGGCTCTGTGCTGACAGCTCAGAGCCTGGAGCCTGCTTTGGATTCTGTGTCTCCCTCTCTGTCTGTCCCTCCCCGCTCATGCTCTGTCTCCCTCTCTCTCTGTCAAAAATAAATAAACGTTAAAAAAAAAATTTAAAGTCCTAGCAGGCCCTAACTAAGCCAGTAATTCTCTGATATTCCTAGTAATTCTATCATACCCAGTGCTGGGATTAAGAAGACAAAAAAAACCCTGAAACTGGCCTAGAAGAACACAGAACTAGAAGACAGGAACAGAGGAGTGGGCTGTCAGAATCTAATTGATGAGGGCACCGGTTGGCCACTCGTAATTTGCTATGGTAAATCACCAGCTCTTCCCTAAAGCAGATACTGCTGCAAAAAGTTTCTGATGCCTCCCTGAGGTCATTTAAAGAGGTCTTCGCTTCATTCTTTGATGCCATTATTAATTGATGGCATATTCCACTATATGCATTTCTTATACTCCCTAAGATAGATTTCCTTTTTATGGCCTAATGGCCCAACTACTAATTTAATAGAAGTCATTAATAATAGAAATAAATTATACATCTCCATTTCCTAACCTTTTCTCCCAGCTTTTACAAGGGGGGAAAACAGAAATTTAATTAAAAGAAATATAAACATCATTTAAAAAATCAGTAACAGCTTAAATAGTAATAGCTAGTTCTTAATGACTTCCATACTATTCTAAGTATTTCACACGCATTAACACATTTACCATTAGGGACCAAATTTCGCAAATGAAGAAACTGAGGCACAAATCTCTTTTGTAAATTGCTCAAGGTCACACATCTGGTAAGCAGCACAGAACCAGGATTCAAAGAAATACAGGGCAGCCTTAGAGCCCATGCTCTTAACTCCTACATGCACAGAGCTATTGTAGTAGGTATTTTAAAAGGAGAATTGCCTGAGATGAGGACAATTTCTTACTGAATGTGAACTAAGTTGTCACTCTCTAATTTATCTCTGTACCCAAAGAGTTAATACAGAATGCTCCACAAAATGAGACTCAGTAGAGTCCCTTATGTGCCAAGCAGTACTGGGGCATAGCATAATATCCCATGATGGTGAACATGATCATCTTGTGAAGGGAAACCCCAAACTTGGAACACAGCCTGTTTAACTTCAGATAGCTTCACAGCACCATGATCAGACCCATGTGTTCCAAGATAACAGCACAGACAGTAAAGGCAACTCATCTAGTTAACCAGTCTGACCAGTTTCTGTCCAGACCATCCAGTACAGCCTGTAAAGTTCTAGAAGTACCCCCCACCTCGCGATGCTCCTCTCTTGACAGGCTACGAGGATTCTGTGAAAGTGGTATTGTCCCTTGCTCAATAAATTTAAGGAGCTCAGTTTCAGGTCATAATCACATTTCCCTGGAAGATTTTGTGGGCCCTTCCACAGTATTCATTAATTAAAACTAGAACTGACTCAAAGTTTGGAGTTTCTACCAGGTGAGAGAAATGGCCAATGATTAGATGGGGTCCATTTCCTTTCCTTTTTCTTTTAACTCCTCATGAGGAGTGTTTGTTAGTTTTTAATGTTCTATTTTCTGAATAACTTGACTTGTAAAAAGTATGCATCTGGTCAGTTCCCACAGCAAATCAATACCCCATATTTGGGCTCCATTTCTATATATGGTTTAATTCCATTCAAATTACCTCAGTAGGCTTTAGTTTACACTTGCAGTATGTGATATTATGATATCTGTCCCATCCTGGAACAGAGGAAATATATGATTATCAGTGGGAAACACATGAAATGGCTAGGAACATAGCATGGTCAATTTAAGATGAAGGGGCCATCAGAAAGATATGTGAAGAGTAAAGATAGCTTACATTCCTTAGCAGGACAAATGGCCTGCGAGTGGGCAAAGGTCCCAAATTGGTGATTAAAAAATACGTATCTACTTCATTTAGATAAATAACTTATGAAAATAATTTTAATAATATAATCAACATTTACCATGTACCCTCTCATGCAAGTCATGGGACTAAGCCCTCAGGGAAAGTGAACAATTCCCAAGACACAACTTCTCCTTTAAAGCTGTTTAAGTCCAGAGCAAATTACACTAAAACACCAATTCCAAGCACATTTTAAATTAATCTGGATTTATTCTTTCAGAGGAGCTCTTTGAGGTAGTGTACTGACTAATGCAAAATAAATTGTTTCACATACAATGAGGAATTGTTCCCCAAGCTTTCCTATTTATGAAGCCTCACAGCTACAGCAATGATCTTCTGAAATGCTTAATTATCTAAACAAAGTAAATAAACTCATCCAACCAAAAATATGCTTGTGCAGAAAGATGAGGGTTTATGGTTATAAAAAGCCAGACAAACATTATGAAATTAGAAACACATCATACTGCATTATAGTCACTGATAAAGTGAAGAAGTGAAATAGGTCATAAAAACGTATATCCAGTTTTATAGGGCACAAGACATATATAGCGGCTTAATTTTTTTTTTCTTTTCTTCCTTATTTTTACAGTAATTAAAAGTAAGCAACAAGCCCCACAATTATCTGAGTAATTAGACTTTCTCAATTAAAATGAATGCTAATAAGATTAGCTAGATTTCTAGGTCACTTTATTTTGCATCATTATTAACTTATCCAGGTCAGAATCTTATAGCAGAACTATGGACCAGACAGGGAGTTCTTAGTACTTACGATTGAGGGTTTTTTTAGGGAGAAAATCCTTCAAAGCTGGTGAATTAATGGGAGGATGCATTTAAAATAATTAGGACAGTGACTAATGTATTGTAAACAATGAATATTAGTGCTTGCTATTTTATCAAAATGTACCTGAAGCATGCAATCTCAGAAAACCTACTATCAAATAAAGAGGAATGTTTACGATTGTTTATGTTAAGAATTAAATATCCTTTTTTCATGTATTCTTATTCTTCTTGTTAACTTTATTATTCTTTTATTCATTAGGGGGAATGACATTTCAGATGGGGAGAGTAAGTAAAAACAACAACTCTGAATTTAAAAGGACTTGAGCAAAGTACTTTTCAATAAGAAATGGAGATATTTTAAAATTTGGGACAGATTATCCCTTCTTACTGGGCAAACCTTTACCTTTTCAATCATCATTTGGATATGCAAATGCAAAACAAAGACACTTTTTTGCAAAGCAGAAATTTCCGATGCTTCCCCAAAGAATCAAACTTTTTTTTCATACTCATATAAAGGTATATCTGAAGGATGGGAGCAGTTACTTTCTGCAATTAGCTTTATTTTAGAAAGTATTTATTTCCATTATGGAATGAGACATCCTTATGCCTTCTGCATACTTTTGCTCAATTTTTGGTGTTGAGGGGTGGAGGTGTGTGCACATAACTATACACGTATGTGTGCACAACCTTGTAAAAATACAAAAAGTAACCCCCGTGAGAATTCTAGAAGGAAATCTGCATCTGATCATTACTAGGAAAAAGACCATAGATGACAGATGGTGTGATGGAATTCAACACAGATAAGGGAGTTTATACTGTTAATAAAAATTGAATAATCCAGAATATATGGGATATACTGACTATTGCACATCGATATAATTGTCATATGACATTGCCAGCTCAGAGGAGCACAAAAGTTTCCCCTAAACAGAGTAATAAATCCTACCGCCAATCATCATTCAAAATAGTAGGTTCTGGCAAAATAAATAAGGGTTTTGGTCTATAGTGAGGGGGAAAGTTTCTGTCTTGGTACCTCCTGTGACTTAAGTCCTATAGAGGCAAGCAAACACTGCCAGACCACTCCCACTGAGGAGAGTGCAGCTGGCCCCGAAGCTACATGGGTAGCACAATAGACCAGCTAAGCCAATATTTGGACAACAAAAAACCCCATGGAAGCTGTATTAATTTCCATTTGCTGCTTTAACAAATTTCCAAAAACTTAGTGGGTTAAAACGATAGAAATGTATTATCTTATAGTTAAGTAGGTCAGTTAAGTAGGTAGTCTCATGAGGTTTAAGTCAAGGGTTAGCAGGGCTGTGTTCTTCTGTGAAGGCTCTAGGAGAGAATCAGTTTGTCTCTTCCAGCTTTTAGAGGCCTCCCATATCCCTTGGTCCACTGCCCTTTTCCTCCATCTCCAAAGCTAGCAAAAGAGAGGGTAGTCTTTGTCAAATTGCATCACTCTGACCTACTTTTTTGCCTCTCTCTTCCACCTTTAAGTATCCACATGACTACAAAGGGCCCACTCAGATAACCCAGAACATCTATTTTTCAGTCTGCTAATTAACAATGTTAATTCTAACTGCAACCTTCCTTCTTTGTTGTCATGGAACCTAACATATTCACAGGTTCCAGGGATTAGGACATGGACATCTTTGGGAAGCCATTATTCTACTGACCAGAAAGGTGCTTAAACTTTCAGACTCAACAATAAAAGTCATCCGGTACCCAGTTTTCACTTAGTCTATGATGTAATTCTGTACTGACATTACCAAACATTCAGTATCTTTAAGGCTAATTATTTTTGTGAAATGGCTACTGTAGTAAATTTGACTGCATTTAAATGGATATTTTAAGCCAACTGGTGATATATGAATTATTTTATTATTCCATTGATAAGTGGCACAGTAGCTCACTAAGTCCTAAGAAACTGAGTTTCAAAGGAAAGTCATCCTATTCCTCCTCATTTATTATTGACTTAACTTCACACAAAGAAATCACTATTGGTTGGGAAACATGAAAAATACTGTTCAGACACAGGGACAAATAACATCTATATACATTTGCTATTTTCATGACTTTTTGATAGCTGCATCAAAGTGATCTTTGTTGCATATTTCATGGGATTTTAAAAATGTTTTAACAGATTATCTACATATTCAAGTACTTTTTATCATGAGAGTTTAGACATTTTTTAAAAGTTTATTCATTTTTCAGAGACAGAGAGAGCATGCACAAGCGAGTGGGGGAGGGGCAGAGAGACATGGAAACACAGAATCCGAAGCAGGCTCCAGGCTCCAAGCTGTCAGCACAGATCCTGACACAGGGCTCGAACCCACAAACTGTGAGATCATGACCTAAGCCAAAGTCAGACACTTAACTGACTGAGTCACCCAGGCTCAGTTTAGAGCTCAGTCTAAACCCTGAGTTCACACATTGTTTAAAGTTACCTTTTGAAATAAAATTATTCACAGATTTTGTAGATTATTTGTTTCCCATTCAAAAGTAGTTTTGAGAAAACATTTCAATTATAATTACACATCCCAATTTGTATTTCAGTTAAAATATGTGGTCACTTACATTTGATCTAAGAAATCACATGTCATGTATCTTCTCCATTACAAGCACCACATAATTCTTCATATAAATCATGATATATTTATATAGCTCTCTCCTCAGAGTGTATGCACTTACCTAAAAAGTAATTTGGTGTGTATTGTTTTAAGTGTACACAGCAATAACAAAATTCAATGGGACAAAATGTATTTTATGTTTCTAATTAGAACAATCTTTATTATAGAAATTACCAAAACGGTTTTTACAAAATTACATGATCCATATAGAGGAACACCTGGGTGGCTAAGTTGGTTAGGTGTCCAACTTCGGCTCAGAACATGATCTCAAGGTTCATGGGTTTGAGTTCCACATCAGGCTCTGCACTGACCATGTGGAGTCTGCTTGGGATTCTCTCTCTCCCTCTCTCTCTCTCTCTGCTCCTGTCTTGCTCTCTCTCTCTCTTTCAAATTAAATAAATAAACTTTTAAAAATTATATGATCCACAGAGAAAGTGCTCCAGCAACATTCTCTTTCTCATTCTATCTTGTGGTCTATCTCTCTTTAAGCCCTACGTCTATCAACTTTTCTATCACATAGAACCATTTAATCCCTTCTATGAAATGTGCTATTATTTCTTTTCAGATAAACTTTGATACATTATAATAGTTTATTTCACAATGATGCATATGAGTATCATTTAGCTTGGAAATAAATTATTTCACATATTTCTTAAGATCTGCATGCAGCCTCTTAGAAATAAAACCTAAGGTCTACAGTTAAACACACATATATAAGCACTAACATTTTTATTTTCATAATCACCTTTACCAGCATTCTTATATTTAAATGAAGTAAGATAATCAGGAAGACCTCTTTTCAGCTTAGATGACAAAAAAGCCAATAAGAAGAGACATATGAGGTAAAACAATCCCAATACTGAGATACTGACCATTTAGTTCCTTCTTAATATTATGAATTCTTTGTATTAATCACTGATTTTAACCTATCAGCCTGATGACAGCTTATATGATCAAGCCTAATTACAACTCTAAAATCCTGAACTGGTCTGTGTGCACATCATTGGCCTTCCCTCCATCATATAATCAACTTATTTAAAACCCATGCCTTCAAAAAACATTTACTGTGCACTTACTAAAGAGGAGATACTTCTTTTAGGCTCCTGCAGTTCAGATATAAACGAAAATGAGTCCTGCACATGAGGAAGTTAACATCTATGAGATGATTAGACAAGTCTACAACTAACAACAGTGTTATGATAAGCCAGCGTACTGTGGTAGGAACTAACTCCACCAGAATATAAGTCAGAATGAATTCTTCCTGGAGACCTAAGGAGTTTTACATTACATTGTCTATCACTGACATGATCAAAGCTAAACATGACAAGGCCAATTCCTGTTTACTCTGTTAATACTGCATTAAAAAGTAGTAAAAACAAAACAAAACAAAAAAACCCATTAGCAACAGAAAAGATTTTTAAGGCTAAAATCAATGGACCTTGCATATGATACTCTAATACAGTGATGCCTTATTCTTGCATCCATAAATGAACTCAAATACCCCTGGAACACTATAGGTACTAATTAAGTATTCATTAGGTGATTAAATAAACAGAGTCAGTTGGGGTACCAATTTGCTTCTACCTACCTGAGTAGTCTCGTTCTCTTCCTAGTGCTTTGGAATTTGTCAGCCCTCTAGAGTGTAATCAAACTTCTTGTCTGCCTTGTTTCTCCTATTCTATCTTTCCATGCATTGACAAGATCTCCCCATGATCGCATACACACACACACACACACACACACACACACACACACACACACACAGAGAATAAGGCACTACAGCTTACATCACCTATATCAAAGATCTAACTAACTTCAATAGAGGGAGAAACAGCCACTAAAAATGTTAAGGTATGGGTATAAAAAAATCTGGACTACTCTGGAGAGAAATAAAGTTACATGTGTCTGCTCTGCTTTCTCTTTATTCCACAGATATAAGGTATTCTCCCGAGAGGACAGCAACATACCGTAAGTGATATCTTAATACTCACAGTATTCATATGAGATCCTGAATAAGAAAGTCTTTAGTGTCATTTGCTGAATTCTCATTTGATTTAAATATTACACAGCAACATGGTAAGTTTTTAAAAATAAAAACCAATTCCAGGGGTGCCCGGGTGGCTCAGTCGGTTAAGCATCTGACTTTAGCTCAGGTCATGATCTTGCGGTTTGTGAGTTCAAGCCCCACATTGGGCTCTGTGCTGACAGCTCAGAGCCTGAAGCCTGCTTCAGGTTCTGCATTTCCCTCTCTTTCTGCCCCTTCCCCACTTGTGCTCTCTGTCTCTCAAAAATGAATGTAAAAAAAAATTAAAAAATAAAATAAAAATAAAAACCAATTCTGAACATATTCTAATGAAAATTATGAACATGATCATTTTTCTAAGGTATCTTACACATAAGAAATAATTTCACAGGGATGCTTTCCTTTAACAGTTTTTAATGACAAATAGTTCTTTCCTCATATATGCATTAGATATTATCATTAAAAACCACTAGAAAATCAAAGACAAAAGGTGATTTCAAATGCAGTATGCATAGTATCAAATAACCTAAGGACATATTTAAAACACAAGACTCAGAACGGTTTGAACACATATCTAGGACCAAAGAAACATGCTATTCTGACATTGGTTAAACTAAGAAAGCACATGATCTTTTGGGGACTCAGTTTACTCAGTTATGAAATGTAGAGTGAGAGAAAAGCATTCCAGACTTTTGGCACAGCAAGTTTCCAGGCCTGAATAGTGTAGTATCACTCTAGATGTTGTGTATAAAAAGGATTGCAGGTAGGGCCAGAATGGAAGCGGGGCTAGCAGTCAGCAAGCTCTTCCTGTGGTCAAGGAAAGAGATGAGAAAGGCTGGAACTAGGGTTATGGCTGTAAAGGCAGAGAGGGATCAAAGATGTATTGATAAAGTCTGAAAACATAATCCACAGAGCATCGTGATGGATTTAAATTGAGGGATGAGAGGGATTGGGGAATTGGGGATGATATGCAGCTCTTGCGTTGAGAAACTGAGTGAACAGATGATGGCATCACTTACTGGTCCAGGGGACACTGGAAGAGGCTATCTCAATGAAGATATTTGTTCTAATGATCATTTTGTTGAGAAACATTAGATAATGATACAGAATAACTGCACAAGAATTTCATATACAGTTTATATTCACATACAGTTTACATTAAAATTATATTTGAAACAACCTTTAATTTCCAGGCAATAAATTGGTGGAATGTTTTATTAGAAATAGTTCTAATACTTCATTTTATCCATATTTACAGCTATTTAAATCATCAACTTCAAGTAATGTAAAAGACTAATGCATTACTGCAAAGCTGCCTCATCCATTCCTTTAGTCAATGCAGACATGGTTGATTCATGGGAAAAAACAAAATCCCAGAACTCATCCATGTGTTTGTAGGACAAATTCAATCAATCATCTTTTAAATAGCCTCAGGGTGGTCTCAGTCATTAAAGAGCAGAAGGCTAATAAAACGACTGTTCCTACTAATCTGTTTTCTGAGTTTTGTAAGTAGGTGTCCTCCCTTATATATTTTATTGGCGATATATGTTACCTTTATAGAGAAGCAGCTTTTCTATAGCTCTCCAAAAGGTTAAAAACCTGAGGTGTATTATAGGTCAATTCCTCTTGTAAATGTTCACTTAAAATAGTTTAAAGAGCTTTTTCACAAGTTGGAGGTGACTGATTGCACTAGATTTAATTTAAAAAATGCACTATTCGAACCTATGTATGTCTGTGTGTATGTGCACATGTGTGGATTTGCAATGAGTTTTGCCTAAAGAAAACCTTTAAACTGAAATTAAAAGATGCAGAACTTTTTTATTAGAAATCAAATACGTTCAAGAGAAAGCAATGACTACCAAACCTTATTCAAAATGGTGAAGAACTTTATTATTTAAGAAATCAATGGACTTTGAAAGAAGTAAGGAAATAGAAAGGGAGGTTAGCTTCCTGCTCCAGATCACCTTCACTATTTATAGACTTATGTATTTAAGTCCTGTGAATATTATTAGGGAAGCTGAGTAAGGACAATTGTACAGGTCCCATAGGTTTTGCTTTATTTAACACCCTATCTGAAAGATTATGACCCATCCGCATTTTCACTTTCACTTGACATAAACATTTTCATCATTTATTATGATAAACTGTCCACAAACATGTTTCACACTTTTTAAAATATTCTACTATATGTGAATCAATTGATGGGGATGAGATCACATCTTGTCATGTATAATTGTTAGCTATATACTAGCTAATACTACATTGTCGATTCTTTGGAAGACTCTCTTTTCCTTTTCGATGCATTTGAAGCAGAGAGCATTCTTTCTTAAATAAAGCTGCCAATCAACAGGTACCTGATGAATTAAATTTATAGTTGATAAAATAATGACCCTGAGGCAAATAAATTTAAAAAGCTTTTTCTTAGTGTCTGAAACAAATTACAATGCCCTAATTAGAAGTAGGGGCTACAAAATTTCTAGTTTATTAGTAGTGTAGTTCACCCACAATCCCACCCTACTCCCAGAAAAAGAAATCAAGTCTATAGAGCCACCTGTCCAACATTTATGCTCTACAAAATCATTATTTTATTTTTTTGGACTAATCAGTATGCATTCAGTTCAGTAAAAGACACACTGGCTGAAATGATATTACTCTATAATAATGATGAAATTTGGCTTTCTAAGTAACCAATGTTTAGGTTCTGATACTAAATTCTACTTTTAAAAGTTTCCATTCCTTCTACAAGATTAAAGTTCTCAGAGAAATTATGGTTATTCAGTGCCCTTGATGAACCTGAAGAAAGATTACTTTAAACAAATGACAACATTCTTTCAAGCACTGGTAACCTTTGACGGCCATTTTCCTCACCAGTATATATAAAGATTAAGATTAAGAAGAATAACAGGGCAGTTATCTTTTTTTTCCTTTTGCAATACATTTTTTTGCTTAAAATGTTTCCACTCACTATGGATACACAGATACTATCATTTAATAGAAAATTCGTATCAAGTATTACTGAAATCTTGCTACAACTAGTATTTTAAATAAGCAAATTTGCTTAAGTTATGAAAATTCAAATATTAATTTCTTATCTCTTAGTTGCTTAATATTCTGTATTTTGTGATTTATTTTTTCTCATTTTTCACATGCAGTGCTTATGTGCTTTGATGGAAAAAAAGTTGGAAATAAAATAATACAGAGAAAATTACATGCAGTTATTTAATTTTTATGGAGGAGCTTATATCTTATCTTTATATTTATTCATTAAATTTGGAAATAGGTAGGATTAGTCCTTACTTTTAGCTTTCTTTAACCTAGTTCCTGCACCATGTTTCTCCAAATACATAAAATGCTCCAAGATTCCTATTGTTCTAGACTAATCTTTCCCTACCTCCTGCTATATATGCTCACTCCCTTTGATTAACAACCACAACAATATAATAGTCTATCGTTATGTTTTAGGTGACATGAGGTTCATTTATCAAGGTCATCAGCATGTACTCTTTGTCCAGTGAATAATATTTTTAAATCTTTTTTAAACTAATCTCTACAGCCAACCTGGGACTTGAACTCACAACCCTGGTATCAAGAGTCACATGCTCTATCAACTGAACCAGCCAGGTACCCTGGAGAGCATTAATTTTAAATAAATCAAAAGAGTTCTTAAGAGATCCCAAATATCCACTCCTTTTCCTGAGGTGTGTGTATATTCATTTCACTGTGAACGCTATCGCCTTACAATGATAGAATATTAATCAAACCGTTTTTAAGACACTTTTCAAAGGTGTTCACTTGCCCAACTGAATCTCTACAAATTCAAATTCTCAACTTCCCCAAATAAAAAAAATCCATCCAAAAAATGTGCCATATAAAGAAACTTACACATTTAGGCCTAAGCAAAATGCATATTTTTACTCAGTCCTTCTTAAGATATAACCTTGTCTCTCTCTCTCTCTCTCTCTCTCTCTCTCTCTCTCTCTCTTTTTGGCCAATCCGTATTTTAGAGATTCCAATCTAGATAAGAGATGTTCACATCTCAAGCTGATTGAGCAAATACATTAGACAGTGAGATGTTTTGGCACACCTTAAGTAAAGCTTGCAGACTCTTTCTATTTCCGGAGTTAACCAAGAGAGGCAGTAGAAGGGAATATATTCGTAGGTGGTTAGTATTTCCTTTTGATAACTTTAGGGTGACTTGGATAGGATTAGTATGGCTCCAGTTTGCAGGACTTTTGCATTTATTTCCAGGACATTTGGAATCAAATGACTGATGTCCATCCATTTTAAAACAAACTCAATTAGCCTCGTAATATACAGAGTAGCTTTTGAATCAGTGCAAAGGTAAACCTTCAAGGAAGAGGAAAGAAATTACTCTGCATTACAATTACTTTCTGCAGTAGCTACAAGCAGGAAATCTCAACTCCAACTCACTTGCTAAGTGATATGGGCAAGTTACTTAAACTCTTCCCTTAAAAACAGCCAGTGTAATAGTGTCTACCTCCTAGGATTTTTGTGGGAATAAAATGAAATTATACCTATAAAGTGTTAATTACTGTGCCCAGTGCTTATAAATTTTCAGTAAATATTACACCAGATCGCATCAACATTTCTGTACAAATGCTACTCCTGGTTTTAGAAGACAAGAATTTTTCTGAGATTTTTGGGAACCAGCTCAACCACCCACAATGGTTAATAAAGTTATGGTTGCAGAGGAATAACTCCTTTTATTTTCATAAGTGTACTCATTCGTGTCTTACAAATACTATGTCAATTTTAAGAATAAAGTATTGTAATTATGAACCAGCCTTCAGGAGATGAGTTAGAAATCTTCAGTAAACTATGACTGTGTGTATGTGTAATTTAAGACGTAGTTCAAGTTTACTGTGAAGTATTATACTCTGCAGCTTAAGAACATCAAGGACTACCACCTAGAAATCCAGCTGTAAACCAGCAATATCCCTCAGATCACAAAACTGTAGAGTGGGAAGGTCACAGGGAAAACAGTAAGATTTAAAATGGGAAATTATTTAATTTGCAGAGTCAGCATTTATCCTATGGGCCAGCAAAATAATTAGGAAGATCAGCTCTCCCTAATTAAGATAATTTATAGGAATAGAAAGAGAAGAAACATTTAATTTCTACAATATTCCGGGCACTTGACATACGTTTTAGCCACTGTTTCTGAATGCATATTACGGGCTAAATACTTTACAGGTATTATTTAACTTCATCCTCACAGTAATTGTATGAAGTAGATATTATTGATTCTACTTTGGACGTGAACAAAACTGAGACTCATAAAGTTTCCCAGGGCCACTTAACTAATTAAAGGCAAAACAGGATTTTAACTCAACGCTCTTTGGTTCTACGAGTAAAAGGTTAAAATCAGACCCGGGCTAATAATGTGAACCTGTCCCGGAAAATGACCAAAGAATCTCATTTTCTTAGAATTATGGAGCGAAGATAATGGTGGAATGTTTCGTCTCTTTTGTTTGCTAGGTACAACAACTTTTAGACTAGTGAGGTTGGGGGGAGGTATGAAGTGACATGCAGGGCTTCATCTTTTCTGACTACAATGATATTAAATATTGCTGGGAAATCAAGGCTGCAGTTTAAGTCAAGTGGCTCATAATGACCTAGAATCTTGCCCTTGCCATATGCACCCCATTCGAGTGAAGAGCACGTGTGCATATTTTGGTTGCTTCTGGGCCATCCAATGACATAAAGATTTCATGCTAGCATATTTCATGCCTTGTATCCTTCTATACAGCTAAGTAAATGTAGTATTAGATTAAATTATATTGCATCGGTGAATATAATTGCCAATTTAATCCCCACACAAGGAAAGTGATACTGCAGGCTATGATGACCGTTATGTTCTGTCATTAAAGGTCATTTAACTGGCTGAAATACAGGCTGTTTAGCAACACCAATCCTAAATAAATGCCTTGTGATTAAAGCCAGCCTATTAATGCCATTAATATCAGAGATTATGAAGTTAAAAATAACCATTTGCTTCATTCATAGGATCACAAGCTTGTATTCTGAAAAAAAAATGATTTTACTGCCATTTAATTTTTTTCTTAGTTATTACTGAAAATTCCTCTGGAATATGAGTGTTATTCAGTTTTATCAGCTTTATAAGCTGTGCCGGTGAAAGAAGTATGTACTGGTTGAAAAGGGGATCATCTAACCCCTGATGACAGGGCACAGTGATATTAGTTAGGATCAAACTGAGAAGGAAAGAGAAAAAAGGAAAAATAAATAAAAGGACCAAGAGTCAAGGACCATCTCTGCACACAGGTTGTCGTAGACAGCCCGTTGATGGCGTTGGTGCCTGAGAGTGAGCAGCATTCTATCACAAGCATGTCTGTGATGCAATAAACAGAAGAAGGGATGGATGCAAAAGAGACAGCTGTGCGGACAGAAGATAAAGCAAGTCCCTTAATCCTAAAAACAAGGTTTTGGTAGCCAGTCTTACGTGACAGTATCTCTGTGTTATATCTGGTCGGTGAACCATTTCTCATTAACAACATGAATGTTAGCAACAAGCATTGCTCTGGTAACTGAAGATCCGAAAACACCAGCCTTAGTCACCTCTTCAGGAAGAAAATGCTAGAGGTATGAACAAACTCTGGGACAACCTATTCAGATTGTATCCTCTAAAAAAGCCTATCTCATGGCAACAATTGTTGTATTGCAGCTATTATTGCCATGGCTATATGACAGTCTCACCTGATGAGCTCTTAAAGATGGCTGGTGTCAGGTCCCCACCTGAGACCAATGAAATCAGAATATCTGCTCCAACCCAGTATTTTCATAAACCACCCCACAAGATTTTTGTGGGCAGTCCTGTTGTAAATGACTTCGAGTCTGAGATAAGCCTGGATTTGAGTCCAGCTCATCTATCTTTTGGTTATGTGATCGTGGGCTTAGTACAGCTTGCTAAGACTCAGTTTCCCATAAAGACTAACTGCCCCAGAATTACTGTGTAAAAACCGACAAAGAAACAAAAAAACAGGATAAAGTACGTGACGCTCCTAGAACATGGTTGTCCTTCTTAAATTTTAGTTATATTTTACCAAAAGGAACTTTACATATTTGAATTTTATCACTGGCCATAAACTGTACAGGGATGCCTGGGTGGCTCAGTCAGTTAAGCATGTGACTTTTGATTTCAGCTCAGGTCATGATATCATGGTTTGTGGGTTTGAGCCCCGCATTGAGCTCTATGCTGACAGCACGGAACCTGCTTAGGATTCATTCTCTTGCTCGCTCGCTCTCTCTCTCCTCTCTCGCTCTCTCTCCTCTCTCGCTCTCTCTCGCTCTCTCCTCTCTCTCTCGCTTTCTCTCTCTCCTCTCTCCTCTCTCTCTCGCTTTCTCTCTCTCTCGCTCTCGCTTTCTCTCTCCTCTCGCTCTCTCTACTCTCTCCTCTCTCGCTTTCTCTCTCTCTCGCTCTCGCTTTCTCTCTCCTCTCGCTCTCTCTACTCTCTCCTCTCTCGCTTTCTCTCTCTCCTCTCTCCTCTCGCTCTCGCTTTCTCTCTCCTCTCTCTCGCTCTCTCTACTCTCTCCTCTCTCGCTCTCTCTACTCTCTCCTCTCTCGCTTTCTCTCTCTCCTCTCTCTCCCTCTCGCTTTCTCTCTCTCCTCTCTCTCCCTCTCGCTTTCTCTCTCTCCTCTCTCTCCCTCTCGCTTTCTCTCTCTCCTCTCTCTCGCTTTCTCTCTCTCCTCTCTCTCGCTTTCTCTCTCTCCTCTCTCTCGCTCTCGCTTTCTCTCTCCTCTCTCTCGCTCTCTCTACTCTCTCCTCTCTCGCTCTCTCTACTCTCTCCTCTCTCGCTTTCTCTCTCTCCTCTCTCTCCCTCTCGCTTTCTCTCTCTCCTCTCTCTCCCTCTCGCTTTCTCTCTCTCCTCTCTCTCCCTCTCGCTTTCTCTCTCTCCTCTCTCTCGCTTTCTCTCTCTCCTCTCTCTCGCTCTCGCTTTCTCTCTCTCTCCTCTCTCTCGCTCTCGCTTTCTCTCTCTCTCCTCTCTCTCGCTCTCGCTTTCTCTCTCTCTCCTCTCTCTCGCTCTCGCTTTCTCTCTCTCCTCTCTCTCGCTCTCGCTTTCTCTCTCTCCTCTCTCTCGCTCTCGCTTTCTCTCTCTCCTCTCTCTCGCTCTCGCTTTCTCTCTCTCTCCTCTCTCTCGCTCTCGCTTTCTCTCTCTCCTCGCTCTCGCTTTCTCTCTCTCCTCTCTCTCGCTCTCGCTTTCTCTCTCTCCTCTCTCTCGCTCTCGCTTTCTCTCTCTCCTCTCTCTCGCTCTCGCTTTCTCTCTCCTCTCTCTCGCTCTCGCTTTCTCTCTCTCCTCTCTCTCGCTCTCGCTCTCCTCTCTCTCTCTCTCTCTCCTCTCTCTCTCTCTCCTCTCTCTCTCGCTCTCTCTCCTCTCTCTCTCGCTCTCTCTCTCTCGCTCTCTCTCCTCTCTCGCTCTCTCTCCTCTCTCGCTCTCCTCTCTCTCTTCTCTCTCTCTCTCCTCTCTCTCTCTCCTCTCTCTCGCTCCTCTCTCTCTCTCTCCTCTCTGTCTCTCTCTCCTCTCTCACTCTCTCTCTCCTCTCTCTCTGTCCTCTCTCACTCTCTCTCTCCTCTCTCTCCTCTCTCGCTCTCTCTCTCCTCTCTCTCTTGCTCTCTCTCGCTTTCTCTCTTCTCTCTCGCTCTCTCTCCTCTCTCGCTCTCTCTCGCTCTCTCTCTCGCTCTCTCTCTCTCTCGCTCTCTCTCTCTCGCTCTCTCTCCTCTCTCGCTCTCCTCTCTCTCTTCTCTCTCTCTCTCCTCTCTCTCTCTCCTCTCTCTCGCTCCTCTCTCTCTCTCTCTCCTCTCTCCTCTCTGTCTCTCTCTCCTCTCTCACTCTCTCTCTCCTCTCTCTCTGTCCTCTCTCACTCTCTCTCTCCTCTCTCCTCTCTCGCTCTCTCTCTCCTCTCTCTCTTGCTCTCTCTCGCTTTCTCTCTTCTCTCTCGCTCTCTCTTCTCTCTCGCTCTCTCTCTCTTCTCTCTCACTTTCTCGCTCTCTCTTCTCTCTCACTTTCTCGCTCTCTTCTCGCTTTCTGGCTCTCTCTCTTCTCTCTTCTCTCTCTCGCTGTCTCTCTCTTCTCTCTCTCCTCTCTCTCACTTTCTCGCTCTCTCACTTTCTGGCTGTCTCTCGCTTTCTGGCGCTCTCTCTCTCTCTCTCTCTCGCATTCTGGCTCGCTCTCTCTCTCACTTTCTGGCTCTCTCTCTCTCTCTCTCTCTCTCACTTTCTGGCTCTCTCTCTCTCTCTCACTTTCTGGCTCTCTCTTCTCTCTCGCTTTCTGGCTCTCTCTACTCTCTCTCTCCTCTCTCGCTTTCTCGCTCTCTCTTCTCTCTCGCTTTCTCGCTCTCTCTCTCGTTCTCTCTTCTCTTTCGCTCTCTCTTCTCTCTCTCTTCTCTCGTGCTCTCTCGCACTCCCTCGCTCGCGCGCTCTCTCTCTCTCTCTCTCCTCTCTCTCTCTGTCAAAATAAATAAACATTAAAAGGTAACTGTGCTTCGATTTGAGGCAAGGTTATTCAGCAATATTGAAAAAGTAACTCTCAAGAATGGTACTACAGAACAATTGATTATTTCTAAAATGTAAAAGCACTGGGTTTCAACCATTTAATTTTGAGAGAGACAGAGAAAGAGAGAGAGAGAGAAAGAGAGAGAGAGAGAGCACAAACAGAGGAGGGGCAGAGAGAGGGGGAGACACAGAATATGAAGCAGGCTTCAGGCTCTGAGCTGTCAACACAGAGCCCAATGCGGGGCTCAAACTCACGATCTGTGAGATCATGACCTGAGCCGAAGCTGGACGTCCAACCAACTGAGCCACCCAGGCGCACCAACCACCATAATATATTTTAGTAATATATAACATCCTCAAGCACTTAATGGCTGTAACAGTTTGCTCATCTCTCTAGTGGACAGCACAGGACCTACTAACCACACAAATTTGTCATAAGAAAATAAATCTAAGAGTATAATTTATTTTTAAGTATAATCACAAGGCTACTATAAAGCTTCCGGTCTTTTTTACATGGATAACTAACCTGTTAGAAGAATTAAATGGAATCAACCAGGGGCGCCTGGGTGGCGCAGTCAGTTAAGCGTCCGACTTCAGCCAGGTCACGATCTTGCGGTCCGTGAGTTTGAGCCCCGCGTCGGGCTCTGGGCTGATGGCTCAGAGCCTGGAGCCTGTTTCCGATTCTGTGTCTCCCTCTCTCTCTGCCCCTCCCCCGTTCATGCTCTGTCTCTCTCTGTCCCAAAAATAAATAAACGTTGAAAAAAAAATTTTTTTAAAACATAAATGGAATCAACCAAGACCTCAATTCATTATTATTTTACCCAATATTCTTCTAAACTAATACATTTTCACCTTGTATTTCATATTCCAGCTGTTAATCGGCCAATTTTTTTGTAAATAAAGAAATCACTTAATTGGGAAAAATATGTATCAACGTGATAATCTCTTTTTCTAATACTGAGTTTTAAGGCTTTCAGGTATTTATTTGCAATTTCTGGGATATCTTTTATAATTTTTTTCACAGTTAATTCTACTTTGAAAACAGTAAAATGAATGAAAATATTCCAGCTATAAGCAACATATGCTTTACTTTCAAACATTATCACTGATTTAACTAAAACCTCAGAGATTTTGAAACTATCCCATTTCACTTATTTTTAAAAGTTTATTTATATATTTTGAGAGGGGAGGGGGAAAGAGAATCCCAAGCAGGCTCCACACTGACAGGGGCTCAAACTCACAAACCTCAAGATTATGACCTAAGCCAAAATCAAGAGTTGGACGCTTAATCAACTGAGCCACCCAGACACCCTTTTATGCCATTTTATTATCATTTTCCATCACAATTTAAATATTCAAAATGCTTTTGATTAAAGCTATACCCCTCTGGGATTAGTAAGAAACACAGATATCAACTATGGAACACTTTAATTACTCAAACATACTAATACCTAATTTACTGCATCATAGCTGAGTTTACTTAAAATTAAAAACAAAGGCAACAAATTGGTTTTCCAATATATTTTCCTTCACAGTCTAATGGACTCCTAGCGATGATATACCTAGAGACATCATCCACAAAATATTATATGTCATTCAGCACTAGAATGTGGTGGATGTGTTTCCCAGCAGTTTAAACAATTTAATGCCCCATGAGTCATTCAATATGATTTATTGTGACTGTATAGGCCTAAGATGTTATGTTTCCCCCACTTAGATTAAAAAAAAAAATCCAAGTAAAATAACTGAAAAGAAATCCCCAGTTATCTAGACAGGGGTTATACTCAAATGCTCCTGAACAAATTTGCTATAGAACCTCATCACAACATAAATCTTGAATAACATGATTAGATTATACTTCTTTATTTAAATTTCATAATCAAGTGAGAAACGACATTACTTAACTATAACGAGAAATAATATTCATTTTATCTTAACAAATCAACTTCTGTGAGATAAAATATATAAATCAACTATTTTCCATGAAGTTAAAATTGTCATAAATTATGAAAGGACATGAAAGATTAGTACAAAATGCTAAATTATGGTAAAGGATAAATCAGGCCATGGACACACACAAATATTGTCTTTAATGTTCTGGATGTCTTCCTATTGTCTAAGTGGGTGAATATGGGACAGTTATATCCAATTATTTCAGTCATCCAAATGACTGAAACGAATCAACACAATAAAAATCACATCAATTTGTTACTGATTTGCTCAAATTGTCCTGAAAATATTTGGTGTTCTATGCTATCTGAACTGAGAATAATGTAGAAGACATCAAAGAGAGACAGTAAATTCCTATTTCCTCCCTCCCTCCCTCCCTGTCTCTCTCTCTCTCTCTCTCTCTCCCCCACTCCATTTCCCCACCACCCACCATACCACTGTTAGCTTTTCAGGCTACTGGAAAGTAATAACATATTTATTTGTTTGGGATTTCTGTTGGGACAAGCAATTTAAAAGTTCTCCAAAAGGAAATAAAATATTCCAACAGTATTATCTTAATGTTAATATAATCATCTGTAATACAGTGTTAATGTATTATGTGTATCCTCATAATGTTTGTATACTACTACATGAGTAAACAGTTACCAGTAATAAGTTTTCATTTACTTATTTTGCTGTGTATTACTTTCATGTACAAAGTACTGCCTCACTGTCCCTTAAAGATTTGTTCTCTACAGTAGCAGTGATAAAACTAAGGATGTCTCCAGACACTCCGGTTGAGTCAACTTTAACTCAAATGCATTAAAGTACATTAAAGTGTCATTGGATAGTTAAGGCTAGTTATATCATGTATCCGCCCATGGAAAAGAAAAGTTGTAAAAGAACCTCTTTTTTACTTTTAGATAGCAACAACTTGTAATATCTCTAAAGGCTCTCTGCCATAGACAATAGTCTAAATCAATTAAAAAATGTACAAATAACATATATTTTATTAGGTCCAGGATAAAACCTAAAAATAGTCAAGCATATCCTAGTAAGTAGCCTCACTCTAATAACATGCAGGCTAGGAATATGTTGATCACATTTCTCTGGACGTCTCTATCAGCCATCAGTTTTCCTAAAGCCTCATTATGTATCAATGCTAGTGTCTGTTCTAAGCAATACTAATACAAGTATATATTTAAATTATTTAACAGCATTTCCCAAACTCCTTTGTTAATAGGTTGCACTCAAGACACATGAAGTAAACGAGATGTCAACACTAAATTTGCTAATGTACCCCATTTCTTTGCTAATATGACACCATTTCTAATTTGTGCATTCCAAGTACAATCCATTGCAGTTCAAAATTAAAGAAATATTTTCATTATTATTACATTTAACACTATTAAATGATATAATTTGGTTTTAATGATCAAATTTTAATGTTTCCTTAAAAAAGAAATCCTGGAAAAAGTAGTCTCCTGCTGATATAATAGGAACATTATTTTGCTATTATCATATCTGCATAAGCAGATGATCATACTTTCCATTTTCCATAACAGAATAACTAGACTAAAAAATGTTTTTCCAAGAAACTCACCATTTAGTTTTAGATAGCAACAATTTGTAGTATATCTAAAGACTCTCTGCCAGAGACAATGATCTAAATCAACAAAAAAATTATACAAATAACTTATTTTGTACAAGTTACTTTGTCATCAAAAACACAATGGCTGTTTTTATTTACATGTACTACTAAAATACTTTTTTTTTAATATGTGAGAAAAAGAACATTTAACACTGCAGACAGTTTGGTTCTAAAGAATCTGAGACACTTATAATAAAAATTTCTAGTTGAAGTCATATTCATGGGGAACACCAATAGATTCCAAATCTCATTACAGTTTCTGGAAGAAAAGGTATTCTACAGTAGGTTCTAGATAAAAATCAATCCAAATGATAGAAATGAATGTACATGTGAGTAAGAAGTTCTAGTTATTTCAGTCAACAATATCCTTCTAAATTTGGCATAGTTTTTCTCTTTACATGTTAACTTAGCATAAAACACTTACTAATATTTCTTTTTGTTAGGGAATCAAAATGTGATGGTTTTAACAAAGATGGAAGAAAAACACCACTTGCTCGAACAATGGATATCCAAATAAGAGGCCTTAAAAGCATTCTTCTCTTTTAGGTCAAATGCTACATATTTTCCCTTGATTTTCTTTCTTTCTTTCTTTCTTTCTTTCTTTCTTTCTTTCTTTCTTTCTTTCTTTCTTTCTTTCTTTTTTTGAGGGAGAGGGGGGAGGGGGAAGGGGAGGGAGACAGGGAGTGAGGCTCCAACAAGGAGCCCAACGTGGGGCTGGATCCCATGTTCAATCCCATGACCGTGAGATTATGACCTGAGCCGAAATCAAGAGGTGGACCTTTAACCAACTGAGCCACCCAGACGTTCCTCCCTTGAAATTTTTTAAAGGCTAATAAACTGCATACACATAAAGTTAAGTCTAAAACCGTTCATTTCAGGAGTGTAACCTTCCAAAAGGCAGTGCTTATTCTTGGAAAAGTAGGCTCTGAAAACAACTGAAGAGTGATGCAGAGATTAGCCAAGCAGAAAATGCAATCTGTGTCACCATCTTCATGAAGTTAAAATGAAGTGGATTAAAACCGAACTAATTGGTTTGTAAATGTCATTTTGAGGTTACAAATATTTCTTGCAAGCCACAGTGTTCCTCAAATTTGACTCTCATCATTCATTTTTCAATCCAAAGGTACCCTGGTAAATAAGTGAGGGCATTTCACATCATATTGTATATCCCAAGTGGAAATGATTTAGAAAAGTAATATGCAAAAGATATCTAGAACCAGCACAATTTTTATCCCCATTTTTTGTACTCCTTTAAAAAGAACATCTTTACTTTGTTATTCACATGGAAAAGCTGACAAAGCATTCTCTTAATGCAGAAAGTGCTGTGTGGATTGGCAAACAAACTAATTTGTTGAAACTCAGGGAAGCAAACAATAATTGTGGGTATATAAAACCCACAATGCAAGCACTAAGCATGTCTTACAGGGAAATCGTGACAGAAAGTGAATCGTCTGATTCACAATAGGATATATTTTGAAGGAGATAAACCTTTTATAACTATGAGCCTAAAGATGCATAAATTATTAAATAATTTTACCCTAGGAGTACTTATTTTTGCATATGTTAACATTTAAACACACCAGAAACAGCTCCTGAAATTGCTTATGCTAATGCTTACTGCTACTCATTTTAAAAGGCAATTCCTCTTAAAACCAAACCTCAGGCCTCAAAACACCAGTTAAAGCCAAATAAAATATACCAAAGTCAATATATGCAAGACATGAAAACCTCCCAATTATACTTCAATGACTTTTTAATTTATAAATCAACCCAATAAACAAAGCATACATTTAAAATTCTAAACACATTTTTGGCAGGTATTTCTTAAGCCAAATACAACTTCAATCCCCCCAAAATAAAAATCTCCCCAAATATAAAGCAAAATATTTTATTAACCTACTAAGAAGTATATTAGTTATGAAATGAAAACTGCTTTGGAGAATAGCTGACACCGTTATGTATAAGCTCAAGAACCAATATGTGTTTAAATAAAAATATGAACATCTCAAAGGTAATTACCATACAGAGCATGAAAGAAGTCCATGAATCTCCCATGTGAGATACACTGAACAAAGTGTTCTAAGTCTTAGATTCTTAGAAAAGCTATTCTCTCTTTTGCGACTAACAAATGAGTAAATAAAAATCCTTACGATTCAGTTAGTATTTTTTTTTCAATTATCACTGATAACATCTCTTGAAAGATATTGAACAGTAATTTTTAAAAGCATACTTGGTTATTTCCCTAACACAATGGCAGGAACTGACAGAAATCTAAATATATAAGATTTATGTTGAATCCTCATCCTACTGACAGCCATAAATAAACTGTAATAAACCATTTCAGGAGACAGAATGCTCTTTAAAATGGAAGGGAGCCCACCAACAGAAAGGGTTTTCAGCTCAAAGACTTTATTGGCAAAACGAAACCATAACCAGGGGTTTGATCTCTACTAATCAGTTTGTATTCCATGTTATAATTGGTTGACATTGAATTGTTGTTTGAGATATTATAATGCTCTAGAGGATATGCATTTCAACACGTACTTCTCATTTAGGAAAACGTATGGAAATGGGTATATCAGGCTATTTTATGCTATAAAATACATCATTTATGTAACTGCCCTTTTCTGATTACAGGCTTATCAATCTAGAGCCTGATTACGATGTGGATGCCTATTTGGTGTCCCTATTTCACTGATTCAAAGGAGGACTTAGGATCAAAAGCCATTTTGTCACTTAACAAGAAAAAATTCATTTAAGCCTACTCTTACTATTTTATGAAAGGATAGGGCACATACAAGAATAACTAGAGCATATATCCCAGGTAACGGGAACTGGTTACCATGTATGGATTAATGAAAAATAAAACACTATTAACAGGCGTATCCTTCAAACCCATACACTGTACCTTTTACGCGTAGGGGTTAGAGTTCATATTTTCATTATGTCTGCCCTTATCTACCTCACTGGAGATATTAAAAAAAAAAACATGTAAATCTGTATGGGAGTCAACAGTGAGGTAACCCTCCCCCACCCTGCAAAACAAGGAAATAAGATTGATACAATTTCTGCCTTAGAGCAAAACTGGGGCCCACCAGGGCAGGAGGAATGCTAATTATCTACTGAAGCAACAAAAAGAGTTTACAGGAGTCCGTGCTAAATTATGCATTATTTAAAGCAGAAGAAACATTTCTAAAGAACTTAATCTGATTTCAACCTCACCAACACATTTGTGTTATTATCAATTTCCTTCCCAAGTACATGTGCCTAATGAGAACAATATATTGGTCAATTACATGTGACTATTCTGGTTCTTGTGGTAGTTATGTATCTCATTTAAAATGACTGAATTTTCATTTTGATTGATATATGCGGTTTTGAATTTAAAATTACCCCTCCCCCCAAACACACACACAATATTCATCTGCTGTCAATAAGATGAGACAATCACGTCTGCAACACAGAGGATTAGATTCTAGTTGAAGGTAAGTTCACTGAAAGACTATCCTCTGAAGTGTTTCTGGGCTTTTCCTGATGAGACCTATCACTACCACTCAATCTCCGCAGTTGCAAATGATTCGATATTCAAAAGACCGTTTAATTATATAACCCTACCCAAATACCAGGTTGTATTATGTCACAGATATCAATCCCACTGATACTGCTTCTCCAAATTTTGGTTTTAAAGTAGGGTAAAGCCTCAGGGAAGTGAGAACATAGTGTACAATTTCAAACAAGTTGGCAAACAAAAAAAGGGCCTCATAAGCCAGAAGAAAAGCAGAAGTCAAGAATCATTATCCCTCTAATGCATGTGTGTGCAAAGTATGACTATGTAGCACCAGAGGTAAGGATGCTATTTATTTAAGCATAATATAATGAAAACATAAATACAGTGCTGCCTGTCAATTTAAGAAGCAGAAAATGAATAACCATCCAACGGAGGACTTCCCCCAGAGTGACAAATTATAACCGAAGCAGTGCCAGGAATAGATTTCCTCATTTAAACAGTAAACCATGTTGCCTTTTATAGAGTATATGAATGAAATTGGCAAGAGTAGCTAATTAATTATAGCTGATTAGTCTATCAAATCTCTTGGTAGAATAAGCAAAACATGAACTTTTTATAACTATTTGGAGTCAACATACTTCAAACGTAGTATGCTTCATCCATGAGGCATATACATTCTAAAGGGTTGGAATTTTTTTCCTCAAGTTTCACACTTTAAGATAATGGTATTTTGCGAACTAAAATCATGCAGGACAATTCAGAATATAATGCAAGAAGAAAGAGTGTGTTAAATACATCCAGGATACAGAAAAACATACCATGCATAGTTTCTCTTTTGTGCTTAGTTTGTGGAAATTTTAAGTCTGACATGATAAATATTAAACTACACTAAAAACCATGGCACTCGAGAAATGTACCAACCTTCAGGATCCAGCAGTTTCTCTATGCCTAATTGATATTTGGCAATGTTGAACGCATGTTCCAGTCGTTGTGTGGCTGACTGCTGGCAAACCACACTGTTCCAATCAAACAGGTCTGGCCTGAAACACACACACACACACACACACAAAGACAAATAGAAATCAATTTACAATTTTCCACAAGATTCTGATTTTTAATTGACAACTCATACCCATCATCCTTAAGAGTTGAATTTTACTCTTCATTACCCCTCAATAAAGTTTTTCATTGAAACAAGTTGGAATTTTACTTGAAAAACCTGAAGAAAACAAAGGAGAATTTATTCTACCTTGTCAAGCAACAGAAATATATTAATCTCACCTAACCTCAGAAATTTGGGTGCCAGCCATGTGCTGGTAACTTCCAATTTTACAAGCCTAGCCCAGACCTTTTCCCTGAACTCCAGACTCTAGATTCATCTGCTTATTCAGTATTTCCACGTAGAGTCATCATAAGACTCAAGGCTCCAAAACTGAACTTGTAGTATTCATCCCCATCACACCACCCCAAACCCACCTACTTCTCTTATAGTTCTCCCTTCCTCAATAATCAACGACAAGTACAAACTTGCAGTGGCTCACACAGAAACTCTGGAGTCTAGTTTGATGACTCATTCTCGTACAACACTTGGTTGGAAATGTATCCAGAATTTGACCACTTGTCACTATCCTTGCTGCCATCCCCTCAATCCAAACCACCATTTTATCTTGCATGGATTATTGAGTGCACTAACTTTCTAATGTCTCCCTTACTCCCACCCTTGCCCTTGTTAATCTATTCTCAGCAAAGCTGCCAGAGTGATCTGTTAAAATGTTTCATCATAACCTTCTTTTCAAGTCCCTGCTATCGGGGGAGTAAAATTCATTGATTTAACTTTGACATACCAGGCCCTACATGGTCTGCCTCGCCATTAACTCTCTGATTTTATTCCTTGCCTCTCTCCTCACATTCCTCAAAGAGGCTAGGTAGTTTCTGTATTTTCATGTACTGTTCCCTCTGCCTGGAATTCTCTCTCCTCAGACACTGACATGGCTCACTTCTCTACTTCCTTTATTTATTTCCTTAAAAGTCATTATTATGATTATGATTAGGATTGTTATTCCATCCTCTCTCCCCATGGAAAACTGCTCACTCCCAGGGTGTCTGAGTGGCTCAGTCAGTTGAGTGTCTGACTCTTGATTTTGGCTCAGGTCATGATCTCACGGTTTGATAGAGCCCCACATCAGGCTCTGCGTTAAGAGCACAGAGCCTGCTTGGGATTCTCTCCTTCCCTCTCTCTGCCCCTCCTTCTTTTTTTTTTTTTTAATTTTTTTTTTCAACGTTTATTTATTTTTGGGACAGAGAGAGACAGAGCATGAACGGGGGAGTGCCCCTCCTTCTTCTTGCACTCTTTCTCTCTCCCAAAATAAGTGGAAAAAACATTTTAAAACAAATAAATAAAATTGCACACTTCCTAATCAAACTTATACATATACTAATTTCCTATCCCTTTCTTTCTCATCAGCACTTACTACTGTTTAATATTTTATATATTTTAACCAATCTTGTCTATGTATCTGTTTCCCCCACTAGAATGCAGAATAAAGGTTTTTTTCACTGCTTTTGTTCACTTCTAGAAACGCAAGCCTGACACATAGGAGATGGTCGATAAATACTTGTGGACTAAATATTTGTTGATTCGATAAATTTCGTTGACATGGAAGCAGCAAATGGATGACAATATACTATAAGAATATCAATTTACTTAATAATAGAGAAAACAAAAAGGAGTATGAGAGGGAATTCTTATCCTTTAAGGGCTTAAAACCTACTAAGGAAAAAATACCCACATCATAGTAAGTCAGAATACATTGTAAATGTGAAAAATAGAGAAGGTTTTCTAAAATCTGAAGAGGTCAAGGAATTTTTGAGGCTTAAGGGAATCTTCAATCATGGTTTGCAACGAGATTTAAGAAGTTTTTGAGAATACAATTCTGAGTTGTAATGATATTTAAAAAATCAAACTTCTTACACCAGGAAAAAAGCAGAATGTGCTTAGTTGGTCAAAACTCACAGGCTTGTCTCCACAGAGAGATCTTTACCATCAAGAAGCAGTGGGAGACGGGTTAGGAAGGGGGGACTGGGAGGAGGTTGAGAAAGGTCTTGGCCGTTGAAGGAATTACCATTTACCCCTACAACACTGGAAACCACTCGTCAACTTATTCTTCACCTTTTCTGGATCACAGACACCTTTGAAAATCTGATGAGCACTAGAAAACGTCTATCTATACAAAAACCTGTCCGTATCTTTAAACATACTTTACATAGAATTTTAAGACAACGGGGTCTGTCAATGGACTCCTGCCTCAGAACTCACGCTCTGCAAGGTAGGAAATTATAAGGATGGGCTTAGCTGTTATTTTCAAAAACCATAAATGAAAATAAACGGACAACTCTCTCATTGGACTCGCATTTCCTTTTCCTTTCTTGATGCTACCCTGATTAACTTACCAGAATTTTGTTCACTTCTTAGCAAGTCTAACCTGCCCTCTCTACTCCATGTTACCCAAAAAAGCTATAATACTTGAAAACCTGAAATTTGTATAACCTGCGAGCTTACTCGAGTGTGGAAAGACTTTAAGAAATAACAATGATAGGGGCGCCTGGGTGGCTCAGTCGGTTAAGCGTCCAACTTCGGCTCAGGTCGTGATCTCGCGGTCCGTGGGTTCGAGCCCTACATCGGGCTCTGGGCTGACAGCTCGGAGCCTGGAGCCTGCTGCGGGTTCTGTGTCTCCCTCTCTCTCTGCCCCTCCCCTGCACTCACTCTGTCTCTCTCTCGACCAGTATTTCCTTCATCACATTGTTACCCAGGGGCTATGGACAGAAATGAGGTGAAGAGGAACACAGAGTGAGGTGTACGTTGCTACAGAGGTTCCGTTTCTTTGGATGATTGTTCAGTGTGTAGGTGATCATCGTATTACACAAGAAAGTAAAAGATTTAAAGAAACATCTCCGTTCTTTTCAAAAGAGAAATCATAAATTCTATACTATTTGCGGAAGTTTTAACTTCACTCTGAAATCTCTGCTCCACCTTCTTTTCTCCATCCTTCAGCAATCCAAGTGGAAAAGAATATAGGTAGGAGAGTGTGAGAGACTAGTTTTCTCACCTACAGTACAGTCAACAGAGTTAAATGAGTATAATGAAAAAACAGAACTGCTTCCTCATTCTAACCCTTTTTTCCTTCATCCCCTTCTCCTCTTGGTCATGAACTAATCACCTATTTGAGCCTCAGTGTGTTCATTTAAAAAAGAAGGAAATGTACTGAATGGCCTTGGAGGTCCCCTCTAGTATTAAGATTAATCTGTTTTAAATGATTAAAATTCATCATGACAAGTAACACTGTAAGCAACTATGATCTCCAAATGCATAAAGAATTGTAAGACTAAGCAAATGCAGAAGAAAGCCGCACACCTTCCCATGCTAACCCAGACCTGAACTCGTAGATAAGAACGTGTAACCAAGGATTACCAACCTTTTGAGGAAATGAACATCTTGAGTAAGATAACAAAGCCCAGTAGATAAGCAGAGTCCTCTGTAAATGCAAATTCTGGCTCTATCACATATTAGCCAAATGGTCTTAGGCAAATAATGCAACCTCTTTGTGCCTCAGTTTCCCATTATGTGCAATGGGACTAATTATAGTATCAAATTACTTTGACACTATTACTAATGCAGTATTACACTTTGATACTATTACTAACGAAGTATTACTTAGTTCTAAAGTTAACTGTATGTATGAAATAACAATACTGCATTTTCAATTTATAGGCTCATGCCAAGAACACCTATAACTTATATTTGTAAATGTTACAAACACTGTTGATGGAAAAATAATGAAACAGGAGGGTGGTGGGTAGGATGGGCAAAGGGGAATGAGAAAAACAGGCTTCCACTTATGCAATGAGTAAGTCATGGAAATAAAAAGCACAGTCGGGGGAATATTGTCAATGATATTGTAATCACATTATATGGTGACAGATGGTACCTACACTTGTGGTGAGTATAGCATGAGTTGTGGGATCACTATTTTGTACACCTGAAACTAATGTAACATTGTGTATGAACTATATTCAGAAAATATTTTTTAAGAATACTATAACAAAATGGAAGGTGGAGAGAAGAGAGTGTGATCTTCTGTATCAGGTACTCAACAAATCTTGTGTAAACTTTAAAAATAAAATTTTTTTTAACGTTTATTTTTGAGACAGAGAGAGACAGAGCATGAATGGGGGAGGGTCAGAGAGGGGGAGACACAGAATCCAAAACAGGCTCCAGGCTCTGAGCTGTCAGCACAGAGCCCGACGCGGGACTGGAACTCACGGACCGCGAGATCATGACCTGAGCCAAAGTCGGCCACTCAACCGACTGAGTCACCCAGGCGCCCCGTTATCTAAACCTGATGAAACAAGGGGCGCCTGGCTGGCTCAGTCAGAGGAACATGTGACTCGTGATCTTGGGGTTGTGACTTTGAGCCCCACACTGGATGTAGAGATTACTTAAAAATAAAATTGGAAAAAAAAATTATAAACTTGATGAAAAAAGGTACACCAATACCACTTAAAGTATCGCAGGCAACAATTTTAAGAATGAAATGATTATATTGTAGTAATCAAATTAGGAAACAGGGATAAGAGATAATATTTGTGGGCTTCGCATTAAGAAGCAAATCCACCTCCTATCAGACATTAATCAGGAAATGAAACATGTAATTATGAAAACCATCAGAAAGATAAAAGTTGCTGACAGTAACCACTTCCAGGAAATGGAGGGTGACTGGGTGGGGTTGGGGTCACGAAGACACATTTTGTTTTGTTTTGTTTTCCTTTGCCCCCCACCATGTCTGATTTTTTTTTTAACTACGTCCTATGTTACTTCTTTGGTAATAAATTAAAATGATGGATTAGGAAGAAAATGTAATTGTAACATCATACTTACAGCAACTTATCTGTATATTCTGAGCTATTTCTAATGAATTACCATTTAGTATTCCCACAAAAGTAGAGTCTGGCCTCCACTTAACTGCACTGTAGTGGACTCTGTGTTTTAATATAATACTTCTCATTTCCCACATATTCAGATAAAATTTAGCCTTAAATAGATATAAGGCAAGCAATATCCTAACCTTTTGCAAGGCTCTTTGTCAATCCCTATGCTCTTTATTAAGTGCATGCCTTTGTTGTATATAGCTTAGTCACTCAATTATTGAAATCAGAACACCTCATGACATTTCTAAGTGTACCAAAGACAATCACCTTGGAACAGAAATTTCAACCATTTTTTTCTTTAGATAAACACTATGAACATCTGTCAAAGACAAAAAGAAGACAGAGATGATTCATGAAAGAGAATTATCAACTGTGAGAAACCTCTTGAAAAGTAACTATGTTATGTATGCAAAGGTAGTTACTGATGATTCATTCACTATGACAAGAGAGAATATATAAATGATATTTTGAGAAAGAAAGAGTGGGTCAGGGGCAGAGGCTGCAGGGCAATCTGGAAATGTTTACTGTATTACAAATGTATTCAGAAATCATGACATATAATATTAACAAATGTAGTGTGTGAACATGCTGACAGGACTGAAGTCTTCCACTTGAAAAGAAAATGCTAAAGAGCCAACAAGGACCACATAACCTGATCCTCGGTATTTCTGTTCATTTGCCAACGTGTACATGAACAGCAAGATCAATATGTTCAGGCCCTTACTGTGAAGCATGTGGCTGCATAAATCAGCACTGACTTATAATGCAGAATGAATGCCTCTATCCCTTCTCATCTAGCTGTATCGAAGCTATGCAATATTTTTCTTCGTGTCATACTTAGGAAAAACAACGTGTTAACACTGCTTAACACGCCAAGTGAGTGTGAGTTTGCCTCCTTTTGAAAATCAGGTTGCTGAGTCATTCACCAGGAAACCCAGTCTGGATGGGGTTAATTAAATCCAGCTGGAGCATGACACCTGACAAAGATGCTTACTGAGAGAGCATTTGTTCTTGGATGGAGCTTTACCATGAAGAAAATTTATATTCTGGACTTTTCTAGAAACAAGATCGGCATAGGGAAATGGGAGACTCGTCAAGAAAAGAAAGATCAAAGTGAGAAAAGATAAGCTGCATTGAAAATCAGGGCAGATGCAGTCCAGTGGCATTTCAAACACTCTCTCATGCTTTCCAGCAATTGCTCTGCTATTCCAGAGCAGTTGTTTCTTTTGATATTCTCAACACTGAGTCAAGGAATTGTGGTCTGCTCTTTGCCTTGGTTGCTAAGATGCTCAAAGCCTCTTTCAACCTCAAAATTAAAACACACACACACACACACACACAAATACACAGAGCCTTATGTATTTGCTATCTAAGTGTATATCTGACAAGAGAAATGTTACTTTTTCACGTTATTAATCTGATGATAGTAATTAATTTTACTACAGCCATTCACATGGAGATTTGGAACCGTTCTAGCTCTGAAGTTTTGGCCCATACTAACAATTATTTGTGTAAAAAGACCAACTCCATTCTTAGCGAAGTTAGAATACAACCTTGATTTTCCGGCAGAGTCCCAACTTCAAACATGTTGGCCCCCTCCTGCAACCGTATTCATGCGCCTGTATTTTAATATTTCAACCATTAAATGACATATCACATAAAAAACAGACTCTTCTTATTTAGGGCATTCCAATGGAGAGCCAGATCAATATGATTAAATACATTTAACATATAAACATGTTAAATAGTAGGAAATGAGCCAGAACGGCACTGGAGAAAAAGATTTAAGTCTCTAAATCAATACTTACAAAAATTAGTATCTCAGTAGTCGCCTTACCTATGACTGTGGATGAGAGCATTTAAAGCCAGACCATCAGACCAGCTGGTGGTGAAGTTAATGACATTAACCTGTGGATAATTACGAGTTGATTGTCGGACCCAGCTCAGGAGAATCTTTTCACTGTTGGTTTGTTGCAATCCAGCCATGATATTTTTCATTACATTTTTGACCTATGTGTGGAAAGAAATTTTCATGAGAAAATGCATTCCCTGAACAAGAGCCACACAAACTTAAATGTAAATGTCCTAATCTTCAAAAATAATAGGAATTTTAGGGTCAATTAGTAGTGAGGAATAATAGATTCTACCAGGACAGAGTCCATTCTAATTAGTTAGGAATGTATTCTTATTGGTCGGTGTCACGATACGCCATTTATTGCACACGTTTAATATCACTCCCAGATTCTGCCACGTTAAACTATTAATTTTGTGCTTTTCGAATTGCTCATCTTCTAACTTTCAGTGGATATGCTAGAGAAGAGTGTACAAAAACATCAGATTTGTTATCGACCAAAGGCCTAAAATAAGATTACTGGCTTTTTTTTTTTTTTTAAGTTTATTTATTTATTTTGAGAGACAGACAGTGCAAGCAAGGGAGGGGCAGAGAGACAGAGGATCTGAAGCGGGCTCCGTGCTGACAGGAGAGTGCCTGATGTGCGGCTGGAGCTCACGAACCGCGAAATCATGACCTGAGCTGAAGTCAGACACTTAACCGACTGAGCCACGCAGGTACCCATATTAGTGGCTTTAAGAAAGAAAGAATGGCACAGTGGCTAAGAGAATGAGCTTACTTTCTTTAAACCTAGGTTCAAATTTTGCCTCTGCTATTAACAAATTGTGTTAATTGGGCCATTTAACCTTTTCTAGGCCTCTGGTTTTTATACATACAAGGCTGTTTTAAGAATCAAAGGACAGCTATACTAAAATAAAATCCCTAGGTTTATAACATAACTTAAAATGATGCGAATTATGCGTACTGACCAAAATGAAAAACAGAAGTAAAAGTATTTATCCCTAAAAGCTGTGAATGTATTGCCTTGGGTTTTGTTTTGTCTTTGTTTTGTAGTCAGTCTGGCTTCATTTGTTAAAGCTTTTTTTTTTTTTTTTTTCAGGAAATAGATTCACATGCAAGAGAAGAACAAAAGTTACAAATGCCCAAAACATGGGTCCAAAACCTTGGCTCGTTTATGAGGCCTCTTGGGTCACGGGAAATGACACTGAAGAAGCCGCTTTAGTATTAAAAACGTGTCACAAAATCCCACTGAAGATACATAAACTGTAGAGGTCCTGAGGTGAACACAGAATACACATCTTACCTCCCCAGAGGTGGTAAGAGACCTGGCCCGGTGTCTAGAAGCAGAGTGCTGGTGGCCCCCAGGAAAAGAGTGTTTGTCTGGGCCACCCAGGATGCTGTCACTGTTATTTCACGGTTATTTCTTGATAGTTTGGACCTGGTAAGCTAATCTATGAGCTTTTCTTTCAAACTGTCTTGGAAGAGTCATGTCATCTGAAGCAGATGTGGTCTCCAAAAATGCGAGGTGTCACTTACGGTCACCGAGACCTACTCTCTCCTAGATGACAGGGCAAAGTCACTTTTCTTCCTGCCTCAAGAACGAAGAGGGACCCGGTACTCCTTGAACAAAAGAATCTTGGAAGGATCATTCTCGACAAGGCACCCGGCACGAGCAAGGGGCGCCAAATGCAGACGAAAACAAAGCGCCTTGTCCTCAAACCCCCACTCTCCCTCCCCCTACATCAAGAAGCGCTGCCTGTGATGGGGGTGACAAAGTTCCGTCTGCTTTGTCCCCTCGTGCTCCTTTTTGCCAGAGAGGTTAAGGGCTTCGGGCTGTGGGGCAGACGTGGAGAGAAGGGGCTGAGCGTTCAAGAGGCCCTCAGACGCAGAGCGGGTGGGTGGCGCCGCAGGGCTGAGGGCCGGCCGCTCTGTCGGCAACTTCCACCGCTGCTCCTGGCGAAGTCACAACCCCCCGGCCACGGTGTCCCCTGGCCACACTCCAGTCACAGGGGGCAGGAGTAATGACCCGTGTGGCGCGGGTGGCCCGGGCACTGGCAGGCCTTCAGTCAGACGGCGTCAGCCCTTTCTTCCGATGCCTTGTTGGCTGTCGCCTGCAGCGTCTCCCGGTGCGAGGAATTTGGCCGCCTCGTTAAAGGTCACGTAGAAGTCCCTCGCAAGCACGATGATGGTAAAGACGCCAGGGACCCCGTCTGAGGGCCAAGTCTGAGGAATTGGCGACAGCTGCAATGGAGACGGCGAGGTAGACGAGAACGGCCCTGACACGGCGTCGGAAGTCCACCGTGAGCCAGCGCATGTCCTACCACTGTTGTTCGGCAGCAGGCCCTGGGCGAAGCAGAAGACCAGCAGGAGTCCTGCAGGTGAGCAGGCAGGAAGGCAGCTGCTGAGGAGGCCACACAGCAAAGGTGACAAAGGACAGCTCGACCCCGCCAGCAGGCGGCAGCCTTTGAGCGAGCAGATACAGCACGCAGGCGTGAGGGCGGAGCCGGAAGGTCACCAGGCTCCCGGGCCGTTTTTTTTTTTTTGGTCAGGGTCAAGGTCGGTGGGCCACAAGGTGGCTGGCTGCAAGAGCCGAAGCTCCGCCTCCCTCCCTCTCTCCCAGAAGCCGGAAGGGAAGTGGAAACCCAGACCACGGAGGAGAAAAAGGCCAGATTCCTGGTTTTATTTTTATTAGTTTCTGTACATTTGATTCTTGCCATGGCTTTGTGCAAATGCCGTTCAGCGGGTTGTCGTATTTCATTGCTTCCTTCTTCTAACTCGTCTCATGCAGAAATCCATTCTAAACATTTCTCTAGATTTCAAGAATGCGGTGACACCACATTATAGAACAAACTGTCTACATAGCGTAGTAAAGGCATAATTATGAGGCTACTTTTTAAATATAAGTCAGGCCCCTTATATACCTGAAGGAAGTATCTAAGTAAATGTGATTAGTTTTTACCACCAAGGGCTTTCCTTTTGGAAAGCATAAGGTCCATACACTACCAACATGTGATCAGATGATGAATATTTATTGTGTATTCTAAATATGACATTTTATTTTGCTTCCTCATCCATGTAGAAGTTAACCAAGGCCTCAGGGGAAAATACATATTTTAACATCTCCAATGTTAGTCATCTTTTTATGAAAGAGTCGATGCAAATTTGAGGATAGATTGCTACATCTCACTTTAAAATACTTGAAAAGGATTTGAGATGATGCTTTGTAAATGTGGTAATGATGTGAAGATGTGAGATCTTTGCATATATTTATCACTATCCCTTGATAGCTAAATCTATTATTTAGAGGCAGATTATCCAGTTTTCTTAATTCCATCCTGACCTGCTTATTTAGTCAGTTACTCAGTGAGTAAATAGGTCAAAGAGTTATATAAGATGTATCATTTTTCTCACCATATTCTGAAGTTATCAAGTGCACAACCTCCATGTAAAGTGATTGCAAGACATGTACTCTGTGTCCTAGGCTGAACCACCGTTGGATTCGGCACCTACCAGCTCAGTGGTGGTGATTTGCACTGATCAGGCAACCCTCCCATGATGAATGGGATCCATTTGGAAAGCGCTTGGCCAGGCTGCCCTCTATGCACAAAATGTTACAGGACAACACAGTATTCCAACCAAAACTCCTTTAGCATCATTATGTCATTAATTCAGCTTATCAGTCTCAGCCCCACTGGTATTGCTTCTACTTGGGTGCAAATGTTGCTAAGAAAAAAATAATAATAAAGGTCAACGTGAGATAATCAGTTCTTTTCCTACATAAAAAACAATTACCCAGAAATCTTTATTAAGGACCAACCTTCAGACACTGAGCTGGTCCAAAGGTGAGTCTTAAAGGAGAAAACTTTCCCACCCTTAGGACTTAACAGTCCCTAAGAGAGAGAATCAATTTAAACAAATGTGTGTGTGTGTGTGTGTGTGTGTGTGTGTGTGTGCATACAGGTATACATCTGTTTTCAAAAGGAACAAGTTGAAATGTCATTGAGCAGTGGTTTCAAAAAATGACTAGGAGTTAACTGGGCAAAGAAGCTATGACAGGCATGGAGGTGCACCACCAAGAGTGTCCTTCAAAGAAAGCCTCCTTGCTCCATCTGTGCGTCCTCTCAGGCACTACCGGATGTTGGAGAGTCCTGTCACCTAAGGTCAAGCCCTTCCTAGGGCAGCCCGCATCTAGTGACTGCTGAAGAGAAATGGTTTAAACGCTTAGCCATGTCAGCCTCACGCAGAGCGACACTCAAGGATTATTCCAGCTCCCAGTTCCACATAGGGTGCAATACAACTGTGGCTGGGTGTGTATCACACCTCCAGCTCTTCTCGCTCTGGTTACCTTCTCCCTTCCTCAGGTGCAGGTCCCCAAAGCATGCCTTAATTAATGTCCCGCCTGCTGAATTCAACGCTTCCTTCCCAGAATCCATCCTGTGACCAAAAGGAGTTAGAGTGGAGGAGCAAGAGTAAAAAGGGGTAGGGACAGTCGTTTACAAGGGAAGGATGGTGTGTGTGAGGACCAGAGCAAGACCTGTCTTGCACACAGAGCACTAGGGAGGCAGGAGTTTACAGCAAGGGCTTTCTTCAGTGCCAAAACCATCTTTCTCCTGTATGATGTTCAAATAGTAAATAAATACTGCAGGCTAAAGTCGCCCTGGATTTGAGTTTTTCCTTTGACTTAGCCAGCGAAGGTGGGGACATGACCTCTGAGAGCACACCACTGTTAGCAAGATATGTTTGTATCTCCAGCTGGTTATCAGAACTCAGCTGACCAGCCTACAAAGAAAGGTTTGCACTTTAAAAAGAAGGAAGGGGCCCCTGGGTGGCTCAGTCAGTGAAGCATCCGACTTCAGCTCAGGTCATGA
This sequence comes from Leopardus geoffroyi, assembly GCF_018350155.1. Classification (NCBI taxonomy): domain Eukaryota; kingdom Metazoa; phylum Chordata; class Mammalia; order Carnivora; family Felidae; genus Leopardus; species Leopardus geoffroyi. The sequence continues at coordinate 28,411,285 of NC_059343.1, forward strand.
TCTCATGGTCTGGTCCGTGGGTTCAAGCCCCGCCTTGGGCTCTGTGCTGACGGCTCTTAGCCTGGAGCCTGCTTCGGATTCTGTGTCTCCTTCTCTCTCTGCCTTTCCCCCACTCACTCTCTCTCTCCCTCTCTAAAATAAATAAATTTTTTTAATCGTAAAAAAAGGAAGAAAGGATGCCAAACATGTGGCATATGTCTACTTCGCAAGTTTGTTCAATGGTGCTTATTCCTCAATATATTATTGAGGAATAATTTATTTTTCCTCAATTATTTTCAGGCTAATGATTTTATTTACATGGAAACTGGAAAAACAGTGACAGGAGACACACAGTAAGCATTCCTCAGCCTTTACAAGTTCAAAGGGAAGTCCTCCATGGCACTATTAATAACATAGTATGTGGCACTGGAACAAAAGATTCACATCTTTCCATCTCTTAATGCCATTCTCAATCTGATAGACCAGGAAAGTACATTAGGTTGGCCAGAGTGTCCTTTGATCTCTGCTGATATTCAATGGCTTTTGTGACTACTTAACAGGAAGGCAAACATATACTCTCTGTGAAAATACCTTCTGGGATTCATTGGGTTATGATGAGGAGTACTGAGCAGGAGGAATTTTTTGGAAGTGAGTTTAGAAGTTTTAAGAGAACCAAGCAGGGTGATAGAAGACAGAGAAGATAAGGAGGCAGAGGCTGAGAAGAGTCTACATCCTTGCAATCACAACGGTACAGTGATTCAAGGACATAAACGCAAGACAACAGACTGTAAGAGAGGTCTGAGATGAGGAAAGACTGCAAAAGCACTCCTTTTGGTATTCCAGAGTGTGAAAGACCCTCCACATGCTAATAAAAAAAAAAAAAAAAAAAAACTGCACAAAATCACAAACAATTGAAAAAGGTATAAGGGTAGTTGTGAAACTCTATCTTGGAGTGAGTTCAGATGCAGTTGGAAAGGGTTTTGAGAAGATAAGAAAGTGAAATCATATGAGAGACAGTTTGGATAAAAAATACAATTGAAATAGCCATTTGGGTCTCCGTGCATGCCTCACTTCTTCTGCTGGCTTTGTCACGACCAACATATGCTCTTGTGCAACTTAAAGTGTCTTCTGCAAGCTGGGGTCCCTCCATGAACCATTTGTACCAATGTATCAATTGATACAACCAGTTGTGTCTATACAATCGATAGTCCATTAGAAATTTCTGTAACAATTTTACAGGTCCTACATATGTCTTTTGAGTTTAATGATAAAATGGCATGGGTTTGGGGTGTCTTTTTATTTCATTTTTATAATGCTTCAGTTTTACTATAATATGCATACAATGGAAAAGAGGGGGAAAAAACTTTACTTTCCTCAAGGTAAGTTTGTGAAGTTCTGAGCAAGAGAAGTAAACCAGTTTGGTGAGGGGCCCTGTGTTGCCTCGCTGGTTCTATTTGATACCATCCCTATGAAAAGGCCCAGAATTGGGAATCTTGGATTCATTTGAGGTTCTTACGGTCTGTTTTCTGTTGTCATCCACTATGCTGTCTTCAATCTCTTCCCATATTGCTGTGAAACAGGACTGAGCCTGTTTCAGAGTGTTTAGAATAGAAAGATATGGGGGTCAATTGGGTCAATATGGGAATCAATTCATTTGCTGAGGTGGAAAGGTACACCTCTGGTCTCCATACTGACTCTAAGCAGGACCAAAGTACAATTCAAGTTAAGTCAACCCTACTAAATGAAGTAGTGATCCTTGCTACAATAATAAAGATGAACCTCAAAGATTATATTCAGTGAATGAAACCAAATATAAAAGAACACTTATTATATGATTCCACTAGTATGAAATTTCCAAAAAGGCAGACATATAGGAACAGAAAGTAGATAAATGGTTGCCCAGGGCTGGGGATTGGAGTGGGGAATGACTATAAAAAGACATAAGATTTGCTTTTAGGTTGGTAGAAGTGGGCTAAAATTAGATTGTTTTAGATTGTTTTGATAGTTGTACAACTCTGTAAATATCCCCAAATCTTGGATGGATTGGGCGGGGGCTGTTCCTTTCTCAAAATAATTTGAGAAGCACTAGGCAGGAGAACTAAACCAGTTTGGTACACTTTGAATTTTATACATATTATGAGTAAATCTATGATATATAAATGACACATCAAAAAAGTTGTTTTTTGAAAAATTAATCACTGCTAGTAAAAACAGCAGACATCTCAATTTTCCTCCAGATTCTTAAATTGTGAGCAGAAAACACCAAGCAATCAAAATTACTTATGATACACCTGTAGTGAAAAGAGTGTACTCTACTGAGTGCTTTACAGATATTCTCTCATTTAGTCCTGTAAGAAATACACATGTTAATTATTATTTTTTCTATTTTAACAGTGAGGGAATTATGGCCCAGAAAGATGGCATTATACCCAATGTCACTATAAGATGGTAAGTGAAGAGGTTGAAATTTAAGTTCATGTTGCTCTGACCAAAAAAATATATACTCTTTTCACTAAACCAAATGAGTTTTGATCTGTTTTGCAGAGGTCCAATAAATATAGGCATCAGAAAATATAGGCAGTCAGGAAAAATAATCAATTTCAAAATCAGATTATAAACTCATATATATGTATGTATAACATAAATACAGATAATCGTATCCAACTCATCTTTTTTTTTTTTTTTTTTTTTTAATTTTTTTTTCAACGTTTATTTATTTTTGGGACAGAGAGAGACAGAGCATGAACGGGGGAGGGGCAGAGAGAGAGGGAGACACAGAATCGGAAACAGGCTCCAGGCTCCGAGCCATCAGCCCAGAGCCCGACGCGGGGCTCGAACTCACGGACCGCGAGATCGTGACCTGGCTGAAGTCGGACGCTTAACCGACTGTGCCACCCAGGCGCCCCCCAACTCATCTTTTATTGGAATTAATTTACATTGAGAAATAAAAGATTTGCAAAGTCTCATTCATTTGGTAGTGGTTAATAGTTTTTATAAAACTATGTAGATTCGCTCACAGGTTAGTTATAGAAGACACATATTAGTGAAAAATATTTGTATTAACCTATTGATGAAACTTCTCTTTTTTGTGTCATCTCTACACAATGAAATAAAATTTAGAAAACTATTCCTGCGAGTGTTCTAGAACCTGTTTTATAATCTGCTGATCCTTCACATCTCAAATGACATTAACTGTGCCCATTTAAAAGGCAGTGCTTTGGAGATGGGCTTTGTTCTGTTAGAGGTATACATGTTTGTTTTGCAGGACACGGGCAAACATGAAAGGAAGATCAGCAACATTTTACCCAAAAAGGAAACAGTCATCAAGATTCTTACCTGCCAGTGGAGGATTATATTCCAAATCAAACCAAGAGTCAGTTTGTGATTTCCATCTACTATGTCAGTGCTTCCAATATTCACTAAATCAACCTGTTAAAGATAAAGGGAAAGCGTTTGAAGGAAAGAGACAAAATGTCTATTTGGAAAGAAAACAAAACTCGAAGGTAATTGCATTTAGCTATTTTCAGAGCCTAAACAGTATTACAGCTTTTAAAAAATAATCCAAAAATGAAACAAAATGCATTTGTAAATGGGCTTTCTGAAACAAACAAGTGCCCCCGAACACATTTACAAAGAGATAGGAAATGAATGTACTTTTAGTATATAAATAGATTACTGCAGATTAAAGAGGCCAATCAGAGTATCTCCAAATAAAATGTATAACAATGATAACTCATAAAGGATGACTAAAATTAGGATTTGCTTCCTAATAGAAAATTGAAACTCAATAAATAGAAACTCCATCTGTCCTTCAATCTTGCTTAGAGGAAGGCTATTATAATTAGGGGTAGCTGCATTAGACTAAAATGCCGTTGCTTTAGAAACAGATATTAAAACTCCAATAAATAATGGAGCTATGGTAAACTCAATTTTCTCAATCCTGTACTGGGAATCAAAATCTGGCAAGGTTTTATTCTATTGTATTGATTTATTGAGAGAGAGAGAGAGAGAGAGAGAGAGAGAGAGAGAGAGCACGAGCAGGAGAGGGGCAAAGGGAGAGAGAATTTTAAGCAGGCTCCATGCCAAGTTCCAGCGCAGAGCCTGATGGAGAGCCCGGATCTCATGACCAACCGTGAGATCACGACCTGAGCCGAAGTCAAGTCAGAAACTTAACCAACTGAGCCACCCAGGTGCCCCAGGTTTTATTTTTCTTAAGGCAAATCCTATCTCCTATCCTTTATGCTCCTGATACTTTTACGTGGAATCAGGTTAAATGTAAGCATCAGGCAAATGGGTGCATGAAAAGATGTTCAACATTATTAGCCATTAGGAAAATGCAAATTATAACCACAATGAGCTAGCACTATACATTTATCATAATAGCTGACATTTTAAAATAGTGACAACAGCAAATGCTGATAAGGATATGGACATAGTGGATCACTCATGCAGTGTTGGGGAAAATGTAAATAGTACAGGTACTCTGCAAAACATTTTGGCACTTTCTTGCAAAACTCATCATGTGCTTAAGCATGCAATCCAGCAACTGGGATCCAGGGCATTTATCCCAAAACAATGAAAACTTACATTTCTACAAAACCCTATGTGTAAGTGTTCACACCAGCTTTATTTATAACAGTCAAAAACAGCGATCTGGGAGAAGAGCCCAGATGCCCTTCAAGGATGACTGGTTACTTAAGCCGTGGTGCATCTACACCATGCAATCCCACTCTGTGATGAAAAGGAACAAACTGTGGATACAAGCAGCAACTTGATTGAATCTCATGGGAATTACCCCAAGTGAAAAAACAAAGCCAATCTCAAAGGGTAACATTAACAGTTTTGAATAGATGAAGTTATAGAAAAGGAGAACAGGGTAGCAAATGCCAGAGGTTAGAGATCAGAGTGAAGGGGGTGAGTGGGGCAGGTGGATGTGGTTATAAAAGGGCTGCCCTTCAGTATAATTGTCAAATCACTCCCAATTATGCCTCATATAAAAATACTTTCAGGTCCAATGGATAATCAAATACTCACATTTATTTTTGTACCCCAACTATATAAATACTATTAGTGTGTTGGCTTAAAACAAATAAAGTGTACAGAAAAGAATGTAGAATCATTTGAACAAGGATGGAAGATCAAGATACAAGTCCATAGTTTAATTTCAAACATATTGAATAGTAGAGGATATTACTGAACTAGACAATAGACTAGATATGAGGATTTGGTACCATATGGACCTTACAGAGAAGTTATCCTGAAGTTGTATATAAATGGACATTTCCGTAAGGCTCAGTTGAGGAGTGGATAAATGGAAACTCTCAAAGCTGGTTGACATGAAAGACTTTGACTTTATTTCGTATAGGAAAGTCAAGATGATACTGCCATTCTGAGATACTACATGTCTACTTATTTCCGCAATGGAGATGCTTTTGGTTGCACATTTGAATTTCAGGAGTATCCCATGCAAATCATCCCTAATTCAGTATGCTATAATTGAGTATTTCAAAATCCTGGGCGTTCGCATAAATTTGTCCTACACATGCAGATAATAATTTGCTGTAACACTTTTGTTTTAATTATACAAAGTAAAATACAGTAAGTTTTTAGAACTCATTAGGGAAGAAAAACATAGAGATCCCAGGGGAGATGAATAACTCAAGAACAAGAAAGCACTGTCATCTACATTTCATTTGGAGATTCCTTATGTGGTAGTAAGGGAAGGAGCTCCTCCATATGGAAAAGCTACTATAAATTTATCAGTTGAATCACTGATGCGTTCATTCAACAAATACATTTTGGCTCTATGTCAGGCACTGATGTACTTAGAGCACAAAAGAGATAGTTGTGCTTGTAGTGAAAATGATAATCAGACTGTACATTGTAGAAAATTCAGTTATTTAAATGGAGAAGATGTGATTTTTTTTTTTAGGAAATAGACCTATACTGGGGGAATCACTGCTAGTAGTTATGGTTGGACTTGCCATAGGGAACATCCTGGGGAGACTTAGAGCAAGCAGTAGGCTTGCCTCTATCTACTTTCATAAGCCTTCTCACTATATCAGCAGGGAGACTGTTCCTCTATTTCTTTCTCCTCATAAAATCCCTCCTCAGATCCAATTTCTATTATGTCCAGGCACTGTGCTCAGCTGTGAATAAAGAAGAGTAAAACAGAGCCCCTAATGTCAAAAAGCTTAGAAGCTAATAGCAGGCCGCATAAGAAAAACTAATTAAAATTAAGTAGGATCTAGAAATTCCACTGCTGGAGATAGACCCAAAAGAACTGAAAGCAGGGACTTGAACAGATTTGCCACTTTATATAATGTTGCGACGGACATCTTGTGTATACATCCTCAGATAACTGATGCTTTTATTGTTATAGTAGCTATTCCAAGGAATAGATTTGCTGTATCAAAAAGGTATACCTAGTTTTAATTTTGGTAGGTTTTTCTTTATGAAAAGGATTTAGCATTTAATATTCTAACCAGCAATGTATGAATAGGCTCTTCTCTTACCAGCAATAGATGTTTCTGCTTTTTCATTTCGCCTGATAAGTAAAAATATATTGCACTGTTAATTTATTTCGATGATTCCTACTGCATTTGGAGAATCTTTTTGTATAATTGATCATTGCAATTGCATCTGTAAATTGTCTGTTAATATGGCTTGTTCCTTTTTCTGTAGGGTACTTTTGTTTTCATTCTTAATATTTAGAGCTCTTTGCAATCAATACCTAACATTTATGGAGTACTTATCACTTATAAACAGTTTTATGTAGTTCAACAATCTAATTTTTGTATTCATATTTATAAATGAGATTGTCTTATACATTTGTTATTTAATTTTATGCTTATTGACTGTTGCTGCTAAGGTTATTCTGACATCACAAAAGTAATTGCAGGGTTTTATCTTATATGCTTTGGAATACCTTAAAATATAGGAATTACTATTCTTTAAGGATTAGGTTAAATTCATATGTGAAGAATCCTGGTATTTATTTCCATGGTAGATCTCTAATAACTTACCAATGTTTTCTGAAGTAATTAGTCTAGTTTAATTTTCTGCTATTCTTATGTCAATTTTAGTAATTTGCATTATTCTAGGAAATCATGCATGTCCTGGATTTTTCAAAATTAATTTCACAGAATTGCTTATAGTATTCTCTCAGTTTCTTATTTATCTGCAGTTACACATCCTTTTTCATTACTAATCTTGTCTATTTTTCATTCTCTTCTCATTTTCTTTTGTTAGGATTAGAAGAGGTTTGCCTCTTTTGTTGATCTATTCAAAGAGCTGGCTTTTGAACACAATTCAACCTCTATTTTTCAGTTTTCTATTTTGAATTTACTTTTCATTATTGTTTTTCTTTTTATAATCTCTTAAGATACTTATTTCTTTTTTTTAAGTTTATTCATTTATTCTTCAGAGACAGAGACAGAAAGAGGGAGTGGGGGCAAAGAGAGAGGGAGAGAGAGATAGAATCCAAGGCAGGCTCCGCACTGTCAGGGTAGAGCCCCATGAGGGGCTCAACCTCAAGAACTGTGAGATCATGACCTGAGCTGAAACCAAGAGTCAGTTGCTTAATAGACTGAACCACCGAGGCGCCCCTATTTTATTTCTATCTTTAAAAAATCTTAAGCCTATAGGGTTCTCTCGGAATACAGCTTTCACTCTACCCACATCATAATCATAATATAAGTATGACATAGTTATTCGTTTATATACCTTTTATCTACAGAAGAACAAAGTGTCAAAGGTACACGAAGCTTTCACAAGGTCAGATTTAAAACCAGGTCTGGATATGAGAGATAAGTCCTTAATTAAACCTTGAGACTTCTTCATGAAGTTCTTTAATAGGTTCTAAATTAATAAATATTACACACCACCATGTAGACAAGTGATATTTGTTTTGGTTAAGTTTTGTCTCTTGCTGTACAACTCTTTTTCAGATTACCAAGGACTGTAAGAAATAACCATAATTAAGAGTCACTAAGACACTAGAAGAAGGAGGGGTATTTTGTCATGCCTGAAGGGTACTGTTCATAGTCATAGGTTACTATTCAATGCCTCATATAGACAGTCTAGCCCATTTTGACTCTAAATCGCATATGCTTGGTTTCTTTTTATAATGCCATGTTTCCTACCACGTAGCTATGAATGTTGTTCTCATAAAAATCATTACTACTCTTAGATAATCACATGCAGAATGGCCTCTTTTAAACATTTTTCTAATATATGCTCTGGAGGTATATCTTTCAAGGATTCTCAATCCAATTTCTAAATAACTATGGAAAGGAAAAACAAAATCCAAAATATGTCAAAATCTGTGTTAAATGATAATTGTATGTCTGTCTAACAAAAAACATTTCTGTGACAAGTGTGTTAATATATGGAGCCAGTGTGTGTGTGTGTGTGTGTGTGTGTGTGTGTGTGTGTGTGTGTTTACTGTGACAAGCACTAGATAGCAGGAAATTCAATACTGAGGTCACTAAGGATGCCCAAAATTATGTTTTCCTGGTTTTCAGAATGAAAGCATCAGATACCAAATGAATAGGTGTGCAAAAATTAAATAGCATGCATTGAAGTTTTGCAGACACAACTTACAAGTTCACCTACATATGAAGATTAGCCTTATGAGTTCCTGCAAACAGGCCTAAGACTTTCCTCATAAAATAACACCAGATACTGGCTCAGAGTTGTGCAGTGTTCTCTGTGAAGATGCTTTATTCAAACTTAATTTTTAAGGACAGAAAATTCTCACCATTTGCCTTGAAATCATGGAACCCTATTATGGCTCTAATAGAATATTTAAATGTGAACTCTTAGGAAAATATCCCGAGTCAGGAGGCACAAGCTAAATAAATAAATAAATAAGTAAATAAATAGCACCTAGGAAAACTAATGAGTTAGCTTTTTTGTTTGTTTTTAGTTTTACTTTTATTTATTTATTTATTTATTTTTTTGAGAGAGAGAGACAACACATGGGTGGGGGAGGAACAGAGAGAGAGGGAGAAGCAGAATCTGAAGCGGGCTCCAGTCTCTGAGCTGTCAGCACAGCACAGAGCCAGACGCAGGGCTTGAACCCACAAACCATGAGATCATGACCTGAGCTTAAGTGAGACGCTTAACCAACTAAGCACCCAGGCGCTCCATTAGCTTTTGAAATAAAGTAGTCTACTGTTATCATGTGAGGACACAAACTAGAGGGAATTCCCTTTTTGTGCCCGCGCTACAACTTAGACTAAAATATTTGATTTTGCACAAAATTATCTATTTAGTAATTCTAAGGTTAATATGTAAGTATTTCAATGAGCACTATTACTTCCTGGTGCCCCACCTCCTATATGAGGATGCTGACCACTAGGCTATGAGGAGCAATTCTCTTTCATTGTTCATTTGTTTTATCCTAGGTTTTATTTTATACCGCTTTCCTTCAGGGCACAGATGCAATCTAGCGTTGTCAATAAGATTTTCTACAAGCCAAATTTATATATCCCATGGTGGTTATAGTAAAAGGATTTATATATATTATATTGATATATTTAAGATTTAAGAATACTGAAGAAAACCATAAGATTTAAAGCACATCTGAAATATGATGGATTACTGACAGGAGATTACTGACCTGGCCCAGTTTATGTTATTTTTAATTAGCTTTACAGAAAGAAGAATAGCAGAATGAGTTCATCAAACGTGGAATGCTACACAATGACTTTAGAATGAGGAACATTTGACATAAAAATAATCACAGTAACCAGGTCAAATAATGAAAACGGAAGTTCTCAGGGCATAGCAGAAGGAAGAAAAAAGATGAATAAAAGCAAGGGAGTGATGAGTCCCATGACAAAATTCTAACAAATTTTCTCATGCTTTTTAAATGTTTGTGGTAGCAGGGAGATGGATAAACTTTTCAGCTCTTAGTTTATAAGTCAATAAAGCATTTGCAGTTTTCACTTGCATGTTGTAGGAAGTTACATCTTATTCAAAATGGGAACCATCATCTTTCCAATAAATGGTATCTCCCACTTCTTGCCTTTTTAGACAACCGCACAGGACATTTCACAGCTCCAGGCATGAAAGAAAACACACCCTGTATCATCCAGCCAAATGAAATTAGGTTAGGGATAGGAGGTTCCTCACGTTGGTTTCAAAGGATGTGGTTCTTTAAGACATTTCAGATTTTAAGATTTACCCTAAGGAGGAATCGTTTTAGTTCCTTGATATGCACAGTACAATCTGAACATTTTCTGAATTAGGGAAGGGGTAGAGGACAAAGGTAAGCCATCATTTTTCACATGATTCTTAGTTTGTGAATTTGACAACAACAAAAAATGTAGCTGCAAATTTAATCTTATAACTTCACACAGAACGATAAGATTTCACAAGAAACCATGAAATGTCATCTTTAAAAGTTTGGGTAGATTACTTTAACCAGAATCTGAAACAGTGACTACCAGAAAAACACCATGCATTGAACTTTACTATATAAAGATCCCTCCTGATTCTTAGAACCCATGAGGCTACTTCTACCTTCTATTTATTTGTTTTTTCCCCTACCCGCACATTTCTTTCTAATAAATGGTTTATAACTGAGAATTTCATTCCAACATTCTAGGCAAATAGGATTTACTTTTATTTATTTTTTTTTTAATTTTTTTTTTCAACGTTTATTTATTTTTGGGACAGAGAGAGACAGAGCATGAACGGGGGAGGGGCAGAGAGAGAGGGAGACGCAGAATCGGAAACAGGCTCCAGGCTCCGAGCCATCAGCCCAGAGCCCGACGCGGGGCTCGAACTCCCGGACCGCGAGATCGTGACCTGGCTGAAGTCGGACGCTTAACCGACTGCGCCACCCAGGCGCCCCAGGATTTACTTTTAAAATGTGTTAAGCGCTTTGTGTAGAACGTCTGCCATCGTGTAGCCAAGCTAAAGAGACTTCTCTATATTCCACAGAAACTCAAGTATTTATATAATCCTTCTAAAGATAATGCATTTAAGTGATCAAAAATGCAGAAAAAGCAAAGTAGTGTTGCTGCCCTGCAGCATGTGCTTTTTGGTGTGTTTAAAATTTATATAAAATGTGAAGGCTTACAGGCATAAATCACACCTATCTTTTTTTGGATATAGAGGTACACATATTGAATCTTTCATAATTAGATGATGAATAGTTCAGTCCATAAAACCTACAGGGTGGGCTGCATTGGCTGTTGTGGACTTCATGCTCCACTTGGCAAGTTTTCTTTATTCCCTCCCATATCTCTCTCTTCCAACAAGGATTTTTTAAATTTTATACACATATAGAAGCTTATACTGGAAAATACCTTTTAAAAGCACGTTTTGACCTAGGATACATCCTAAGACTTAGTTCTGGGTACAGTACTTGCTATGAAGATACTCTCCTGACCTTCTGTAATTAGGGTTTATATACTCAGTCATTCCTTAAATATTTTTGACTATCCACTATATGCCGCATTTTATATTAAAGATGGAGACAGACTAAAAAATGGACTGTTCTATCAAAACGCCTAAAGACTACTGAAGGAAGTTCAAATTGCTCTAAATTTTGGAGGTGTTTATGATTATAATCATTTGTCACAAATTGCTCTATATTTTGGAGGTGTTTATGATTATAATCATTTGTCACAAGGTAGTTCTTTTTAATGGACCTGTGCTTTTACTTGCTTATATACTTCCTCTTTGGCAATAAAGATGTGAGGCAGTTAAGTTTAAAAAACCCCTTAATGTTAAGAAAAATATAAACAATAAAGGGGTGAAAGAAAATTAAAACAAATCTATCAAAATAGAGGTTTCAATGCAGGTAGTTTCATTGAACACAAAATGCAGGACTGAATTTTTTGGCAAAGTAGCTCCTGTATCTCAACTAAGCAAAATTTCTTATATGGAACATTATATACTAGAAGGCATCATTTGAGGAAATGGACTCTATGTTCAGCAATAATGTCACAACACAGGATAAAAGATGTATATACTTTCAATGTAATATCATTTAACTTGAATTTTTATAAATATTATATATCATATGCATGGCAATACAGAATGCTACTTTAATGAAACCAGAACCCTGTATCACCATAGCTTTCTAATCTTGTTCCACATACACTTATTTCAAGGAAAAATTTGGCAAAAGCAACCCCCCAAAATTTTAAGTTATATGACCAACAATTCAATATAATAAGAAAAATTTTAGGGCACCAAGGTGGCTCAGTTGGTTAAGGGTCTGACTCCTGGTTTCAGCTCAGGTCATGATCTCATGGTTGGTGAATGTGAGCCCCACATGGGGCTCTGCGCTGACAGTGCAGAGCCTGCTTGGGATTCTCTCTCTCTCTCTTTCTTTCTCTCTCTCTCTCTCTGCCCCTCTCGTGCTCCTCCCCTCTCTCAGAATAAATAAATAAACATGAAAAAAAAATGTTTTTAATTATAACACTATCTGTTGGGGTACCTGGGTGGCTTAGTCAGTTGAGTGCCTGACTTTGGCTCAGGTCATGATCTCACGGTTCATGGGTTCAAGCCCCGCATTGGGCTCCGCAATGACAGTGTGGAGCCTGCTTGGGATTCTTTCTCTCTCCCTCTTTCCCTCCCCCTCCCCGACTTGCACTCTCTTAGTCTCAAAATAAATAAACTTTAAAAAAATAATAGTACAATTTGTAGCCATACTATTATCCTTGAAGATCTCTAAATTCACAAATCATAGGTAAATGGCTACCTCAATTTTAAGTTTAGCATGCAAAAAAAAAAAAAAAATACTATTTTACCTTGATGCAAGAAATGCACTGGTAGGGGGAAGATAACCAACTCACCTTATAAAATTATTTCATTTTTTATTCATTTTTTAAGTTTATTTATTTACGTTGAGAGAAACAGAGAGAGAGAGAGAGAGAGAGTGCAAGCAGGGGAAGGGAAGAGACAGAGGATCCAAAGCAGGCTCTGTGCTGACAACAAAGAGCCTGATGTGGGGCTCAAACCCACGAACCATGAGATCATGAACTGAGCTGAAGTCGGACGCTTAACTGACTGAGCCACCCAACTGCCCCTGATATTATTTTAAATGAGAATTAGCTTCATTTGAAAAGTAGTCATTTCCCAATGCATCTGAATATGAATCTAAATATTATATAATATATGCGTGTATATGTTTTTATTCCATAAATGAATATTTTGAAATAAATACAACCATTTCTGTTAGTAGATTTCAGAGATGATGAATTGGAACCTAAGTCATGGAATCATTTGGAAAAAATCCTGGAGTTAGTGAGTAACAGGGTTAAAAGGATATACTTCTGGATCCTGAGAATGAATATATATAAGGTGCAGACATATTATAGTCCTATTGTGTGGACTGAAAATTTAGTGTAAGAACGAATACTTGTTTAACATAAATTAACTTCAAAATGTGGAATTTATATCTGAACAGTGTATTTTATGAGTAATAAATGGAAGCAGTTTATATTCAGTCAAAGATATTATGTTCTGACATACTCCAAAACATATATTATATTGCTATTTAAGTCTCTGAATACTTAAAGAACACATAAAATACTAGTCTTAAAGAACGGTTTAGAACCCTCTTTCTCTAAGATCATATGCCAGGAAGAGTGAACACTGTGTCATTTTTCAGATCAGTGACATGTGACAACCATTCAATCTAACTCACTGACAATTTTCAATGATATGATTAAGTGAATATTTGAACATAGCTGACATGTGAATTTTCAACCTAGGCTTTTAAATGCTCACTTTGGATTTGTGCTTTAATAATGTATAAAACTGATCTTATTTGTTTTGTGCTGTTTCACATTGTACGTTTGAAGTTACTTGGTAAAAATTTGCCACTTTGTCCTACACAGTTGATGAGAGTGGATACTGAACATCAAGTATGAGATCTACAACTCTGTCAGCTAATATTAAATCATATTAAATCGGTAAAGCCCTGGTATACTATATACTCAGGGTGTATTACAACACTACATTTTTTGTATGAATCTTTAAAATGGTGATGGAATATATTCTATGACTTCAAAGAGGCACTGGGATTCATAAAATAAAAACATGGACATCTTGGGATGGAAGAAGAGGAAACAAATTGCAATCAGGCAATTAGTGGAAGACTGGTATCATGATCTATCTGGAGGGTAGTTTAAAATACCACAAGCAGTTAAATCTCCCTACCAGATTTTTAATGGCTAGATTCCTTTACCAGTGGTAAAGAATCATTCATTACTCAATTTGACATGAAGAGATAAAAATGTCAAATTTCTGGTAGAGGAAACTCATTGACTGGAGCTTATTTATATCTAAGGGGGAAAAAATCTATCAATAAACAAGTTTAAATGACCCATTAAATGATACTTTTCCTTTGAGAGACAATGGGGTTACAGACCTGCAGAACGGAATTGAGAATGTCTGGTAAAGACAGTCACTCACAAAAAATTGTGAAGGGAAATATGTGAGGTGTTTCCATGTTACCTGTGATTTGTTTTATGTACCTTCAACAAGTAACAATGAAATGCAAGCTGTGGATATGTTTTATAGCTTGAGCTGGGGTGTAGACAAACTTAACCACTTGGTACAGTCAGCTTCTATTTCACAGGATTTTGTACTTTCTTTTGTTTGCTTTTTAAAACCACAGCCAACTTTATTACAAATGAGCTTTGCTCTCAGTAAATATTGTAATAAAGGTATCACTGCACTTGGAAGTACTTTATTCTCAATAAGTGGTTTTGAAAATAAATTATTGATAGCAGAAATAACTTTATGCTAAAACAGCCACCACAGAGAATGCAAATCAGAACATAAATGTGGTGTCTGAGTTGTGGACCTAAGCTGTGAGTGGCACTGAGAGAGCATAGCAAATTAAATGTCAGGACAGACAAATTAAAGGAAACTGAGGCATGGAATCAAATTGAGTTGCTAGTAGAGAACAATGACATGTTCAGAAACTGATCATTTATGGCAGAGAAAAAGGCCAAAGTGGAGAAGATACTAAGAAGGAAGGAGGAAACCAAATGAAGTTGACCTAAGATTTTGAAACTACCACAAAATAGCCTTTCAAAATGGAAGCTTCTAATACCCCCTCAAACAACAGAGAGGGTTGACTTCTTTGAAGTGATTTTAAACATTAAGTCTGTGGATAGATTTGTAGAATTGTGAAGTCCCTAATGATTTTCTATTAGCAATTATCCATTTCTTAACGTTTGGATGAACTTCCCACTGGTTCCATTAGACTCAGAAGTCTTTGTGAAGAGTCGGTTTGTTTAATTTTATGATTTCTTCACCTCTCTTGGTTATGGATTGAAGTGCTCTACATTTTCGTGGCACCTGGGTGGCTCAGTCGGTTGAGCATCCGACTTCGACTCAGGTCATGATCTCGGGGTCCATGAGTTCGAGCCCCTGTCAGGCTGTGTGTTGACAGCTCAGAGCCTGGAGCCTGCTTCAGATTCTGTGTTTCCCTCTCTCTCCTCCCCTCCTCCACTCATGCTCTGTCTCTCTCTGTCTCTCAAAAAATAAATAAAAACATTAAAAAAACATCTAAGAAAAAATAAAGTACCCTATATTCTATTAATTCTTATAATTAATTATTTTAAATGGAATATAATCTAATTGTTTTTATAATCAACATATAATTCTGTGTAGATTCCATGTTTGGTTTGTATATTCCTTATACTTGTGTTTAATATTTTCTTTCTATATTCAAATTGCATATATTTGCTTTTTCCTCTCATTTTCCCGATTAAATTTATGAGATTAGTCTACTGTATTATTTTATTACAAAGAACTAGCTCTCAAATTATTCTAGTGTTTTTTCTTTCTAACTTATTTCTTCATTTATCTTTATTTTCTACTTTCCTTAGAGCATTTTTTATTTTTTGTAACATTTATGGTTGAAATCTTGAATTAATTTATCTTTGTTTTCAATGAAAATAAAAGCTAAGACACAAATTGAACCTCAGGCTAAAACCTAGTCCATTTCTCCTGGAAAGTTTTTTCCTATACAAATGTGGATATGTACTCTTCATTCCTTATACAAAACATTTTAAATTAATCAAATTGAATTTTTAAAAGCGTTATTAATTTCTAGTATTCTATTATTATTATGAGTATGCACTTTAAAAGCTCTTCTTTTTATATACTTCATGACATTTTCACTGCATCCTAATACATTATCCATCTTTGTACATATGGCAGGAATATTTTTTTAGTAATATTTTTTTATAAATTTATCTTCTCCTATGCCTTTGGTAAGTTTGTGCCGCAGAGCAGAAATTAGAAATAACTCTTGGTCTGTTTTAGTTTTCTGGCTCTGATGTTTCCCAGAAGCATCTGAAGGGATGTGATATCAGATGGTTCCCAAAATTAGCCAGAAACCATCTCCACGCCCTATCAGGAAATAGAGATGGTGTGGTTTCAAAAGTGAATGGCTTCCTGGTACATCCAGCAAGGATGGACCCCAGCCAACATTAGGGCTCTCAGTGCAGACATTCTCACGTCCTCGTGTGACCAGAAAACAGAGGTACTTGGAATGCTGGCTATTCTCTGTTTGTTCCCCAATCTCCAGTTCTTCACCCCTGTGGCATATGAGATGACTCATCTAGTATCAGATGACTTCATCACCTAGGAGCTCTCACCTTCTAGCCTTTAGCTGAGCTTAACCAGTGGGTAGCATGGGCAGGATATTGGAGGATTGGATAGAGAGACCAAGGTATCGATCCTGTCCCAACTCACCCAGCAGGCCACGATTTGAGGGTAACTTCATTTAGATACCTATGGTCACAGTTGCTGGCCGGTGGTCCCTCTGACAATGTCAGAGCTTTCACTGCTTTAAGGTAACAGCTCTCTCCTCCTGGTCTCTTTAGGTTTAGGGATAAAGGCTATTAATTCATGCTAATCCCTGCGTGTTTCACCAGGGATTTGATTGTCCTCACATTTCTGTATATATTTACTTTGTTACAGTCTCTTCAGCTTGGTCTTTGCAGGCTTTCTGTTTCATGCCAGTGATAGTAATGAGACACTTGGCTTCATGAGAAGACTCGGGCTTAGGGGGTGACTGTATCAGTGCATACTGCAATGGACTAAAGAGGAAAGGCTTTTCCCTTGCCTATATGAGGCACCACATAGGCCTACTGTTCTCTGGCCATTGCTAGGGATAGGGAAGAGCTTTCCTCATAATGACTGAGAATTTTCAGAATGCCTGCTTGAGAGCTCAGATTTGGATTTAGCTAATTTAAATTAAATGATAAACGATTGCTTTTCCTGAAAATCCAACTTTATGGGGCAGGAGGTTTACACATAATGCACACATATTTCATAGAATCATCTGCGCTTTGGAGTATTAATGGGAAGCAAATTGCTATTAAATCTACAGTTTATTTATGCCATCCATAGTCTCAATTATTTATTTAGTTAGTTAGTTAGTTAGTTGCTAAATGTGTTCTAATATGACAATGGTGAATTAAAGGCTCTGAATAAAACTGTATTTCCGACCTTGCCATCCAGTCCCTGTGCCACCTTCTTCCACTGCCTGTATGGAACCAGCTCCCTGAGCTGCCTTGGCAGCAAGGGGTCTGGGCTTCAGAGAGTAGCAGGAGGCACAGGCCTGCCCCGGCCCCTGCAACTTTCTGCAAGGCTATAGAAGGAGGAGGAACCTGTCTAGAATCCCTGCATGACTGGAAAAGGAGGGAAAATCTCAACATGGAAAAACTCTGCGATGGAATGAAGGAATGCCTGAGAACAAGGAAAGCTGGAATACAAAGAACAGCCATGGGGTGCAGGGAAGCCAGCAGTAGCTTGTATTCTGGAAAACGAACAAAAGTTAGAAATTGAGGTAAAGACAAATCACAAGGGAAAGGCAGAAAATGAGGAAATAGGAAAGGACAAGGAAAAATCCAGCAGTGTGGCAAAGCCAAAAGACAGAAAGCCCGAGAGCCAGGGAAAGCCAAAAGAAGAAGAAAAGCCAGCCAGGGAACCAAGGCTGCAGGAAAGTGACCAAGAAGGCCAAAAGAGAAACCAACAAGGAACTGGTTTGGTGGCTCCAGGATTATGAGGCCATAAACGATATGCATTTGAGGAATGAGGAGATGAGAGAATTCAAAGAGATAGTCAGGGTGCAGGTTGAGGTGAAGAAAACCATGCAGAAATGGGTGGTGGTAATATGGATGCAAAAAACTTTACAGGATCCCTTCCACCCAAGGGGCCCAAGGGAACTCAGGGGTGGCTGCAGGTCCCCACAAAGGGGCTCTGAAGACTTTCCTTTTGCAAAGTGCCCCTGGCAGGCATTTGCCAGGCCCTGTGCTTTAACCTTACGCTAATGCTTTCACTTTAGATGTCCCTCCTGTTATCAGTGGCCTTTTGACCCAAGTCGAGAACTCTATCAGTAGGGGGATTTTCACCCATGTGCATTGCAAACACGTTATGAATCTTGGAAAAATAAAGCAGCCTATAACATCAAAAAATATTTCCATTAAATTGTCTTAGTGGTTTTAGTAGTATTTCTATTATGTGATAAGTTGTATTATGTTTTCATTACAGACGATAACCTCCCTGGATAAAAATGGTACTGCTTTTAAATACTTTTCTTGTAAGTTTTTCTTTGTCATTAACTATTTCTCTCATTTTTAAAGAACTGGTTTTATTAGCCATTCAATTCATAGCGGCCCTTTTATTTTTAGTCATTGCCATCTCCTTCCCAATTAAGTTCCAAGCCTAATAATGTCTTCCCATGTTTTACACCTCCCATAAGTACCCAGGTACCTCTCCGATCCCCTTCTCTGCTGTGTTTTCTCCATACCCAGTCCTGTCTCCCAGCAAGTCCTGTTTGCAAACGTTTTGTTTCTCCCCAAGGTCTTTTTATCCTTCTGTCTGGACCATTTTCCTATAGATGATGCCATGGCTCACTCCCTCACTTCCTTCCAGGCTTTACCATATCACAATTTAACTGAGAGGTCTTCCCACACCTTCTGTTCTGTTTATCTCTTACTCATTCACATAGCTATCACAATGTATATTGTAAATGTTACTGCCCTCTGGTATGTGACCGTAAACTCTATGACATATAGGGTTGTGTTTGTTCTGATCACTGACTACAGTGTTCCTACCACCTAGCATACAACTTAACACATAGTAGACACTCAATAAATAATGTGCTGCATGTAAATGCACTAACATTATTATTTAAGGTCTGATTAGTCAACTTCTCCAATCAATGCCTTCATTCTAATTTGAGAATCTATGATTTTTAAAAGGAAATGTGAAATAGCCCTGTCTACTACTTTATTTAACGTGCCAATTTACGTATATCCTGCCCCAGCCTCATTTATTCATCTAGTATAGAATACCTAAGCACATCTTTAGGGAAAAAAATCCTGCTCTTGAACATTCTCTTTGATTTAATTGTGTGTTTACTGTGTGGTAATAATCAGAGACTAATAAACATGTTCCTGGGGAATCTTTTCCATTTCTTTTGTACTTTCTTTTATTACAAAATAATGGAGAAGTATAAAATGATAATAAATTTACCTTTGAACATTTATAGTCTGTGTCTTTTAGCCTGGGGCTACTTCAAGCAAAGGTTATTTCGCTCTGGGTTTTGGTTTCCACACGAAAATGTTTTACTTGAGATTCTGTCCTTTTCATACAGAGACCTCAATTTTATGACATTCCCTATTAAGGCTCTCGGTCAAACAGGAGAATTGTGGAAATCTGCTCTTTAAGGGCTCCTTCTCAAATTTAAGTCCTCATTTCGGGGTCTTTGCCTGCTCAAACAAGTTCTCAGGGGAGTTCTCAGGGTTCTACATTTTCAGAAAGAAATGTGACCATCTAAGAAAAGATCCATAAAATGCATTAATCTTATTCTAATTTTGTATATTCACTTATCACATTTCATCAAACAATTTCATGAGAAAATACCAAGCATACTGTCAGACTGATAAATAAGCCATTGTTTGGCATTTGGGAGGTTGTAAGGTTAGGTTTACTTTAGCTTCAAAGGTTCCTCTTTTTTTAACATTAAAAATAGGAACTGAAGTATCACGTACATCTAGAAAAGTGGACCTGAGGGTAGACCATGATACATTTTCTCAAAGCAAATGCACCCATGTATCAAGCACCAGGTCAAAATAGGCAATACTTTCAACACTTCACAAGATGCACTCATGCATTTAACTGCTTTCATTCCTTCCAAAATGTAACTACTCTCCTGATTCCTAAATCCATGGAACAATTTTGCCTGTTTTTGAAATTCAATTAAAAGAAGTCATAGTAGGGGCGCCTGGGTGACTCAGTCGGTTAAGCATCCAACTTCAGCTCGGGTCATGATCTCACAGTTCATGAGTTCAAGCCCCACATCCGGCTCCATGCTGACAACTCGGAGGCTGGAGCCTGCTTCGGATTCTGGGTCTCCCTCTCTCTCTGCCCCTCCCCCATTCACATTCAGTCTCTCTCAAAAATAAACATTAAAAAAAATAAACATTAAAAAAAAGGAAATCATCGTAGGTATACTTTTGTATCTCACTTCTTTGGCTCAAAACTCTTTCAGGAGAGTGATCCATCCTATGTATTGTGTATAACTATCACTTGTTCGTTTTCACTGCTTTATAATATGCTATCATGTGACTATACCTCAGTCATTTCCAGTTTTAGCTTTTAGAAATTAAGCTGCTATGAGGGGTGCCTGGATGGCTCACATAGCTAAGCATCTGACTCTTGATCTAGGCTCAATTCATGATCTCGCAGCTTTGGACATGGAGCCCTGCACTGAGGTCTGCACTGACAGCACGGAGCCTACTTGAGATTCTCTCATTCTCTCTCTCTCTCCCTCTCCCTCTCTCTCTGCCCTGCCCCTGCTTGCACATGCACTCTCTCCTCTCTCTCTGTCTCTCAAAATAATTTTTTTTAAAAGCTGCTATGAACATTCTCTTTCTACACACACACGCACGCACACACACACACACACACACACACACACACGTGTGCAGAGATAAATGGTAGTTACATGTTATGCCTAAGCACAAAACTGTTGGCCTATAAGAATTATGCACTTTTGCATTTAGTATATAATGCCAAACTATTTTCAATAGTTGTCTGAATTACATTTCTACCAGTTAGGAGTTCAGGTTATTCCAAATCCTCACCCTCAGCATTATTAGCTCTTTTAATTTCAGCCATTTTTATGAGTTTGTATTGGTATCTCATTGCAGTTCTAAATTTCCCCAATTACTGCTGAGGTTGAACATTCTATATTATTCTTCAGCTTCTAAACATCCCCTTTTGTGAAGTTGCTGTTCAAATTTTCTGACCCTTTTTTCTCTTGGATTTTTTTCTCATTCTTTCAAATCTAACACTTAAAAATTAAATAAATAAACAATAGGGGAAATCATAGCAGGAATGTGGTATACTCATCAATCGTGTAAAGGTAACAATTCTTCCCAAATCGATCTATAGATTTAACTCACTGTTGATGACATTCCAAACAGGATTTATATAAAAATTAAAAAGATGATGGTAAAAGGAATACAGAAATTCGAAGGGTCAATATAATTAAGAAAAAGTGGGGGAACCTAGCTCACCAGATACCAGTATGGATTATAAAACTGCAAAAATCCAAATGGCAGGATGTTTGTGCGTGTATAGACAGAGAAAAATGGAAGTGAATTCAAGTCCAAAAACAGAACAGCATCTGCACCAAGAAATTATTATGACACACCTAATACTCGAGAGCAATGAGTAAGTAACATTGTTTTTAAGAAATGGTGTAGTGACAGTTAGATTCCAAATGGAAAAAAAAGAAAGAACCTGAATTTTAACCCACTCCTCATGCCAAATTCAATAATCAATTCCAGGTGATATAGAGATCCAAATTCAAGTGACAAAACAACAAAGCCTATACAGAAGACAACGAAGTATAATATCATAATGGTTTGGGGAAGGCAAATATTTCTTAAACAGGATACAAAATTATAAAGTGACCATTTATAAAAATGAACCACATCAGAATGAAGAATTCTGCTTTATCAAAAGACACCAGTAAGTAAAAATGTAATCTAGAGGCAGAAAATACATTTGCAATGCAGAAAAGAAAGGGTTTGTATCCATAACATAGAAACAACTCATAAGTTTGATGAAGTTCAATTTAATTTTTCTCTTTTTGAATCAGGCCTCTGGTTTCACATCTAAGAAATATTTGGTTATCCCAAAGTGACAGAGATTTTCTTTTATGGTTTCTCTGTTTTATTGCCAGAATTTCTTCTGGTCTTATATTTAAAACTGTGAAATTAATAATTATAACATATATAGGAAACCAAAAAATTCATAATCAATAACAAATGTGAAAAAACAAAACTATCATTAAACAAGATCTATGGCTACATTAATCTACTATTTTAGAGGTGATCCAACAGCCAATTGTTTAATATGATATTATCTTGGTGGGAAGAAATCACCTACATGAAAGAGACTTAATAGAGTAATTCTTTGAATTTTCTGCTGTCTTCCTTGCTTTGTATATTTTGTAATGGAGTATGGGGAAATGATATCTAAAAAAGATTTTTCTTCATGTAAATTCTACTATCTTTAAAACAATATTCTCAATTTTTGTGGTATTGATCTTTCAAAAGGATCTATCAGACTGATGTTGAGGCAAATGTTTTATAGAGTGTCTTATTATGCCTGCACAAAATTTGAAAATATACAGTTAGTCACTTCAGAAAATGATAAAAGTCTATAATGATTTTATAAGGCAATTTCCATAGATTAAGTATGACAATAACTGTAAATTCATAAAATCAACCAAATGCTACACAGCCTTCACTAACATTTCCCATGTGATGCCCTCTCTGTACCAGATGAACTGAATAACTTTTGGGGGAGTATACATCACAACTAATCTATCACTGACGATGGTTATGTTTAGAGTATGTGAGCAATTTATTTGAATTTATTCTTGAAATAGAGATGTAATGTAATTAGGAAGCTACTAAGGACCTGGTAAACATATTGGTCGATGAGAAAGATTGCAGGAAGTTGCTAAGAAAGGAGGGGCTGCCTCTAATATCATGGTAGAAGGGAGGAATCTCAAGGTTACTCTCCTCTCATCTACATACTTGTTTAGGTATAAATGTTGACCTTCTAATGCCACACATGCATGTTCATCCAGTTAAACTAAATCAAACCTAGCAAGAGAAAACAAATTTGCAGTTCTGTAAGTTGAAAGAGTGATTTTTCTGTGTAACTTTCATACGTGGGTGTGGTATCTAATAAATGTTGCCTTAACTCAAGCAAACTTGAATACATAGAAAATAATACTCAGCCTAGTAAAAGCCATTTGCTGCACAGAACACTACTCTAAGAAACTGAGGTTCACCAAAAGAGTGAATACGTCCTTCAGATATAACTGCATCAAGTAAAATCTGAAAACAACACACAGTGCCCTATTGGGTCTGAGTCACACCCTTCCCTGCCCTCTGTGACTCGGTACATTTACTTGCTGAGTCACATTAGCCACCAGCAGACGCACATGAACCAGAACGCATACTCGTTATAACCACTACTGTGATTTGTAAGAGAACTTGAGAAGCTCTCCCTGCATTTGGGGCCAAAGCCCTCACTCAAACATTAACTATGCTGTCTCATGGTATCCAGACTCTGTCCAGGTCTCCACTTACATTATTTTTCTGCAAGACGCGCAGTGCCTTGTTGACATTGTTAAGGGCATGAACTCTTGTGGATCCTTTTTCTTTTGGCTGAAAACAAAATGAAACAATGTTTACTGCCCAGCAGAGAGGGACAATCTACTAGAAATGAAACAATTTATACATTTTACTTCTAAGTTTGAGTATTTTAAATGAACACAGGCTGTGAGGCATTAATATAATACACTTAAGTGCTCTGGGTTGATTGTCCTCGTCATAGGACTTTCTTAGCATGAATCAACCTCTCCTCAAGAAAAAATGACACCTTTTTTTTTTTCTTCAAAAAAAATCTATTTTGGTTACCATCTCTTCATTCTGCAGCCCAGCTGGGGATTACAGCATGACCAGGAAGAGAAACAACATTGCAATAAAGGTTTATTAGTAAGGTAGATAAGTGAGTTGATTTCCACACTTTTAAGGAACGTATAAAAGAGACTTGAGCCTATAAAGATTATATAATGCCAAATAGGATTAAGACAAACTATTTTTGTCAACATTACCTTAACTGTCTTCATCACTGAAGCTCAAAACCTCAATAATCCTTGGTTCTATAACCCTCGCTCCCAATCCCCCAAATACCATCTGATCCTATAACTTCAAAACTGACATTTGCACAGTACATTACAGTATGTGGATTAACTCATTTATCCAGTTGTGGAGTTTTAGAAATTCTGCCATTATGATGCCTACCATATTTACTTCTAAAATGAAATATACATCTTAAGAACTTTGTAAACACACAGTAAATCTACAGATGCTCCCCAACATGATAGTTCAATTCAGGATTTCATGACTTTATGATGGTGCAAAAGTGAGAGGCATTCAGCAAAAAATGTGCTTCACGTTTTGATTTTGGATCTTTTCCCAGGCTAGTGATAACCCAGTATGATACTCTGGTGACACTGGGCAGGGGCAGTGAACCACAGCTCCCAGTCAGCCATGCAATCAATCATAAGGGTAAACAACCAATGTTCGTACAACCACTCTGTTTTTCGCTTTCCATACAGCATTACATTCCATGAGACAGTCAACACTTTATTATAATATAGGCTTCGTGGTAAATGATTTTCCCCAACTGTATGCTAATGTAAGTGTTCTGAGAGTGTTTAAGGTAGGCTAGGCTAAAGTATGAAGTTCAGTAGGTTAGGTATATTCAATGTATTTTCAAATTGTATTTCCAGTTTAGGATGGATTAGTAGGGACATAACCCCATGGTAAGTCAAGGAAGATCGGTATTATTAACCATTGGCACAGTGTTGGATAGCAGTTCTCTGGAATTTACTCATCTTGCAACTCTTCATTTTCCATATCTCAAGTTAAATGTTCTTGTCACAATAAAAAAATGAACTGAAACTTAAAAGATCATTATGAATAAAAGCCTTATAAAAAGACATTCAATAACAAAGATACCCAATATTATGAGCAAGTAATATCTATTAATTAACGTAAGTTACATTACTGAAAAATGTCACCTGCTAGTTCTATATAGGATAGAGTACACCAAAATAAAAGTAATATCGAATATTGTTTTATTCAGGAATAGGTCCTCTACTACTAGTTAAATCGGTAATTATTAAATTAGTGCATTTTACTAGATCGAGTAAAATTACACCGAGTTCATTTCTTTTTTCTTAGTAAATTCCCCTAAGGTTAATGTGAACTTTCTTAGAAATAATTCACGTACCAGTTTTTGCCCTGTCAGGCCTTCCAGAAGATCTAGGAGGCGTCTCCCATCCTGTAGGTCACTGAAGAGGTTCTCTATGTGCTGCTTCCCAAACTGAAACATGAAATATACCCAATTAAACCAAGCACTCTTCCAGTGATCCATTTCCATGATTATGCCTTTTAAAATTGAAAGCTGTGGTTAAGAATATGCCATGTAACAGGGTACCTGGCTGGCTCAGTCGCTTGAGCATCTGACTTTGGCTCACGTCATGATCTCGTGGTTCATGGGCTCGAGCCCCGCATCAGGCTCTGTGCTGACAGCTCAGAGCCTTGGGCCTGCTCCAGATTCTGTGTCTCCTTCTCTCTCTCTCTCTCTCTCTCTCTTTCTCTCTCTCTCTCTCTGTCCCTCCCCGACTCATGCTCTGACTCTCTCTCTCTCTCTCAAAAATAAATAAACATTAAAAAAAAGAATATGTAATATCTAATTCTTAATCTGCCAAGGGTGAAAAATGAAAAGAGAACCTCCAAGTAAAAAACAAAAAAGCAATATATCATCATTAGGTCAAATCTATTTAAATTGTTTTTTTGTTTTTTTTTTTAATAAGGTGAGTTGGATTATCTGTAGCCTAACTGGTCTAATTAACTCAACTTTTTAAAAGCTGGTTCTATGAAGGAGAGAGAGGTAAACACACAAAGAAACAGACCACATACAATTTGCCCTGGGCGGGTGCTTAAAATTTAACTGTTTGGTATACCTCTATCATAGAGGGCCCACCATCCTGCACCTAGAACGTGCTCTCTCTGAATATACACTTTGGAAGCTATCTCAGAATGATCCATTTTCATCTTGCATGGCTCATATGTTAGAAATATCTGCTTTTAATTGAGTTGAAATGGCCCTGTGACACCTTTGCATCTATTTTCCTCAGTTCTTTACCTGGGAAAGTATCTGGAATTTTTGTAGCAACTGCTCATGAAAAACAATTCACTAAATGAGTGGATCTTAAAATCTTTGTGATATAGCTGTGGGCGGGCACTAAAATACTCATCTTAGAGACAAGACAAAGAGATTGAACATGTGGCCCTTTGTCACAAAAACTCCAAGACAGTAAAGCCAAAATTCTGTCTGGATCCGTCTAACTCCTGAAAGGCTTGTTCTTCTTAGTTTATCATACTCTGCTTTCTAGGCCTTATCCTCCTTCCATCTGATTATCTTTCAAATATTTTATTTTTCTGTCATGCTCTCAAATATTTTCTTTTTCTGGTTGAAAGCCTAAAATCCCTTCCTATGAGATCATTCACATCTCTTTCATCAGTCAGTTTCTCTAGAAAGCCCTAATTTATCAGTGGCAGATGTTTACTGAGCACCAATAAACCTGAGCTAGATGCAGGAGCATACACTAGTAAATCAGCCAGACATGACCCCAGCCCTTATAGAACTTTGAGTCCAGCAGGGAAAACAAATATTCCCAAAAGGTAATACTACACAGAATCAGTAAAAGGGACCCAGGAACAAATAACTGTGGGAACGCCCATAGTACGGGGACCATGAAATACTTCCTCACAAATGTCAGGTGATGCGTCTAACATTACTTTCCATGTGAGTGGGTTTGTCTCAAGCCTTCCTCGATTGCGTGCAAACCTGACATTTCACACAGGTCAAGAAAAACAAAGAGCAGCCTTAGTTTCCAGGCAAAGGGCATCCCTGAGGTTTCCAAGATTAAAGACATAGGATTCAAGCTTTCCCTACTGCATGGTAGCCATGTCAATGACAAATCCTGTCAATGCCTTGGTGTTTCACCTAATGAGAACACAGATCCCCCACAAAAAGGCTACCAGTCCCACGGCCACCCTTGAAAATTGAGCCACAGGGGCGCCTGGGTGGCTCAGTCGGTTAAGCGGCCGACTTCAGCTCAGGTCATGATCTCGCGGTCCGTGAGGGCTGTGAGTTCGAGCCCCGCGTCGGGCTCTGTGCTGACAGCTCAGAGCCTGGAGCCTGTTTCAGATTCTGTGTCTCCCTCTCTCTGACCCTCCCCTGTTCATGCTCTGTCTCTCTCTGTCTCCCTCTCTCTGACCCTCCCCTGTTCATGCTCTGTCTCTCTCTGTCTCAAAAATAAATAAATGTTAAAAAAAAAAAAGAAAAAAAAAAAGAAAATTGAGCCACAGAGATGCTTTGACAAAGATAACTGCAAGCTATTATTTGTAAATTCTCCTCTAATAGTTCTGATTAAAAATTTCAGGGGAAAAGAAGACAACATAAAAATACGAATGTGCTGAAATTTTTAAAAACACCTTGACTATACATTATGTGCAAGTAAATCTGAAAACAATATGCCACTTTTATGAAACTTTAAGGAAAGCTTTCTACTAATAAGCAAAAGAAAATGAATGCATGCTTTCAAATTGGTTGAAGCTCTACAATGCCTCGAAAATGCTGTTGGCTGTTTTGTTTTGTTTTCTTTTCTTTTGTTTCATCCAGGAGCAAAACTTTACAGATGCATTTCAGAAGTGAGTGGCTTCCAAACTTATCGACAAAAAGAATATTGCACACTGAAATGTGTCAAGTTTTGAAGAAAAAAAATATATACTTACTTGACAAAGATACTTGCTCTTGTTAAAAAATATGTATCTGGATAGATATATAGACAGACAGATGACAGATAGATAGATAGACAGATAGACAGACGGATAGGTAGATAGATAGATAGATAGATAGATAGATAGATAGATAGATGATAGATAACAAAGTCTGTCAAACCAGGAAGGATGTGGGTGGCAAGATGTTTATTCAAGAAGGGCAGGAACAGGGAATCAGGTAAGTATTCAGGCACAGAGTAAAGCATGAACCCCAAGGCCATAAGGATCATCTAACATCCACAACACAAAGACTATAAAGCTTATGCTTTGGGGACAAGGAGTCCAGACAGAGGTCAAAACAAGGCAAATGGTATCTTGCTTTGATACAAGCTCATATACACAGGCCAAGGTATTTTATAATTCTTTCTTTTAAACTGGAAGCAAACAAACGGAGAGGGAGTGAAGGACTGTAGGCTAATCAGAGGCCTCCGGGCACATCTATTTGGGGCACCTCGAAAGCAATGAGGTGACAGAGAAAAAGCTCTAGCTATCATACATAACTTTCATAACTCATACGATAAATGATATACTAAAGTATCATAATTGAAATCCAATTTCTATTTGTTATATCCACATTCTCTAATAGAGTGCTTCTCAGAATGTTCCATCAAAGCATCCTTCTAGCAGATGAGACAGAATGAATTTACCCCAAGTCTGGCAGTATAAATTAGGCAGTGACAGCAGGTTCAAAATGTCTATAAACACATATGTTTTATGTTAAGAATTCATGGAGATTTTGCCTTCTTCTCTGAATTAATGTTCGTTTTAAAAGTATTTTCAAGCACTTACGAGTGACATTTCCTCTTCTAGGTCTAATTAAAGTGATGCTCAATGAAATGTACAGTATTTAGCCTGTAACTTCACAGATCTTCAGGTGCTCAGTCTTACTCTTCCTGTGGTATAAAGACCCCGGGGAAAGCAAAACATCTCATTGCTGTTGGATGGTTTTCATTTCTTTCCTACATTCAAATCCTCATTCCATAACATTATAGCTATGATATAGTAAAAGTAGCACAGTTTTGAGAGGCAGAAATAGCTGACTTTTAAACTCAAGTCCTCTATTCACTAGCTTCGCTGTCTCAGGCAAGTAACTTAGCCTTTCTGAAGCACAATATACTCTTTTTTTTGCAATAATATTTTATTTTAGTTATTATTTCTTAATATGAAATGTATTGTCAAATTGGTTTCCATACAACACCCAGTGCTCCTCCCAACAGGGGCCCTCCTCCATACCCCTCACCCTCCCTCCCACTCCCCATCAACCTTCAGTTTGTTCTCAGTTTTTAAGAGTCTCTTATGTTTTGGTTCCCTCCCTCTCTAACCTTTTTTTTTTCTCCTTCCCTTCCCCCATGGTCTTCTGTTTAAATGGAGATTGAAATAATACCACTTCAGAGCACTCTTCTGAGGCTTAAATGGAACAGTGTGCTGTGGTATACAGACTGGGCAGATAGTAGGCACTCAATAAATACAGGATTTTTTGTTTTGTTTTGTTCAATTATTCCTTGACTTCTCTCTGTCTGGCCAAATTCCAGATTAAATACAATGCTGGTACATTATTGAGTCTACTAGAAAATGTAGAGCTCACATACAGTGTACTTTGATTTTCTTAGTTTGGTACCCTTGTAAGAGTGAAAGTCAAGGATAGAAGATGTCACTCCATATTCTATTACTAATACTGGTAAATGTGGATGGCATTCAGAGGCTTCAAGCCCTTTCTCTCTCTCTCTCTCTCTCTCTCCTTCTCCCTCCCTTCTTCTGTCTCTCTCTCTCTTTTTGTTCTTTGGGTTACCTTTCATTAAATCTTTTGTTTACCTCCCTTTTCATCTTCTACATCTACCATGTCTTTTTGTTGCAAGTGACATTTATGTCATGAAAACAGTAATATTTCTTTAAAATTCCCTATCTGGGGCGCCTGGGTGGCTCAGTCGGTTGGGCGTCCGACTTCAGCTCAGGTCATGATCTCGCGGTCTGTGGGTTCGAGCCCCGCGTCGGGCTCTGTGCTGACAGCTCAGAGCCTGGAGCCTGTTTCGGATTCTGTGTCTCCCTCTCTCTGACCCTCCCCCGTTCATGCTCTGTCTCTGTCTCAAATAAATGTTAAAAAAAAAATTTAAAATTCCCTATCTGTAATGGCTTTCAAGTATATGAGAATTATTTTGTAAAACACACAAAACATTAAACTCTCTTTGGGCCATATGACCCTGCGGCTCTCTGTCTTCAATCCCTTTCGTGACTAGTATTTTATTTAAAAGGTGAACTTTTGATATTACTCAGCAGTTTACTGCATTCACTTACATATTGTCTTCTTCCTTGCTAACCCAAATAAAAAGATGAAAGGACTATAAAATGAGATAATAATGCTTCCCGATCATTGTCAGTATGATATATAGAAATACAGATGCACAGACAAGGTTCAAAAGAAAAAAAATCAGCTAGGCTGATTAGCAAGTGGGATAAACAAAGTGACAAAAAATCAAAGTGAAAAAAAATTGAAAGGGACAGAAATGGATTTGTGAAAATATTTAAATAACTTCTGATTCTTCACAATTGCTATCAATCCCTTAACTGAAAAATACACAGGGATCAATATAATATTCCAATGAGAGGTAAAGAGCACAGGAGTTATTTAGCATGGCCTTCTGCTTACAGAAAGGTCAGCCTCTGGACATCTCTGTTGGTCAGAAAGTCAAGATACTTCTCTGTGATTACAAATCGTTAGATACTGGAAATACCAAAAACACTGGGAACACCAAAAAGAAGGGTAAAAATAATTCAAAATGTACTGGTGGATGATGCTGATCACCTCCCATAAAATTATTACAACCCATTATAGTCTAAATAGGTTGTTTTCATAGATGATTATTCTTTTAAGTATGAATTTTAAAAAGTATTTTATAAGAGAATTTTATCGAGGTGTAATATACATATAGGAAAATGCACATACCTTAAGAGTTAGCTCAATTGGCTTTTATGAACTGAACACATTCATATTATCACTACCTATATGGAGAAATAAAGTACAACCAGCATCCTCGGAGCTTCCTCACACCCCCTTCTGTGTACTAGCCCCTTCAATAATGACCACTATATTGACTTTTAGTACCACAGATTAATTTTGCATTGAAAGGAGTCTCTTAAAAACAGAAAAACAATGTTGGTTTAGTGTTCCATTTTAGGAGACTAATGACTGAAAGATACCAGGTTGAGGCAGAGGGAATTTGGAAATTAAAAAAAAGAAAAAAGGTGCACTGATGAAACTTGTTTTACAAAACAAAAGGAAGGTATGATAATGTCAAAAGAAAGTGTTTGCTTCATACCTAGAAGGTCTTGGTTCAAATCCCCAGTCCTGCCATATCTCCAGTTGCGTGATATTGAGCAAATAACTTAAGCTTTCTGTGCCTTACCTTTTGATCTACACAATGAAGAAATACTGTTACCTAACTTGTGGTAATCCTGTAAAGATTTAAATGCACTTAGAACAGTGCTTTGTTTATAAGATATACTCAATAAGTGTCAGCTATCATGAATTTGTTCCAAAATTCTTAAGCCAAATAATCCATATTTTCCATAATTCTCCTTATAAATTTTGCCTCAAAGTAACAGAAGGAATCAACCTCAAAGTATTAGTATGGGGATTAAATGGTTCATAATTACAAGGTGTCCAACATGTGGCCTGGCACAGAAAATGATTAATAATCTCTAATAACATTCTCTGCTTCCTCCTTCCTGTTAAATGCCATCACCTAGAGGTGAAGAATAGAACTTTGCTTTATGGGTCCCAGGGTCCTAGCAGGATTTTGGTAACTTGAAGAGAGTTTAATAAGGGACGATTTACAAAGATGAAGGCAGGTAATAAAGAAACCACCATAACTGGTAGTAGAGAATGGCTATTATCACTCCTAGACTCAGGATTGAAAAGAAAGAGTGGTTACTGGTCCTGAATTCAACAAAGAGAGAGCTAACAGAGTCACCTGACAGGAGCTTGGACAGCAGGCAAATGAATGCAGCCACCCTGAAGTTAATAAATGCCCTGGTCTTTCTTTCCTCTCTCTGGGACCTCCTGTAAATGCTCCCATTAGTCAAATCCAACTGGAAGCCAGAGGACAAGAAAGTCTGCTGATATGGTCCACAGAGGTCAGCCTCGCAGGGAAGAAAAAGGCAAAGAGTGGACCTAGAGGAAGAAACCACAGACATACAACACCCCAGACAGGGAAACAAACTTTCTTTGACCCAAGGGATCAATGTCAGGGACACCCATGTCAGAAAATAAATAAAAACCCAAGTGTTCCTCCCCAAGTCTCCTATATTTCTATCATTGGTAAGGTCATATGAAAGAGTCAAATGTATCGCTGAGACATTTCCTATTCTACAAAGGGGTATCAAAGTCCTAGAATGTTCTGTGGGAATTGACAGTTGAAAATTAACATATATTATTCATTATTCCTTAACATCAAATACTTTTAAAGACTTCTATATACCAGGTAAAGCACTAAAATCTGAGATACAGAGATAATCAAGCACTAAAATCTGGGATACAAAGAAAATCAAGAAAAATCCAAGTTATTCCTTGGAGCTAAGAAGTGTTTAAGAGCTAAGTTTGATAATATAATAGATTTACAATCTCTCCAGATATAAAATGCTATTTGGCAGGAAGTCTTTATAAAACATAATCACTAGGATCCAATATGTATACTATACTATTAAGTACACGAGAAAAGATTCAACCAGATTTCATATTAGAACTTTCTACAGGAGCCCCAACAATAGTTAATGAAAATCAAGTCATTATCTGTAAATGGTCTATTAGAAACCCAAAAGTAAAGTGTGCTTAACCGAAAGTTAGCATAGTTTGTTGTCTGATCAGGTCTGTCTTTAACATGGTGTGTAATGAAACTGAATTCTTACACTAGGCCTGAGTTTTCTCATCTGTAAATTAAATAGGTCAGTGCTAATTCAATTACCAGGCTTTTTGAAAGAAAAAGTAGTATCATTACGGTAAGTAATTTTCTATCTTACATTTCTAGACATAACTTTAATGTAAAAATAGTTATTTTTAAATATATGATAACATTACAAACCATGATTGTAGTTCATGATCTTATTTTGCCTTTAATTTTTTAAAATTTCTTATTGAAGTTTAATTGCCATACAATGTTACATTTGTTTCAGGTGTATAACATATTGGTTCAACAATTCTATACATTACTATACCACCCACCACAATAAGTGTAG
This sequence comes from Leopardus geoffroyi, assembly GCF_018350155.1. Taxonomy (NCBI): domain Eukaryota; kingdom Metazoa; phylum Chordata; class Mammalia; order Carnivora; family Felidae; genus Leopardus; species Leopardus geoffroyi. Next base: position 28,444,494 of record NC_059343.1, read on the forward strand.
TCACCATTTGTTACCATACAACATTATTAAAAGAGTATTGACTATATTCCCTGTGCCATATTTTTCATCTAACTTATTTATTTTATAACTTTTGTACCTCTGAATCCCCTTCATCTATTTTGTCCATTCCCTCCATCCACCTCCCCTCTGGCAACTACTAGTCTATTCTCTGTATTTAGGAGTCTGTTTGTTTGTTTGTGTTTGTTTTTTGGATTCCACGTGTAAGTGAAATCATATAGTATTTGTCTTTCTCTGTCTGACTTACTTCTTAGCATCATACCCTCTAGGTTCATCAATGTTGTCACAAATGGCAAGATTTCATTCTTATACCACCCTTAAATATGCCCTATAAACTTAAAATTCTGAAAGTTAAATTTGATTTCTCTATTTATCACATAAACATAGGATTTAAGGTTGAGACAGCTAATAATGGAAAGGAGGGTTGGTTATATTCTATCCCAACAGTAGCTTTTGTGACAGAAAAAGCACAATATAAGGTTTCCCAGAGGAAGCATTTCATTTCAAAGCATCTAAATAACACTCTGATTCTTCAAAAAAAAAAAAGAATGCTGTAACACAATGGACATGCTCACTAGAGAAAGGCCAACTATTGGCACTTAGCTCCAGGCAAAATACAGAGGGACGCAGGACAATTCAACCTCGATAAGATCCAGTGGGAGGAGACCTTCTGACGATGCCTTTAATTAATAAGTTTAAAACTTACTTATAAAAGTAACATTTTTATAATTTCTCAATTGTACTGCATTGCAATTGTGTGGACAATTACATGACAAGTTACAGCCTCTTCCTAATCATTTCCTGCCCCTACCCACTAGGAAGTGAGCCTTGGACTATTCATTCTCTCTTCTTCCATGGCTATGAGGAGGGTCTGCCAATAGTCAGTGCCAAGTCAAGAAAACAGGAGACCCACAGAAAGGACAAAAGTCACAGAGGGCAGAATATTTAAGTAAGAGCTTCTGTCACCACTATAACTCCATTTCCTTCTAAGAGTTTGATTCATATGAAACTTACAATTCTGAAGTCAAATATGGTTTAATATTGGCTATTTCATATGATTCATCCTCCTATGTTCTACAAAGATATGAGTAATACACATTAAGTGCTTAATTTAAGTCAGTCACAATTCTGTGCACTGTACAGGGATTATTTTAATTAACTGCCACAACAATCAATTAAAATCATTCCCATTTTCTAGATGACAGAGCTGAAGCACAGAGAACATAAGTAACCTGACTAAAGCCACGCAGTGAAAAAGTGGTAGATACCAACCCGAACTCAAGCAGTCTATCTCCAGATTTATTAACCACTCTCTACACTGTAACCACTATTGGGGCTGGGCTTCTATGACCATGATGCCATTCAGGGTCAGTGTGAGATAAATTTTACTTGCTCATTTTCACAATCTTTCAATAAAGTAGGGGATAATTTAACTAATTATTCTTTTTCTTTCCCCTGAAGTTTCTGAAGGTCAGATGCAGTTACACAGCCTACGAACAAAATTGCTTTTAATTTTAGGTTGAATTAGTAACTGAAGGATAATAACACAGTGATAATTCTACATATGCACATTAGGAAAATTCTTCAATGTCCTAAATTTTTACTGTTATATCACTCTTATGGGGGATTCTATTAACTCATTCAGGAGTCCCATATGCCAAGCAGTGAGATCCTCAATAAATCTGGTAAATACTGCTCTAGAGACCAAAACAAGTTTTTAAAATGAAGAATTTATTCTAAGGTATATGGAAGATATGGCTTTTTAATGTTAATTCCGTTAAAAAAACAAACACAATACCCCACACCGAAAACCTAGAAAGACTACAGATCAAAATATAGATATATTTAAAGCAATCCTTAAATGTAATCCTTGATGAGGAATAAATGAGATTAAAGAAATAGGAAAAGTTTTACCTGTGCAATCAGTGCACTTATTTCTTGAGAGATCCACTCAAACATGCCAGTCACTTATCCAAAGTCTTCCATGTGAGATTCATATAGTCACATGTTAAAGAATATTGCATCTGAAGCCAAATAGGCCTTTATTTAATTGCAGTTCTTTTTCCAACTGTGTGAACTTGAATAAATTATTTGGTAGTTTGCTTATTTTCCTAACATATCAAAGGAGGAGGGTAGTGAAATTATTCAACTAAATTAAATAGATACTATTCAAATACTTTATACTGTTCCAGGTGCTGGGAATAATTGGGAAGAGAAAAAGATTTAAAAAAAAAACAAGATACTGACATTGTTTTCCAAGCTTTGGCCATGGTCAGGAAGAAGGTTTGCATCTAAGCAAATATAATTATAGCATTGTGTTATAACCCTGTCAATAGAGGTATTATAAATATGGTGTCAGCACAAATAAGGAGAGATGTCATCTTTGATAGAGTAACAGAAGCACAAGTCCTTGAATTGAAATTTACAAAGTTAAATAGGAAATCAACAGGTAGATGTGGAAAGAGAAAGAGAATGCCAAGCAGAGAGGCACTTCAGATGCTAAGGATCAAATAAATTAAACTGCATCAAATATTCAAGAAACTGGGATAAATCAGTTCTTGGAGAACAGGGAACATGGAGGGATGGCAGATGATGGGATGGGAGATGTGTGAGAACCCACAGCAGAGGGAACTTGGTTTGCCACCCAAAGGAGCTTGGGCAAATGTCCAATGGTCTTTTGTATTAATTCTTTACAGCATGACATCTAATTTTGAAGTTTTTACCATATTTTCCACACTAATATTTACATTGATGTTTTAAGGTACTTAATATTGTTTAGGAAAGACCAATATTGGCATTGCTTACAACCTAATTCTGCAGTTGCAAAAATCTGAGAGAACTATTCTGATGTGGAAATAATACTTGGCGAGAGAGTTTTGTTGTTCAGGAACAACTGCTCTAACTTGCCTCTGGAAGCAGGGTTGGCCATTGTCTTACTTTGGCCAATTAGATGCAGTGGAAATGATAGTGGTCTACTTCCAGAGGCAGGCCTCACAAGGGCTCGAACACTTTTGCTCCCTTGTTCATGTCTCTACCTTCACCAAAAGAACATGACTGAGCTAGAGAGCTGGAAGATGAGACATGTGATTCAGAGCCAAGTTTCCAAGTAATCCCAGATGACGTCATTTTGGCTGGTTGACAGCCAGACATGTGGGAGAGCTCAGCCAAGATCAGCAAAGACATCTGATCAACTGATGGCTAACTAGAGACACGTGAATAATCCCGACAGCTGAAGAACTAGGTGCTTTAACCTACTGAGTTTAAAAGTAGTTGTTACATAGCATTAGCATTAGCTAACTGATACATGTCTGTACATAAACGTTTGTTTCTACAAAGGAGAAATATGTCTGAAAAGTTATACTTTAATATATAAATATGGATAAATTATTTATGAATTACTTGTAAGAGAAGCTTCATAATTTTTGTGAAACAGAACTTAAAGCTGGGAAGCATTGTTACTGCCGAAATTGAATATGAGCAAAAAAATCACTATTTCTAGAGATAGACTCAATGAGTTATCTGGAAAAGAACATAGTCAATGTACTCGACACAGCTCCTCCAATTCCAACATGAAATTAAAATTAACAAAGTTCTGTGGTTTTTGATTGTCAATTTTATGGAATCAAGAATGCAGTACTGTCAACCTTAAAAGATTTCTAAAGCTACCTTTAATAAAATGAACTCTTCTGTGGTAGTCACATACCACAAATACAACAAAGATTGTATTTCTTGCTCAACATGTTCATTTGAGGTTCACTTGGATCTTATGACTACTTAAAAAAAGAAAAGGTAGACCTTTTGTTCTCCTGTTTGCTAGATTTTTTACTCAGTTGTCACTTCAGAAAAAAATTCCTGTGTATCTAATTTCCTTCATTATAAGCTCTAATTTCCAGTGGTTTATCATTCAGACATTTTCAAAGCAAAAATAGTGAGTCAAAAAGAATTCTCTGTGAATTAAACTGTCACCTTTGGTTACTGTTTCTAGAATAATACATTTTTAAGTAAATTAAGCTGAACAACAGTCAAAGGGAAGTAGTTAGGCTTGACATTTTTCCTCACAAAGCTCACATGAAAAACTTTAAATTGTCTTGTAAACTAATTAGAAAATCTTAGTAGGCACCTGTTTATTTAAAAAATATGAAAAAATACTTTAATAACTATTTGAGTAGAAGTTTTTACCAGGACTTTTCCACTATCACATAACTTAACTATAAAAGGTGCCTAATTCAGTAATTCACCCCTAGCCACACCAAATATTTGCCAATTTTAAGACAATGTTGTGGAAAATGTTTTATTTCATGAAAATAGCAACTTTTCAAAAATATTATTGAGCAAAAAGGGAAGTGAAATTATTTTGGTTTAAAAATATAATAACCACCAGATATTTTTTAAAGAATACCAAATACTTAGCAACTTTTTAAAGTTTATGTATTTATCGAGAGAGAGAGAGAGAGAGAGAGAGAGAGAGAGATCATAAGTGCAGGAGAGGGACAAAGAGAGAGGCAATGAGAGAGAATCCCAAGCAGGCTTTACACTGTAACTGCAGAGCTCAGTGCAGGTCTCGAACCTATAAACCATGAGATCATGAACTGAGCTAAAATGAGGCGCCCCGACAACTTTTTAAAAGGCTGGTACTCACTTACCTGGTCGAATGACCAACTCTTGGCCTTTTGTATTTAAATATTACAGGGAATGCATTAGCAATGATTTATTGATCTCAGCCTGTAAGATCTGAGATGAAGGTTTAAACAGGGATGTGAAGTTAAATTTAAAATGGAAAATATATTCATTTTAACTTCTTGGTTTTAAAAATGGTTTCTTCTGATTTTAAAACCAGTAAATGTACTTTATGGAAAAAATGATATACAGAAAAATAACACAAAGAAACTAACACAGTATAATCTCACCACTCAACCAGCATCAACATAATGGTATATTTTTGCACAGACTTTTTTTCTGTTTATACATAAACGCATTATTTTCAAACTGGAATTCTCTTATATTACTACTCTTTCTATTCCTTTTTGCCTCCTCCTCCTTGACACCATGTTCTCCTCCTTTATCAACTCAAGTGCCATTTTGGAGTGTTTCTTAATTAAACTGAGATGTTCTAGGAATTTTATGAACAGTGTCACACTTATTCCGTTTGATATTAGGAGCAATTAGCGAGGAAGATATTGTTTCTACCTTTTTAGACATGAGAAAATGAAGACTCAGAAGTCTCAAGTAAACTCACCCAGGAATTTAAACTCAGGTTCAAATCCATTCCCTCTGACTCTATAGGCTATAGCTTCATCCCTACCCAACTCTATCATTTTTTGTTTGTTGGTTTTATTGAACCTCCCATGATAAACATTTCCCTGCATAATTTTTAAAAAATCTTTAAGAATTTATTTTGGAAGAAAAAGGCATCATAGAGAAGGCTGCATGCTTTATTCTATTAAAAACAGACTTTCCTGTGCTGGCATCCTCCCAACTATGGTCCTATTAAGGGCCCACAGTCTTGTTTATCCTAGCCTGCACTATCAGGGCTAGAAGCTAAAATGTGCCTGTATCTAAATCAAAGGAGGAAGAAAAAGATGGTTTTTCAAATATAGCCAATTTTGCAATTTGCAAAGCATAGTTAACTCTCTGGGTATTTACCATCGTGTAGCACTAGGAATTATCCTGACCTCCTCATTTTATGGAATACACTCAGCATGGTATGACTGTTTTGGGAACAAGGATTTAGAAGCAAATTATCAAAAGCCTATTCCTTGATATTTATGTTTATCTACCTGTCCATTTCCTATTTTATCCCAAATGTAATTGTGTGGGCCATCCATGAGGAAATAGGTCAAAAGGAATTGATTCATTAATGCGTGTGTGAAAAATAATACAGATTCCTAAATATTTGTATCTCCTTTAGTTCACAAAACAGGCATCATCCTGTATAATTAACACTTCAATTACTAGCAACAACCTTCTCATAGCCCAATCTTAACAACTCCTTAGAGACGCTTAAAAATACACATGATCATTAAAGTGGGCATTGCATTCGTTAGTGTATTCTGTAGTGACTAAAACCACTCTGACTACAAATTAATCTTTAAAACCCAACTAGACTTAATACAGCAAAAACAGCCACGGTAAAGTGCTATAATCCTCTTGTATTTTTATGCATGATCCTGAACTGGTTGAAGAAAAGTAAGAGTCATAAAGTTTCAAGAATACTTGCTCAACTGACATATAACAGGCAACACATACCAATAATAAAATGAAAAACAAAACAAAGTGATGCGGAAACACAACACCAACTCGTTTACAAAACCTACAGGCATTAACAAATGGCACAACAGGTCAACAGCACATACACACCTCAGATGAAACTCTCCTAACAGTTTATGGCACCACGTTGAAAAAAAACTGCCAATCGGAACCAAAAAAATCGAATCGACAATGAAGTTTATCCCCAATGGTTTTTGTTTGTTTGTTTGCCTATTTGATGTTTAGATGATGCTTCAAACCACACACTATACTTACCAAAATATCCTTGCCCTGCTTCCTTGCTGTAAGCTTCAATCCCAGCCCTGGACAGAACCACTCTTCCCTAATCTGCAGTCTTTTTGCCTAATTTTATTTTTTATCTTGATCCATTTTTCCTCTCTTTCTCACTATCAGTCTACTTCCTAACTCTTTCTTCAATGTCCTCTAAAATCTTAAAGCATTTTGAACAGTTGCCTTTATGCCCTCTGTCTCAGTTACTCCATCACAGACTCTTCTTACATAGAATTTAATCTTGATTTTCATTTGCCTGCAATCATAACCGGTAGAAGGCTTGCCTCCTTTTATCCCTTGTTATGGTTTGACTGTCTGCTCCCAAACTACATACACTGGAATCTCAGTGACCACTGTGATGGTATTAGGAGGTGGGGTCTTTGGGAGGTGCTTACATCATGAGGGTAGAGCCTTCATGAATGAAATTAGTACTCTTATAAAAGAGGCCCCAGAGAGCTCCCTAGCTCCTTCCACTGTGTGAGACTACAACAGGAAGTTGGCAGCCTCCAACCCCAAGAAGAACCTGACCACAATCTGACCATGCTAACACCTGGATCTTGGATATCCAGGCATCAGAACTGTGAGAAATAAATGTAATTTGTATGACACCACGTCTCTCGCATTTTGTTATAACAGCCTGAATGGACTAAGACATCCCTCATATTTAAGATCATGTAGCAGGTAAATATTTTGGCATATTAGCTGGTGGTTCCCTCTGTTTTTGGAAACTATGTGTGGGTACTTCCCTGAACATCAGTTTGTTACCATAAAGATGCAAAGGAAAAGATACTAAGGCTTAAATACTGTGTTTCTAAGTAAGCGTCTGAAATCTATGGAACAGATCAAAGGTATGCATTGAAAAATCATCAATACATTGAGTACCAATGACATGTTATCTATGCCATAAATAAGAGTTGGGGAAAACTGGAATATGATATAGAAACAGTCTGCCTCATCCCACAATTTAATCGCTGGAAAAAGCATGGGAATGAAAAGAATTATAGCGCATAAGACCAATAGCCATTATTATGAGTTTCTGAGGAGGGACTGTATCATCCCATTCCAACTCTGGGAACAAGTCTCAGAGACCCTAGATATGTGGGGTGTAATCTCAGAGTTGAGAAGATCTATGCCTGGCTTGCTACGATATGGCCTGGGAGGTTGAAGACACTGAGAGTCCACCCTACCCCATCTCAGTAGCACCAGTGCAGTAGAATCAGCAATGGATAAACTGGGAAAGCAAGTGAAAGTAAAGGGTTGCTCCTTGACACTTGAGGCAACCCTAAATTGAGATGACAAAGGCACAGGAATGGACATGATATCCAAAGGCTTGACAGGTTCCGATCATCTCTGCTAGTATTTTAGCAGAGAGGCCAACAGCAGAAATAGACAACATGAATTCACTGTATCAGGAGAAGACTCCAACCGAGGATGACTATGGACCTGTCACCCCTAATAATTGAATGTGACATAAGCCCCTTGAAACTTAGAGGCTGACATGTCATCATGACCAACTTATTGTTGAACATCATAACGATCAATGCCTTCCCTTCAAAGTTCTTTGACCTGCTATGTTATCATGGCTTTGAACATCACTTTGCATCCATCCACATAGCTAGTTCATGCCTCCTCATCCACTTTGAATTATTCCGCCCCATGAATTATAGTGAATTACTCCCTCTAACCAGAGATTACTATTCTTCAACCCTCTTATCCCACTTTAAAATTCAACAAATGTTTATTATCTACAATAAGAGAGGCATAACATGAGGTTTGAGTGAACAATGATTTCTGAAGCTTACTGTCTCCTCAGGCAGATGAACAAGAAACAAGTAAGTAAGTTAAGTAAATACGTTGGTAAGTAAGTAAGTAAGTAAGTAAATAAGGATTATAAGATTTCAAACGCTAAGATGAGAACAGAGTTGCATAAAAGATCATTTCAGGGCCACTGACATAGATAAGAAGCCCCTTCTGAGGAGGCAACATATGAGGTAAGTCTGAAAGATGAGACACAGTCAGACACTTGAAGAAGGGAGGTGGGAATAGATTTACAGATAGAGGGAACAGCATGCACCAGGGGAAACAGGGAGAAGAGAACTAAAACAGTTAGTGGCCAAGGAGGGATAAGGAGTAACCCACAGTATAGATGTTATTCCAAATGCAACAGACTTTGATGACTTTTAAGTAGAGGAAGGCTATGATCTAATTTGAATTTTAAAAAGATCTCTCTGGCTATTGTGAAAATTTATGAAGGTGGGCAAGAGAGGCAACAGGGAGACTCCAAAGCCTCATCCCATTCCTATAAACTCTTAACTTCTCTTCATGGCGGCTATGACCTCACCATCAGATGTGTCTCCCTGTCTCCCTCAAATGTTCATCATACTTGTCTTATCAGTATCAGTCTTGATTTCATTCAGTTTCTCATTCTCCTAGTTTCTTTTTCAAGTCATATATAATTACTGAAGTGGTTATAGAACTCTGCCCTCTGGGACTTCAGGGCACACGGCATTCCATTATGTTCTGTTTCCTGCTTCCTTCTGATTTCATGGGAATAAGTACCCATCCTCTTTTCAAAAACAGATCGCAAAATGTGGGCTCTTGAGGTTACTGACTACAGACCTCTCTGTGATTTTGATTCATTTCTTTCCCTCCTCATTTCTTTTTTTTTAATTTTTTTTTAATGTTTATTTATTTTTGAGACAGAGAGAGATAGAGCATGAACAGGGGAGGGGCAGAGAGAGAGGGAGACACAGAATTGGAAGCAGGCCCCAGGCTCTGAGCCATCAGCCCAGAGCCCAACGCGGGGCTCGAACTCACAGACGGCGAGATCGTGACCTGAGCTGAAGTCGGATGCTTAACCGACTGAGCCACCCAGGCGCTCCTTTTCCTCCTCATTTCTATACAGATAGCAGGCAGTATGCTTTAGTGGAAGAAAACCAGCTCCTGAAACTAGGCATTCAGGACTCAAGCCTCTGTTTCTCAGACTTTAGTATATATCAGAACCAACTGGATGAGCTTGTTAAAAACTCCAGGTTGTGGGGTGCTTGGGTGGCTCAGTCAGTTAAGTGTCGGACTTCGGCTCAGGTCATGATCTTGCAGTCTGTAAGTTTGCAATGAGTTCAAGCCCCACATCGGGCTCTGTGCTGACAGCTCAAAGCATGGAGCCTGCTTCCAATTCTGTGTCTCCCTCTCTCTCTGTCTCTCTCTGTCTCTCTTTCTGTCTCTCTCTCTCTCACACACACACACACACATTTTCTCTCTCAAAAATAAAATAAACATTAAAAAAAATTAAAACTACAGGTTGCCAGGTGATTCTGACGCAGGTATAAAATAGATTACATTTTGAGAAACTCCACTCTAGGCTCAGCACTTTCACTGTGTAACCTTGAGTTCATCAAGGCACCTCTCTGAACATTTGTTCTTTATAGTAAAGCAGAGTGGATTAAACTGGTTATTCTCTGTGGATATCCTCAGTACTCACACTCTCCTAATCTGTGTCTAGTATCTAAAGAAGACGAGGGGAAAAGACGCAAAAATAGTAAAACTGTATAAACTAAGAATAACTATCGCAAATTAACAAACACTTATCATTGGGCCTCCTAAAAATAGAGACAAAAATGAAATAATAGCATGTTATAAAGTTGCTATCAAATAAAAGGGAAGGCACTCATTCTAGCTCTAAACTCTGAGAGGTTCTCAACCTGAGGTCCAAAGGGACAAGGGAAAGAGGTTCATGAATTCAGAGGATCCCTGAACTTGGACAGGAAAAAAATTACATGTTTATTTTTTATAATATCTAACAGAAATGTATCATTTTCTTTCTGTATGATTTTAGGCAAATGGACATTATTAACAGTACTTGAGACTTTTGTCACAAATAAAAGTCACAGATTTTTTTTTTTATAACACATGACACCTGTTCCAAGTGTCTTCCTATACTGCTTACACTCATGACCATTTGGAAATGACAGTGGCCATTAAACCCTCTTCTATATTTTGTTAATGCATTAACAAACAATTTTACCTTTAAGCACACCACAAATATATTTAGTATTTTTATAATTGTATTGTAATACAATTGCTCTTCTTTGTAACTTTATGTACTTCATAGTATGAATTTTAAAACAATATTCTAAGAAAAGGTCCACAGGATTCACTAGATTACTCCATGGCACAAGCAGTATTTAGAAATTACGTCGGGGAAAAATCATCTCAGATTCTCCCTAACTTTGTTCATTTTCCAGTTCTTCAGTGATGGAGAACTAATGGGCTTTTGTATTAAGGGTGTTAATATGGGTTTTGTAAGATAGCTCTTTTCCGTGGAATTTTTCTTCAACTTCTTCATTTAAGTTTATTTATTTATCTTTGAGAGAGACAGCATGAGCAGAGGAGGGTCAGAAAGAGAGGGAGAGAGAGAATCCCAAGCAGGCTCCACACTGTCAGCAGAGAGCCCAATGCGGGGCTCGAACTCACGAAACCACGAGATCGTGACGTGAGCCGAAGCCAAGAGCTAGACACTTAACCAAGTGAGCCACCCAGGAGCCCCTCTTCAACTTCTTAATATCGCTTGAGCAGTTTTGTCAAACAGTTGACATACAGTACCTAAAAAGAAAAAAGTCATTTATTGAATCTATGGATGCTATGTGAAGTACTTAACGTGGCGTGTTTGTTTGTAAACTGAGGACAGTAGTTATTCAAAAGCCTTGAGAGTGATTGCTTTTAAATTTGCTAGTTGTGCATAACAGCCAAGAGTTGTGATCTACACTTGAAAGCCCAAGAAGAAGTTTAGTAAGTTAAAAAAAAAAAAAAAATCCTTTTCTAGAGTCTCTTTGTCAGTCAGTGTGCAAGCTTGATGAAGGAGACTCATCACTTGCACTGTGACCTTAGGGAAGTTACCTAACTTCATTGACCCTCAGTTTGCCCATGTGAAAAATGGGGATAAGAGAACATACCTCACATGGTTGTTAAGTAGAGTCAGTCACCCACAGAAAGCACTTAGCGTATAGCCTGCTATACAGTAAGTACCCAGTAAATGTCAGCTATTATTGTCGTTGTTGTGATTATTACTATATTGTATTCAGTTACGATCCGTGCCTTTCCAAACTTCACAATGGATTTGAGGCTCTTACAGTGAAGCACAAATATATAAAACCCAAATATAACATATGGTCATCATGAGATCAAAAATAAAAAGGCAGAATAAGTCTATACGGCAAACTCCTGGCTAAATAAAGCTACAGAATTAGGCTCCAGACAAAGCTCTGTGTTCTCTGCTATCTAGGAAATAAAGCAAACAATGGTTTATGTCACTTTCGCAATGTAGACAAACATTTTTTAAAGGTATATTCCACTGGGGTGGCTGGGTGGCTGAGTCAGTTAAGCGTCTGACTTTGGCTCAGGTCATGATCTCAGGTTCGTGAGTTCTACCCCTGCGTCGGGCTCTGTGCTGACAGCTCAGAGCCTGGAGCCTGCTTAGGATTCTGGGTCTCCCTTTCTCTGTGCCCCTCCCCTGCTCGCACTCTCTCTCATTCAAGAATGAATGAATAATAAATAAAGGTATGCAGAGCAGGCCCCCCCAAAATACCTTACTTTGACTTTGGCAGAGTGGTTATTTTGAATTTAAGTTACTTAAATGTAAAAAGGACACTCTGACCCTCCTTTGTCTCTCTGAAAGCAGGAAATAAGTCTCCCATGTGAAAAGTGCCCTTACTGTACTAGGAGGTAAAGACATATCCTTATAACCAGAGAGAGGGAATCCAGGGCCTAGAAGGCTGTCCAAACAAACCTTTTCACCAATTTACTTTACTACCCCAAGACCAAAGTTTTTTGTCTTGTCAATGTCTCACAAATTTATTGCTTCTTTCCCTAAAAGGTATAAAAGCCACCTGTTGTGGTCACTTCTCTGAGGCTCATATTTCTGTGAGCTTCCAAACACATGAATTAAATTCGTCTTTTTCCTGTTCATCTGTCTAATGTCAATTTAATTCTTACACCAGCCAGAAAAACCTTGAAGTATAAAGGAAAATTTTCCTCCCCGAAAGCTGTGTTATACACTGAATGTTTATATCCCCTCCCCAACCCACCGTCAAGATTCACATGCTGAAATCTTAATCCCTAGTGTGATGGTATTAGGCCTCCTGGAGGTGATCAGGTCATAAAGGTGGAGCCCTCATACATAGGATTAGTACCCTTATAAATGAGACTTCCAAAAATCCCTCGGCCTTGCTATCAAGTTAGACACAGCAAGAAGACGGACATTGATGAACCAGGATGTGGGTCCTTACCAGACAACGAATCTACCATTGCCTGGATCTTAGGTTTCTCAGCCACTAGAACTGTGAGAAATAAATTTCAGTTGTTCATAAGCCACCCAGTCTATGGTGTTCCCTTACAGCAGCCCAAACAGACTAAGACATATTGCAAATTCTAGCCTTTCTTACAGAATGCCTAGTGTAAAAATATCCTATTAACTAGTATAGTGAAAACAATGGTGCATATTTCCAAAAGATGTGACCATGAAACCCTTTTCACAAAGTACTTATTAAGATCCCAGAGACTTAATCTTCTGAACATGACTTGGGAGATATTATTGGTAGAAAGCATAAGTATTTATCAGTAAGACAAATTATCAAACTTTTTTTCCTACCGGTCTTACTTACGAAATAAATATATCGTTGGAGTCTTTGCCAAAGTGGAATTAATATAATAAATGATATCATCTATGGCAGTTTTTATAGTAAACAAAAAAAAAATCTGAAGTGCTATAAGGCAAATAAATCCAAACAAACGTAGTCTGAGTCCATTGTTGTGATCTGAATAATAAAATATCCCTTAGCCCCATGTGTCTTAACTTCGGTTTGCACAGGAAACATCCGAGAAATGTTAAAGTGCACAGATGATTGATTCTAGGTCGTGGGTGGGGCCTGAAAATCTCTCCTAACACAGTCTCAGTGATGCTGATGCTGCTGAACTGTAGAGGACAGTGTGAAAGCCAAGGCCTTAGTCTATTCTTTACTCATAGCAGCTTCCATAGCCAATTCTCAAATTCATAACAAAACGTAATGGAAAATATCTTCAGACACTGTTTCCAAAAAAAAAGCAGATAAGCTTTTCACGTCCCTTTTTCTTAAATCATACTTAACCCATTGCTGAGGGGGGGGGAACATTACGAAAGAGTCCATCTTTCACCAGGAGAGAAGCTAAGTTGTTTTCTGACCGTTTGCTTGATACCAAGTATGGACTTCGAAACTGTAGAGGAATAAATGGTCAGCATGAGCCTTGAACTCTATACCATCAATGGTATCCTGCCAGGCTTTATCTCTTTCCTTCCTGCAGCTGCAAATCTTCCTTCTTTCCTGGCTTCTATTTGTCAGGCCCTTCCTTCCTCTGCCCTTCACAGCTGGAGCCACTGATACTTTCTTCTTCTGCAAGACACTGAGTTTTTAATACTGAGGGTAATATAATAGAAGGAGGAAATTATTCCCAGCAGCTGTGATGGACTGTAGATCGCCACAAAATTCTCTGACACTTTTTTTCATCAAGAGGCAGCATCTAACTCTCCTCCCCTTGAAGCGTGGCTATTCTTCGTGACTTGCCTGACTAGCAGAATACAACGAATATGATATTATGGGTCTTCCAAGGTTAGGTCATTAATAGTAGCCTTTTGTTTATTTCTGGGTTTCCTGAAATACTTTCTCTGGGAGCCCTAAGCGGCTGTGTATGCAAACTGACTAAACTGAAACCATCATGCTGGAAAAAAACATGTGTTCGCTCTCTGGTTGACAGGCCCTGCTGAGCTCAGCCTTTCAGCTCTCCTCACAAAGGCACTCTACATGTGCGTGAAACCGTCTTGGACCTTCCAGACCATGCCATCCACTCTCGGAATACAACCAACAGATGTCAACTGATACAATATAGAGTAGAAGAATGAGTGAACCGAACCCTCCTAAATTTCTGACCCAGAAAATCCTGACATAAAGTAATTGTTATTTCAAGCCACTAAACTTGTAATATTTTCTTAGAAAGCAACAGAAACCCAGAAAAGTACTCTAGGATCTCTCCGGAATGAAGACACAGCCTTGCATCATGGTCCTCTTGACCGAGACCCGAATATTTGCCTCTCTTTATGGACTGTTCTCCTGGGCCCCCATCCTGCTGCTGCCTAGGCTTCCATTTAAAATATTGCCCTGTCTCCCAGCACTCACTCTCCTCTTAGCCATGTTTCAAGTGCCCCAGGCCCTGTACTGCTTCATCTGCTTTTCCTCCCTTTCTTCCAGTCTATACTACTGAAATCTCAGGATGCTTTTGATCTGCTTATAAGAAGCTCTCCCAATTGAGGAGGGCACCTTTTGGGATGAGCACTGGGTGTTGTATGGAAACCAATTTGACAATAAATTTCATATATTATAAAAAAAAAATAAAAAAATAAAAAAAAATTAAAAAAAATAAAAGTTTTTCTTAAAAAAAAAAAAAAAAAAAAAAAAAGAAGCTCCCCCAAAGCTGCTTCCATGCCAGTTTTCTGGGCCCCTTCCCTTCCTCTCAGGAGAGAGAAGTTTTTGCTTACCTCTACCAGTTTATCTACTTCAAGTCCCACTTGATTGTTCCAATTTCTGTATATGTGGTGCCACAGTGAGCACTAATCTCAGTTTAATACCATGCCAGGCCTAGGTGTAAGTGCCAAAGAATGACTGAATGACTACTGGATGAAGGAGTGAATGGATGGGAAGATGGGTGGATGGGATGGGTGAATTCATAGGTTATGGTTTACCACTCCACTGAAATCAGAACTCATCAATACAATTAGAAAACCTAGGGGTGCCTGAGTGATTCAGTTGGTTAAGTAACTGACTTCAGCTCAGGTCATGATCTCACAGTCCGTGAGTTTGAGCCCCATGTCGGATTCTGTACTGACAGCTCAGAGCCTGGAGCCTACTTCAGATTCTGCATCTCCCTCTCTCTCTGCCCTTCCCCTGCTCACACTCTGTCTGTCTGTCTCTCTCTCTCAAAAATAAATAAACATTAAAAAAAATCTTTGGGGTGGGGGGCACCTGGGTGGCTCAGTCGGTTAAGCGTCCGACTTTGGCTCAGGTCATGATCTCGCCGTTCATGGGTTTGAGCCCCGCGTCGGACTCTGTGCTGACAGCTCAGATCCTGGAGACTGCTTTGGATTCTGTGTCTCCCCCTCTCTCTCTGCCCCTCCCCATTCACCCTCTGTCTCTCAAAAAATGAACAAATGTTAAAAAATAAATAAATAAACCCTGAATGGCCTTTTCTCAGTCCCTAATTTAATTTCTATTAATCACTTCCTTTAGCCAATGTTGTCACATACTTCTTGAAAACTATTTCCCTTTCTGCTGTCTCTGGGATCACATACTCTTTACAACCTCCTGATATTTTCCTGAATGCTTCTTTGTGAGCTTCTCTTTATCTGCCCATATTTTAAATGTAAACTCTCCTCAAGATTTGCTTCTGGCACCCTTTTCCTTTGAAGTGTGTGCGATATACTTTTGCCATCTCATCTCCCAAATGGCTTCAACTCCACACGGCTGCCCCCAAATTAGTTATCTTTAATTATGGCATCTTGCCTGTATTACTATCTCGGTGGCACGCATATCAAATTCTCACAGTGATGTTCCTCCTCAGATCTTGACAAGCATTTGCCAGGATTGTTGGAAATCTGTACTTGGACATCTCACCAACACATCAAATGCAATATATACTAAATACAGCTCATCACCTCTCCTTCATAAACCTGCTCCTCGACCATATTCCCAATCTTATCCAATGACACCCCCATTCTCTAGATGTTTCAGTTATTTTTGACTCATTCTTTCAGATCCTGAATTGCATCAGTGCTAAGCCCTATTGATTCTAGATCCAAAATGTTACATAAACTCTAGAATGGTCTTCCCACCTAAAATATCCAAACCCTGATTACTGTCCAATTCAGTCTATACTGCACAACCAGAGTTATAGTCCTAAAACCTGCTTGTAAGTATTCCAACCACAGTTGCCCACTGGTTCTTTCTTTTTCTTACCCTACGGATTCCATTTTGGTGGTCTGTCTTTAGTGGTTTTTCCTCCCCTTCAACACTCTACTTTGAGGTTTTGTCTCAATGAATTCTTTCTTGACATCCATCCACTTGCCTTACGCTTCCTTTACCTCCAGCTTCATAAAAAAAATAATCTCCCCCATTCTTCTGTTCCCTCAGTCGTTTGTTCATGTCTTTGATTTAGGAATCATTATTTGACTGAATTAAAGTTAGCGTGTGTGTGCGTGCATCTCACCACTATATTATAAAGTCCTAGCTGACAGAAATCGATTATTATTTTAATTTTTTATTTCCTACTACAACTATCACTGTATATTGCACACAGCAAATACTCAGTACACATGTGTTTAATGTGAAGCTGTTCAACACTTCATCAGTTTTCAGCTACATTCTTTTTTTTTCTTTTTTTTAACTGAGTTGTACCATGAGGGAAACTAATGTGTACCAAATGGGGCACATTTCAACTACTTACACTATTACTTTAATGTTTTCACGGAACACAGGCATCTCTTAGTAGCCTCTAGGTACATTTAAACTTTTAAGATAAAAGGTAGTTTCTGTCAAAATGATTTACAATCAATAACATTGCCAATTACAATCAAATAATTAAGACATACCCTGATGCCACAAAGCTTCAAGTAAGAGAAATACAAGGGGATGCCAGTGGATAATGGTGATATTTGATGATCAAAACCTCCCCTTCCCCTCCAGTCATTGTTCTGCTGCAGAATCAGTCTTGAGAGATTCTTGCGGCCAGATGTTAGCAGAGAAATATGATTACAAACTACACTTAATTTCACTACACTTCCAACATCCCTGGTTTGGGAAATTCAAATGGATTAGTATGTCTGACTAAGCGAAACTAGAGATTTGAAAGATCTGTCACCTGAGAGCCCTGTGGTTACCATTTAGAACTCATGTGCACATGCGATTAAATATTCTCTTCGGAAAGCTATTATGTCATATAAAAATGTAAAATTAAGAAGAAGTGCAAAATATTGGAACAAATAGCACCTTTAATAATATTGTAATTCTGAATCTGTTCTGTTTATGTTAGGAAATATTTCTTTCTCATTTAACTGTACCTAGAGTACAATTAGAGATATTTTTTAATTATTCAGATAATGGTCTCAACTTTGGGTCAATGTAACCCTGTAAAAGTTAGCACTTGGCAAGTTACAGCCAAAAACTGGGGGTGCTCCATCCAAGTCCACTGAGATTCCATTAATAGTTCCAGGTGCCCATCCCCTGGCTTCTGTGGGCTTTGCTTTTCCAAAATCTGCACCTGCATATCTTTGGATGGCTGTCTTCAGGCTTTTAAAGCCGCTCCACCCCAAAGACCAGAGAACTGGCAGTGGCTTGGTATTTACGTCACCTCAGGGTAGTCTTAAGCTAGTGACTGACTAGAACGGGAATCTGAAGGCCCAGCTCCCCTGCTTCAAGATGCAAGAAACACTATGGCATAACTTAGGCTCAGAGTATTCCTGTAGGATCAGCCTGAGGCTGGGACTTTGCCTACCATTGCCTCTGGCGTGACTTCTTTCCTATTCCTCTTCTACCTCTCTTGCTCACTTAGCTGTCATCCTTGGGAACATTTCCTTAATAACTGCATGCAAATTCTTATCTCCAGATGGGCTTTAGGCAAACCCAACCTGAAACAGAGGCATTTCCCCAATTCCAGTAGTGAAGACATCAGATTTCTATTTGAAGACGCGGGACATATAGTAATAGGATAGAACCAATCAGGGAGCGGTGAGGGTAATTTACTAAAGCAACCAGCTTCCTCTCCCTATTTGTACACTTACAAGCAGTCCATTCCTGTAAAGAATGTGCCATCCACTTTCCACTCTTTAGCTGTCAGCTGTATATTACTTTCTTCACTCGCTCCTTTTTGTATTCCCTTCTCCACCACAAGTTTACTATTCTTGTTTTTTAAATTCTTTAAATTTTTTTTTTTATTTTTGAGAGAGAGAGAGAGAGAGACAGAGTGTGAGTGGGGGAGGGGCAGAGAGAGAGAGGGGGGCGGAGACCCAGAATCCAAAGCAGGCTCCAGGCTCTGAGCTGTCAGCACTGAGCCTGACCCAAGGCTTGAACTTGGGCCACCCGGGCGCTCTGAGTTTACTATTCTTTATCTTGATTAATACCTTCTAGGTGTTAGGTGAAGATATTGAAAAAGAATATCTATTGGAGACAGAGAAGACCTGAAGTCTAAGTTATATCTCTTCTGTTTGCTAAGTGGGCTTAGCATTTCTCCATGGGTTACTCTTAGTATTGTGAATGGGACGGTTTCGTGCGGGACCATACTTTTCACTGCAGGATATTTAACATACCTTGCTCTCCCCACTAGGTATACATAGCATTTCCTCATGAACAATCACTGTGACAATGAAAGACACAGAGAGAGAGAAAGAGAGAAAGAAAGGAAGAGAAACAAAGAGAGGAAGGAAAGAAGGGAGGGAGGGAGCGAGGGAGGGAAAGAAATGCCTACACTTACTTTCAAGTGCTGCCAGGGACACGGTATCGCCCACCTCCCACCACCTTTGTGAACCAGTAAATAAGCAATAATGTTCTTTCTATTGTCTAGGATTTGAAGTTACTCTTCAACTTACCAACTTCCTTCCCTGGCCTTGCTTTCGCCCATGATATTCAGAGATAGGGGCACTCCGATATACAGAAAACATTTGAAGAGAGGAATAAAAGCTTCTGAAGCAATATGTTCCCGTGTGATAAATGCAGAGTTTATTTTATAAGGCTGGTGAAAGTGTTAAAAAAAAACAACTTTCATTACCTGCCCATAATGTAAATAAGATACTTGACGATTGTGAGATGCAGTAAGTCTGGGTTCAGTTTAATTAGGCATTTGAACTCAATAGCACATTTAGCAGTACTACACTAGAAATATGATCAAGCAATAAATCATTATAATAATAGGATTTAATTATTAGATTTATTGCATTATGTATTTAATAATGGCACATTAAAAGGATTTACTGAATCTTTAACTTCAACAAAATGTTAGGGTGCACAACTGCAGCTCAGTGGAGATTTTTGTGAGCATTATAATCCATTCAGACGATAAATTACTCAAATAGTATTATAGCATATTATGGTCCTCTTGGAGGTGGATCACAAAACAAACATGAGGGTTTCTATTCATTACTTTAGGGAATCTCTAATAAAGCTGTGAGCTATCACCCCAATGGTTCAATTAGATGATAGCATCTTATTGATTTTTAAATAATTTAATATCAAAAGCTACTCATCAACTCCAACAATGAAAGAAAATGGTGGGCCGGAGACAGGATAAATTTGCAACACTTACATTTGGTGCAATTCTCCTGAATCTACCCCTTGCGTCATGTTATCCACATATACCACCTCTTAATTCCTGCATATCTTACAGCTATTCTCCCTGTACCTTTTGCAGCTGAAGGGATAACAAAGTCTGCTACCATCCTCTTGGGAAAAATTTTAAGAGCAAAGGATCATTCACGTAGAAATAACATGCCTTTATACCAGTGACTGTGGCAGACTCATCTCGGGCTGGAGAAAAACTGGGGTGATAAAGAACACAGAGAGAGAGGGGGTCGTCATTTAATATGAGCACAAGACCCTCATCACAGCTTGCGCTTGTAACTCAGTAGTTTAACGTTGAGCTTCCCTGCAAAGTAGTTAACCTCTGCTGGCTCCCCCCACAGAAAAATTATTATCACTTTCTTTGCTTCCCCTTACATGAGTTTCCTGTGTAAAGATTACCATTACTAATCTCCTTTATTGATACAGTTAGTAACAACTAATAAGGGTTCACTCAACAAATATTTATTAAATGAATGAATAGCAGGTACATTCGAGAGCCTCCAAGAGAGTTCAGTTTATTAGAAATTGATATATTTTCAATACTTAGAAAGAAAATTACGATTTGATGAAGTCCGGTGTTTTCATTTTTGCTTTATTTTGGGGAATTTAATTCCTAATAAGGGTGATCTTTTCCAGTTCAATGGGCTGGTACCATTGAGGTGTGGTACCATAAAAAAAATGTTCAGCTGGAAATCAAGACCTTTAGTTTCTACTTCTATTTCTTCTTCCAAATAGCCATATCATTTTGTCATTTAACTGCTAGAGGGCTTCATTTCCACCTCTACACAAAGACAGAAAGAACGTCAAGATGCTTTTGCACGTATCCAAATAGTCACTATCTTTGCTTAGGTTATTCCCCTTCTCTTATCTAAACAGATACTAGCCTCCGAGCCTCCTAGGTGACCTCCCCACTTAGCTTCTCCCCATCCATATTCTACTCCATACACTGCCATTGAATGTATCTTTCCAAAATGCAAAACAATAAATTTGAAAATATTATTCAACTTTTTTGAATACATTCATCTCAATTAAGTGGCACACCCTCCTTCCACATTCTAGCCCTGGTTCATCTTTCCTGCTTCCTCTTCAGTTGCTTGCCAATTGACAAACCCTCAAAATCCACACTACAATCATACCAAAATATTCATTGGTTCCTGATCACAATTGCTTCGTGACTTCATACTAACCAGCATTTGCCTTCTCAGCCGTTAGGGTAAAAGCTCCAACAAGACAAAAACATGTCTTTTTCAGTTTAATGTTTTCAGTATCGAAACGATTATTTGCAAATAGGAGGTGTTTGATAAATGTTTGGAGACAGTTGGAGTTGAATGCACTGTTACACTAATGCTGGCATGTAAAATCCTTTAATTTTCAAGGCCAAAGTTAAGTATCAAATCCAAACCCAGTTCATTCCGAGCCAAACACAAGTGGTCTTTTCTTCTCCTTCTGCCCCTACACCACATTTTCCACACCCCTGGGGTAGTACATATCACATAGTCTTATAATTGCTTTAGATATAGATATAGATGATATAGATAGATATAGATATAGATATAGATATAGATATAGATATAGGTATATAGATATAAATATATAGATACAGATAGATATATAGGTATATCTCTCTATATATTTCCCATTCAAATGTCATCTCCTAACTCAAGAGTGCTTCGGTACATGGTAGACTCCCAGTCAATTTGGTTGAATTCAATAAACTAAAATTCCTTCCAACCCTCAAATCTGATGGTTCTAAGCAATTATTTTTTTTTAAAAAGCTTTAGATCTTAGAATGAATTACTTACGAATACAAACTGGTATAAAGCTGAAATCATGAAGGAAATTGGAAAAACACTAGAACACGTATAGCTAGGAATGGGAGATGCCACTGTCAGTCTACTTCTTTGAACTGTATGAGCTAAAAGAGCCTATTAGACAGTCTGAGCATTTATTAAACTCTTCTTCTTTGAAGTCAGTTTTAAATAATACAATTGAAGCAAAAGGAATTTTAGCTCACTGGTTTTATGTTGGCTTTAGAATATTTTGAAGATAACATTCCAAATAGTTCTTAAAGCATTGTGAACCAGTTTCTTTTTTTAAAGAGAGAACCACAGTCACTATTTCTGAGTCCATTTATGAAAAAGCTATATATTTAATGTTAGGAAAATACTACTTTAAAACAATTTGATGGTCACTATATTATTGCACTTGTGAAAATAATAAATATCCTTTACTGTCACTAGGGAGGATGTCTTTAGTACTCTCAGAAATGTTGAATATTGTACAATGTCAGTTCTACAATGTCCAAATATTCAATACTAGGCAGAAATTATTAGTTGTTATGTCATAATTCACGTCTTTGAAAAATACTTCTTCTGGGCACCTGGGTGGTTCAGTTGGTTGAGCATCTGACTTCAGCTCAGGTCGTGATCTCACAGCTCATGAGGTCGAGCCCTGCAATGGGCTCTCTGCTGTCAGGACAGAGCCAACTTTGGCTCCTCTGGCCCCCTCTCTCTCTGCCCCTCACCCGCTCAGGCTCTCTGTCTTGCTCAAAAACAAATAAACATTAAAAAAAAGAAAAATACTTTTTCAAGAGGGCAAAGTAATGTGGCAAAGGTAAAGGAGCTATAACGAAAGTCATACTTTAATGAAAATATGAGATATTTTCCCACTGTCTTACCTTAAACACTGTGCTTGTCCATTTTTTAATCCTTAAATTTCAGTGAACATATTTTAAGTGTGACTAATGAGTAACATTCTAATTTCTTTCTTTTACAAATTTCTGATCAGAGAAATATTACCACCTGTACCAGTTATTTAGTGATTTGTTTTCTCAGATTCACACCCGTTCACCGTTCTATACTCTGCTTTATGATGCTGAGGTTGAAACTCTGCAAGCCATTTTTCCATTTCGCTGGCTGCTTCTCCATTAGGATCTGACAATAGGGAACACTATAGGGAAACAGCAGGACTAGAGTAGGGAAAAAGGACTTACTCATTCCTATTTGCTTCCTGCGGACTGACTGTTCCCATTAGCAGGATCCCAGATTTGCTTCCTCATGCCTACAGCAGCGCTTATTTTTAGTAACAGCTGTTGAATCCAGTTGGCATTCCCCGCCCCCAACACTTATAGAATCAGCTTCAGTGCACCCCTGCCATACAAACACCAGCACCAACTGGCTGGCAGATGTCTGGGACTCCGACCTATTCAGGCCCCTTGGGCTACCTCAGAGACCCAGACATAAGCCAATCTCCTCCTTGGAGATCTGCGTTTCAGCTCGGTAGAGTCCAAATCCTCCAAGCGTCTAAATTTTAGCAATTCCAATCTTGCCTCTTCATTTTCTCAGTGTCAGGAGTGGTAGCTACTTTGTGCAGTTACTACCTGTGTTTTCTTTTTCAGTTTTCCGTCACCTGAATCACAATTCCCTGTGCTAAATTCTCTTCTGTTAAAATAACTGGAATGGTTCCTGTCTGTTAACTGGATCCTCACTGACACACCATTCCAAACCCAAACTTGTGACTGCAACAATGGAATTAGAGAACAAGTTTTGGGCCTGAATTCAATGGCTAAGAAAGAATTCTCACATTCCTTTAACTGCCACCTAATTCTGTATCACTTTCCAGTATTATTTTCAACTATTTTCATAATATAAATACATTAATGATTCTACTATTAGCAGAGGAATATTTAAGCATCTGGACAGCCATATGTATAAATGTATTCTTTCTGTAGATGGGACTCAGTTGTATTAAAAGGAAACAAACATTTTTATGCCATACACAGTTGAATGAAATCTTCCTCTGTAGTTATTTTTCAAAGTCAGTATGGAGAGAAAAATTAAAATATGGTCAAAAGGAGCCTATAAAATCCCTGTATCTTCCATATTATATACATGTTTGGATTTTAAATCTGTACAGGCATCTGCACAAGCTCAAATAACAAAAAGCAACCGCATACGCAGCTTTCTTAACATGCAAACCTTCCTGCTTCTAAGGTAAACTCCAAAGTGCTTTTCTTACCTTCAAGGTTTTCTGCAGTATGTCATAAAATTGAACATATTCCATCATAATACTTTTAATAAACACACTTGTTGTAAAGAATAAACAAGATGGTGTAGTCCTGAAGTTAGCCCATAAATTAACGGAGTCTCCTATAATGGGGGACTCCTATCCACAATGTCTCAGTCATAGCAGATTAAAGAACTGAGGGAAACAGCAAATCCAAGAGGATAGTTCTGCTTAGAAGGCTGTTAGTAGATTATATAGACTATGCTTGAAGTTTGATGTCAAATATCAATTTTAGTCAGTGAATGGCTACTTTAGAACTTATTTATTAAATTTACAATGCACTGAAATGTGAGCTTTCTATTACTGTTGCCTCTTATTTGGACACCAGTAATTGCCTCTTTCTTGTGCATTTCTAAAGCGTAATTCCTGATATTAGCTGGCACCGTTCCAATAATTTTTACTTTAACTATGGAAATTTCTTTTTAAAAACTGCCATTCTAGAGTTAATATACTACCAGCTTTGTACAAATTAAATTTGTTGTTAGAAAATGGCCTCTATTGTATCTTAAAATGATACTCTTAAAAAGTGATCCCTTTTCTTAACATTTCTAAAATTACTTTTCTGTAGACGCTTTCTGGAAGCACTTGACAGAAATTCAGCATATCTAATAAAGAAGGAAATAAAAGAGAAGTATACAGTTTTTTGGTTGTGATATACTGTACTCCTGGCCTATTTTTCCTTGGATCAGCCTGGCCCTAGAGTAAAAGAATTTAAAGACCGCCCCCCCCCCCCCCGCTTCCCCAACTCCTTTCTCAGTTGAGGCCAAAGTAAAATTGCTACCAGTCTAGCAACCCAGGGCTTAAACTAGACTCTTCCCTTCATCTTTATGATCCAGCTTCACGTTTTGTACTCAATGCACACCCACTTCTAAGACGAGGATCTTGACCAAAGTCTTTAGAATTAAGTTCCACAGAGTGCAGAAATGTTGTCTGCCTTGTTCACTGCTTTAATTCCAGCAGATGGTGGCTCTTCAGTGCCTGGCCACCTCTGGGGAGGGTATCAGCTAAGGTTGTTTGAACGACTGGATCTGATGAATAAAACTCAGCTTGATGTATGTTCATTGTAACCACTGTGTTTCTGGTCCAAACCCTTTGTTGCCTCATCAATGCTTTTCAAAGTCTAGAGTGATATCGTAAACCCAGTGCCCATGGCTGTTTCTCCTATTACCTGCTGTTGGAATCGCTAGTATAGTATACTTTACTCTGACCAATAGTTCCCTATCTTACCCCTGATTTTGCATTTCCTCACCTGCTAGAGGCTGCGCTTATCTCCTGATTTTCTGTGTCAGCAACTACTCACCTGCCTCAATTTCTTCTTTCTCTTGGAATCTCCCCCAATCTGTATTTGTATACTGTAGGGTCTGACCATTCCTTGGTCATTTGCACCCTGACTATTCCAATTCTCATATGTAAATGCAGGGAGTTAGGAATAAAAGGGAGCATTGCGTTTTTGGTAATGCACACATGGCAAGAGGGACAGGGCCACGACAAAGGCATGAGATTTTTTTAATTTTTTTTTTTTCTTTTTGAGAGAGAGAATGAGCTGGGGAGGAGTAGAGAGAGGGGGGAATAGAGAATCCGAAGTGATCTCTGCATTGACCACAAAGAGCCTGATGCAGGGCTCAAACTCATGAACCACGAAATCATGACCTGAGCTGAAGTCAGATACTTAACCCATTGAACCACTGAGGTGCCCCAAATGCATTAGATTCTTGATCCAGAATATAGCAGGGAGGTTATATGGAAGAAGAGGCATTCTTTAGTAGTTCAACCTTTGCAGACACACCATCTAGGAAATGCAGCACACCTAATGATAATTCCAGACATATTCAATCTGATGATTTCCAATTAGGTACACAGAAAACAAGGAACAGATGTCAAGTGACAGCTGAGTGCCAGGAAAATAATCAATGTAATAACTAACAATAAATAAACTAGATAATTAAAGCTTATTGAGTCTTTATTATGTACCATGCATTTCCTATACATTGTTTCACTTAAAATCCACCACAAAACTTCATGAAGATGATATTTATCAAAGCTCACTTAAAAGATGGGAAGTCTAAAGAAAAACTGAGGAATATGCCCCCAAGTACTAAAACTGACATGATGTTGCCAGAATGTGAATCAGGTCTGTGTGGTACCACAGCTTGGTCAATTATCTACTAAGCTGTACTCCAGTCTCTCATCCCTAAGGCTCCACTAACATACCTTGGAACCCATTTATCATATACTTTTTCTCCCCATTCTACTACCATGAAATACACAAGCTTTAAAATTCCAACAAGAAACTGTTCCTTTAACTGGCTCACCACCTCTGAATTACAAGGGCAGAAAAGTACGAAAGTGATCACTGAACCTACCAAACAAGGGTAATGTAGCTATCACCACCAGCTTTGCATCTTTCCAGGATGCTGACTAACTTTATCTCCAACTAAGTGGCAAGGACAAATTACTTTTACTGCTCCCAAATTTCAAGTTGGCCTTCAGTTGTGTACTACATATTTAATGTATCTATATACATGCTTGAGCAACTGCTGTGTTTTGGAGTCAGAAGCTGAAGGTCAAGGAATATACTCTTGTGACTTGATTTGTAGGGATCTTAGTCTAGTGCCACTCACATGCATTCATTTACTAAATATTATTTCCTGATAATGATGCTAATCTGCTCAGAGTCAGGGGGCCATAAAAAGGAGGATCTTCTATGGGTTAAGATGTGCTATTCTCATTAACCGAACAAACTAGAATGAATTTAATCACAGCAGTCAAGGGAAGCTACTGCATCATTCCAAGACAAATTAGAGATATTGCACCCCTGTGGTGTAACCTTTGATTTCGATTAGAGGTTTCAGGCTGCTTCCTATGGCTGGATGCAAAATATTCAGACTACTAAAGAGGAATGAAGGTAAGTTTATGACTTTGCATCTCTGAAGTGCACCACTGATAAAAGCAAGCCTAAGGCTTTGGGGGGAAACTACAAAAACCAACAGTCAATCATTATTATTTTGATAAATATTAAACACCCCAACTGTATATAAAGATAACACAAATTAATTTTTTAATGGTTCAGTAAATAAACTATCAGTATAACTAATCCTGTTTTTATCAAAACTTATGCACACAGTATTAAGCTAAAATAATTACACAGCTTTTAAAAATTTATATGAAAGTCAACATTATTTTATAAAAACTAAAAGATGTTGTTAAATGAAAGGAAACTACAAAAGAAATGGAAATGTGTTGAAATTCCCCTATTGAGAAATTGTAAAACAAAAACAATACTGTCTTTCTGGTGCATTACACAACATGTGGAAATAAAAATTGAGTGATGAGAGTAAAATAACCTAATATTTCCTAGAAAACTTGAAATGTCATGCAGCATCCATAATTGTTTCCCTCGAGAAAATGAAATTTCATTTCAGGTAGTATGTAAACACACTCCCTTGTTCTCTTTCTCTCTTTCTTTCTCAGAATCAAGACTCCAAGAACATATTATAGGCAATAAAACTCCAATTCTTACTGTACATGTCTTAGTTTGCAATCAAACTAAATGTAATTTGGTAAAAACTGAATGGCAAACTGAACATAGTAAAAAGACACAAATTAGTGAATACCAATATAAAAGATATAAGTATCAATATATATATTTTATATGATAGGTAAAATATATAGGATATGTAAAATATGTGAAATACAAATATATATTTATATCTAACACATATGAACTATGTATGAAATCTCATATGGTGGCTTTCCTAGAATATAAAAACATTTTCTTAACATACATGTTAGCTCATGAAGTATTATTTTTCAAACATGCTAAGACTAATGTTATCTTCAAATTCTAATATCTCTGCAGCTAAATTTTGGTTGCACAAAATAGTTTTATAAAATAAACTATTTATCCACACTAAGTTTTATCTGCCAGATTAGGAAATTGGGTGTACTCATATCTTGTTGGACGGGAGTATAAATTGGTAAAACCATTTTGCTAAGTGTTTTCATGATACAAATGAAGATCCCTTTTTTAAAAAGTTACTATCATTTGATCTAATTTCAGGTCGTGGAAGCTGTCCAAAGGAAACACACACCAAAAATGGTCGAATGCATTTTTTTAGGACAGTAAAGAAATAAAAATAATCTAGGGGTGCCTGGGTGGCTCAGTTGGTTAAGCATCTGACGTTGGCTCAGGTCATGATCTCACAGTTCATGAGTTCAAGCCCTGCATCGGGCTCTGTGCTGACAGCTAAGAGCCTGGAGCTTGCTTCGGATCCTGTGTCTCCCTCTCTCTCTGCCCACCCCCACTCTAGCACTCTTTCTCTTCCTCCCTCCCTCTCTCTCAAAAATAAACAAACGTTAATTTTTTTTTTAAATCTGATTTTTTTCGGGGTGCCTGGGTGGCTCAGTCGGTTGAGCGTCTGACTTCAGCTCAGGTCATGATCTCACAGTTTGTGGGTTCAAGCCCTGCATCAGGCTCTGTGTTGACTGCTTGCTCAGAGCCTGGAGCCGGGTTCAGATTCTGTCTCCTTCTCTCTCTGCCCCTCCGCCACTCACACTTTGTCTCACTCTGTTTCTCAAAAATAAATAAAATGTATGGGGCGCCTGGGTGGCGCAGTCGGTTGAGTGTCCGACTTCAGCCAGGTCACGATCTCGCGGTCCGTGAGTTCGAGCCCCGCGTCGGGCTCTGGGCTGATGGCTCGGAGCCTGGAGCCTGTTTCCGATTCTGTGTCTCCCTCTCTCCCTGCCCCTCCCCCGTTCACGCTCTGTCTCTCTCTGTCCCAAAAATAAATAAACGTTGAAAAAAAAAAATTAAAAAAAAATAAAATAAAATAAATAAATAAATAAATAAAATGTAAAAAAAAAAAATTTTTTTAAATCTGATTTTTTTCAGTAAATTGTGACATGTTCATAGAATAGGATATTATTTAACCATTTAGGATGAGTCTATAATTACATAAAAATGTGTGAATGATAGTAAATAAAAAGGATAAGGAATTACAAATATAGCAATAACACAGCTAAATAAACAAATAAGAAAATAAAAAGAGGAAATCCTAATTTTAGACAGATACTTGACCAAATATGCCAAGAGAGCACTGATGACTTTCCTTGTGAAGTAAGAATAGGGCTGATTTTTTGCCTTCTTGTATGACCTCGCACCTACTCTTTAATAATAAATCTGCTTTATTTATTACTTAAAAGTTTATCAAAAATAAACCACACTCTTTTAACAGAAAAATCCTGGTCGTTTATTGCATTCTGGTGCTTCCAGTGAATTTCTACAACTCAATAGCCCTATTCCCACATAGTCTGAGAATGCACATTACCTTTCCTCATCCAGTCAGCCCTGAGAAATTGCCAACTGAAATTAACTGAACAGGTAAGAAATCAAAACATTACTGGAGAAATTAATTATTCGACCCGTCCGATGAGAACATATTGTACCTCAATAACTTTAAAAAGTATTGAACTTTCACATTTTCCTCCAAATCCATGTAAATGTGATTCCACATTGAGGAAAATGATCAGTGTTTCAGACTGATATTTTTCACACGTCGCTATTAGCCTTCTTTGCCACCTTCCCATCCAATGTACAAATAAAAATGCTGTATCCATTGCCATATAACCATTTCAGCTAAAAAATGTATGAACATATTCCTCAAATTATCACCAAATATATAAATTTTATATCTTACTTAGAAATCAGTATTACTAAGTCAGGTGTAGCTTGCAAGTGTTTAAGAAGATTAATGTAAAATATCTTAAATTTACAGAAGTACAAAAATAAGTGCAAAATTACTGTTTTGTGGCACCTTAAAAGGACTAAGTACCAGATTTCAATGAAAAACTCAAAGTAACAAACCAAAGGGGGAAATATTTATTTCTGAAAACACAGATATTTTGGCAACACATATATCCATGTGCATTGATCTCTTCTGATAACTCACCTAAACCAAAATGAATTGCCTGCTAAGTCAATAAGCTTTATAGCTACCAGTCAGTTTTGAAGAATCTTTTGAAATTTTACATTAAACAAACCCATTCATTATCATACCCTTGGTAGAAAAAACATCAATGCTGGATAATAACTCAAGGAAAGTAGAATGAGAAAACTCTTGTGTATTTTCTGTTTACTTTGATTATATTTGTGGAATATCAGAAGTGTTTAACTTCGTTGCTTGATCCAACACTTATATTTTCACAATAATTTGTAAGATCGGGGAAAAATACATTCTGCACATTGATATTCACTTACCGTGTGAATTTCAAGTTTTTTTTAAAAAAATTAATCTCGTTCACATTACCCTAGAATTGTTTTTTAAGCTTCTATTTGTCTAGTTGTGGAAATGATAATAATGCAGAATGAGGTATATTAATACTTAAACTTCCAATCACTTGGGACGAGCTGGTAAAAATCATTGTTTCTAAAGGGAAACCAAAATTCTCTCTCTCAATTCTCCTCCCTTGATGTTCCATCTACTTTTACAGGAGAGTGAACAAAAAGGAAAATTTTTCTCCTTAATAGAAAAAAGCTTAACGATATAGTAAACCTAAGACATAGGCCAATCAGAGTTCTATTTTCAATCTGAACACAAAAGGGTATTCAGACGGATCCCCTAGGCTCTTGAAAATAAATAAATTCTTAATTTCTGAATGTTGGGACAATATTTTGAGATACTAACCAATATTTTTCCCTAAAATACTATGTGTTATGTCGAAACCCTGCCCTACTCTCCCTAATCACACAAGAGGGAGGGCGTCCTAGGCTTACAATCTTAATGGAAATAGTAAAAATCATTTTTTTTTAATTTTTCAAGATCTGAAGTGCAGGCATTGAAAATATTTGTGAAATAAAGTGAAACATCTAAGCCATTTCTCTATCTCTAAATCTATATAATATTTTTGCAGACTGCATGGAGAAAGCAAGATACAGGAGAAGCAACAATATTAGAAACAAGTGTGTTCCTGAGAGAAAGAAATGGTTAAACAAACACTACTACCACCCTCACTACCACCAGACCACCCCCCCCCGCCCCGCCTCCAACCACCACCACCAACAACTACAAATAAACTTGGGGGAATCCAAGTGCAGAGGTAACTGGATTTCATTCCCTATGGCAGCCCACCAATAAAGCAACAGGACTCCAAGGTTACCCCAGGGCCTGGGATGGGCAATGTGTTTGATGAGATGGCTACCTTGCATCTACGCGCTTCGGCAAGACAAAGAGTGAAGCAGAATAATTTCCCACGTGCCTCCAGAGAACAGTGTGCCTAATGGGTTTTCGGAGGACCCCAAATGACAAGGTACCAGCAGCCTTGTGTCTGTTGTCTGTACAGAGATAAGAGCCAGCCTAGGGCTTAGAAACAAGGAATGAGGTCCATACAGGATCAACATGCATAGGATCAGGTAACTCTGGCCTACCTTCAAATCTTGCCACTTTATCAGCGCCCTTCTAAAAATTTAAGATGAAACCTCAGAGAAAAGTAGGGCACATCAGTCTGAAATTGGGTGATTAAATGTAGAATCTCACAGAAAGGAGACTTAACATATAAATTAAGTTCAGATACAGAAAAATGCAATTACTGAGATTCATTGCCACTGCATGTAGAGGCTTATCTGGGGATTTCGGAGAACACCCATCCAGCACCTGAACTGCAGTGCAAACTGGTCACAAATTACAGACATGAATTAGAGCCAAGTGATCTGGAGACAAAAGCCTGTGACCCCGAGAGAGAAACAGCAAAGAGACATGAAGCAGACACTCAAAAGTCACAGTGAGTTTCTAAAATAGTGAACATGATGATGTCCATGATGACACTGTTAGAAAGAGTCCTAAGGATGGCTTTCAATGTCCTGGTAGTTCCACAGATCCCAGCAGCAGAAGAAAATAGTGAACTCCTTTGAGGATTTTGGAAATGAAATTAACCTCAGACTCTGAGTCCCAAGAAGACCAAAACTTATCCAGATATGTTATAAATATATCTAAACTGTTTAA
The DNA here is from genome assembly GCF_018350155.1 of Leopardus geoffroyi. Lineage (NCBI taxonomy): Eukaryota > Metazoa > Chordata > Mammalia > Carnivora > Felidae > Leopardus > Leopardus geoffroyi. Next base: position 28,476,520 of record NC_059343.1, read on the forward strand.
TTTTGTTTCATTTACTCAATTATTTTAAAATTATAAAATAAAAATTCTTTAATATTTATGCCACCATAAACGAGTAATTAAGTAGGTAAATACATACAGACTTAAGTACATAAATAAATAAATAAATAAATAAATATATATATATATATATATAAATAAATAAATAAGGGGCACCTGGGTAGCTCAGTTGGTTGAGCATCTGACTTTGCACAAGTTATGATCTCATGGTCCTTGCTTTCAAGCCCCACATGGGGCTTTGTGCTGACAGCTCTGGGTCTGGAGCCTGCTTCAGATTCTGTGTCTCCCTCTCTCTCTGCCCCTCTCCTACTCGTGCTCTGTCTCTCTCTCAAAAATAAATAAACATTTTTATAAAAATAAAAAAAATACATAAATTGGTAAGTAAGTAAGTAAATAAAAGGACCAAAACTTTTCCTAGAACAGGAAGGGCAAGTCTATTGACACCAGGTGCAGACAGTGAGGCAAGAGAACCCATCACATAGGAAAAGGCACACCTGTAATCTCTCCTAATGTGGTTCTTGGAACATAGGTGAGAGAAAGTCTTAGAGGAAGATTCTAGTCATTTTCTTTTTATTTTTCTTTTGTATTTTATTTTTAAGTAATCTCTATACTCAACGTGGGGCTCAAACTTAGAACCCTGAGATCAAGAGTCACACATGCTACCGACTGAGTCAACCAGGCACCCCTCTAGTCATTTTCAACCCAACTCCAAGAGAAAAATATTTCAAAGACAACTGATAAGATACACACACACACACACACACACACACACACACACACACACACACACACACACACACCTTTGTCTTTGATAGGAAGAAGGCTGAACAGCCCCAAATTGGGAAATTCAAGAAGACAATCTTTTTCATAATCTGGAGCTGTGTTGTCCAATTGTGGCTACTGAGTGCCGAGTGAGCGTTTGAAATGTGGCTACTATGATTGAGAAAGTGAAATTTTAATTTCGCCTCATTTGCATTTTAATTTAAAACCAAAGCACTGTAGACTATTTTTCCATTCAACACAACTTCATTTGTTTGACGGGGCAACCGTTCACTTTATCTCACCATATCACAAAAAAACTTGGCATCTGAATTAAGATGCATTAGCAGCGTAAAAAACTCACCAGAATTTGAAGACTTAGCAGGTCCTTAGTAGGAATGTGAAATGTCTGAGGTGCCTGGATGGCTCAGTTGGTGAAGGGTCCAACTCCTTCCGTTGGCTCAGGTCGTGATCTCACGGTTCATGGGTTTTGAGCCCCACATCGGGCTCTGTGTTAACAGCACAGAACCTGCTTGGGATTCTCTCTCTCTCTCTCTCTCTCTCTCTCTCTCTGTCTCTGTCTCTCTCTCTCTCTGTCCCTCCCTGCTCCCCTCTGTTTCTCAAAAATAAATAAACTTAAAAAAAAAAGAATATGAAGTGTCTTCTCAACATTTTTTTAAAGTTTATTTATTTTTGAGGAAAGAAAGAAAGAGTGGGGGAAGTACAGAGAGAGAAGAGAGAGAGAATCCCAAGCAAGCTCCACACCATCAGGGAAGAGCCCGATGTGGAGCCTGAACTGAGGAACAGCGAGATCCTGACCTGAGCAAAAATCAAGAGTTGGACGTTTAATCGACTAAGCCACCCAGGCGTCTCTCTTCCCGACATTTTTTATATTCATTGCACACTGAAATCCTATTTTAGCTATACTGAGTTAAATAGAATATATCATTAACTTCACTTGTTTCTTTTTACTTTTTAAAGTGTCTACCAGAAAGTTTTAAGTTATATGTGTAGCTTACATTATATTTCTACTAGACATTGTTGAGCTGGAGTACAGCTCCAAAATATGGCAAGAAACCAGAGTTACATTTCTTCCACATCGGAGTTTTGAGGTCAACATTCATTCCTGTTATATACACACCTGTCTGTGTATCTGGCCCATAACTAATGAAAAGCAGAGATTTTTTTTTTCTCAGCAAACTCCTCAAATATGTAATAAGCAAAAAAGAAAGCTAGATTAAAAGACAGAGACAGAGACTGGAAGAGAAGTAAGTAGATGGTATAAATTAAGATGAAGTAACAACACTAGAATCATGAGTATTTGAATCTACATCTTGTGACAACAGAGCCAGATTCAGTCCAAGTAAATTTAAAAATTGTTCTAAATTGTATTTCCTTTCCTTGTTCCCCCATTTTCTTCTCTTTCATAGGTTTTACGGGAATCAGAGATTATAAAGGACAAAATTAAGGCTGGTGGAGACAATTCAATCAAGCCACCTAGAAAGGGAATGAGAAAAGCCAGGCTTCTCTGTCTGACTCCCACACTTACTATCACAACCTTCTCAGTCACTCTCTACTTCTGTTTTCTGATCAATAAAACTGGGACTAAACCTGGTGGATACACCAGACTGTGGTAAAAACAAAATGATTACGTGAGAAGGGTTCACAATCTATATATGACTACTTGATATAACCACCAGTACATTTATTGTTATTGAAGATTTACAGAGAGTAGAAAACCAAGGCAATTCAGAGCTGGCAGCATGTGGCTATAGTAGCTGCTGTCATAGTCGGATTTGAGGTTCTTCAAACCTCTCTTCCCCACACTAGTGACTGAATTTCCTCTCCTTAAACCTGGAATCTTGCCACCCTTGAATCGGACCATAGTTTTAGGGACACTGCCTGCTTACGTCCAAGATCAGTATAGCCATGTGACTTGGAAATGAAAGCTATCAAACCCTCCCTGACTCATCAGTTATTAAAATGGCTACTTGACAACTTGGAAAGCATTGGTCACTAGACTTCAAGCAATTTCCTGAACAGTAGAGAGATTCTCTGTTGGTTTGATCACAGAACACACAGCTCCAAACTGCCAACAATTCGCATGTGACCTGGTCTCTGCCTACCACTCAATCCCTCACACCCTGATCTAGGTGCACACCTCCCAACACTCTCTAGAACTCACCAAACTCTTTTTTTTTTTTTTTTTTTTTTTTTTTTTTTTAGAACTCATGAAACTCGTATACCACTCAGACGCCTCCCTCCAGATCTAACGACATACTGCATATTCATATTTCAGGTCTGCTTTTGGCATTGGATGCACATTGACACCACCTGAGGAGCTTTTGAAAACATGCCAATGGGAGCCAAACATGCAGAATTCCTATTCGGTTGTTCTGGGATGTGACCTGGGACAAAGCACATGTACCAAGCCAAGCAGGTAATCAAGATTCAAACTCAATCAAGATTAAAAATGACCGGATTGGGGAAACCTGTGTGGCTCAGTCAGTTAAGGGACTGACTCTTAATTTCAGCTCAGGTCATGACCTCAAGGTTCTTGAGATCAAGGCCGGCATCGGGCTCTGCGCTGAAAGGGCGGACCCTGCTTGGGATTCTGTGTCTCCCTCTCTCTTGCCCCTCCTCTACTGGCATGCGCGCTCTCTCTCTCTCTCTCAAAATAAATAAACATAAAAAGAAAAAAAAATGACTAGATTAGATCACTGCTTGTTGCAAACATGTGCTGTGTTCTAGCATGCCAGTATCTACATCTCCTTCCTGTGGTAACACTATACCAAAGAGAATTTGGGAAAATTCACTTCTCCTAAATTCTGTGTGTTGGCTGGTGGCGTTTCCACCATGGGCCTAGGCAATGAGCATATTCCATTACCCTGGCCACAAAGACTGTTCAAGCATGAGCATCAAAGACTAAAAACCAACTCAAAGACAAAGGAAGACAACTTGATCCTCTCATACATGATGGTGACCAGCTGCCCTATCAAACACTTTCTTCTGGAAAGTTTATATTAGAATGACAATCATCTGTCCCTAGGGAGTAGAGAAGATAGTAGAAGCAGGGACTGAAAGCAGTTAATTCTTAGGAATGGTGGAACAACATCTATAATGGTAGATGAACTGCTGCATTGTGTCCACTTCAGTGGTCCGATTACCCATGAAATCAGCTTCTGTGACTGCAGTTCTCCAAAGTGACATTACAGTCTCCTTGATGTCTGGTTATTCAGTTGTTAAGACAGCTTCCTGACCTTCCTTAGTTCCCTATGCATTCTTATAATAAGCTGGTTCTTGTCTCTGGTCCTTGTAACAGAAAAGGCCACATTTAGAGCCAGATTAGACCACAGTTACCCAACTGTGTCCTCTCAGACACGTGCGTCACCTATTTGTTCTTGCTCTCCATTTCCTTTGCTACAAAATTAGCAGAATACATCACCTATGTCATATGTCTGTGGTTTTGAATATATGTTTACATGATGTGCGTGATGTGCATAAAGTATCTTATATGATATGCACCCTTTTAAGATAGGATAGTGATCATTTTCCTCCTCAGTAAAATCTTAACCTTTATCAAAGCCTTCAAATAAAAGCTTTGGAGATGGTTACATTTACTGTGGCAAATAGTAGGGTTATTAAGCAAAAAAGTGATCTCTGGACACTTCAGAAGTTTTTCTTGTGCCATGATCACAGTTAAGTTGGAAACACGAAATATATTTTAGAAATGTTTGCAAATTCACAAATAAAAGCAACATATCCACTGAAACTAATTTTTTCACTAATAATCTCCTACTTTTCCTACTGCCATAAATTGATTTATTGGTCTCACTTTCTATTCTTTTTTTTTTTTTAATTTTTTTTCCAATGTTTATTTATTTTTGGGACAGAGAAAGACAGAGCATGAACGGGGGAGGGGCAGAGAGAGAGGGAGACACAGAATCGGAAACAGGCTCCAGGCTCTGAGCCATCAGCCCAGAGCCTGACGCGGGGGTCGAACTCACGGACCGCGAGACCGTGACCTGGCTGAAGTCGGACGCTTAACCGACTGCGCCACCCAGGCGCCCCTCTCACTTTCTATTCTTAGATAATAAAATTATATACAGGGCCTATGGTGGGACAAATGATCTTCTTTGGTCAAGGGGATGTTAACAAGATGACAGGAACACAGCCTTGAAATGTGCGGGGTCATGTTTGGGCTTGCTATCTTGTCATCCAGGGGACCCCCACGAGCATAACACGCACTGGGGAGCAACTGACACTTCAGCTTGGGCGTCCATATGTGATACTTTGAACAAACCCAAGTTCAATCTTCAGCCTGAAGCCGAGCCCGACCCGCATCCTGAAGCAGAACCACCAAATCCAGCCCATCTTCAGTCAGTCAGTCCTGCTTAACAATGAGAACGCCTGTTGGAAGCCACTAAGTTAGGATAAGGCTTCTCACACGCCATTATTATGGGGGTAAGAGCTAACCAGTAGCTCCATCCCCACAAACCTGCTTTTTGATACCAAAATTACACAGTTCACTGGTATTGTCATTGTCATCATTTGTGTCTGCGTGTTTTAACAAAATCAAATATCGGCTCTAGGAACAATACAAGTGCCTTGGTCATCACAGGCTGCCATGACAAAACATCAGAGACTGGATGGCTCAAACAGAAGTTTATTTCCTCACAGTTCTAGAGAATGGAACTCTGAGATGAAGATGCCAGCATGGTCGGGTTCTGGTGAGAGCTCTCCTCCTGCACCCTTGTGCTGGGCCCTTACAGGGCAGAGAGGGAGCAAAGAAGTTCTCTGGTGTCTCTTATAAAGACACTAATCCTGGGACGCCTGGGTGGCTCAGTGAGTTAAGCGTCCGACTTTGGCCCAGGTCATGATGTCACAGTTCCCGAGTTCAAGCCCCGCGTCGGGCTCTGTGCTGACAGCTCAAAGCCTGGAGCCTGCTTTGGATTCTGTCTGTTTCTCCCTCTGCCCTTCCCCCGCTCATGCTCTGCTCTCTCTCAAAAATAAATAAACATTAAAAAAGTTTACAAAAATTAAGACACTAATCCCATCCTGAGAACCCCTTCATGACCTCATCTAAACATAGTCACCTCCCAAAAGCCTCATTTCCAAAATACCATCATCGCATGTGAATTTTAGGAGAACAAAACATTCAGTCTATGACAACAAAGAGAGGACTACCATACTTATTTCACCCAATACTATTTTGTTTTGTTTCATTATCTACACGAAAATGGCAGTGCAACTGGTTTAGCTATGTAATACCATGACAAAGATTAAGGATGGAACCAGAGCAACTACTTTATGCTCCTGTTTAATTCATCACAACAAAATTCTCCGGGATTATAAAAGAAGAGTTGTAGTTCTGAGTAAAATTCAATCTTCTCTCACACGGGAGCAAAGTGTGTATTGCTGTGCTAGTCTAAGCCTGGACTTGGAGACTTCAAGGTTGGTCAGGGTCATGGCTTTGGCTCATAACTTTGGCTTGTGGAAGATAAGTTTTTGAGAGCACTCTGGGACAACAGCCATTCAGACACTCTTGTTCCAATGGGACAGTCTCCAATAGTCAGAGAGGCAGAATCCAGGTGGGTATAAGGCAATAAAACAAACACTGGGGTTCCGGGCCATTGAAAGAAGGCTCAGAGTGGATGTTTAAAAGCAGAACCGGAAAGATTCCTATTTGAGGGCCATAGAAGGACTCCTGATAAGAGGCTTACATATTTTCCTGTGGGCAAGAAGCTATTAAGAGTGCTGAGATGGGTTAGAATAAAAAATGCATATACACATGTATAGACAAAATTTATATATATATATATAAATTTATTTATATATATAAATTTATTTATATATAATAAATATATATTTATATAATAAACACATATAAATATATATATAATATTATAAATAATATATATATACACTCTTCTGTATATATATATACATACAGTCTTCTGTATATATACTGTATATATATATATATATATACATACAGTCTTCTGTATATATACTGTATATATATATATATATATATATATATATATATATATACAGTCTTCTGTATATATATATACAGTCTTCTCTCCTTATAACTCATAATTGTTCAGGAGATAAAATACATGGAATCCTCTAGCACATTGGGAACTAGTAATACTTTTCTTGCCAAGGTTTAAATGAACAATAATGGCTGTAATGACTTATAAGAAAATTAAATCTAAGAGCACAGCCTCTGAGCAGAAACCAGGATACAGGGGTTTAGTTTATGTACACAGCTGTGCTATCAAAAGAATTAGATGTGCTGCGCCCTGATGCTTTTCCTACGAAGAGTTCAAAACCACGTGGAGAACGCCCTACTCCTCAGCATAACCCTGAGCAGCCTGCTCTAGTCTTGGTCCCTTAATCAGGATGCTGTGATCACACCCCTTGTGATTACACCCCGAGGGTATAATAGGAGGCAGGTTTCACTTCAGCACCTCTCGTCATATAGGAAGTAAACGGTTTTATGGATAAAAATAGCTCTGCATAGACTCACTATTGACACCAGCCACCCCTGGTGACTTCAGGGCTCATCAGCAATGCACAACTGTTTTAAAATAAAGCCAAGAGTCGCATATATAATTGAAACTGCAGGGATAATGAGAAGCAAACAGCAAGAGGCCACATTGCTTTGAGGGCTAAGCTATAGATTAGAAAAAATCAGGGTCCTAGAAGCAACCCTATTGAAGGGGTGTGGGGACAGAGCTATTTTTATGGCAGTGGTAACTGAACAACTGGTGTCACGTAACACTCCAGTAACTAAGATAATTCACTTGACTGCAAGACAAGCACAACACAGGGTGTTAAATGGAGAACTATTTTTCAAGGTTATTCAAGTTAAAATTTGGAGCAACTGAACATCTCCCAATTTCCAATGACAGAATGAACCCTTAGTTCGCACGGTGTTTAAGAAAAGTATCTTTGCCATATTAAATGTATTAGCAGATGATGGGTTTTATATAGCTGTAAGTGAAAATACATTTTCGATTCAGGAACATGGTGGTATACAGAGCTTGAATTGTATGAGGCCAAGTTAAACACATCAGCAACTGAAGCAGCAAATATTCAGGATAAAATGTTTACAGTCTCTCCTTTGGAGGGTTTTTGCACCGAGCAAGTCTTTTTTCATCGACTCCAATGATAGTTTAAAATGAGCTTCAAACAGCTAAATAACTGTGATTACAAAGCAAAGTGCTTTTACGTTACTGACTGGACATTTTACGTGTTTTTATTTTGGATATCAAATATGCCCTTAAAATAGTTCTAGTGCTTCAGGTCACTTCTTTAGAAGTTCATAACAATGCTTTGATTAAACTCCCGTTTCTGAGAATACATCTTCACTCACCGTAAAAAAAAAATATTAATGGCGACTAACATTTTCAACTTTTCTTTTAATGTTTATTTTTGAGAGAGAGAGAGAGAGAGAGAGCAAGGGAGGAGTAGAGAGACAGGGAGACACAGAATCTGAAGCAGGCTCCAGGCTCCAAGCTGTCAGCACAGAGCCCAACACCGGCCTCGAACTCACAAACTGTGAGATCATGACCTGAGCCAAAGTTGGACACTGAAGCAACTGAGCCACCCAGGCACCCCAAATATTTTAAACTTTTTTTAAATATAATTTATTGTCAAATTGGTTTCCATACAACACCCAGTGCTCATCCCAACAAGTGCCCTCCTCCCTGCCCATCACCCACTTTCCTCTCTCTCCCACCCCCATCTACCCTTAGTTTGTTCTCAGTCCTTAAGACTCTCTTATAGTTTGCCTCCCTCGCTATCTGTAACTTTTTTCCCCCTTCCCCTCCCCCATGGTCTGCTGTTAAGTTTCTCAAGATCCACACATGAGCAAAAACATATGGTATCTGTCTTTTTCTGCCTGGCTTATTTCACTCAGCATGACACCTTCCAGTTCCATCCACGTTGCTACAAATGGCCAGATTTCATTCTTTCCCATTGCCAAGTAGTACGCCATGGTATATACAAACCACATCTTCTTGATCTATTCGTCAGTTGATGGACATTTAGGCTCTTTCCATAATTTGGCTATTGTTGAAAGTGCTGCTATCAACATTGGGGTACAAGTGCCCCTATGCATCAGCACTCCTGTATCTCTTGGGTAAATTCCTAGCAGTGCTATTGCTGGGTCATAGGGTAGTTCTATTTTTCATTTTTGGAGGAACCTCCACACTGTTTTACAGAGCGGCTGCACCAGTTTGCATTCCCACCAACAGCGCAAGAGGGTCCCTGATTCTCCACATCCTCGCCAGCACCTATAGTCTCCCAATTTGTTCATTTTAGCCACTCTGAGAGGCGTGAGGTGATATCTCATTGTAGTTTTGATTTGTATTTCCCTGATGAGGAGTGACGTTGAGCACCTTTTAATCTTTTTAAAAAATATCTCACTCATAATCATAAAACAAGGGGAAAAAATAAAGGAATGCAGGGAAGAAGGTAAGAGGAGATGATGACACAAGAGGGGAAGAGAGAGACAGGGGAGAAGAAAAACAGTTTTTGTTATTGTCATAAATAGAAGCACAGAGGATGTAGAGAAAGTCTATGATACTGTGAAGTCTTTCATAAGAAAACCCACAGCTAAGGGAGGAGGGTTCTAATTTCGGGAATCTTTAATATTTGGTGAATCACAATTATCCTTTTCTTGTCCCATCTGATTTACCAGCTTTCATGTAGTAACTAGCAGATAGTGTCTGTCAGCAATTTTAAAGCATTTGCCAACTGGTATTATATAATTCAAGTTAAGGAGGCTGATATACCCAAAGGCTTCTCTGGGTTTTGTCTTCATGTTTCCTATTTTTAAGTTCAAAACAAGTCATTTTTTCTTGATTTTCTACAATCAGTATAACATGTGTGTTCATTAATATTAAGAAGAACATGAATGTGTCTGGCAGGCTCAGTTCATTGGATTGTAGGCAACTGTTTTCTAATTAGTCTTCCCCTCTCAACTTTTCTCCATTTTAAGTAGTAAGTATAATGTACTGAGAAACTCACAGTATTCTTCAAAAATAAAGGAGTCGTCAGGCAATACAGCATATCCGTGTTAAATATAATTGCAAATCCCACATGCAGAAATGGCATTTTATTTTTAAGGGATTTTTCCCCCAGAAGCCAGGAATAAAATTTCTTTGATGAGTAATTATTATATGTTTATACTTTGGCTCTAAACTTAAGCCTCCATGTGGGCTTTTTTAAAAAGTAATTTGTTTTAAGAACCATGTTCTCTCACAAGATGTTTGTTTTGCTACAAAGATAAGTTCACTTCACTACTGTCACCCACAAGAGGAAAGAAAGGTAAGGCAAAGGAGCTAGAGAAGTCAGACAGTGATTCCGGCCTACTTGAGAAAGTTCCTGGGCTCCATATGTCACGTTATGCAGTAGAAAGTCATTTTCTGTCTCTTTATCTAAAGCAAAAAGATTTGAGGAGCACCTGGGTGGCTCAGTCGGTTCAGCGTCTGACTTCGGCTCAGGTCATGGTCTCACGGTTTGTGGGTTTGAGCATCACGTTGGACTCTGTGCTGACAGCTCGGAGCCTGGAGCCTGCTTCAGATTCTGTGTCTCCCTCTCTCTCTGCCCCTCCCCCGTTCATGCTCTGTCTCTCTCTCTCAAATAAACATTTAAAACAAATTTTTAAATAACATAAAAAAAGAATGGGATTAATATGGTCCAACAGGAAAGGTATGCCGTGTTCATGGATTGGAAGGATAGTCTTAAAATGTTCATACTACCAAAACCAATCTAGATTCAATGCAATCCCTATCAAAATGCCAATAGCATTTTTCAACAAATATAACAAACAGTTCTAACATGTGTATGGAACTACAAAAATCCATGAAGAGCCAAAGCAGTCTTGAGAAAGAAGATGAAAGCTGGAGGTATCACAGGGCTGCCTGGGAAGCTCAGTCGGTTAAGTGTCCAACTTCACCTCAGGTCAAGATCTCGTGGTTTGTGGGTTCAAGCCCCACGTTGGGGTCTGTGCTGACAGCTCAGAGCCTGGATCCTGCTTCGGATTCTGTGTCTCCCTCTCTCCCTGCCCCTCCCCGACTCGTGCTCTCTCTCACAATAAATAAACATTTAAAAAAATAAATAAATAAAACGCAAGATTTGAACTGGAAGTCACAGAGCTAATTGAGATCCCAAGATACATTTTCCAGTACTTGTACAGAATTTTTAAATGAAGAAACCTTTCCAAGTTAGTAATCAAATAAGGCTTGATCATCTACTACATGCCAGACGCTGTTCCAAGTGCGTCAGATTCGTCAATAGACAAAATTTTTAAAAATCCCCACCTTATGGGAGAAATATGCAGTATACTAGATTTCACATAAAAATCTAGACCCTTATGGGGCGCCTGGGTGGCTCATTCGGTTGAGCATCCGACTTCAGCTCAGGTCATGATCTCACACTCCGTGAGTTCGAGCCCTGCGTCAGGCTCTGTGCTGACAGCTCGGAGCCTGGAGGCTGCTTTGAATTCTGGGTCTCCCTCTCTCTGTGCCCCTCCCGCAGTCATGCTCTGTGTCTCTCTCTCTGTGTCAAAAAATAAATAAACATTAAAAAAATTTAAAATCTAGACCCTTAGCTGTTCTTGAAAAATGAAATATCTGGCCTTGGTGGCTCAGTCAGTTGAGTGCCCAACTTTGGCTCGGGTCATTATTTCAGTTTCTGAGCTCAAATCCTGCATCAGGCTCTGAGCTGCAGAGCCTGCTTCAGATGCTCTGTCTCCCTCTCTCTCTGCCCCTCCCCTGCTTGCATTCATGCTGTCTCTCAAAAATAAATATATATCTAAAAAAAAAAAAAAAGGAAAATAAAATATCTGGCAAAAAATATATATGTAGCACTAAATTCTGGTGTGGCTACCAATGAATCGAACTAAACAGGAGCTGAGCATTTAACAAAATTTTTTAATGTTTATTTATTTTTGAGAGAGAGACACAGAGAGACAGAGAGAGGAAGGGAGGAGCAGAGAGAGGGAGACACAGAATCTGGAGCAGGCTTCAGGCTCTTAGCTGTCAACACAGAGCCAGACGCGGTGCTGGAACTCACTAACCTTGAGATCCTGACCTGAGGGTAAGTCGGATGCTTAACCAACTGACCCACCCAGGCGCCCCAGGAGCTTCCCATGTTCAACTAGCCATGGGCATTTCACTGGCCAGGATTTTGGTCTAACTCACAAAATGTCCATACACATTAAGATCTGCGTGTTTCACTCCTACTACCTTTCAGCTTCATGTACACATTTTACTTTTACACTTCTGACCTATCCACTGCTTTATTTAATTTTATTTCTTTTTATTTCATTTTTGGTTTCTGTTTTTAATACAGTATATCATAGAAAAAGTTTACGCTCAGGGTGCCTGGGTGGCTCAGTGGATAACTGGACCTGACTTCAACTCAGGTCATGATCTCATGGCTTGTGGGTTCAAGCCCCACATCGGGCTCTGTGCTGACAGATCAGAACCTGGAGCCTGCTTCAGATTCTGTGTCTCCTTCTCTCTCTCTGCCCCTCCCTGCCCCCTCACACTCTCTCTCTCTGTCTCAAAAATAAACATTAAAAATTTAAAAAGAAAAAGAAAAAGTTTATGCTCAATTCTAAAGCAGAATGTTCTAGATTCTTAAACTGGCTCTGGCAAAAGTAAATTCAGTAAATTTGAACAAGTCACATAAACTCTGTACGACGCAGTTACATAACAAATAAAGGGGAAAATAAAGGTTTTGACTTATTAGTGAATTGGAAACTGAGTTCTAAAAACTCCATGCTTCACCTGAGTAGCTCTAATTTTCTGTTTGGGTCTTCTTTAAGTTAGATCTTGTTTTATTGCTAAAAAAAAAAAAAAAGGTTTAAACACCATTGGGATATATGATCTCTATGATCCCTTATAATCTTAAGCCTATATGACTTAACATTAATCAAAAGCAACTTTACATTCTGAACTTTTTATTTTTATTTTTTTTTTTTTTATTTTTTTTTTCAACGTTTTTTTTTTTTTATTTATTTTTGGGACAGAGAGAGACAGAGCATGAACGGGGGAGGGGCAGAGAGAGAGGGAGACACAGAATCAGAAACAGGCTCCAGGCTCTGAGCCATCAGCCCAGAGCCCGACGCGGGGCTCGAACTCACGGACCGCGAGATCGTGACCTGGCTGAAGTCGGACGCTTAACCGACTGCGCCACCCAGGCGCCCCTACATTCTGAACTTGTAATGTATACATCTCTTATTACCTCAAGTTGCTTAAAATTTCTTAAGTTGGAATAATGTCTTATAGGCTGTTCTTTTACCATAGTAAATTAAGTACATAATATGCTAAAATTATTCACTGAGAATACGTACACTCATGATAAAACCGTAAGAACATAAATAATAAATACGGAATAAGGATGTGGAAGAAGGAATGGAAGGATAATTGAGGAGGGTAACATGGAGGGGCCTGCGGAGTAGTGGCAATATTTTATTCCTTAAGCAAAGTCATCATAAGGAATACTTCAAGTCATTACTGTTCCATATGCCTTACATACATAAACTTTATATGTCTATGTGTGTGTGTGTGTGTGTGTGTGTGTGTGTGTATGAATGGAAAAAAGGAAATTTATATCTATATTTCATTCAGTAAACCTCACATTTCTAGGCCAAAGTGGCTCACACGAAGAAACTCTAAACAACCCAAAGTAAAAATATCTTATTAAATGTGTAAAGTGTTGGGGCGCCTGGGTGGCGCAGTCGGTTGAGCGTCCGACTTCAGCCAGGTCACGATCTCGCAGTCCGTGAGTTCGAGCCCCGCGTCGGGCTCTGGGCTGATGGCTCAGAGCCTGGAGCCTGTTTCTGATTCTGTGTCTCCCTCTCTCTCTGCCCCTCCCCCGTTCATGCTCTGTCTCTCTCTGTCCCAAAAATAAATAAACGTTGAAAAAAAAAATAAATGTGTAAAGTGTTGTTGAAATTATAAATATTATTTAATTTAAAACTTCTTGTTATTTATTTAGTCACAGTTTCTCCAATAAGCACACGATATGAAAATGTTTGCTGTATAAAGGTATCTAAAATGTAAGGTAAAATAAAATAAAATAAAATAAAATGTAAGGTAGTTGGCAATTGCTGTTCCAGTAACACTGAAAGATAAAAAGGTTTGTGACATAAAAAAAAAAAATTAAAATATGAAGTAGGATGTGATACCTTTTGAGAAAGCTCAGGCAAGAGCTTTTAATTTTTATGAGGGGATAAATCTTACTATATATTTTAATGGAATTAAGTTGGAATTAAATAATAAGTTAACATCTAATTTTTAAAATCAACAGTGTAGGCCCCAAGGGCAGGCCATCTCAAGATGGGACACTTTGGTGTGAAGATTATTCTCTGCTGAAGGCAGGTGAGCACCCTGAGGCTCCCCAACACCTCTTGGTACCATTAAGGATGATACCACAGAAATGTTAAGGTTAAAATTATATAGCAAAATGAGCTTAAAGATCAATATAGAAGGTCTGAACATGAATACAGGAAAGGGATCAAGCATGGAGGATGATTAAGTGAGCTATTTATAATACCATCTACTTTTATCTATTTAATATTTTCCTAATAAATTATAAGCAGTTATTCAACTCTGAATCTTTGGCCTTATTAAAAAAAAAAAGTATATATACAACGGACTATTATTCAGCCATGAAAAGAGAAAGAAATCTTGTCATTTACAATAACTCCTAAATACGTACTCACTGATGGTGCTATGGTCATGCATTCACTTAGTTTTCTGAAGTCTATGTGACAGACACATGCTTGCAAATAAGAAGCTCCTCAGAGAGCTTGTAATCAATGAGGAAGAAGATAGGAGAATTCGTATCATCGATTAGGCTACCCAAGTCAGAACCCTGGCCTCATCTCTTTACTTTCTTTTCCTTCACCGCTGCATTTCATATCACTCACCTGGTTCTACTGACTCCAACACCTAACTGTCTCCAGTTATGGCCCTTTTTCTTCATCTGCCTCCTACAAGACTCTCTCAATGTAGATTAAGTTTGTAATCTCCTATCTATTCTGTCCATGAGAGAATAACCTCATGAAGCCTATTTCTCACTGCACTAACACACTGATTAGAGCCACAACATGGCCCTCACCCCCACTGGCCGTGATGTCAAATTCCAACTCTTTACCAAGGTTTGTAAGGCCTTCCTGGCTTGCTTACCTTTCTATTCCAACATGAGCATCCCTTATCCAAATTCACTTTAAACCACCTACGTTATAACCACACTGAGCGCTCTCAATTCCCAAACTGCATTATGTCCTCTCTTGTCACTGAGCCATGTAGGTGTTCTGAGAACATACTGCCTTGAGTAACTCTTAGAAATTTAGAAGCCACTTCTTATAGGTACCAGCCTCATACCCCAGGATGGGATTAGCTGCCCCTGCTCCACCAGCTCCACTGTAGCCCTCAACCTAGAATTGTCACTGCCTCTTTACTTTCTCTCTCCCTCACTAGACAACATGTTCTTTGAGAGTGAGAAACACAGTTCATATTATACAATAAATCCATCTCTAGAGCCTAGGGTACAGTACTTATATGAACTCTTATGAAATCATTTTGAAATAAATGAGGAATCTGTATCAATGAATGAATGAATGAATGAATGCATGAATGAATGAAAGAATGAAATGTCTATAGTCTAAAATGATCACTTCTACTCTTGTAGTAAGTAGAGAGAAGTACAAATAAAGTGGCCGTGTTCCAAGAACAAATAAATGAGGAGGATACTTTGGAGAGAGATATAGCACATTCTGTCAGATTTTAAAATGTATATAGTCTCTGGCATAACCATTGCACTTAAAGAACTGAGTTAACGGAGCACCTGGGTGGTTGGTTCGGTTGCTCAAGTGTCTGACTTCGGCTCCCGTCATGATCTCACGGTTTATGAGTTCGAGCCCTGCGTCGGGCTCTCTGCTGTCAGCACAGAGCCTGCTTTGGTTCCTTTCTCTCCCTCTCTACCCCTCCCTGCCCCTGTGCACTCTCTCTCAAAAATAAATAAACTTTAAAAACATGTGTTACTCATACAAAGAAATATGATTCTCTGTACTGTAGTTTTTAATACTCAGGTATCCTTTGTAAAAACAAAGATAGGAAACAACCTAAATGATATAAGTTGGGATCTAGCTGAATAAATTACTGTTTATCCAAA